>NC_132898.1:2070440-2670440 GCF_030463535.1 Salminus brasiliensis
CCCTCCTCTGTAATACGAGTAACCTTGTTAGTCGCTCTGGATAAGAGCATCTGCCAAATGCCATAAATGTAAATGTATTATAATATATTATATTATATATATAGTCATTTTATTTACTATCCAAACCCACCGGTGAACCTACACATGTCTTCAGAGTTTTATATGGAATGATGATGATAAAATAAAGTGGGAAAAGTGGTAAAGAGCTTTTATGAGGGACTGTTTTTTCCCTCACATCACCCTGCATGTATCCTTCCACCAAGGAGAGGTTCCATTCACCACCACTGTGAACCATTCTGACTCACCAAACCCGCCCATAATGACTGTGTTAACCTATTTACTATTAAATTAAAGATTTAATTGAATAATTAACAGAATAATATCATTAATGAGCGACTCAGAAACAGCAAAGCATCCATTTAAGTATTTATTCCATAATAAGCCTTCAGCCCGAGGCTGTCCGGAGACATAACACACACACACACACACACACACACACACATCATTCTGAACAGATATGATCTTCTACAGCAGAATCAGCGAGCACAAAGCGTGTTAGTTATACAGTACATGATCTGTGTCAGTTTATTACTTATTAAAATCTAAACAGAATAAAGCTGTATAAGCTCAGCTGGACGTAGCAGGGTAACACAGAGCACTGCATTCGTCCGTTTGTTTCAAGTCAGTATCAATTATTACAGAAAATGACATTAATGACGTGTCCTATACAATTTTCTTACGTGGTCTGCTCCTGGAATTCTCTCCGGGTGTGTTTTTGCAGCCCTGCTCAGCAATGTGTAAAACTTTACCCATTGGATATAAGCACTGACTGTAAAGGTAAGGCCTTCGGTATGATGACTGTCCCCCCATGTGCATGTGACGTCTGTGTTAGCCATGCTTTTTGAAAGTGTGTGTGTCAGCGAAGGTCACACCACTCTTCCCTGAAGCAGCGGACGGCTTTCGCCAGTCGACTGCCGGCTCAGTAGGTTCCACAGGAGCATCGGCACAGAGGTCCAGCCCGAGTTCCCCAAACTGCTGTCTGACTCCTCCCTCAGGGGATGATACTGCTTAAATCGCCTGGGGTTGGTATAACAGATAATCAGAGGGTTAGCGTTACGAGGAGGAGGACACATACGCAGATCAGCCATAACAATAAAACCACATGTCTAGTATCGTCTAGTTCCGCCTCATCCCAGCCAACCAACAGCTCTGACCTATGGCATCCGGCACCAAGACCAACATAAGCAGCAGATCCTTTACACCCTATAAGTTGTGTGGTGGGGCCTCCATGAGCATCAATGAGGTTTGGGCACCCATGACCCTGTCAGAAGCAGCTTAAGTGCAACTGCATAACACTGCAGGAACACCCCACGAGACCCGCCTGATGTTCTGGAGATGTTCTGACCCAGTCAATGATCTAGAACATCACAGTTTGGATCTTATCAAAGTGTCTCAGATTCGTACGCTTGCCCATTTTTCACCTTCTACACCTTCATCACCTTCAAGAACTGACTGATCACCTGCTGCCTGCCCTTGACAGGAGCCACTGGAACTGTCAGTGGTTTTAATGTTATGGCTGGTTGGTGTATAATAGAACCATTAAACTCATTAAAAACAGTGCAGGGTATTGTATTGAGAGTTTCACACTGTGGTAAGAAGGAGTTAATTAGCAGTAATTAGATAGTAATTTGCTTTGTAGGGATTACATCCTTGATGCGTTGAATTCTATAGAGTCATATGATGAAATACAATGATGTACTTTAGTGTTTGGAGTTTTGCAATACTGAAAATGCTGCTTTTATTAGATTTTATTAGATTTTATTAGATTACATTCAGGTCTTACGCAAATGCAGCCTGGGATTCTTAAAAAGCAAAGCTCTGCTGTTTTCAGAGACCAAGTGAGGTCAGAACTATGTACTGAGGGGGGTTATTTTTCAGTTGAATGCATGTCGTTGCCTCTGCAGTGCTTCTGGATCATACATGGAACAACTGCAACAAATTTTTACTGATTTAAGCTGATTCCACACATTATGACTGACCAACTCACCTGTATGTCAAAGCAATGCCGCCTACAATGCAGACGAGGACAAGTACACCAAGTATGGCAGTAGCCGTGCCTCCAGCAGTGGAACCTGAATCTACATTAAAAGAATAATAATAACAACAATTTATATATATATACATACAATAATGTTATGATTAATATATTAGTAATATTAACATATTATATTAATATTATTTTTGTTGTGTATATATATATATATATATATATATATATATATACAAGTTACAATCAATTGAAAAGATAATATTAGGTTAAATACATGTGGTTGGTGTGGCACAACAGATAACACCACTACCTTCCATTGAGCTACTACACCATGTGGGAGACTGGGGTTCGATTCCAGGTCTGGGTGACTAGGTGTGGTGCTACACCAATAAGAGTCTTAACCCTGTATACTCTGACCTGTGTAACCTGACTCAAATTGAAGTCGCTCTGGAAAGATCATGTATATGTATATGATATATGATGTGCTGAGCTGTAGGAGTGGGCTGGAGAAGCTTCTGGGCATTTAAACAGTAAATGAACTATATATCATCGCTGTCCAATGAAAACCATGTATCTCCAAATTTGTGATTTTACAGAAGATAAAAGTCAATGTAAAAAGATGTAATTCCAAGTAATGTAGAGCATTTCTATTGGTCCATTCATCCAGAATGGTTTAATTTGCACAATGCACAGAGCAGCTCCAGGGTTCAAATGATGGAGAAAACTAAAAATGGACAAACATGGAGATACATGTTTTTCATCGGGCAGCGACGATATTCTTTATGTTCAATTTATCTTTCAAATCCACTCCTGGTAGCATTTGGGTGAAAAAATAATAATAACAATTTTTCCCAATAAATTACCATTCTGCTGTTCCAAGCCTGGCTAGTGTGCCCTCTAGTGGCAGAGAATTCAGATCCGCTACATCTGTAACTCCGCCCCCACTGATGATGAAATAGTAAGGATTTCCCCTCTATGATGTAGCTGTGGGTGGTGACCTTTGGTAAGTTACCAAGCCCACTTTTTTCTCATTAAGCTCCGCCTCCACACACTCGTTATCGACCCCCTAATGTGCATTTTCCAGAAGTGGTGGGAGGCCGGGAGACCTGCTGATGCTGAGGGTGAACTAAACTGCTGGAGATTTGTTCTTAGGATGGAGGTGACTGACCTATTCCAACAAACCAGAATGACCCTTACCCACAGTCACGCTGACCCTCGCGCTGGCTACAGCAAAACTGACATCATTGGTGAGGGACACATTAATGCAGAAGGTTCCAGAGTTGTTAAAGAACTGGCGAAGGATCATCTGGCACTCATTGGTTGGCGTCACGGTGTTGCACACTGTCTGTACAGGGCTGGCACAGTCCGCATCAGAGACCACAGTGCACACCTCGTTAGGCAGGCTGAAGACAGGGGGCAGAACTCATCAGTATATTAAATATATACATGACCATCATGAGGAGGACGTTTTATCATCTGTTAAAAATATTTAGGGCAGTTTTCTACAGTAATATATGGGGACGTGTTAGAGGTATTACTGACCTCCCCTGGCAGGTGATGGTGAGATCCACAGCGTTCTGCTCAACCTCTGTGGCCAAAACGGCGACATTGCTCACCTCCACGATCTCCACACTCTCAATTCCCTCTGAAAAAGGAACCACAGGCAAAGTCATCATGCTGTAAACGTAGAGCTGGGCAATATGACAATATTTTATCGTATCGGGATAAATTGTGTTGTCGTGGTTCACAATATTCTTTTATGCGTGTATCGTGGATATCGTCAGATATGCTTAAAGAACACTGATTATCTGAACGTTTCATTATTTAATTCAATACAGGGAAACATATTTTGAGTAAAAATCACAGTACGGCATTGCCCAAGGAACCATTTGTAGCACCTTAGAAGGGTTAAAAGTAAGGTATGGAAAGAAGACGTTCGGGCAGCTTGTTGGGTTTCTGAACTAGCCCAGCGTTTAGTAACACATGGCTTGTATCTTTTGCTCTTGCTTGGGTCAGTAGGCCTCCATGCTAGGGGTCAGAAGGCACAAATGTGTGTGTGTATACTGTGTGCATGTGTGTGTGTATATATATATATATATATATATATATATATATATATATATATATATATATACATACAGACAGATAGCACTACTCACGAACAACATCCAAAGTGGTGGAGAAAGAGCCGTAGCGGTAGACCATGCAGTTTCCCTCTGCTGCAAGTTCTGGAGCCTGCCGTTTTGCGATGACCAGAGCCACTTGTGCTGCCTCGGTTTCAGCCTCCACTTCGGCTACGACCCCGTTCTGTGGTGCTGGACTGATGGTGGGCGCAGCTGCAACTTCATAAACAGATTAAAATATTTTAGGAACCATTTTTTTAAGCCAGCAGTTAGCACAGGGCTAATTGGGGTTTATGTTTCTATTAGTTGTTAGCTATATTAGCCTCCTAGCTCCAGTAGGAAACCTAAAATGGGGCTCACACACACTTCTCAGTCTCAGCTGATCAACCATATTTGGGATAAGAAGGGAAATTGTGTGGATTTGAAATATCACATGAATAAGAATTAGCTATACAGCATAGCCTAGTTTTAGCCACTGGATGCTAATTTCTGTAGCCAAGATTGGGCTAAGCAGCGTAGCTAAAGGGTTTCTCAGTTTAGCTTACTAACCTACATGTCCTCACATTTAGGCTTTAACCCCCCCCCCCCCCAAGTCATTAGCCCTGCCCCCTCATCATTGCTCCCAAGTGTTTCTTGTCTATCCCTAGTGTATTTACGCACAGTTTGTTGGCCTTGGTTTCTTGTTCTCCATTGGCTGACGCTACCATGTGTGTCTAATACTCTTGTTTGGGTTGCCATGTGAGGTATTTTGGTTTAAGAAATATCACCAGACCTCGCTCACCTGCAGTAGCTTCGTTTGCAGCAGTCTCAGTATTTGCTGCTTCTTCAGTTGCAGCTTCATTTACTGTCTCCACAACCTCACCCTCAACTGCTGGCACCACCGAAGGCACCACTGATGGCACCACCTCAACCACTGGAGCATCCGTGGCAACCATGGTAATAACGACATCAGCAGCAGGAGCTACAGTGCCTGTGTCAGCATCTGCTGGAACCTCTGCAACTGCGGTGTCCACTGCTACGGCTTCTGTGTCCACTGCTACTGCTTCTGTGTCCACAGCTGGGGCTTCTGGGAGGACGGTGCCCTCTTCCTCTTCAACAGGGGGGGCAATAGAGGCAGCGGCATCAATCACCGCAAGATCATCTGCTGCCTGCTCTGCATCTACAGTGGCAACTGTGGCTGTTTCTCCAGCTGGATCCTCAGCAACGACGGCCCCTTCCACTTCTGCTGGAACCACTGCTAAGTCGTCGCCTGCCTCTGGAGCAGCAGAAGCAGCTGCCCCTTCCTCTACCGCAGGTACGGCTGGCTCAGGAGAGGCAGCCAAAGCAACATCATCGGCAGATGGAGCCTCTGAGCCAGGAACTGCCAGAGCTATATCACCCTGTGCAGTGGGGGCAAGAACTGGCGGATTTAACGAGGGCACTAACATTGCTTCAGCTGGGCCAACAGATGGATCAACGACTGGAGCTCCTATAAAACAAGGCAAGGAAAGCAGCTGTTTTAGAGATGAATACTATCTCTGATCTGAATGTAATCTATATGGACAAAAGTATTGGGACACCTATACTTACAAAATGCCCATGGATCCCATTCCTGATCCATGTACACAACTATTAATATCAGTGATATTATAGGGAGGGATCAATCGACCAAGACATGTTTGGCATCTGAAGTTTGCTTCTTTATTAGCTATGAAGCTAATGTACCCGATTAACAATGGGCGCTTCTATTCCACTAATTAGCACGGGGCTATATCATCACGTACTAGCCTCAAACTTTGTGGAGGTGTTCAGAAATCTCTCACATGCTTGATTATGTGGTTTCTGACACAGTAGGACTCACTGTTATCTATGAACATGGAAAAAAAAAAAAACATGTCTATAAGATGACTGCTGCTGTTTTTAGCTATACAACATAGCCCATCTTTGCCCACTGGAGCAGCAACGCTAATGCAGCTAACAAGGGAGCTACGAATCATAGCTAAAACAGTCAATAACTTAGGCCTAGAGTCTAACCTGTCTATTAGAAGAAGTGGGGTGAAGTTACCTAGCTAACTAAGAAATTCCACTTTGTGAAACACTCCTGGTTCCATGTCTTAAATGTGTCAAGTCTGTAGCCCCGCCCTCTCATCATTTGTCTCAAGTGTTTCTTATCTATCACTAGTATATTTAATGTTTGCCCCTTATTTCCAGCTCTCCATTATTATATGTTACCAAGGCTTTACTTGTCATGAGTATTGCATCATTTGTGAGCTAATCATGATATCCATGAGATTTTGAGCCCACCATGGTACCCGATATTCACTCCAATACCAATAACACTCCCTAGTCTAGCGAGTGTGCGATGATTTCGATTTGGAGTTCATAACACGGTAACCTGGTGAGACATGGGCTGCATCCCAATTGAATACTACACTGATACAGATACTAATCCATTATGTACTAATAGGAAGTGATGAAGCGTTGCTATGCCAACTACATACATCACCACAAGCTCTCCTGACATCAAGGCGGCTGCACTTGCATCGTTATGCACCATTTTTTGTTTCTACATATTTTAGACACGAGCAGCTCCTCCCTGTTTTCTGTTTTGCATTGCATTGTGGGATGATAGTGTCCATCGAAACCACACTCAAAAACCGGTCGGTTCTAAGTATGTTTAGTGGATATTTGAGTATCCTCAACTTTGACACTTTTAGCTATGTTAATACTACATTCTCAAATTGGGACGGACCCATAGGCTGCTGCAGTAGCCTTGCAGCTCCAGGTCACTACTAAAGAAGCAAGCTTCTGACACCAAACATGTCTCAGTTGATTGACTGCCTTAGCTTTAGACTTTGAACCGAATCTACAAATTTGAACCATTTACAGGCTCACCTGTGGTTGCAACGCCTGGTGCAGGAGGCAGAGTTGGGTTCGGATCACATCCGTTCTGGATGGCAGCTGTCAGAACAACCTGTGGCCTGAAAGAACCAGCTGACAGGTAAGTGTGGGCAACGGAGGGCTCCCGAGAGATGAGGGTCCCGCTGTTGTCTCCAAAATCCCAGTTGAAGGTGATGTCAGAGCCGGTGAGATACTGACTGGGGTCATGCAGGCTGATGCTAAATAACACGGGTCGGTTCTGGATGAAGTTCTGGTCAGCCTGGTTGACATCACCGATCTGGGACAAAGTCACTGAAAAGGGGATTTGATCTGGAGAAGAAAAGAAGGAAGGGTCAGTTACTGGCGCACTGGACTGGGATTAGGCCTAGTCCCACGGCTAAATCCTCCTTCAGAGAAGAATCTCCATTCAGGACTAGACCTAATCCCTGTCTGGAAACCGAGCCTAACTGTATGTCCAAACATTTGATGGTACCTGCTAAGTTAGGCTAATGTTTCTTCTGAAATCAAGGCATCTCCTGCTGCACTTAAGGCCTTTGATCTTCTAGAAAGGCTTTATACTCGATGTTTGAACATCATTGCTGTGAGGATCTGATTGCATTCATCCATGTTTTGCACTCTACCTTATCCCAAATGTATTGGCTGATGCTGCATCACTCTAGAGAAGGAGTTCCACTGCTCCACAGCCCCCTGCTGTAGCCGTTTGGGTCGGCTGAATTCACTACAAAGGAGGTCTGGGTATTTTTGGAAACACTGTAACATCACACATCATTCATCACCCCAGCCTTTTACACACCTGTGATAGAAAACTGGGTGGACGCATAGCCAAGAGGTACGAACTTGTCTTTTCCACGGCAGTGGTAGATCACTACCTCCATGCTGTAGGAGCCCAGGGGCACGTTGTCAGTGCCAATAGTGAGTGAGGAGGAGGGTCCATCAGCGACCTGCCAGTAACGACCTAGGAGACCAAAACAATAGACAACAGTGTGCAAAGCTGTGTGCAAACTGAATGTAAATGGAATTTTACTACATAATTACTTATAAAAGTAATATTTAAATATAAAATAAATTGTTGAATAAATCAACAATAACAAACAGTGTCATCCGAGATGCCTCTCTTACCCCAGGTCTTCCACACGAAGATGTACCATGGTTTCCTGGTGGACATTGTAGTGAAGGGTGTGCCGTCAGGGAACACACCCGTCCATTCTTGTGGAGTGTTGGGCTCTGGATACACAGGCTGACCCTCAGTGTACTGCGTCCCTAATATGAGTAAATATGAAGTAAATGTATAAAATTATTGACCAACTTTCAAGGTTTTATCACTTTAGAATCTGAAATTATGATAATGACCAATGCTTCTATTTATAGGGCTAATTTTATATGTGTAGACATGTGTACACAGGTATTTAGATCAAATTATGTTTGGGAGAAAAGGAAAACTGATCATGTATTTTGTTTTATAACATATTTATACAGTTTGTTTTATACAATAAACTCTTTGCTGAATGTATTTTTTTTTTTCAAAATTGTTTTCAATTCATGATATTTTATTAAAATTAAAGTAATTAAAATATTAATATTTTTTTAACAATTTAATTATTTAATAAATTCAAATTTTAAACAATAATAAATATATTATATTATATATAATACAATATTATTTCATACATTTAGATAAAACAGGTGTATAACAAATTATATATAATATATAATATCATACAATAATTAAGTCAACTTATGTTTGGGAGAAAAGGAAAACTGATCATGTATTTGGTTTTATAACATATTTACACAGTTTGTTTTATACAATATACAATAAACTCTTTGCTGAATGTATTTTTTTTATTCAAAACTGTTTTTTAAAATTCATTTTATTAAGATTAAAGTAATTAAAATATTAATATATATATATTTAATATATAATATTAATATATATATATATATTTAACAATTTAATTATTTAAGAAATTAGAATTTTAAACAATAACTTAATATATATATATTATACAATATTATATAATACATTTAGATAAAACGTGTATTATATAAATTATTTTTATTGTTTTATTTTTAGCCGTTTCATTATTTAATATATTTATATACTACATTTATATAAAAGTTATATATAGTATATGTTACATCATATATAATATATCATACAATAAATTATATAAAATGTTTTATATAATACATTTATTTATTTATTTATTTATATTTGCCTGACTTAATGAAAGTATCTAACATCTACAATGTCTGCACAGTTAAACCATGTACTGCATGTGTTCTCAGTGCTGACCGTTAACAGTGCAGTTTCTCGCCCACACCACCTGCCCATCAGGCAGTACAGTCTGGTTCTGCGGAGGCCGAACGTCAATGCTGAAGGTGGTCTTGGATCCTGTCAGCGTGGGGGCGTCGTTCCTGATGTCAAATGTTACTTCTCCACCTGAGACAGTGAAATTAGTCAGATTTAGTGTATTAGTGAATTAGTGTAAATCAGTGAGATTCTTCATTTCGGATGTTTTATTTTTATTAGATCTTTAGAGTCGTCTACAGCTCTGTTCACCGTCCCTCATGTTTTTAGACGAGGTTAATAATGATGAACTCATTTGAACTCACCTTTCCAGCAGTCTCTGTATCTGGGATCGCCATCTCTCCACACAGGGTACATTCGAGAATTCCAGGAGCGATATCGAGTGAATCGGGTTCTGGAAGCTGAAGAAAAAGCAGAAAGTGAGAAACTGCTGCACGAACATCACCAACAGACACATCACCCCCCTCAGCATGTTAATACGATCCTCTGTATCTGTTATAGCCATTATATCCCTGATATAAGATTATTAATTAAGCTTCTTTATTTGATTGCAGCTCTAAAACTGACTGAAGATTCAGACGAAAGTGTTAGCACGAAAGTGACAGCCCCACCAGACGCCCCTGTAGTTACTGAGTGATGCACCTCCAGGGGTTAAAAGCTCTTCATAACACAGACAGTGTGTAGGCCTAAAATATGCTACATGCTAGTGCTGCAGCCCAGCTGTGAAGCATGGAGGTGGTAGCATCAGAATTCAAGGAAATGGATGTCCGCTCTTCTGAAGGGGTAAGAAGGATAAAGGGCAGAACCAAACCCAAAAGATGAGATTTTGCACCCATAGAACCTTTTTGAAGTTTAAAGAACCTCAACCTAATGTTCTACAATGTTCAAAGGTTCTATACCAGTGTGTCCCAGAACCAAAAACACAAGTACGAAGAACGTCCACATGACAGAAAGGTTCTACATATCTATGTGACCTTGAACTACACTTTGTAAAAAGGGCACTAGTTCTACACCTCCATCACCTTCAAGTACTGACTATTCACTCGCTCCCTAATATGTAGGTTCCACCCTTTGACAGGAGCCACTGGAACCAGTGTTCCATCAGTGTGACTCACTTCAGTGGTTTTAATGTTATGGCTGGTCTGTGTATTTATTTCATGTGGAAACCAAAGAAAAAAAAATGCAGTGATGTGAGGGAGGGAGGGAGGGGGGGTGGAAGTCAGACTGGGAGGCGATGGAGGCGTACTGGGGGGGGATGCAGGGTTCCAGGCAGTGGGAGTCACACACCCCTTACAATCCCTCAATCCCTTTCATGTGACTCTCAGCTGAGTGCAGACAGCCCTAATCCCAACTTTAGGAATGAGGAACGGCCCTTTGGAGCTCGGACACCAGCCCAGCGCATCTGCAGGATGTGCAGCAGTGTGTGTGTGTGTGTGTGTGTGTGTGTGTACAAGTGTGAAAGCACTTAATATCTTCATAAAGTGACTTTTTTTAATATTAAAAATATAATATAAAGGTTATATACAAATTTGTCCTTCCTTCCAAACAATTCCTTGTGGAACCTTTTAATTGATGGTTCTGAAATGAACAGTTTTTCAGTGTTTAGAGCACCTCCACAAGGTTCTATTTTTGGTCTCAAACCCAAACCCCAATTACTACTTTTGGTTCCTTGAAGAACCTTTCATGGTTCTTGGTTCTTTATTGAACTGTATTTGCAAATCAGATTCTAAGCCAAAAAAGCATTTCCAAAGTTGAAAGAACCTCAACATAACGTTCTATAAGGTTCTATAAGGTTCTATACTAGTTTGCCCCAGAACCAAACACAACAGAAGAACCTCTTTGGTTTCTTAAAGAACGTTTCAGATAATTCTAAGTTTGAAGAGCCGTTTTGTAGTTTGAAGAACATTGGAATGAAAAGGTTCTACATCTACGTGCCCTTGAACTAAACCCCATAAAAAAGGGCATGTTTGGTTCCCCGAAGAACCTTTGAATTGTTTTTTTTCCCACTTTGTCAAGTTGGACTGCAGATAATCTTTTTGTAATGGCAAGAACTTTTGAAAAGTTTCATCCTTGTGAGATGTGAGAGTGTGGAGAACACTTCTATGATGTTCTATGTAATGTGAAGGTCCTATACCATTAAAGGTTTTTGGCTAGAACCATGAATCCAAGCCAAGAACCTCCAAAATTAGTCTCCAAATTTTGACCTTTCAATTTTCACCCAATCCTAGAGCTCCAGATGGTGTCAATAATCCATTGGAACCTTAATACATAATCATATATATATATATATATGTGTGTGTGTGTGTGTGTGTGTGTGTGTCTGGTTCTTCATACTACTGTTTTTGTCATTTTGTAATATTTAAAGGACATTTATTATAACATAAGGTTCTGTATCTTCTGTTTCCTTGAAGAACTTCCAAAATCCACCTGAACCTTAATGGATCATATTTAACTAAATAAGCACACATATATACTCACTCGCGATTGCAGCTGAAGAGAGAACCAAAGCCAGAACTGCGAGAGTCGTCCTCATTTTCTAAGCGTGACCCCCACCCAACAAGATCGCAATCCCTCGTCCACAATCCCTGAAACGCAGCCCGACTCGAGACCCCTGAGGTGTGCCAAACCTTCTATAAATGAGGCTCAGCCTCTTTAATCAGCCTGAGCGAGCTCCCAGCTCTGACATCATGCCCAGCTCCTCCCATGCCCTGAGGACCGTTCGGAGAGGGCCACAGCTACTCGCTCAGTTTTTGTTTTTTTGTTTTTTTACATTATTACAAAGCCTCTAATAATTAGTGGCAGGTATTAAATTAAACCTCGGATCAGGTTTGACTCCTGAATTAAATGTGAGGAAAAGCTGGATTTCGAGCGGCCTGGTAGTGGTGGAGTGATGTCTGCAGTCTGGCTGCTTGGGTGTACGGCGAGTTGCTCAGTGCCCTCGGGGCTTCTGTAAATGCACCTTTAGCACCTTTAGGTTCTACACTAAACAAGGCCTTAAAGCGCAAGAATCTGAGCCACTAAAGAACTGTGATGTTCTAGAAGACTGGATAAGAACATCTCCAGAACATCAGTCAGGGATTGTGGGGTGTTCCTGGTATGCAGTGTATATTAGTACCCAAAAAAAACGGCTTATGAGAAGGTCATGGGTGCCCAAGACCTCACTGATGCTCTCGGAGGCCCCACCTCACAACTTACATGGGGCCGGATACCATGGGATGACCTTCAGAGGTCTGTTGGAGCCTCCACATTGAGCTGTGGGGGGATGATGTAGCTCCATCCCATACCTTTGAAAAGAGTTGGAGGAGCAGAGCTAATCATCCAACCTCAGCGATGTTCTTGTATGGCTGAACACAATCATCACAATCATCGCAGCAAATGTCCAACATCTAGTGTAAAGCCTTCCCAGATGAAGGAGGACAAACGTCCTATTAATACCCTTGATTTTAGAAGAAACGCTGGGTGAGCAGGGGATGTGTGATGGTGCACTGGAGAACCTGTGATAAAAGCTCATTAGGACTGCGAGTACAGTAAGCCCTGGATTTCAAAAGAAAGGGGCCTTTATAGAGGGTTTGGAATGTGGGAGCCGTTTCTCCAGGTCATGCTGGTGTGAGAAGACGCTGTGGAACGCCTCGGAGCCGACTGGATGGGGGTCACAAGATGAGGGTCTGCGGAGGCCCATCAATGCTGCTCTTTCACCACATTACATTTCACTCATCCTCATACGTCAGCTCACGCTGCCCTGCTGTCCTTCCTTAGGCCTTCAGACCTTCAGACCTTCCACGATTCTCCTACAGTAAACCAACTCATTCGTAGCCCCCCCTAGCACTAGCAATGCTCCAACAACCAATGCTCCAGCAATTTTCCAACGCCTGCCGATGCAGCACTGCCGGCAGAGGAAAGCGTCGGGTCCCCGGCTCCCCGGCTCCCCAGCTCCCCAGCTCCCCAGCTCCACCACACCAGTCAATAAACGCCTGTGCCAGCCAACATCGCCAGAGATCTACAGTAATGAAGTAGAAGTACTTAACTACTGTACTTAAGTACTAAAATACTGTATCTGTATCTACTGGATGATTATTTTCTTCTCCTACTTCCACTTTTACTTCACTGCAGTTTTTGGATGAGTTTATAAAAACTGTACGAATCATTTCAAACCCACATTATCACCTCCAGAACGCTAGATGGTGCTGTCACCGGGTTCGATGAAGCCGTCTCAGCATTGTTCTGCTACAGTGAGGACACTAACGCTAGAGCTCTGTTAGTTTATCTCCAGATGGAAGAAGAAGAAGAAGAACCACCAGAAGAAGCATCTCCATCTTCACCTCCTTCAAATACTCGTATGTGCCGAATGGCCTGAGATCTTTCAGCTGTAGTTGAGTTTACAGAGAGTGAAGCTCAGGGGTTTGAGCTGCAGGTTAAATATTACATTAATAAAGATGAACAAACTTATTTCTATCTTATTTCCACTTGTTTAAATGATTTTATCTACTGAAAATAACGGAAATAATACACAGACTACAGTGACAAAAGTATTGGGACACCTGCTCATTCACACGTGCGTGAAGCACTAAAGAACGCATTCAGAACCGCATGGAGGCTAATGCTGATGCTAACACACTCACACACACGCTATAGAAACCCAAATCACACACACAGCACATTCACCCACTATAAACCAGTTACTACACACCAGTAGACCAACAACCACAGATACCAGTCCAGAGTGTGTCCCACTACACACACACACACACTTATACACAGGTGATCAGACTGCAGTGTTGTAAAGGAGCTGGGAGCTGATTGGTCAGGGAGGAGATCAGACTGGATTAGAAGATATTAAACACTCTAAATCTGAATATTAATACTAATCTGTTTTCTACTAAGAGGAAGTGGTGAAGTCTTGCTATGTCAACATCCGTCACTGCACCTTCTCCTGAAGACCGGCTCTACAGCATTGCTGCAAAAGAGTATTTTTAAGAACTAAATTATGAATTATAACTGTAATAATGTAATAATAATAATTGTAATAATTAATTTAAACCTAAAACCAGTCAAAATCCAAATCATCCCCACCTCCCAGTTCTACCAGTTCCACTGAGATCCACACAAGCGGCCAGAACCAAAACAGTCACATCACCAAGGACACACAGTTTATTCATAAGAACAATCATTAAAAAGCACACACTCTCTCACACACACACACACACACACTCTCTCACACACACGCCCCACAGAGCCATTAGCAATGCATGTGACCATTCATGTGCTGATCAGGACAGCGCTTCGTGCCCTCTCCGTTCACCCCGTGAAGCACCTGACCCACCAGCCGTCTACGCAGCCCTGCACCCGGCTAACCAAACAGCACTACAGCTCCAAATACCGTCCCATTCACACACTCACACACTCATATACACAATCATACACTCATATACACACTCACTCATACACACTCACACACTCATATACACACTCACACACTCATATACACACGTACACACTCATATACACGCGCACACACTCATATACACACTCACACACTCATATACACACTCACACACTCATATACACGCGCACACACTCATATACACACTTACACACTCATACACACTCATACACTCATATACACACTCACTCATACACACTCATATACACACTCACACACTCATATACACACGTACACACTCATATACACGTGCACACACTCATATACACACTCACACACTCATATACACACTCACACACTCATATACACACGCACACACTCATATACACACTCATATACGCACTCACACACTCATATACACACTCACACACTCATATACACACTGACACACTCATATACACACGTACACACTCATATACACACTCATATTCACATGCACACACTCATATACACACGCACACACTCATATACACACTCACACACTCATATACACACTCACACACTCATATACACACGCACACACTCATACACATTCACACACTCATATACACACTCACACACTCATATACGCACTGACACTCATATACACATGCACACACTCATACACACTCATATACACACTGACACACTCATATACACACTCACACACTCTTAATCTGTATGTGTATGTGTGTGTACGTATATATATATATGTGTGTGTGTGTGTGTGTGTAAAGAATACATAGTAATGTGAATCTGTGTTGTTCTTTATATTCTGTTCAAATTTCATAACAAATGGACCAATAGAAATGCTTATTTTTGGTTGGTATTTTAGAAATGCATGTTTTTTCTGTTATATATTGTTAATTAAATAAATAAATAAAATAAATATGTATATAAATTAATATATTATTAATATGTATACATTTATAATAAATATTTTATATGTTTTTATTTTTTTTTATATTTTGATATATTTGCATATATATTTGAAGTTGGCTCACATGCCACCTACATGTCAGTGTGTGACCCGTATATGTTGGATATGAAGGAATTCCTCCACTGCACCCAGAGAACCTTTATTCAGCACCAGTATTTCAGCAGGCGTCAGGTTGTCATGGTGCACTGCTGGGAAGTCTGGAGAGACAGAGCTGAGCTGCAGAGCTGGAGTGGAGCTCTGGAAATGCTTGGAATGTGAATTTCATTACTATCAGCCGGACTGCTCAATAAAGTCCCCCCGAACACCCAACAAACCCCCCCGAACAACTCCTTCCTCCTTCATGTTCTTAATCTCTTAAAGCAGTTCAGCAACAGCTCACCTAAAACACCTTAGTATTAACATCAACACCTGTTCAACACACACACACACACACACACACTCAACGCTTAATTACTAACACTATCATTAACATCATCTCAGAGAAAAGTAGATTCTTTACATTTGCATATGCAAACCAATCAGCATGCAGTAGCAGTAACGCCAACCAATCAGCTCCCTCTAGCAGGACTCTCTACCAATCAGCTCTCAGTAGCAGTAACGCCAACCAATCAGCTCCCACTAGCAGGAATCTCTACCAATCAGCTCTCAGTAGCAGTAATCTGAACCAATCAGCTCTCAGTAGCAGTAATCTGAACCAATCAGCTCTCAGTAGCAGTACTCTGAACCAATCAGCTCTCAGTAGCAGTAATCTGAACCAATCAGCTCTCAGTAGCAGTAATCTGAACCAATCAGCTCTCAGTAGCAGTACTCTGAACCAATCAGCTCTCAGTAGCAGTAATCTGAACCAATCAGCTCTCAGTAGCAGTACTCTGAACCAATCAGCTCTCAGTAGCAGTAATCTGAACCAATCAGCTCTCAGTAGCAGTAATCTGAACCAATCAGCTCTCAGTAGCAGTACTCTGAACCAATCAGCTCTCAGTAGCAGTAATCTGAACCAATCAGCTCTCAGTAGCAGTAATCTGAACCAATCAGCTCTCAGTAGCAGTAATCTGAACCAATCAGCTCTCAGTACTCTGAACAGTCCTAAACCCAATTCACACCCAGGGCCAGTTCTGAACATTTAAAGCAACGTCCTTCTTAGTGCTTCAGCACCTTTATTAATCTTCATCAGGAAAAGGTTGAATAAATATAATATAATATATATATTAAATTTAAGATCTAAAATAAAGGAAATTCTATTGATATGAAACACGCTCACAGATCCAGCTGCTGACTCTGCAGTCAGCCCCGGAGCCAGCAGGAGGCCCTGTGAGGGTGTGTTATAGAAACAGCCCTGTTCACTTCTGCTCAGCCAGGACTCTCTGGAGTGCGCCCTCTAGGCGTTTCTTGGGAGGAATGAGGTTTGGTTGCCTTCCCTTAAACCATGTGTTAAGCTCTTAGTGAATCTTAAAGATCTGTTGCAGTATCTGAAAGATGGCTCTGGGGGTCCAAAAGTGATCTTAGCAAGCGTAATCCTATAAATATCTACTAGATTATTATAGAAATATTAAATTAATAAAGTCGAACAAACTCATTTCTATCTTATTTCCACTTGTTTAAGTGATTTTATCTACTGAAAATAACGGAAATAATACATACACTATAGTGACAAAAGTATTTGGACACCTGCTCATTCATTGTTTCTTCTGAAATCAAGGGTATTCCTGCTTTTGTTGGAGTAGCTGTCTCTACCGTCCAGGAAAGACCTTCTACCAGATTTTGGAGAAGCACTGCTGTGAGGATTTGATTGCATTCAGCCACAAGATCGTTGGTGTGGTTAGGATGTTAAATGCTGGATCACCACTCCACCTCATTTTCAGCTTCCAAATGTACTGGATGGAGATCCACCACCATCATTCCAGAGAACACAGTTCTTCCACTGCTCCACAGCTCCTCAATGCTGGGGGGCTTTATACCCCTCTAGCCCACACCTGGCATTAGGCAGCATGGTGCCAATAGGGTCATGATGTTCATCTGATCCAGAGAGTCCTATTCTATTGGCAGTACTTCGTCTCTACAGAGACTAGATAAGCTGTGTGTGTGCATTTGCACGTCTGTGTCAGCAATGGGTGCAGCTTAAAGTAGCCGAGTGCATTCATTAGAAGGGGTGTCCGCAAATTTCACTTGGCAAAATGTACAGAAGAGTCGATTCAGGTAGGCAAAAGAATCGATTCTTCAAAGAATCGTGTTCTTCAACTGGAAGCATATAATGTAAACTCGACAAGACAAGAGAAGATCCATATGCTCAATGTCTGGAGTTGACTCATCTGCATGAGAACCTTCGCTCTGACCCACATTTAATAATTCACCACTTTGGTTCAGTATTTAGGGAAAGTTCAGCTTGAATAAACACTGACTCAGCGGAAGAGAGCATGCAGTAAACTAACAGATGACTAACGGCTAGTGTCCACTTCAGCAGGTCAGCAGTGAGCAAAGTTTGGTCATCCTACCCCCATCATTGTCCCTTTATCTCAGTGACTTTTTTCCAGAAAGAACCCTTCCTTAAAACCTACACTTTATGTCCAAAAGTTTGTGGACACCCCTTCTAATGAGTGCATTCAGCTACTTTAAGTTGTACCCATTGCTGCTGACACAGATGTGCAAATGAAGAAGAACTGCCAATAGACTAAATAGGACTCACTCTGCCTAATGCCAGGCGTGGGCTAGCAGAGGGGTATATATAAAGCCCCCCAGCATTGAGCTGTGGAGCAGTGGAAGGACTGTGTTCTCTGGAATGATTGTGGTGCTCCATTTAAAATTTCTGTATGGGATGAGGAGAAGTGATGCTCATCCAACATCCTTGCCGCGGAATGCAATCAAATCCTCACAGCAATGCTCCTCCAAAATCTAGTAGAAAGCCTTCTTCTCTGGACAGTAGAGACAGTTACTCCAACAAAAGCAGGGTCAACTCTTTGAATTACCCCTGATTTCTGGAGAATCAGTGAATAAGCAGGTGTCCCAATACTTTTGTCAGTCAAGTTGTTTTTTGCAGAAAGTGTGCTCAGCTCTACGTGATCTCTTCTGAACAGCTGATGTTGCAACATCTATATTTCTATTATAGGATTTAGCTGAGTTAGCATTCTGGGGCAGTTCTGCAGATCTGAGACTGGAATAGACCTGTTTGCTGCCGGTGTGGCTTTTCTTCACATCGTACGATGGTGTTAGCCACAGCAGTTACAGATACTTGCAAAGTTCTTGCAGCTTCAGTTGGCAAACTAGTGAACATGCCACCTGTATTTATATGGAGCGTGGGCCGGAATCTGGCTTCAGACTGACCAAAGCATGGACATTTTGAAGATCTGAAGGCCATGTTTGTTTACAGGAGGCCCACTCTACTTATTAATACCTTACCACTGTTTGAGTGGAGATGGGGTTGAGTGGGTGGGTTTGTTTGAGTGGAGATGGGGTTGAGTGGGTGGGTTTGTTTGAGTGGAGATGGGGCTGAGTGGGTGGGTTTGTTTGAGTGGAGATGGGGTTGAGTGGGTGGGTTTGTTTGAGTGGAGATGGGGCTGAGTGGGTGGGTTTGTTTGAGTGGAGATGGGGTTGAGTGGATGGGTTTGTTTGAGTGGAGATGGGGTTGAGTGGGTGGGTTTGTTTGAGTGGAGATGGGGTTGAGTGGGTGGGTTTGTTTGAGTGGAGATGGGGTTGAATGGGTGGGTTTGTTTGAGTGGAGATGGGGTTGAGTGGATGGGTTTGTTTGAGTGGAGATGTGGTTAAGTGGGTGGGTTTGTTTGAGTGGAGATGGGGTTGAATGGGTGGGTTTGTTTAAGTGGAGATGGGGTTGAGTGGGTGGGATTGTTTGAGTGGAGATGGGGTTGAATGGGTGGGTTTGTTTGAGTGGAGATGGGGTTGAGTGGGTGGGTTTGTTTGAGTAGAGATGTGGTTAAGTGGGTGGGTTTGTTTGAGTGGAGATGGGGTTGAGTGGGTGGGTCTGTTTGAGTGGAGATGGGGTTGAGTGGGTGGGTTTGTTTGAGTGGAGATGGGGTTGAGTGGGTGGGTTTGTTTGAGTGGAGATGGGGTTGAGTGGGTGGGTTTGTTTGAGTGGAGATGGGGTTGAGTGGGTGGGTTTGTTTGAGTGGAGATGGGGTTGAGTGGGTGGGTTTGTTTGAGTGGAGATGGGGTTAAATGGGTGGGTTTGTTTGAGTGGAGATGGGGTTGAGTGGGTGGGTTTGTTTGAGTGGAGATGGGGTTGAGTGGGTGAATTTGTACTAGTGGAGATGGGGCTGAGTGGGTGGGTTTGTTCAAGTGGGGGTGAAACCAAGTGGGTGGGCTTGTTCAGGTGTAGATGGGGTTGAGTGGATGGGTTTGTTCGGGTGGAGATGGGGTTCAGTGGGTGGATTTGTTCGAGTGTGGGTGAGGCTAAGAGGGTGGGTTTATTCGATTGGGGGTGAGACCAAGTGTGTAGGTTTGTTAAGTGGGCGTGGGTCTGTGTGGGCTATTTTTTTAAGTAGTGTGGTTGAGTGGGTGGGTTTGTTCTAGTGGGGGTGAGACCAAGTGGGTGGGTTTGTTTGAGTGGTGGTGGGCATGAGTGGGGGTTGTTCATATAGGCGGTTGAGTGGGTGGGTTTATTAGAGTGGAGGTGGTAGAAATCTGAAAAAGCTCAACACCAAAACCAGGGATACTGATCACTGGGTTAAAGCAGCTGTCCAGTCCAAACTACTGCTCAGTCTTAAGTGAGTAAAGTTGTGCTGTTACTGTATTATAGCCACATGGACTGAATCACAAATCTGTTTCCAGTCCAGAGCAGCTGAGTGCGGCTGGTAAAAACCGCGGGGGGTAGACTAACGCAGGCTGAAATGGAACATGGATCTATGGATCTCTCAGTGCGTAAATCAGAAGAGGCTTCCGGCCTCATGTTCCCAGAGCAACATGCTGGACTTTCCTATTACTGTTTTAGCCAGATATGTAACAACTCATCTTCTTAGAATAGTGGCCGTTCAACGACTTGCACATGATCATACGCACATGAGCACAGATCAGCAGAGTGGTTAAAGAAAAGGAGGATAAATCATGTTTCCGCACAGCAGATTAGACACTTCCTCTGTGGTCTGAAGTCACTGGTTATGCCTTTTATTTGGTTTTATAGGCACATTTACAGGCCAGAGTTCATCCTGGAGGTGTGAGTCAAGAAAGTGTCCTGCTAGCTTATTGTGTGACTGTACAGGGTGAGTTGCAGGGTGAATTTTGGTCGCAAACATAAATCACCCCCTCCAATATATATATATATATATATTATATCATATCATTACTGTCACTCAAACCTTGTATTTAGAATACTTGTGGAAGCAGTGCTGCACAGTAGACCAGTGCACCACCCTCTCGACTCTAAACCTTCATACAAGCTCTAGTGTTTTGATTTGCCTGGTGGAGATGGGGCTGAGTGGGTGGGTTTGTTTGAGTGGGGGTGAGACCAAGTGGGTGGGTTTGTTTGAGTGGAGATGGGGTTGAGTGGGTGGGTTTGTTTGAGTGGGGGTGAGACCAAGTGGGTGGGTTTGTTTGAGTGGAGATGGGGTTGAGTGGGTGGGTTTGTTCAGGTGGAGATGGGGTTGAGTGGGTGGGTTTGTTCGGGTGGACATGGGGTTGAGTGGATGGGTTTGTTTGAGTGGGGGTGAGACCAAGTGGGTGGGTTTGTTTGAGTGGAGATGGGGTTGAGTGGGTGGGTTTGTTTGAGTGGGGGTGAGACCAAGTGGGTGGGTTTGTTTGAGTAGAGATGGGGTTGAGTGGGTGGGTTTGTTCCGGTGGAGATGGGGCTGAGTTCTTGTATTTAGAATACTCGTGGAAGCAGTGCTGCACAGTGGACCAGTGCACCACCCTCTCGACTCTAAACCTTCATACAAGCTCTAGTGTTTTGATTTGCCTGTCTTGCCAGCATATTATCACTGTCCAACATGTATCTCCAAAATAGTGACTTTACAGGAGCAGAATACTTTACCAGAAGTATTCACACAGTGTACAGAAGCAGCGACAGGGTACAAACCATTAAGAAAACAAAAACGGACAAAAATGGAGATACATGGTTTTCAGTGGATAGCATCGACATGAACAGTTCACTTGGAGAGTTCTTGTGATCTCCCAAGAAACAGCAGTTTAGGGGGAACTTTACAGTCATACTGGGGTTTTGATTTTTGGTTTTGTCTCATCAGCATATTTTCCCTATCCAGTGAAAAACATGTATCTGTACAAGAGCGAGTTTACACAAGAAGGCAAAAATGCTCTTATTTTTTTATTCCAAGAAATGTAGAGCATTTCTATTGGTCAGTTCATCTAGAAGTATTTACACAGTGTACAGAGGAAGTGCCAGGGTTCAAACTATGGAGAAAAGTAAAAACAGTCAAAAATAGACATCCATGTTTTTTTAATTGTACAGCATCGATATGAACAGTTCCTGTGATCTTCCAAGAAACGGCAGTTTAGGGGAACTTCACAGTCATCTGGGAGTTTTGATTTGCCTGTCTTGCCAGCGTACTGGCATCCTCTAAAACAGTTGACTAGGTTTCCAAGAAATGGCAGGTCAGGGAAACTTGACAGAATTAAGTTTTGCAGAATAGAAACTGTAGCGTATAGCAGAGGTCTTCAAATCTGGACCTAACCCCCAGTTTCCAGGCCTGGACTTTATAATCCACAAGGCATCAGTTACATTAACTGTTCCTTTAAGGAGAAACATGGATTTAGGGTCCAGACTTAAGACCTAAGTCCTTCTAAATTCTTCATTGATTTCTTTCCTTTTCAGGTCTGTAGACAGTTGCTAGAGGAACCCATGTCTTCAAACTGAGAGTTCCTAATTATACCTGGTGACATGCTTCAGGCCTGATATGCTAATCTCCATCTAAGACCTTGTCAAAAAAAGAGAGAGCCACAGAACATGACTCTTTTTCGACAGGACAGTGCAAGACTCTGGAGTGGTCTGGTGTGATCTGAGGAGTGCAGAAGGTTATTTTTGCTCACACTGAATATCTGACACTTGGTAAGTCTGACGCTATGTGGGCTAAAAACAAAGAGTGTCCCTAACTCAGCATTCTCCAGCCGTACAATCAGGGTGTAAAACGGCACCAGAAACCGTACGGGTGGCACCTTCTCATTGGTTTCGCTTTCTTTCTTTTGACTGATTGATAACCAGAACCCTGAAGCTCCAAATGAAAAAGTTTGAAGCAAAAAGAAGCATTTTCCACCTCAGCATACGCTATGTGGACAAAAGTATTGGGACACCTACACATTTATTGTTTTTCTTCTGACACCACTGTCTCACTGACTGAGTAAATCACTGTCTCTACTGCCCAGGGAAGAAGAAGATTTGAAGAAGAAGGAGCATTGCTGTGAGGATTTCATTGCATTCAGCAACAAGAGTGTTAGTGAGGTCAGGATGTTGGATGAGATGATCGCCAACCAACTCATCCCATCCAAAAGTACTGAATGGAGCTCCACCACCATCACTCCAGAGAACACAGTTCCACCACTGCTCCACAGCTCCTCAATGCTGGGGTTCATGATGTTGATCTGCTCCAAAGAGTCCTATTCTGTGTGTATGCATTTGCACATCTCTGCATTACATTCATTTAAAGGGGTATCCACAAACATTTGGACATGTAGTGTAATCAACAGCTCTGTATTGGTGCAAAGGCTAGCCGGGGCCTACTTAGCTTAAGTGGGACGCAGCTCCTATCCCTGAGCTTAGCCTCTTTTTTTTTCTTCAGTTTTTTTCATGGTGGCGCATCACTGACCAGGTGGACTCAATGCTGGCAAGGCCTCGGTTTCGCTGCGGGTTCCGCTCACGTCTCAACGCAGACCGAGGTCTAAAAGAAAAGCAGCAGTCACATATGGAAGCCATTTAGGGACGAGGCTTCAGCAATTTCGCTTGTTTAAGTATGGGCTTTTTGTTTTAAACAAGTCATAAGAAGGTGCCTGATTTGCCGATTGCTCGTCCAAGGCTGAAGACTGGAGCTGGGCTTCATGGAAATTACAGCTTTGAGGACCAATTCAAACAACTTAGACCAGGAGACGTTCTTCATACCCTGGTCCCTTCTTCCCTGTGCACCATGGACAGGGCCTGAAAAGGAATCCCATCTCTATATGAAGATACGTACCTTCATCTACAAGAGTGTAAGACCCCCTCACCCCCCCCCCCCCACCCAGCCATTGTTGGCATAGATGTGCAAATGCACACACACACAAGTACAGCCAATAGAATAGGACTCTCTGAAGCAGATCAACATCATGACCCTATTGGCTCCATGCTGCCTAATAATGCCAGGCGTGGGCTAGTAGAGGGGTATAAAGCCCCCCAGCGTTGAGCTGTGGAGCAGTGGAGGAACTGTGTTCTCTGGAATGATGGAATGGGTGG
The DNA here is from genome assembly GCF_030463535.1 of Salminus brasiliensis. Lineage (NCBI taxonomy): Eukaryota > Metazoa > Chordata > Actinopteri > Characiformes > Bryconidae > Salminus > Salminus brasiliensis. The sequence goes on from NC_132898.1 coordinate 2,094,541, forward strand.
TGCTTCATCCAGTACTTTGGATGGGATAAGGTGGGGGAGTTGGGGATGATGAGGTGCTCCTCCAAAATCTAGTAGAAAACCTTCTTCCCTGGACATTAGAGACAGGAGAGATGTGCAGGTGTCCCAATACTTTTGTGACTTTGGCCTGAAATGCATTTGAAACTTCCTTCATGGTGGAGGGATACATGCACGGAGTTGTGAGGCAAAATAGTCCCATGAGAAAACACTTCAAAGTACCTGTAGGTCCACTGCTGGGTTTAGACAGTAAATGCAATGGCTATGTTTGTGTTGGGACATGGCGACCCCTGGTTCCATTCACCAGCACTGGAAAGCAATGCGAGACAGTTTTCTCCACAACAGCGTTTCTCTACGATGCCCCATTTCCCTCCAAACCACCGTGAAGGCCTTTGTGTACGTCCCAAAGACTGAACTGAAGACATTTTGACCAATCAGTGGAATTCCCCTTTAATGTGTGGACATGGTCACCTCTCAGGCTGGAAGAGGTCTCACCTTTTCCAGGTTTCACCTAGTCATAACACGAGGACACAGACCCCAATAAATCTTCCTCTCAGGGCTCTTCGGTTGGTTTGGCAGAGGAACCCATTTGCTTAGCTTCTCTGCCTCGTCGGGACACCACTCTGCCATGTGATAAACACTCGCCACTGTGTGTTTGAGGCTCGCCTGCCATGTGCCTGGAAGTCTCTTGTGCTGCACACTGAGACTGAGTTTGGGTGCTAAGCTTGGCCATTTGCGTAATCAAGCTCAAGCTTCTGCAGAGCTTCCCAGAGGAGGAGCTCCTCCTGAGGTCAGAAGATACCGTGTGCTGTGGAGGAGTGAATGGGGAGTTTCCTGTAACACTGTGCAGATGTTCCAGATTTGGGGGAGTCTGGAGCTCGTAGTCATCGGAAATGCATCACTTCACCTCAGCAAGGCTGCGTATGACTCACTCCATTCCTCAACCCAGGCTATAAACCTCATGCACCAACAAGTTGGAGTTGGGGCTGCAGAGCTTGAGCAGTTGCAGCAGTGTTGGTCTGCATCCACCCAGAACACAAACCTCTGAAACTGAACCGACTTGAAGCTGTTCTGAATCGAAACCTACAGCTGAAACATGGAGAACCTGCTGCTGCTGACCGTCTTCCTGGCTGCTGCACTGAGTGCCGTGTCCTCCACTGTGCTGCAAAGAAGAATGGAGTTCACAGAAGCTATGGTAAGATCCAAAGCATGTGATATACGTGGACTATCTCAAGTATGTGTTATGTGCAATACAAATATACAATGTTGTATTAGGAATATACCCAACGTTATATGAGAAATATCTAAACATATATAAAGTTATTTAAGAAATATATAATGATGCCATTTTTGGAACATGTAATATAAAATAAAGAATATACACAGTGTTATATGATGAATATACGGTATGTAATGTTATATAAGGAATATATTTAAAGTTAGATAAGAAATATACAATATTGTGTAAGGAATATACACAATGTTACCTGAGAAATATATATACATATATAAAGTTATGTAAGAAATATATGATGTTAAGGAATATAAATAATGCCATTTATGGAACATATTTAAAGTTTGATAAGTAATATACAATGTTATTAAGAAATATATAATGGTATGTGAGATATATACAATATTGTAAAAGGCATGTCCACAATGTTATATGAAAAAAAAATTATATATATATATATATATATATATATATATATATATATATATATATATATATAAGAAATATATGGATTATGGATTTTTATTAAGGAATATAAACAATGTAATTTCTGGAAAATATAATAATATATAAGGAATATACACAGTGTCATATATACGTGTTATATATATAAATATACAGTATATAATGTTATATAAGGAATATATTTAAAGTTAGATAAGAAATATATAATGTATGTATTTAGAAAAATAAAATGGTATGTGACATATATACAATGTTGTATAAGGAACAACATTATATATATATATATATATATATATATATATATATATATATATATATAATGTTATAGACATATATAAAGAATATATGAATATGTTACAGAAAGAAAACCATACATAATGAAACCTCTGTTGTGTGGGTACAGAGTTACCTGAGGCAGTTTGGATACCTGGACACTTCACTGGATTTGGAGGTGCAAGGACACTGGACTGAGGAGGAAATCAAAGAAGCCCTCAGGTACCAAACCAACCTACTGAACCCAGAATTAACCTTTTCTTCAAAATTCTGCATAAGATGTAAACAAAGTCAGCCAGGACTATCCAGACGTTTCATAGGTGATGCTGTTCATGTGTCGATGATGGTTACACAAGTTTTCTTTGGGGACTATTTTGCCTTAGTGCACCCTGCACGGACCCCTCCACCATAAATGCATTTAAAAATACATTTTAGCCCAAAAACCTCTAAAACTTCAAAAAAATCAATGGCGCAAACATCAAGCAATTTTTATTCGGAACCATATCATGTAGTAACTTACTGTTGTTACTCGAAACTCTTCAGACGTCTGATTCAGTAAGTGACTCAGCGGTTTCTAGTTCTGTCCTGTGCTGGTCAGTCTCTTTCAGAAGGTGTCAGGCCTGCCAATCACTGGAAGGATTGATGAAGCTACTATTGGGATGATGAGGCAGCCCCGCTGTGGAGTGGAGGACCCTTTCAACCAAAAGTCAATGAGATACAGGAGGTTTGGGGGTAAGTCATGTATCAGAATTTCATCCAAGATTTAGGCCTCAGTTCATTCGTTCATCATTTTTTTGATTTTCCGTGTTCTCCACGAACACAAACGCTCAAGCAGTGAGGGGCAGCACTTTCTGGATGTCATGGTATTTCACTGTGAAGAAACGCCTGCAAACGAGGAGCTGTTCCCATGGGACCCAAAAATGTTAGCCTTTTGCAAAGCCATATGTTTACATTTAGTCACATGACAAAATTAGCCAATCATGCAACCCCACTCACAGTGCTGGGAGAAGATAGCTTCCAGATGCATAGCAGACCGAATCAGAGTCTGCTTGAAGCGAAACCCAGACCTCCGATTTCAGGAGGCCTTCTATGGGCTTGAAAACAGCTTTCACACTTGACCGAATGTCCCGAACTCACTGAGCAAGTGGACCTAAGTGAAAACACCCTTAATCAGTCCACAGCACTTCAGTTTCTGTCTTTAGATGTCCTGTAGTGTACTTCAGACATTGAGCTCTTCCATGAAGAACAGTGCCCCACCACCACCACCTGACTTGACAGTCATCCGTAAGTCTTTGCCTTTCTTACCAGCATATGGGCAGTTCTTTCTGAGGGCTTTCTTGGCCTTTCCTGACCTTGCAGGACAGACGGTCAGAGCAGAGAGTCCTAAAGGCAGAGAAAATGTGGTATTTGACCCAAGGGTGCCCAAACTGTCCCATACAACTCTTACTGGACTATAAAGAATACGGCAGGGATCACTACTATGGGGTATAAACACCCAGTATAGACAGAAGATCAGCACGTCTTCCATACGTTTCCCAGTCGTTCACCGCTGCTGACTCTCTTCTCTGCTGGACAGCTGTGAACTTTCTTCACGCTGGCTCAATGCATGTCTATACATGAACTTGCGAAGGTCCTCTAATCTTGGCAGGGTATGCAGAGCAGTCCTGGAGGGCTGATTTGTAGCCTACATTGTTGATTCCAGGAAAATGACTCATCCTGGACCCTGCTGTGTGGGAGCGCTTTACTGTTTACTTTAACATGTTCAAGAGGTAGAATTTGTTCTGCAGAAACTGTCGACCGGGCAACAGCAATAATACTCATTATTCTTAATAACACGGTATAAGAGCACGGTGCAGCTCCACACAGCTCCTCAGCAACCTTCTCTGCCTTTCTTCATTTCGCAGGAGTTTGGAGGAAGAGGAGCCTAACGTATCGTATCTATGACTACACCCCAGATTTGGGAAAGCCTGCAACCCAGAGGGCCATCCGGTCTGCCTTCAAGTACTGGAGTGACGTCACTCCCTTGAGCTTCAAGGAGATCGACTACGGCCGAGCCGACATTCGAATCTCCTTCCACAGGAAGGGGGGCTGTCCCTCACCTTTTGATGGGCCAGGTATGTCTGAGACTGTAGCTCAGGGGTGGGGCTGGGGTTCGAGTGGCTTTTGCTTGGGGATAGGAAGCCAGGTCCTTTCTGTGATGTGTGGAGCCAGGAATGATGGATAACAGGGTTAAAGCGGGGAGGTGACGGGGTGGTGAAGGGTTGAGCAGAATTGTCGTGGACACATGGACAAGTAGAGATGGTATTTATAGGAATTTAAGGAATTAAGGAATATAAACAATGTAATTTATGGAAAATATAATGTTATATAAGGAATATACACAGTGTTATGTATAGATAAATATACGGTATATAATGTTATATAAAGAATATTTAAAGTTAGATAAGAAATATACTACATACTGTATGTATTTAGAAAAATATAATGGTATGTGACATATATACAATGTAGTATAAGGCACATACCAAATGTTACGTAAGAAATATCTGTACATATATAATGTTATTTAAAAATATATATAATGTTAAGGAATATAAATAATACCATGTATGAAATATATAATATTATATAAGGAATATACACATTGTTTTATGATGAATATATATGATGTTACATAAGGAATATATTAAAGTTAGATACATATATATATATATATATATATATATATGTTGTATAAGGCATGTCCACAATGTTATATATTATATTATGTTATATAAGAAATATGCAATGTGAAATAAGAACTATATATATATATGTTATAGACATATATAAAGAATATATAAATATGTTATAGAAAGAATCTAACGTCCTATAAATACCGTAGAGATGGTATTTCAGCATTGTTGGGCTTCAGGCTCGTGATCTCTTCTCACAATGAAGCCATTTGGGAGCCCAGTCCAAAATTCTCTTTAGTGGAACATGCCACAATTCAGCCTTCTTTAACTACTAATCCTAACCAGGACACAGTTGAGAAGTGCATCAGGGCCTAATTCAATGCATACAATCATACCATATCATCATATTGCACATTGCTAATATGCACAGGCATTCAAAATGAATTGGCCCAGATATCGGTTTTAGTAATAACCACTGATACACACAATAAAATCACATTTTAATAAGCGCTGATATTTTAAACATTTTATAATATCATAATATTTTCTTCTTTATAATCAGACATTCTGGACTGACTGATTTAGTTTAGTCAAGATTTTTCTTAAAATTATGTTTTATAGTGTTTAATATTTTCTAATCCAGTCTGACCAGTCACTCCTTCCTGACCAATCAGCTCCCAGTGTGTGTGTGTTTGTGTTGCTGGTATCTGTGGTTGTTGGTCTATTGGTGTGTAATAACTGGTTTATAGTGGGTGAATGTGCTGGGTGTGATTTGGGGTTTCTATAGCATGTGTGTGTATTAGCATTAGCGTTAGCCTCCATTGGGGTCTGAATGTGCTCTTCAGGGCTGGAATCTGAATTAAGGTCTACGCTTAGGCTATAGATTTTTCTGCTTGCGTATAAATATTAATGCTGAGTGTGCAGAAATGTCAAATTTGTAGGTTTTTAAGGAATGGCTGAGAAACTATAACATTAGTTTATTTTTCAAAGGCACTCCCCAAAGCTGTAGAGGAGTCCCCTATATTATTTAAGCACTGGTCTGTATCATTTCAGGCGACCGGTCCAACTATTTTCCAGTCCAGGAAAGTTTCGGAGTTCTTTGCAGAGCTCTGAAATGTGTCCGTTCCCTTAAAAACCAATGTTCCTTAAACGATGAGCTCAGATCCTACGGTAGTGCCAGTGGGTAACCTCAGCAGAACCTCTACAGGAACGCCAGGCATAACACGGCAAAGGCGTTTTACAGAAGGGCAGTCTTCAATTAGCTGTCACGAATCACTTGTTTTAAAGCTTCTGACCACAGCCGTCACAACTACAGGCCAGCACTGTAAGGCAGTGGTCACCAACCAACCCTGGACATCCTGAACGTTTAGCTCCAACTGTAAGCTGCCACATGTTCTCCAGCTAGGTCATCTAGTCTTCGGAAGCTCTGGATTGGGAGAGTGAGGCCTAGTTAGAACTTAGCCTGGTAAATGTTCAAATGTAATTGCTAATTTTGTATTTAATTACATGGTATGTTATGCTTTAAATTCAATTTAAGCTTATTTTGAGATAAAAATGGACAAGAACAAGAAAAAAGTTGAGTCAAAAGTACGTCCTGCCCAAAAGTCGATGAGGTAAGGGGAATTCTGATGGGATATTCCTCGCTCTGGGCCAATTTCCAACCCTGATCCTCTCCACTCGAGAACTTCAACCCATGAAAGTCTTGTTAACAGCCTGAGTAGTTGGCTCAGGTCTTCCTGCTTGAAGAACCCTTGCCTGGAGGGCAGCTTGGCTATGTTCCTGACAGTTGCTGCACTCAGAACGTAACCTGTTGAATCCCGTTCTGTCCGCAGGTCATGTCCTCGCTCATGCCGAAGCCCCTCCTTCAGGGATCGTTCATTTCGATGAAGACGAGTTCTGGACGGAGGGCAAGTACTACGGCTCCAACCTACGCATCGTGGCAGCTCATGAGATAGGCCATGCCCTGGGTCTCGGCCACTCCCAGTATAAGAGTGCTCTTATGGCTGCACACTACACCGGGTACCAGGCCAACTTCAGACTGCACCCTGATGACATCAGAGGCATCCAGGCGTTGTATGGTAATGCTATGCTATGTTATGATGGAGGGTTGACAGTCGCAGATTTGGTCAGAAGAGGTTTGAGAGGTTCTTTAAAACCCATCCAATGGCCAGAAGTCTGTGGAAGTCTGCTCCTCTGGAGTTTCTTCTGAAATCAAAGACATTAATAAAGACTTTGCCCTCCTTTGCTGCCTCTACTATTCTGAGAAGGCTTTGCACTAGATGTTCCACCAAGAGAACGAACATCACTTCTGATGTTCTGATGTTATCTGATTAGTTCTGCCAGTATTAGTTGAAGCTCCATCATCACTCCACAAAACCCCACAGCCCCCGAGGCCCGAGGAGTTCTATGTATCGACCAGTCAGAAGGGGTATGTCCAATGCACCAAATGTTTGGTGGACACCCCTTCTTCTAATGAATGCAGCTATTTTTATATTTCAATTTAGCTCATTTACTTTGCACCCATTGCTGACACAAATGTGCAAATGCACACACACACACAGCTTGTCTAGTCCCTGTAGAGAAGCACTGTCAGAACTGTGTTCTCTGGAATGATGCATGCTGCTCCATCCAATCCTTTTTAGATGAGATGTGGTCCCTGATCATCCTGACAACATCCTGACCTCGCTAACACTCTTGTTGCTGAATGCAATCAAATCCTCACAGCAACACAGAAGCCCTCTTCTCTGTACAGTAGAGACAGTTTCTCCAACAAAAGCAGGAGAAACTCTTTTATTGCCCTTGATTTCAGAAGAAACAATGAACAACAAGCAGATGTCCAAATACTTTTGTCCAAATAGTTTACTTGTAGGCATTTTTGGCTGGATTCCCAGACAGAGAGCAAGCCTAGTCCAGGACTAGCCAGAAATGTGAATGCTGAATAGGACAATATGGTCCAGAACTAGGCTTAAACCCAGTCAATCATGTCTTGATCTTAATCCTGGGTTTGAGCCTCGAGTGAGTCAGATATCTGGAACTGACGTGGCAAAATTCATTCATCAGCAGCTGCAAAGTTAGCAGTACTGATTACTGTGCATTCCTCCTCTGCTCAGGTAAAAGAATCTCGGGGACAACCACAGATGAAAATATTTATACCTCACACCCAACGACCACCTCACCTTTTCCACCAAGAGATGTTCCAGACCCCTGTGATGCCAAACTGGACGCCATAATGCTGGGTAGGGAAGCAAAATCGCTGCTCTCCAAAACACAGTGGTCAGCTTTATTTGTGGTGGAATCACAAGAAAGTGTTTGTGTGGTTTGTTGCAGGACCCTGGCGCAAGACCTTCGCGTTCAGTGGAGACTACGTGTGGACCATAACAGATTTGGGACACAACCCTCCCATAAAGATCAACCAGCTGTGGAAGGGGCTGCCCGGGAACCTGAACGCAGCGGTGTACTCGCCCAGAACCAACAAGACCTACTTTCTTAAAGGTATTTCACACAGATATATTCACAGATCACCCAGCAGGAACAGCCTCCACTAGATTTTGGAACATTGCTGTGAGCATTTGATTGCATTCAGCCATGCGGGTAATAGTGGGTCGAGTACTGGTACTGGAACATGCTTTAGTTTTCTGCAAAAACACACACACAGCGTTGCTATAAGGTTACACTACATGTCCAAATGTTTGTGGACACCTCATGAAATGAGGGCATTCAGCTACTTTAGGTTGCACCAGTTGCTTAAACAGATGTGCAAATGCGCACACACACACACACATAGCCTGTCTAGTCCATGTAGAGAAGTACTGCCAATAGAATAGGACTCACTGGAGCAGATCATTAACATCATGAACCTATTGGCACCATGCTGCCTAATAATGCCAGGGGTATAAAGTAGAGGGGTATAAAACCCCCCAGCAGCATTGAGCTGTGGAGCAGTGGAAGAACTGTGTTCTCTGGAATGATGGTGGTGGAGCTCCATCCAGTACTTTTGGAAAGATGAGGTGGGGTGGTGATCATCATCCAACATCCTGACCTCACTCACTAACTCTCGTCACGGAATGCAATCAAATCCTCACAGCAATGTTCCTCCAGAATCTAGTAGAGAGTCTTCTTCTCTGGACAGTAGAGACAGTTACTCCAACAGAAGCAGGATCATACCCTTAATTCTGGAACAAAACCAAAAAGTGAGAAGGTGTCCCAATACTTTTGTCCGTATAGTGTAGAAATGTGGGACAGACAGAAAAAATACATAAATGACTGAAAAGCCAGGAAATTAGTTTAGAAGATTTCAGTTGAAAATATGTAAAGTGTGTGAAATGGATAGAATTGGCATTTTTATCCAAAATATGCTTTAAAAAATATTAAATTATTATATTTAGCAGCTTTCTCACATATGAACATGGTTTAAGACACTAATAAAATATTGTCTGTGCATCACACCAATAATAGAAATAATGTCATGCATGTAAATGCAGTCATATGCCACAAGGCCATGGATATATTACATTTATTTTTGATTTATGAGGAATAAATAAGTGCACATCCTCTCCATGGACATAATTCTGCACATTTCAATGCAAAATTACTCCATCCGTCATTTCCTGCTCAGGATCGCAGTGGGTTTGGAGCCTCCTGGGAAACATTGTGCACAAATGATTAGAAACTGTGTCCAAAATGTGCAGAAAAATGTCATATTTAAGACATTTATAGATATTTTACTGTTATTTACTCTAATTAACATCACATCACTTAAACAGGGTGCACACAAAATCTGCCGTGTCTGCATGAGTCAGCATTCCCAGTACATGTCTGTGTAGCCATCTACACTACGCTTGTCATTAAAAACTTAGGAGAACTGAATCACAGAGCATGAAGTCAGATGAAGCATCACAGTTCAAATGAGACAGGATGTGATGAGGTCTGCTGTGATGGAGACAAGCTGTGTTCCTCAAACAGCTGCATTTTGGGTCCCACGTGACGTTTTTTGGGCCTGTTCATGACTAAGAGAAGGGCTGAGTGTGAGTCATGTCGTTTTCTGGGCCTCCAGCAGAAAACACTGTAATGAGCCTCAGCTTGGTCGTCACAGAGCACGTGAATGTTGGACCTCTTAACGGATTGGAATCCCAGCCGTGTTTGCATTTGAACGTTAATGCAGATTAATAGAGCAAATCAAACAGCAGAAAGGCCAGACTGAGGAATGTGAAGCGCTGCTGATGGACGGCAGGCGTTGTCCTCTCAAGCTGAAGGAATAAACACCAGTGTCCACCACGTGTACACATACACACACCAAGCCGATCCACTGGTACTGGACCGCCTTTGACTGGATGTGCTGAGGGTCTATATTTAAGTTAGCAGTGTTTGTTTTTTTCTAGTGTCCAAATATTTCTGGACACCCCATCTAATAAATGCATTCAGCTACTTTAAGTTGCACCCATTGCTGATACAGATGTGCAAATGCACACACACAGCTTGTCTAGTCCCTGTAGAGAAGAAGTACTGCCAATAGAACAGGACTCTCTGGAGCAGATCAACATCATGAACCTATTGGCTCCATGCTGCCTAATAATGCCAGGCGTGGGCTAGAGGGGTATAAAGCCCCCCAGCATTGAGGAGCTGTGGAGCAGTGGAATGATCTGGAATGATGGAGGTGCTCCATCCAATACTCTTGGGATGAGCTGGGTTGCAGTCATATGCCACAGGGTCAAATTGCAGGAGCTCTTGTCGCTGAATGCAATCAAATCCTCACAGCAATGTTTTTCCAGAATCTAGTAGAAGGTCTTCTTCTCTGGACAGTAGAGTTACTCCAGTTACTCCAACAGAAGCAGGATCAGCTCTTAATAACCTCTTTGATTCTATCCTATGAGCTCTATCCCTCCCTCCATCCAACAGGTGACAAAGTGTGGCGGTTTACAAACTTCCGGCTTGACTACGGATACCCCAAAGAGCTGAGGAGAATCCCGGCGAACATCGATGCAGCCATGTATTACGAGAAGAACAAGAAAATATTCTTCTTTAAGGTACCCTGCAGCTACACAGACAGATTTACACGCCACAGATAGAGCATATGACCACAAGGGGGCAGTCACATTACAGCCATAGGAGCTCACTATAGGAGCTTCTAGTCAACCGCTAATGATGAACTCCATCTAGTGGGATTATTTTGGGTTGCCCAAACTTTTGCACAGTACTGTATGTACACTATATGTCCAAATGTTTGTGGACACCCCTTCTAATAAAGCACACACACAGCTTGTCTAGTCCATGTGGAGAAGAAGTACTGCCAATAGAATAATAGGCCTCTCTGGAGCAGATCATCCTCAAACATCATGAAGCTATTGGCAGGCGTGGGCTAGTAGAGGGGTGTAAAGCCCCCCAGCATTGAGCTGTGGAGCAGTGGAGGTATGATGTTCTCTGGAATGATGGATGGTGCTCTTAGATCTGGGGAGTTAAGGGATGAGGTGGGGTGGTGATCATCCAACATCCTGACCTCACTGATCGCATTAATGCTCTTGCCGCTGAATGCAATCAAATCCTCACAGCCATGCTGCTCGAAAATCTAGCGACAAGCCTACTCCCCTGTTTTTTTAATCCCAATCTTCTCAGATTTTTCATTTTTGTTATTCACTCTTCTTCTTTCTCCAGGGGTCCGGTTACTGGCAGTGGGACGAAATGGCCTACAATGACCTCAGCATCTACCCCAAGCCCATCTCTCGCCTTTTCACCGGCGTCCCGTCCAACCCTGACGCGGCACTCACGTGGACCAACGGAAAAATCTACTTCTTCAAGGGTGACAAGTACTGGCGCATGAGTGACCATCTGATTGTTGAACCTGGTTACCCCCTCAGTAAGCGGGAGCGCTGGATGCGATGCAACCACTGAACCACTAGAGGGCACTACGATGCTGTAGGTAGATTGCCTTCAGTTGTTGGATCACTGTGTCAGGGACACTGTCACTGTTAAGCAGATCTTCTGGGTTTTTGGAAACACCAGCTACATGATGATTAGGGCTATTTTGTGGCATTTGTGAGCTGAGAATGGTCAGCGCTTCGGTTCCTCTCGAGTAGGCCTGAAGTGTTCCTATGCTTGGTTCCTGGAGTCTCTCTATTTACATGGTCGCTCATTTCAGGGAACAGACTTCAAGCGATTTGTCGATGCACTGAGGAAGAGCTGAAAACACTTGAGAACGTTCTCCATTTCTGTATAGTAGTGTGTTAATTGTAGCAGTACTCAAGTCAGCACCAAATCCTGCTTATCTAGCGATGATGAGCAGAAGCTCATCCCACCCTCAGTAAGGAGCAGAGCTTTTCTCTGGGTTTCAGAGCCAGAAGCTCCTCTTTGGGGGTTAGTTCTTCTCAGAAGTGTCTTCACTGAAAGAGGAGGAGGGCATTACAGAGGCACAGCAGCTTACAGAAGTCCAGAAAAGCCATGAGTTACTGATGTTCTTCTAGAAGTTCTCCCGATCACCATTTATTGTGCCTTAGGAACCCACTGGGTCATCTTAACAACCACCCCAGCAACTATCTGGTCTACCATGACAATCACCTAGGAACATTAGCAATTAGCAATCTCCTTTAGCAACTGTAATACCACAGCTACCACCTATGAGCAACAGCATAGCACTCAATTAGAAACACCTTAGCAACCATATGGAACACTTTACGAAGTAGAAACACCTTAGAAACACCTTAGCAACCATATGGAACACTTTACGAAGTGGTGTTGCAATCACCTGGTGGTATACCATAGCACCCACATAGGAACACCGTAGTAACACCATAGCACTCAATTAGAAACACCTTAGCAACCATACTGAACACTTTACGAAGTGGTGTTGCAATCGCCTGGTGGTATACCATAGCACCCACATAGGAACACCGTAGTAACACCATAGCACTCAATTAGAAACACCTTAGCAACCATACTGAACACTTTACGAAGTGGTGTTGCAATCGCCTGGTGGTATACCATAGCACCCACATAGGAACACCGTAGTAACACCATAGCACTCACCTAGAAACACCTTAGCAACCACATGAAATACACCACTAGTTTTCCCTGTGATCTCAGGATAATCAGAGGCATTTAAACATTGTTTTCTCAAGAAAAATAAGTTGTGATCATGAGAAAACGAAGCTCAAACTCATGGTATTTCTGAACTTAGCAGCTTATATAAAGACAAAGCTTAATGAAGCTTCATTGTTTTTATGATTCTCTCAGCATTATTGAGTAAACGCTTGTCCTATAATTAATCATAATTCATTTCAGGTTTGATTTGATACTCATGTCTAAGATTGTTTATCTTAACAACTAATAAATTTGAACCAAAAAGCACAGAAACGTGGTACTTTCTCCTTAAGACAGGTACAGTCATATGGAAACGCTTGGAGAGCATTTAAGCGTTAATCTTAATGCACTATGTGGACGAAAGTATTTGGACACCAGGTCGTCAGGATGTTGGATGATCACCACACCACCTCATGTATCCCCAGCTGCCCAATTCAGCCCATACGTACTGGATCATACCATCATTCCAGAGAACACAGTTCTTCCACTGCTCCACAGCTCCTCAATGCTGGGGGGCTTTATACCCCTCTACTAGCCCACGCCTGGCATTAGGCAGCATGGTGCCAATATGTTCATAATGTTAATCTGCTCCAGAGAGTCCTATTCTATTGGCAGTACTTCTTCTCTACAGGGACTAGACAAGCTGTGTGTGTGCATTTGCACATCTGTTTCAACAATGGGTGCAGCTTAAAGTAGCTGAGTGCATTCATTAGAAGAACGCTCCAACACCCCAGGGCTGAGTTGGGGGGGTCTGGTATGAGGTGGGCTGGTGCTCATCCAACATCCTGACCTCATTAACATTCTTGTCGCCGAAAGCAATCAAATCCTCACAGCAGTGATTCTCCAAAATCTAGCCGAAAGTCTTCTTCTCTGGACAGCAGAGACAGTCACTCCAACAAAAGCATGATCGGCTCTTTTTAATCTTCTTGATTTCAGAAGAAACAGTGAATGAGCAGGTGTCCCAATACTTTTGTCCATAGTGTGTATATTATCCTATGAATCGGACGACATCGGACTACACTACCGCTTAATGACATTTATTAAGGTCTTTCCCCATTTTTACGCTAAACGCTAAATGCCAAACACACCCCGTCCCTCACACTCCGACTTCAGACAGAGTATGATGTCACTTCAGCAGCTAATGAGAAACAGCCATCATAAAAAAAGTCTGATGTCAGATTAGATGCAAGCCATGTGTTTAGGGATCCTTTCGCCGTCCTCTCCGAGCTGCACGACTCCATGCTCTACGATCAGTGTGACGTAATGAGGAGGTGCAGCACAGGCCTTTGAGAAGACATGCTTTAGGAAACTATGCATGTATCTGTCAGGGGAAAGTGGAGAGTTCTTTGCGGGTCCTGCGATTAACTATAAGCTATGATTTCATCTTCTGCCCCAGTGTTTCTCGGCTCCTTGGTTTTATACTGCGTCTGGCAGGAAGGCCAATGAAAACCACAGAGTACATCAAAAACACAGATGTTGAGTTATAGAAATGGCAAAAAATCGAATGACACAGTTATTCCCCTCACACCGACTGTAGGCCATCAGTCAACACTTGTTTGGGGCCCAATTGGGCTTTGTTAGGCTAGCTTTAGAGCTGTTTGGCTACTGTGGCTAACTAGCTAGCTAGCTAGCTAACAAACACTAGATGCTTTGAGTGTTCTCCCAAAATGGTGTTCATGTGTCCTTCTCTCAACCTTTTCAAAAATAAATTCAGGTCTTCATTAAGATTCAGACTTAATATGAGCTATAAAAGTAAACTACACTTAGCTGAACACATTTTACACCACTGTTAGCAATATTAGGCTCTAGTAGCTCCAGTGCTAAGCTAAAACCAAAGCTAAAGAAGCCACCAACCAAACAGGGGAAAACTGTAAAATATATTTTTGCCAGACTATTAATTTTAACTGGCATTAGACCAAACAATGGTGGAGAATTTAGGTCCAGCAAGTAAGAATAATACCCAAGAATTGTGTATTTACTTTAGTCGATCAGTCAAGACTTGTTTGGGGCCCAATTTTGATTTATTAGGCTAGCCTGTAGAGCTGGTGTAGAGCTAATGTAGCTAGACAGCTTACAAACACTAGATGCTTTGAAAGTTCTCCCAAAAATGTCATCATAAATGAATCCAGGTTCATCATAAATGAATCCAGGTGAACAAACAGGGGAAAACTTAGGCCCAGACCATTGCTTTAAACTGGTATTAGACCCAACAAGGGTGGAGAATTCAGGCCGACTTTAGTCGATCAGTCAAGCTTTGATTGGTGTTAAATTCGTTTTTTCTTAGGCTAGTTTTAGAGCTGCTTGGCTAATGTGGCTACTAGCTAGCTACGCTAAAGCTAAAGAAGCCACCAACCAAACAGGGGAAAACTGTTAAATATATATTTTTTGCCAGACCATTAATTTATACTGCCATTAGACCAAACATAGGTGGAGAAATCAGTTCCAGTAATACCCAAGAATTGTGTTTAAGAAAGGGCAAAAGGTCAAATTACAGTTATTCCCCTCACACTGACTGTAGGCCATCAGTCAAGCCTTGTTTGGGGCCTAATTGGGCTTTGTTAGGCTAGCTTTAGAGCTGTTGTGGCTAATGTGGCTAACTAGCTAGCTAACAAACACTAGATGCTTTGAAAGTTCTCCCAAAAATGTCATAAATAATGAATCCAGGTCTTCATTAAGATTGTAGTGTAAATGTCTTATGGCTTAATATGAAATATAAAGATACAGCCTCATACTGTGTGAGAATTCGCTAAGCGTGGCGATAAGCGCAAAACGATTCGTCAGTCAATTTTAAGTATAATTAACTGATTTTAGGATAAATAATGAATCAAAATCATGAAATCTCACATTTCAGGAACTGCAGGAACATCATAGTGGAATATAAACACAGGTTTTCAACCACGACAGTCTGGTTTACACAGATGAACCTCAGTAACTCTTTACAGACTTCATAAACTTTTATGAACACATTTATACAAATTCAAATTCAGGCCACTGTCTTAAAAAAGACACAATAAAGAGTGGAGTGTGCTTTACTTTACTGACAGATGGGAGATGAGAAATAAGGCACTGGAGCTGTAAGACAGGTACAACACAGGTTTTAGATGGAAAATCAAACCGAAACAGAAAAAAAATCATTTACATTTTAAGGCACTGAATAATTCATTGAAGCACACTCACTGAACCGGCCTACTTCCCCAGTGTGTATGGGCCTGTAGGCTCGCTGTGAAAACCCAGCCAGCAATTTTAGTAGAACAGATTTAGATTTTGTTTACAGCTCAGCATTTCACCACGGTCACGCAAATAAACCCCAAAAACTTGCATCTCCAAATGCCAACTTTGCAGGAAAAGGAGAAAAGGCCTTCTTAACTTTCAATGGAAGGCAATGCAAAAAGATATATATATATATATATTCGAGTCATTTTGGAGCATTTCTATTGGTCCAGTCTTCATGAAATGTGGACACGTCAAAGAGTCAAAAACATCACAAATGGAGACACAAGGTTTTTGCAGGAAGAACATCCTGGTGTAAAACAAGAACAAGTGGGATTTTTAAGTCTTTAAATGTATAAATGTATTAAAAACTGAATTTTCATAGCAAACATCATTTGCATAAAACTATACACTATATGGCCCTGACTGTAGAAACTACAGACCTCAGTTATACACAACTGTACAATTCATATGCACTGAAAAACCTTCTTTAATGCACACACACACACACACACACAGTCTCACTCACACACAGTCTCACTCACACACAGTCTCACTCACACACATCTCCAGTCCTATCACATTGTTCAGCTGTAAGGTCTGAAGGTCTACAGAGCACTAACAGCTAATATCACTTGCCTCATCCCAGAGCAGGTGCTGGGAGCCAAGAGGCTACTTTCAATAAAGAAAACAAAGCTCCTCAGGTCAGCCGAGAGGGCTTTCACAAGCGTCTTTACGTCAAGACCTTCTATGTACGCTACATCATAAGACAAATAAGAGCTCCATTAAACGTAAGCAGACGACAGCATGTACTGGCAGGGTGAGTTCTGAGGCTTGACGTGGATTAGATCCGGGCTGAGCAATGTGAAATAAGTACTGTTTAAAGGGCCCATATCCTTCGTTTCTTCACACCCGAGGTCCATACATAGCTCTGTTTTAACTGGCTGCAGTGAACTGTAAACATTTAGCATTTAGGAATATAAGGACCATATACGGGTCATTTAGGCTAAGACATTCCTTATAACGGATAAAGCTAAACTGCGCTAATCTGAAATGTGGTGGATTTGTGACATGGCATTTTTCTGCAGCTTAGGTTCCACATATCTATGGACTGGGGGAGTGAGTGGGATGTTTTGGAGCTTTGCCAATGTTCATACAGTCATGGTTTTCCCATGATATGGGCCCTTTAAGAACACAGCTAATGTTATGAACCTAAGGCCTAAGCACATCCAGGTCCAGTCTGAGCTATGGTCAAGTTCTAGTGCTTCCAGGTTCTCCCAATAGAGTAGCTAAATGTATATCCTGACCAAAAGTGACCATCATCCTGTGAATACTGTGGCCCTCGCTACGGCGTACCACGCTACTGTGTGTTCTCCTTATCTAGACTGTTAGTGCTCGACTCGCTGATGATGTGGCTCAGGCCCGTGCTGCTGGCGTGGTGGCTGTGAGTGGAACTGTGGAACCAGTCTCATAGTCAAAGTCAACCACGGTGTGGTTGGTGGTGCTCAGGCTGCTCAGAGACGTGCCTGTTCCCATCTGGCGGTCCCGAAGACTCTGCAGGTAGCTCTGCGTGTGGAAAATGGAGAGAGAGAGAGAGTCAGTAGGGGAACTTTTGCAATAGGGCTCATTTACTATTTTAATTTAGAGAACAAACAAACAAACAAACAATAAATAAATAAATAAGGGTAATTGCATTAGGAGGTACTAAGAAAAAAAAGCAAATGTTTGCGTAAGACCATAAGACTGTACGTGATCTAAGAGATGTCTGCATGGGAACCTCTGAATTAAAGATTTTAGGAAGATAAATCACCATTAGGTTCTTATGAAACTAACTGGTGCTAGGAGATCTCCGGCATAACGTTTTACAGGAGTGGGTTTACGCCGATACGTTCCCTCCTGACTTCCGGACGACTGCAGCTTTTTAGCGTCCTTCTGCCTTATCCTCATGAGCTGGACTCTCTTCTGTCTTCTGCTGATGATCACTGAAATGAAGAGACCATAAACAATGATAAAGGTAACGGGGTGGTAATACCAGAAATTGCTGGATACTGAGATTCGTGACATTAATAGTGTGATAATTAGGAGTGTAAAATGAGCTAATATGTTGAAAGGCATGTATCTGAGGTTGGCGATTCATATTGATTGGCGATGGTATTGATTAGTTATTGATAGTGTGCTGTTAGACTTTTCATTAATACATTTTTTTTTTTTTTTTTTAAATCTAATTATTTATAAAAGCAAAAAATTTGAAAGAATTATGATAATAATAAAAATATTATTCAACAAGGCATGCAATCATTTATTGGTCTAAATTATTATTTTTAATTATATTATTAATTATATATATTAATATATATAATTATTACAAAATAAATACAAAAAAAATTATATATAAAATTATTTTTAAATAATAATAATTATTAAATAAATAAATAAATAAATAAATATTCTGTGGTGAAATTCTGCCGCTGGACAGGCTCATGACCCTCCTCGAGCAGAGATTTACTTCATTAAGAATCAATAAACTGTTTTGGTTTGGGCAGCGTGTCCCAGTCTTGGCTCCCGTACCTTCTGTATGTGAGAAGCCCTCAGCCGTGAGCTTCCACTGCACCAGCACACCCATGAGGCTGAGCGTGGGCCAGATGCCCAGGATGACCCAGCTGTACCAGCAGAGGGGCACGGGGGTGGGAACCAGGCGCAGGCAGTCGTACACATGAGTGGCCAGTGCCAGCATCTCCACAAAGTAATCGGCACAGACCGTCATGATGGCTGCTCCAAACACTGCCGTGGAGAGCACGGTGAAGAGCTTCTGCCACTGTAGGGTTAAAACAGCACAGAGCATGCCCGTACCGAGGAGTGCACCGAGGGGAACCTGCGATTAAAGAGTTAACACGGGTTAAACATATCCAACCTAATGCCTTATATATATATATATAAACATTTATGAAACATAGCTCTCTCCTAGATCTTCCTCCATCAGCTGTGAGTGGTATTATTATTGAACAGTGGAAGAGTTTAGGAGGAACAGCTCACAGAGAGCAGCTCAGCCACCGAGTGTCTGTCCGACCATGTAAAGTTACAGAGTGGGGTCAGCGGTCAGAGTGCAGAAAAGCCTCCAACTGACTCAATAACTGCACCAGAGCTCCAGACCTGCTGCTGCTGGTAGAGCTTAGAGCAAAGGGGGACCAGCTCCTTATTAATACAGCCTATGGGTTTAGAATGGGATGGCATAGAAGCTCCTGTAGGTGTAATGTGTAAGTGTCCCAATACTTTTTTTTTTTATATAATGTATACAAATCTGAACTCTTTTGTTCAAAACATGTACGTTATAGCACGAGACAGGAACTCTATTGTTTACGCACCCAAACAGTGCCAGGCGTGTAAAACTGGTGAGTGACCAGCAGGCCCGCAAGAGCAAGCAGGAGGCCCAGAAGGAGGCCGGTCATAAAGAGGCCGACACTGCGGACCAGCATGGTGACCAGGCCACACAGCAGCCCGATGCCCAGACCAATCCCCGCACTGGCCTCCACGCTCAGCTGCGTGTCCAGCACTCGCTCTTTATGGCACAGCAAGAAGATAATAACGGAGCCGAACATCAGGCCCGAGAGGAACATGACGGCTTTGAAGCAGCGGTAACCTGAAACAGAGGACATATGACATGTTTCAAAAATGAGTGACCACAATATTTTCAGACGTAGAGCCATCCTATTGGATATATAGTGCAATTGTTCATCTTGCATGAACACACTGACAAGGACAGTTAATTAAACACTATATTACTGCTACTTTTTTTTTTTTTTGCTTGATTTTTTTTTTTTTTCACCCAATTTGGTTCTGCCAATTAACCCACCTGTTCATAGCCCCCTCCTAGCACTAGCAATGCACCCGACACTAGGAAGATAGGGGCTTAATGCATGTCTCCTCCGATACATGTGAAACTAGCCCCGCCTCTTTTTCAAACTGCAGCTGATTTGGCATCCCTGGGCAGCCGAGGCGCTCGGAGGAAAGTGGCGGGTCCCCAGCTCCGCCACGCCAGCTAACAGACGCCTGTGCCGCCCAACAACATTGATGATGGGAGAGGGCGCCATCTACCCACCCGGAGAGAGAGAGAGAGAGCACGGCCAATTGTGCTCTCTCAGACTCCGGCTCGCATCCCCTGGGCCATAGTGGTACACCTTCGTTTTTTGGCTCCACTTGACAATGCTGGCTGCTCTTAACACTGTGTGAATGTCACCTTATGAGGAAAGAGCCAATAGAAATGCTCCAAAATCTGAGGATACAGAAGGTCCACACCAGACACTATTTCGGTGGCGGACAATTCTCAGATGGTAGCATGTGGTGCTAGTCTGCAGAGCTAGGGTTCCAGTGTGTAACTGAAGCTACATCTGTGGATCCATGTGGGTTTGAGCGTTCCATATGGTGTTTCCTTTATTTTGTCCACAAAGTGCTTCATCAGCAGGACTATCTAAGCAGTTTATGTGGCATTGTTATCAGAACGTCTCTCCCTGTAATCTCCGCTTACCAAAAAAACAGTAGATAATTCCAAACAGGCAGCACATGGAGCAGATGACAGCAGGGATGACCTCATACTTCCTCTCAATCTCCAACTGACAGGCGTCCACCTCCCCCAGGCCTGGCGCTCCCTCGTCTGGGCCCAGCCCAGCCATCTCCGCCGCTCTGACAAGGGAAGGGGACGTTCCGTGATGAAGGAGGAGACGGGTTATTGTCCGGACTTCATTGGGGATGAGTGAGCACCTAAGGGACAAAGACAAAACTCAACCAGTCAGGCAGTGTCAGACGTGCTGGAGACGCGGAACAGTGACGAGTCTTCAAACAAAGCCCTGCACATGTACCTCCAGGCTGAGCTATAATGGGCCCTCTCACAATAATAAAAACAGTTCTTGGAAGCAAATCTGGCTTTTCCAGACTTAATTAGAGTCTACAGGGATGAAACAACTAAAAGCAGCTTGTGGGCACACCCAGGCCTCCACCGCCGCCGCTGCCACTGCCACCGCCGCCGCCACCGCCGCCGTCACCACCTCACACCCCGAAATACAGCTTCAAAGAAAATCTGTCAGCCAACTGTTACTCTCCTCCGGGTTCCCAGGTGATTTGTGGACATGCATGCAGCTACTTTACGTTGCACCCTTGCTGACACAGACGTGCACATGCACACACACACACACACACACACTGGGGATGCTGAATGCCATCAAATCCTCACAACAATGCTCCTCCAAAATCTTGTAGTAAGCCTAGAGACAGTTCCCTTTTTAATAGCCCTGATTTCAGAAGAAACGATGTGTCGGTGTCCCAATACATTTGTCCACACGGCGCATGTACATTTCGACCAGGTTTTCAGCTCTCCAAAGCCTCGACCTCTTTCTGAACAGGGTCTGGTACATGGCAGCCAATCAGATAAAGAGAGGTGCATGAAACCACACAAACATTCGAGGGAAACCCTGAAAATACGCTACGGGTTCTAGTAGGGCGTCATGTACATTAACCAGCTCTTCTCAGTGGAACGCCAGCAGGTCTTCCACTGGCCAAGCGAGATCAGGTTGCATGTAAACACTGTCAGGCGGCGGATTACAGGAGCGAGGGCTGGGGTTGGGGGTTGGGGGGGTAAAACACAGGCCTAGCTGGTCTGGTTGGGAGAGGCGGTGCTGCGCTGGAGGCCAGGACGGCCTTTCTCTCTCCGTAGAGTCCGATGAGCTCACCCCCGCCACGATCCGATTACAGTAAACTCAGGTTTTCAGCACAGAGGAAAAACAGCAGGCTGGCCCTACTCCACCTTTTCTTCTCCGCAGCCTCCTTCCCTCACTCTCCCTCTCCTTCTGCTCTCATCTGCAGCCGTGTTCTGTAGGAGAACGAGGGCCCGGGTGGAAAGACCATTATTCCCGCTCTGCTGTTTTTCCACAGATGGAGGGAAGTCCTCACATGCCTGAGACATGTCTCCCAAGTCTCCTACACTACCTCCCTAAAGGTTCTTCAGGTTCCACACTCTGACAGTAAAGGGTTCTGTGGAGCAACGCTGTGGAAGAACCACATTTGATTCCATAAAGGACGAACAGTTGAATGAACGGCTCTTTGAAGGCCCATGTTTGTACATTTGTCCTGGAGCTATATGTATGCTGTATGCAAAAGTTTGGGCACCCTGACCAGACATCAGAGAAAGGTGGCATGTAGAAAGGATGTGGTACATTTTGGGACAGAATAAAAAAATCACATCAAATGTGCAGAACAATATTTAATAAGTTTCATTTTAGTCCTATAATCACTCAGATACTCAACAAACTAAACTTTGGAATATGTGTATGTGTATTTTGGGATGTTTATTAAATATTATTTACTATGTATTTTGGGAACAAGAAGTAAGAATTTAAATGGAATTTAATTTTTAAATTGCATTTAATTTAATTTAAATGTTATATTTATTTATTTACATTTACTATTTTTTCTATCAAATTATCTGAGAAAACAATTCACCACTTTTTGGAATTAAATTTTTATATATTTAAATTTATATATTTTTTGTAATTAACATTCTTGTTATGCAGCTTTTTCAGATTTCTTCTGGTTTTATTTTAAAGGTAGAAAATTAAACTAAACCATCATACTTGATTAACTACGGCCGAGTACCGTAATTCCTTACTGTTACGGTGCCAAAAGATTCACTTTAGTACTTTAATTCAGAGCATAACAAAATTCCATATCTTCAGATACCAAATTTTAACAACAGTATTTAAGTATTCAAGCTAATCAGCATCCATGAGCCAATAAGCATTCTTCATTCAAAATCTAGGCAGGTGATTGGCTATATTACATTCCTTATCGTCGCTGTTGGGCAAAAACCTTGCATCTCCATTTTTGCCGTTATTCACTTTTGCCCATAATCTGTCAGGTGTTCTTTATTCTGGATCAGAAGCTCAGGATGAACGGACCAATAGAAATGCTCCGAAATTACCTGGAATAGAATCTGTATGGAGATACGGGTTTTTGGGTGACAATTATGATATGCATGTGACTGTCTTTAATAACCTGTAATTTAGTGAATCAGCAAAAAAAAATAAAAAAACACTTCCATCACCTCCGACTGTCTGGAGCTGTGATTGGTCCAGATGCTCACAGCACACAGTAAACAACACTCTGATTGGTCAGAGGGCTTATTCACAAAAAATGCTTGAATGTCATATTGTCACACACACACACACACACACACACACACACACACACACACACATGCCAACAGCAAATTTAATAACCAACAGTAAACCATTATAAAAATTGCACGCACACACAGTCTCTCTCCCTCTGTCTTACAAAGGCTAGCTCTGTGTGACAGGCATGTGTGTGTGTGTGTGTGTGTGTGTGTGTAGGAGAATGAAGCCATTATGGGCCGATACAAAAGCCTGGATCTCTGCTGTGACCCCGTCTGCTTGTTAAGCTCGAGGCGTGCAGAGAGAGTGTGAATTCATCAGATTGGCTGTGTGCACCAAGAAGCCCCGCCTCCTCACAGCTCTCTGGCTGCTTGATTGGTTGGGAGAAATGACTGGCTCTTGTTTGAAATACACTCCCGTCCCCAAACCGGCTGAGTCTCCTGCAGCTGCTGGAAACCCTGGCAGCAGAAAGGGGTGTGTGTGAGTGTGTGTGTGACAGAACAGAGGACTGTGTTGTTGGTGGTGGAGGCTGGATGTTACTGGATTTTCTTCTAGTCGAACATCCTCACATTCATAACAATAATAATAATAATAATAATAATAATAATAATAATAATCTTCAATTATAGTGTGTATAACATATAATATAATTAAACCTAAAACATAAATGGTGTAATAATGAATAAATTAATAATAATAATAAATATTTCTAAAACATATGTAACAATAGCACTGACATATAGATTATAATAAAATAAATCCTTGTGTACTAATTATAACAATAAAACATATCTAACAATAGTGTTAATAGTATATAATTATAATAAAACATTATTATTATAAAATATAAATATATTACAAAACATTTCTACTAATAGTTCTGTATTACTACTACTAATAAAATGAATGCATTACAAAATATAGATTTAAATATTATAGACTACAGAACTCAGAACTACACAGTCATATCAGAACATTATGACCACCCCTGGTTTGAATGCACTCCGCCCGGGACCTATCAGCTGTAGCAGAGTGCAGAACCATCATCATAGGTAAAGGACGCCGCTTGCCTGATGTCCAGAGGGGCGTGATAATAGGGTACCAGGTGAAGGGTGGTCGACGCTCCACCGCGGAGCAGCTAACCTCTATACCGAACACCTGGAAGTGCATATTCCCACTGTTTGGTAGGTGGTCATAATGTTCTGATATGATCATGTATTTGAATGTATAAATGGTTCTCAGCTTGGTTACATGGTTACATGGAGTTTGAATCGAGTCTCGAATCATCTCAGCTCAAATATGATTCTTGAATGGTAGAGCGAGCATCACACTGAACACTCTCTCTCTCTCTCTCCACTAATTATGATGACACAGAGAAGCTTCAGAGAAACTGGGCCCAGACTACTGTCCGTTAGTGACACTCCTGGTACCAACAGAACAGTCTGCGGAGCCGGAAAACAGACGAGTCCAAACACACTGATTCAGCGACTCCTAACAGACCAAGCCGGCCAGAGAGCTCCAAAACAGGAGAGCAGCGGACAGAAACGTCCTGGAGCGCCACGAAGTCCAGATCTCACAGGTCAAGCCTTAACTGCAGGTTAGTATAGTTGGCAGGGTGTGTAGTGGTGGTGGGGTCCTAGGACCGTGAGTCATGCTGAGAACAAATGAGAAGCACAAGAGGGTGTTTTGTGACCGCACCATCTCGAGTGGCCAACTAGCAAATGACCCCTACGACCCCTGTCCAAAACAGACATCTGCTGTGGCCCGAGCTCAGCTCAGAGAAACAATCCGCCATATTTACCAGAAGATTAATGATCCTGAAGGCATTTCCACCACATGTAACATCAGAGCAAAACCTCATATCTCCAGAAACAGCAACTTTACAGGAAAAGAAAAAAAAATGGCCTTAGCTTTTAGTGGAAGTCAGTGTAATTGTGGTGGATTGTAAGCAAGTCTTTTCTGCTGGTCTGATCATCATGAAATGTGGACACTGCTGGATATAATGGCAGCTGGAGGTTTTATTTTATGTTAATAAGATAAAAAAATGAAAAAATTGAGGTTGACATTGATGATGTTTATGAAGATCAGATTGGCTCTTGTGAGGTTTGAGAATTGGACAAAATGGCTAAAATGCATCAGAAAAACAGGAGAGCATCTAAGACAGGCTGAACAACTAGAATTACACAACTTTAAAAGAATCAGGAATTATAAAACGCTAAATTTGGTCAAAATAATGTAAAAAAAAATAAGGGCATGACAGGCTGCCGTCTAATCAGATGCCTCTCTCTATTCAGTTCCTGCAGTTATAACGCACGGCTCGTGCTCTATTCCATTATAAAACTCTATAATTGATCACGTTCCAGCAGGTCAGAAAGTCCTGGCCACGCCCACCCTTCCCCATCAAGACCTCATAATGTCATTTTTCACAAATCATTTTTCCGCCCACCCCTAACTGCAGCACTACAGCGGTTAGAAAGGACGCCCCTGCCTTTTTTCCAGAGTATCTCCAGAGCCGCAAAACACTGGAAACTCCACTGAAACGTAGGGAACGTTTCCTTTAACCCTTGCTGACCCTTAATCAGGAGGGGCAGTGTTGATTTCTGACCCCTGGTTCCTCTCACCCCTTCCCAGGATCAACGAGTCGGGCAGGAAGCAGACCTGCTCCGCTTGACCCCTCGCTCAGGGGCAGGAAGCAAAACAGGAAGAAGCAGACTGGGCAGGGAATACGTCACACACACGGAGAGAGGTCACGCTTTACGACGTCGGCATGGTCTAATACGCCCAAAATATCACTCTACCCGAACCAGCTCTTAGAACTACACAGGCTGTTTTGGTTACTGTACCTTTAAGACCGATGTATGCAAATGACCTCCCTTCTGATTGGCTGCAGGCTATTCTTTGTGCCTTATTAAAACCTACAAAAAAAGTACCTACAAATTATTCAATGAGTAGTACCTACTCAGCATCTAATGATCCAATCAGTACTAATTATTCAGTACTCACTAAGTACTAAATAATCAGTATCCACTAATTGTTCAGCATCTACTTATTGTCCAAGCAGTACTAATTACTTAGTAACTACTAATAAATAAGTACTAAATATTTAATGCCTACTTATTATCCAGTAAGTACTAATTATTCAGTACTATCTAATAAATAAGTAATAAGTATTAAGCATCTACTTATTATCCAATCAGTACAAATTATTCAGTACCTACTAACTAATTAAGTACTAAATATTTAGTATCTACTTATTATCCAAGCAGTAACTACTAACTAATAAATAAGTACTAAATATTCAGCATCTATTTATTATCCAATAAGTACAAATAATTCAGTACTAACTAATAAATAAGTACTAAATATTTAGAATCTACTTATTATCCAATAAGTATTAATTATTCAGTACAAGCTAATAAATAAGTACTAAATATTTAGCATCTATTTATTATCCAATTAGTACTAATTATTCAGTACTTACTAACTAATTAAGTACTAAATATTTAGCATCTACTTATTATCCAATCAGTACTACTTATTCAGTACTAACTAATAAATAAGTACTAAATATTTAGTATCTACATAGTATACAATCAGTACTAATTATTTAGTACCTACTAACAAATATGTACTAAACATGTATTATCTACATATTATCCAATAAGTACTAATTATTCTGTACTAGCTAATAAATAAGTACTAAATATTCAGTAAATACTAATTATTCAATACGTACTAATTACTAAGAATTTACTATGCAACTAAAATGCAGCCTAACTTGTTATTTAAAATTTTTACACGAAGCTGAAAGGGTTAACTTGCAGGTCAGTTATGGAGATGGCATGGGTACTGTGGGTCAGAACTGGGCCCCACATTTAACATCTGATCTCTGGGCTGCACGTGACCTAGTGTGACCTATTATGTGAAAAGGTTTAGCCCAGCTGTGGTCGTTCTGGCGCCCATACTTGGACAAGGTTGGTCCGTAGTCCGGCCTGAAGCCGTGAGTGTGGGCCAGAACCGAACCATGGCTTTCTGTCTGAGCTGTGACCGAATCTCCCAACTCCTACTAAAGTTCACCAGTGAACTCACACTCGTGCTGCTGGAGTGAAAGAAATCACTGGTTAGAACTTCGCCATGAATCTAGACGTGGCGGAACCGATGAATGAATGGCCTTGGCGTCTTAAAAGCTGTTCCAAGTGTTGGTGAATCGCAAGGACTCAAGGCATTCATCACAGCGCCCTCTTCAGCAATTCTATTTGTGTCTCTGATTACAGGCTGCTGGAAGCGCTGAATCGCCTGCATTGTTCGGCGGAGTGAATGGGGGGGAAAACCTGCCGAGGCCTTGGCAGCGACTCCAATGGCCTCCCTCTATTTCACAAACTCGCCCAGAGCTCCGGCCATGACTAGAGAGTGCTGCTCGGTGCTGAACTGAGCGAGAGAAAGAGAGCGAGAGAGAGAGAAACTGGGGCACTTGGAAACAAGTAAAGGAGAAGGCATTCATGGAGGGCAGTCGCCTAAATTAATCATTGGTGTTCCGCCATTAGCTAATCCATGGTTTACCCTGCAGCTTGTTCTCAATATTAAAGGAATAACGTGCTGAAAACATCGGATTTGCACAGTTTCCGCCCTTACCACTGGTCAGCTGATCAGCCGAGACATGGACGATGTCTGAAGTTGGCTTCTTTCGTTTTTTTAATGGAGCTACGAGGCTAATGCAGCTCAACTAGCCTAGTGCAAACTGCATTTGCGCCAAGTTGCGCCATTATCCAGGGAACAGGCTCGGAAAAAAAAGCTCGGAGTAGCTTGAACCAGGTGACCTTTTGACCTTGGCTCCCTATTAGGATGCACTTTTGCTCAGTACAGGTGATTTACACCAATGAGCCAAACATTATGACCCATGGTTTCGACCTCACTGCCCTGTGTGCATGTAGTATCGCAACATAAGTGACCTTTAACCCCGTTCCGCAGTACCATGAGCGGCTGCCATGTCTGCCATGTTCTCTATTAATCTACTTTCCTCGATCAATATTAAAAGCGTGGCGTCTCACTGACGCTGCTGCTTAACATGCTAATCTGCTCAATCAGGAAAAAACACAGCGCATCCAACAAGAAGGAAAGCCTGGTCCAGCTTTCACAGCGCAGTAAAAACATGGCAGCTCCCAGAAAGCTCTGCTGATGGACACTACAATACACTAGAACTCCTCTAGGTGCAGATTTACACCAGTAAACACACAGGTCATTTCCATTCCTCAGGCAGAATGACCACCAACGAGGTTCGAGGGGACTTATCGTAAATGAGATCTGTTATTAATTCACGTTCAAACTACAAACCCTATGAATTTTCACTTGACTTGGAAAGGCTAAAGAGATCTTAGAGTGTATGTTTATCAGTTTATTTATTCATTTATATTTTATTTTATTGTATTAATTAATTTATTTTATGCTATAAAGAATTTTATGTTTAAATTTATGTTTAATTTCAAATATATAATATTATTTTTGTTTTACATTTGTTTTACAAAAATCCTGTTAATAGAGACATTATTAGTAAAATATATACATGGTTGCAATGCCTATACATTACAAATAACTAACAAATGATGTACATTCAGAAATAATAATAATAACAACAACAATAATAATAATAATAATAATAATAATATGGCTGATGTTGTTCAATGTGAGCATACAAGAGATTTGGGCCCAGATTCCCCAAAAGCATCTTAGTGTTAAGATCATCATAACTGTTAGAGAGAAAGTGCTCCATGTGATGCTCACTCGACCATTTATGAAGCAAGCATGCTTTCAGGAAACCCCGCCCCCAAATTAGTTGGTTCAAAGCCTAAGTAAACTGGATTATACCTGATATAAATATTTTTATTAAACATTTTATTATTATATATTACATGCTTTCATACAGTATATTATAATATCACCTTTTTACTATGATTAAATCTTTAATACATGTCTTCTTGTGGTCGTACGTGTACGGTTAGCCTTAAGGTTCGTCAATCATAAAGCAGGCCGCAGAATGAACTGCCCGAAGACCACCTCGGGGGTCTGTTTAGAGGGCTTTGAGCTCGTCTGATGTTTTTCCATGTGCAAAGAAAACTAGCAGCAATCTGAAACCACTTAAAATGATGAAACACTCCCAGTGTGTGAAAACCCCCTAAAGGGCTGCAGATTACACCAGGCTGACTGACTAGGCTAACTGACGGGGTACACGCTTCCATTGCTTCCACAGGCACAAGTTCAGACTGCATGTCCAAATGTTTGTGGACACCCATGCTAGTAAATGCATTCAGCAACTTTAAAATGCACCTATTGCTGACAAAGAGCTTTTCTGGGCCCTGTAGAGAAGTATTGCCAATTGAATAGGACTCTCTGGAGCAGATCATCAAACATCATGAAGCTATTGGCACCATGCTGCCTCATGATGCCAGGCGTGGGCTAGTAGAGGGTTATAAAGCCCCCCAGCATTGAGGAGCAGTGGAGCAGTGGAAGAACTGTGCTCTCTGGAATGATGGATGGTGGAGCTCCATCCAGTACTTTTGGATGGGATGACTTGGGGGATGAAGTTATCCAACATCCCAACCTCACTGTCGCTGAATTCAATCAAATCCTCACAGCAATGCTCCTCCTCCAAAATCGAATAGAAAGCCTTCCTCTCTGGACAGTAGAGACAGTTACTCCAACAAAAGCAGGATCAGCATTTTAATACCCCTGATTTCAGAAGAAACAAAAAGTGATGGACTGAGGTGTCCAAATACTTTAGTCCCATCTCATACTCAAAGTTGGTGTTTGCTTAATGCAATAATCTAGAAACCTGATCAGTGTCCAAATAGCATGAACATAAAAGGCAGGTTGATGGAGGGTGTTCTCGTAACGAGGTCAGTGGCTGAGGAAACGCTGGAACATTTGGGCGTGATCATCTAAACTCAGGACAGGACAGCTGGTGTTCCAGGATTCAGCAGAATCACCCATCTGGAAAAGCAGAGCAGCGCATCCAGCTTCACCAACTGACCTTTTATACAAAACTGATCATTATGTAAATATATCTGTGTGTTATTTACAGATCAGAAGCTTCAGAAGATCATTTTGAGCTCATGCTAAAAGATTCAATTCTGAAAATTCAGAAAAACAACTACTGTTGGGGATTTTAATAATAACTATAACTATATAGATTATTATATAACTATAATTGAACTATAAATAAACTATAATTTCCTAATTTCAACCATTACGACCAAAACAACAAGCAAAAAAGACATAAAGACAATATATAAGTAATAAATTAATAAATGGATTCAGACTAATTCTGAGTGTCATTATTATTAACAGTGGGGTAAGAAAAGAGGCAAAACATTATAATATATATATATATATATATATATGTGTGTGTGTGTGTATACACATTGTAATTAGCATTTATATGCATTAAAAAATACATTAAAAAAGAAATTGAAATATTTTTGTGACACAGTAGCACACAGACACATCTTATAATTCCCAAACAACTACACTATATTGACAAAAGTATTGGGACACCGGCAAATTCATTGTTTCTTCTGAAATCAAGGGTATCTGGAAAAAAATAAAAATAAAAATAAGTTTATCCCGCTTTTGGTGGAGCAGCTTCTGTGACTAAGGCTTTCTTCTAGATCTTGAATTAGCATTGCTGTGAGAATTTGATTGCACTCATCGACAAGAGCACTTGTAAGGTCAGGATGTTGAATAATCTTCACCCCACCTCATTCGTCCTCAACTCCTCCCAAAAGTACTGGATGGTTCCACCATCCATCATTCCAGAGAACACAGTTCCTCCAATGCTCCACAGCTCAATGCTGGGGGGCTTTATATATACCCCTCTAGCCCACGCCTGGCATTATTAGGCAGCATGGTGCCAATAAGGTCATGATGTTTATTATCTGTTCCAGAGAGTCCTATTCTATTGGCAGAACTTCTTCTCTACAGGGACTAAACAAGCTGTGTGTGTGTGTGTGTGTGTGTGCATTTGCACATCTGTTAAAGTAGCTGAATGCATTATTTAAAAGGAGTGTCCACAAACATTTGGACATGTTGGTAGTGTAGCAGTGGGAAGGTGGAGAAGTGAAGTGGAGAGGAAAGACTGGTCCAGTTGATCAAGTCAAGCTGACCGCAGTCCACACTAGTGTCCACCTACATTTCACAAGCCTCAATTACCCAAGTATGAGGGGATGGTACCGACCCAGTACTCAGCATCGGCGGCAGGGGGCCCGGTCCGGCCGCTGTGTAGAGCTTTAACAAATGCAGAGGACGATTCTCAATACAGTCCAAAAATGACACCGAATCACAGCTCGACCTCGACAACAGATCCACCACACACACACACACACACACACACACACACACACAGGACTCACTGTCCCCATTCTCTCTACAGCTAGAACAGCTCTCCACGCCTGCCTTTGAAGCACACAATAGAGGCCTTTCTGCTGGGAGACTGTGGAGAGCTCCTTACAGCCGAACAGAGAGGGGGAAACGTGTGACACAATAAATGCCATTTGTTCTGTAGTCACATGTTCAAGCACACTCCACACACTCCTCACACTCCACACACACTCATCAACACGGGGGAACAGTGTGCACTTAGGATTTTACTGTACTGCACTTTTCTCCCTGGCCTACATGCTTAGCTTAAATACTTAAATGCATCAGAACATGGTAAAATAATAACCAAATATTAAATTTAAATTTATTAAATAATAAAAGGAAAATCAGCCAAAACTGTCTTTTTGTTTGTGACAAAAAAGGAATAAAAAAAAGATGTAGCACCAGACACATCTTACAACTCCATAAAAAGTATTGGGACGCCTGGTCATTCATTGTTTCTTCTGGAATCATAGGTATAAAAAAATATAGAGTTTATCAGGATTCCAGAGCAGCATTGCTGTGAGAATTTGATTGCATTTACCGACAGGAGTGTTAACACTGATCACTGAAATCACTGCATTAGAGAAGATCAGTGAGAAAATGTATGTAAAGGTTTCATTTTTTAAATTAATGATGCATTAATCAATAATTATTTTAGAAAAAAATATAAAACATTAAATGTAAAAAATTGTAAAACAAAATGTAAAAAAGGTTCTTGTGATACAGAATGCTTTTCTGAGCATTTCGAGGATACTGTTAGAGCTTATTTAGCATATTCAGTACGGGAGAGTATCTGAATAGTAGTTTTTAAGAATCCATGGTTACGTGTATCGTGATAAATATCGCATAACGTAAAAACTGACCAAATGACCAGTACCAGTACCAGAACCAAAAATATCCCTGTAATGAGTTTACGGGAATGTTTGGTCCAGGCTAGCTAGTTAACAACGTAATGCACGTTCATAATCCCACAACCTTTACTGTGCATGGTCATATAAAATACGGGCAGCAATTGGTCATGTGAAAAATGATGCTAATAATAAAAGTTTGTGTTATATTATATCAAAATATTATATATATATCAAATAATATATATATATATATATATATATATATATATATATATATATATATTATAGTATCAAAATATTAATTATTAATTTTGTTGTTTTTTAAGGGTTATTCAGTAGCATGTTTACTTTCCATGACTTTCCAGCTTTTCCAGGACCTGTACGAACCCTGAAAAATGTCTTTAAATATTGTGATACTGTTTTTTTTACCATCTCAGCCCTGTTTTAGAGCATATTCCCTTCATATTTCAACAAACAAAATATAGATATAAATAAAATGTCACTGCCATATTAGCTTTAACCTCACCAAATCAGTCAATTTTTAAAAATCAGTCATTTTAGGGATGAATTATTATACAGTATTATATGATACACCAGTGCTGTAGAGGATTGACCGATTTATTAAACTCTGGACTGATGTTGGGCCACTTTGTTGGGTCATTTCACTGTATTTCTAAACCTATATCGTCGCCGTCAAACGAAAAACATGAAACACTTTACAGGAGAATGAAAAAACCTTCTTAACTTTCAATGGAAATCAAAGTTAAATATTTTAATCAAAGTCATAACAGAGCATTTCTATTGGCCCATTCATCCACGTTAGCTTTAACCCCAAAACATTAGAATCAGTAAATAATCAGTAACTGTAATACAGCTCTACAGTGTGCAGACTGCAGTGTGTATCCATAGAAAATAAACATATTTACACAGATTTATCCTCTCCTTCCGAAGCCACACAAGACATATGCTGGCAATCACTCATACCAACACACACACACACACACACACACACACACACACACACACACACACACACACACACACACACACACGGTCTATAGCCTCTGATCTATACACAGTGCATGCAGAATCCAGTCTGTCATTTAAAGTAAATATACAGCAGAGCGTATCATTTCTCCTCGCGAAGCAGCAACACCCTGTCGAACTTCCACATCCCTAAAAATACTCCAAATTATGCTCCACTCCTCTACGAATGTCTGGCGTCTCTAAAACATAGAAATATGATATTTCTTGAAATATTTATGGGACAGGACGTACTGTCTGTAGCTAGGACCGAGTAAAGAGACAGGCAGCTTGAGACGCCATCACTACTATAAACATGTAGAATTCACACAGCCATTAAAACACATGCATGATGAAGTCCAGTACACTTAAAGGGGAACTCTGGCTAAACTGAACGCTTCCGTAGACCTTTAGTAACTCAATTCCCCTCCTACAGTGGAGCGCAGCCGCCTCTAGAGCGAGATCTCCTGCTTTAAAGTCTATTAAAACCCCTTCTGATGACATATCCGGAAGGTGGGCGGATCCATAACAGCTTTGTTTGATAAACACTATATGTCCAAAAGTTTGTGGACACCCCTTCTAATATGAATGCATTCAGCTACTTTAAGTTGCACCTATTGCTGAAACAGACGTGTAAATACATAAACACACACAGCTTGTCTAGTCCCCGTAGAGATGAAGTACTGCCAATAGAATAGGACTCTCTGGAGCAGATAATAAACATCAGGGACCTATGCTGAGGCACCGTGCTGCCTAATAATGCCAGGCATGGGATAGTAGAGGGGTGTAAAGCCCCCCAGCAGCATTGAGCTGTGGAGCAGTGCAACTCTGTGTGTTCTCTGGAATGATGGATGGAGCTCCACCCAATACTTATGGGACGAGTTGGGGAGTTGGGGATGAGGTGAGCTCACTAACGCTCTTCATGCAATCAAATCCTCACAGCAATGCTCCTAGTAAAATCTAGTAGAAAGCCTTCTTCTTCTCTGGACAGTAGAGACAGTCACTCCAACAAAGCAGGATCAGCTCTTTTAAATCCCCTTGATTTCAGAAGAAAAGGTGAATGAGCAGGTGTCCCAATACTTTTGTCCATGTAATATATTTACATAATGCATGGTGAAATTGGGCATTGTAGCCTCTCCTTCTCAGCAATAGGTGCACTTTAAAGTACCTAAATTCCTCTCTTTAGAAGGGGTGTCCAGATACTTTTGGACACATAACAGAAAATACAAACCGCCAAACAAATCTGGATGTTAAAGCCGAACCAGGTCGACTAAAGCAAGCTGTGAGACGTCCGGCTGGTCAGTGATACCCCACCGGCTGGTCAAACACTCAGCACACACATAAAAAAGGGGGTGGGAGAAAGGGAAGAGGACTCAGCCAGCCGGACTTGACTATACTGTACCGAACGGCAGCTCTTCTACACAGAGGCGGCCTTGTTTCACTGAGAGGCACCATCCAGAGGGGCTTCGGAGATTCCTGTGAACTACAAGACCACTTACCCCAAGAGTTAAATACGAGAAAGACGTTTTTAGGCCCGGGCCCGAGGGAATATTTAAGCACTGTTTACTGGGGAGGAAAGCACACCTTCCCACTCCGGGCCACATCTTTGAGGACAACCAGCAAATATGAGAGAGCACCAACACGGAACCACGGAAAACGCCTGAAAAGCCTGAACACAAGGACAGAATTCAGCTAGAGATGAATTATTCTACAGTATTATATGATACACCAGTGCTGTAGAAGACTGACCTATTTATTGAACTCTGGACTGATGTTGGGCCACTTCGTTGGGTCATTTACTGTATTTCTAAACCTATATCGTCGCCGTCCAACGAAAAACATGAAACACTTTACAGGAG
Organism: Salminus brasiliensis; assembly: GCF_030463535.1. Classification (NCBI taxonomy): domain Eukaryota; kingdom Metazoa; phylum Chordata; class Actinopteri; order Characiformes; family Bryconidae; genus Salminus; species Salminus brasiliensis. The sequence goes on from NC_132898.1 coordinate 2,129,788, forward strand.
AAGAAAAAACCTTCTTAACTTTCACTGGAAATCAAAGTTAACAGAGCATTTCTATTGGCCCATTCATCCAGAATTCCTCACACAGTGTCCTGAAGCAGCTATAGGGTTCAAACCACGTAGAAAACTAAAAACAATATAGCAGCTGGCCTATATAGAATACTGACCATGCATAGTTTTAGCACTGTCTACGAAAATATCACCAATAATCAGCTGCTCGTTTTTGGTTGACAGGAGAAAATGAAACCTTTGAAGGTTAAAATAAACTAAAATAAGCTGATTATCACTGTAAATAACAGCAAAATGAAAAATGACCATTAAGAAGTTGTAACATTTCAGCCTTATCAGTCATTAAAACACTGATGAGTAAAGTTAAGTTTATTAATCCAAACTTATTTTGGCTGATTTTGACATTTTAGTCCCATTGAATGATTACTGGTCAGGCCCTAATACAGTTTCCACCCAACCTGAAAGGCCGATTTCCCAATCCCTAGTCATGTGACCTCCTCTATCACTAGCAACGCCCCCAACAAGGTGAAGACTGGCACACGTCTCCTCCGACACACGTGAGGTCATCCACCGCCTCTTTTCCAACTGCCGCGGACGCTTAGAGGAAGTTTTATAGGTTCCTCTGAAATCAGGGGTATTAAAAACAGTAGAAGAAGGATTTCTACTAGATTTTGGAGAAGAACTGTTGTGAGGATTTGATTGCATTCAGCGACAACAGCACTGTTAGTGAGGTCTGGATATTGGTTGGTTGGATGATCACCACCCCACCTCATCATCCCCAACTTCCCAACTCATCCCAAAAGTACTGGATGGAGCTCCACCACCATCATTCCAGAGAACACAGTTCTTCCACTGCTCCACAGCTCCTCAATGCTGGGGGGCTTCATACCCCTCTACTAGCCCACGCCCGGTATTAATAGGCAGCATGGTGCCAATAGGGTCATGATGTTGATTATCTGCTCCAGAGAGTCCTATTATTCTATTGGCAGTACTTCTTCTCTACAGGGACTAGACAAGCTGTGTGTGTGCATTTGCACATTTATGTCAGCAATGGGTGCAGCTTAAAGTAGCTGAATGCGATTATTAGAAAAGATCCGGCCCATGTCATCCCGTGGTCAGATCCAGAAACGATGACCGAATTCAGATTCAGTGCCGGATAATTTGACTCACATCTAGAACAGAGGTCATTACCTCTCCGTGTGCCAGAGCCGCTGACCCTATGATTAATCAGCCCTCGTGAACAGCCATCAGACACCGGCACCGAGCAGAGCACTACGCAACCCACATCTGCTTCTGACTAGCAGCTCAGGCTAATTTCCCTCTCTGAGGAAAGGGAAGGCCGTGGTCCGCGCTGTTCTCGAGCACTTCAGTCAGCACCATCTGGTCCACGCCAACGTGGAGAGACGAAGGTGGCCGTTAAGGGGGAGGGGGTGGGGGTGTGTAACTGGAGATGCTATGTGACTTTACCACAAGACCCCAAATTGTCTTTGCACCCCCGTACCACAAAGGAGAAGAAGCAGCAAAACCAGAACCAGCACAGGGAACAGCATGTGAGGACATGTAGCTAGAACCACAAAACATGTTCTACTCACTTTTTCAGGAGAAGCAGAAAAGTGAACTTTCTGACCACAAAAATCAGGATGAACAGCTTAAGTGGTTCCCACTTCCAAAGGGTTGCTAGGCTGTTGCTATGTGATCACAAGGCCATGACTGTTTTTGCTAAGTGGCTGCTAGGTTGCTGCTATGGTATTCCTGCTGGTTGCTAGGGTGTTGCTAGGCAGTTGCAACGTTTGCAATGTTTCTCATGAGGTGCTTTGGGGTTGCTGTGGTATTAAAAGTGGTTGACAGGGCGTCTCAGATTTTTGCCAGGGTGTTGGCAAGTGGTTGCTGCGGTACCCTGTGTGGTTGGTTGGGTGTTACTAACTAGTCTATTTGTAACATTGTGGAAAAAGAAAGGGTGTGCAAATGGTTGCCCCTCCCCCTCATTCATTCCTTCATTCCGATGGTAAAAAATAGAGTAAAAAAACAAAAGTACTAAATAAAAATCAAAGTAAGTCTGATCAAAGAGGCATATCAAATAAAATTTAGTTTTTGCAAAAATTACAGATATTATAGATATTTTTACGATATGTATGACAAGCTAACACACAAGCCATAAGCTAAAATATGATAATTATTAAATATTAATACAGTATAAAAATACTGTGCTTTTACCAACATCAATACCTTGGCGACAATGGTAACATGTTATGTCACCATATTTAAAGAACTTTTTTACGCTATACGATATTTAGCCGAATATTTCGCCAGGGACAAAACATGAACCAACAGCGTTAGCTTCTTAAAAACGGCTGCTCTCTCGTACCTAGTACAGATATTTTTTTTTACTCTTAATAAATGAATAAACTATTGGACCACATAAGTGTAATGTAACGGAATTGGACGTATTAACTGACTGCGAATAGACTACTCCGATATTAAAGTTGATATTGATCCACTAAATATTTTGATGCTCTGTAATGGTCCGCCCTGGATTGTTACAGAGCTTTCAGATGTGATTTTTATTTTTTTTTGCAACAATAAGGTTTTAATGTTTTAAGTTGGGAATCTGTGTTTATATATATATATATTTCATCCAAGCGATTGGCAAAAAGAGCGTGGAAATGAGCAATTCGCCAAAGTCGGGACGGTCATTGTTGGGGGACTGAAGGTAGCCCCCAGACAGTAGTACCAGATTAAAAAACAAACAAACAAAAAAAAAAACTATTAACTTAATCCTGCTTTATTTTGAATTTTAATTTAATAAATAAAAATAAATTAAGATTTACTGATTACTTTTTTTTTAAATAAAAGGTAAGAAATTAAGGATTTTATTCAGACAATGTGTTGCATTAAAGCCAGTTGATTATTAAGTTAAGCATATAAGTAGTTATGACGTGTTTAAGTAATAATAACAACAACGATAAACACTGAAAGTGTACCGGGACGTAAAGCATCGCGATACCGAGAACATACCGCTGTATCGGCCGGTGCCTCGCGCTGCCTCGCGCTGCCTCTCTGAACTACACGAGCGCTCAGTTCCCCAGACATTACACTTCTACACGGTTCTGGCGGTGTGTGAGCGACAGTTGGAGGACTGGCCGAGTGGTAATAAGAGAGGAAATAATCGCTGAATTTGGCCGAAATGTCAAACTGTGAGCGGAACTTACCGAGCGCAGCGCGCGACGTGGACGACCCCCCGAGTCTGCGCAGGAAAAACGCAGAAAGCAGGAAAACGGCGCCGAACGCAGATGCGAGGTTTTGCAAATCCGTTAAGACAGCACGAGCCCACTTTGACCCACTTGGGAAGTGAACATAGTCCGCATTTGTTTCCTGAAGACTTCTGCTTCTTTTTTTTTTTTTTGGGGGGGGGGCAAAAAAAAAAGCTGAGCTGGGAATCTTGGTCACCGCCTTACCGGTCACTCCAGGTCCAGCTCTGCAGCTTCTCCCAGCCCTGCAGCGAGTGAGGGCTTCCCCGGCTAGCTGAGCCCGTCTGGAAGAAGTTAGACTGATCTGAAGACCAAAGGAAACGGGTTTCTCCCTCCTCACTCCACAACCCCCTCCCCCAAATCCCTCCCTCCCTCCCTCCCTCCCTCACTCCCTATTGTCTCAGCTGAGTAGTTGCTGCAAAGCTTAACTAGTGTTTACCTCTAAAGCTCACATAAGACCTCAGCTTGAACCATAAACGCCTCATTTCTACCTGAAAACCTCAAAAACTCAAGATCTGAACATCCCTGATGCACATTCTTATTACATATTTAATTCATTCATTTATTATATTACATTTTTACTAGTTAAAAGTTTAAAAATTGAAGAAAAAGAAAAAGACAGAGGAAAAACTCAGCTCCAGCTCCAACTGGTCAAGCTGGTTGACCAGCTCAGCTCTAGAGTTGGGATTTGATGGTTCAGCTGGTGACCAAACTAGTCAACGACTCCATTTAGCGTTGAGAGGACCAGCTTTATGATCTGGTCACGCTGATAGAACAGCTCGTCTATCAAATATGAGTGAAAACATGGACTATGCTGGTCAATCAGCTGTATGGTCTTGCAGGGTTGACCAGCTTTGTAAAGCATCAGGCTTGGACCACCTGAAACCAGCTAGCAGCTACAGATGGTCCTGAGCTGGATTGTTCAGCAAGGTAAAGAGATTTAGTTATAACACTATAACACAACCATTTAAACAATTATTACAATAGCAAGGATTTCGTTCACTAGCGAAAACTGTAATTTCAGTAGAATTTTACTAGTAAAAAACACTAATTTCAGATTTCTGCTCTGTAATTTCAGTAGAAACCTCTAAAATCCAGGTCCTCATGTCTCTACTCTATTATAATATGCAAGCTAAGTGCATTTGGGATCTCTAAAATATAATTTCAGATATCTGTAATTTTGACTAAAATAATATTAATATCTAAAACTGGAATTCAAGGTTCTTTAGTGCACGTTTTCATTGAGATGCAAGTGTGACGAACCTCTTTTACGTTTTAAAAGAACCTCAGCGATAACGTGGTTTTAGTGGAACTTTCAAAGTTCTAGTGCTGGCCTTGTAATCGGGAGGTCGCCAGTCACAGTTATCTGAGGTCAAGAGTCCCAGACAGCACGGTCAGCCTTGTTATACTCTCTCTGTACTCTATAATTACATTTTACCGGTAAAAGTTCAATTACTCTGCTTAAAAAAAAGAAAAGAAAAAACAACCAAAAAAAAAAAAAAACATTATAAATAAATATATATATATATATATATATATCCCCCACCAAAACACACAGGTTGAGCTGGTTAAGCTGGTTGGCCTGGGAGCCACTAAGTGTCAATCATCACTGGAGATAAGCTAGCACTCCCATGAGCCCAACTGCCTGACAAAATTCAGGCTCCCAGGTGGCGCAACTGTCTAAGTGTTGGCCCCATTATAGGGAAAACACCTTTCAGTGGTCAGAGTCCCAGAGAGCATAACTGGCCTTTCTTTTAAATTTATTTATTTATATATATTAATTATTATTTTTTTGTATTTCTTGTGAGGGTCAATAAAAATAGATAGATCATTCATGTTCCAATCCAGTTGAAGAAATGCAGCACAGAGAAGAATAAATAAGCTCTGAAGCGCGAAAGGAAACTGTCCAAAAATGTGTCAGGACGTCCCAAACCAGGACAAGATGTGAGGAAGCAGAAACTGTACGCTGAGAACTTCTGAGAACTTCTGAGAACTCAGCGTTCAAATGAGGAACGTGAGCTCATTAGGGCCGCCCGTCACGACTTAATGCTTTCCTGCTGATTCACGAGAGCTTAGGAAATCATCAGCCTTCAAAAACTCAGCCCCAAAATGTCTCAACGGCCTCAAGTTTGAGGTCCTGTTTCCACGTAGCAACAGCCTAAACAACCCCAGCCAAAGTAATCCACACCCGCTCCGAGAGCAGCCCACTGGGGCGCCCCCCTAACGGCACCACCCACAGACAAGAGCACACACTCGCAGCAGAGTTTCTCCCTCCTCGGGCGGGTTTCACACGCCCACTCTGGGATGCTCGGAGACTGCAATTGTGGGCTGAAGGCTGACCGGATGTATGTGAGCTCGAAAGAAGTGGTTAACTGGCTCCAGATGTGGAGATCTGGACCAGCCCACCGCAGCTGTGGAGACAGTGGGAGACCCTCGGCTTTGATTGTAAACCTTCTAACCTCCCTCTGCCTACACAATGCCTCGCCTTGGTGGAAATCTGAGAGCACTCTAGAGAAAGGCTCTACATTACGTGGAGGTTCTTTAAACTTCATAAAGGTTCTGCACCCTCACCTAAACATGATCAGCAGGACCTGTCTGACCACGCTGATCCTCCTGCTCTGGTCATGCAGCAAGACTAGCTGAACCAAACTAGTCAACCGGTGCGACAACCATGGCCAGCTTGAACCGTGGGACCAAATAAGGCGACCACTATGACCAGCTTGACCAAACTAGTCAACCAGTATGACCAGCTTAGTCTAGCTAGTCAACCGACATGACTACCAGACATGCTGATTGACCAGCCTAACCAAAGTAGTCAACCAGCATCACCAGTATGACCACGGTGATTATCCAGTATGATTAGCTGGACCAAACTAGTCAATGATCTGAAGCCAGGTTTTATTATTATAACCATTTATACATTTATCTTTAACCAAACCAAAGGTTTTAGATTATTATTTATAATCACTTTATTAAAGGAGAAAGTGTTAGGAATTTTAATCTACGCTGACCAAGGTCAGATCAACGCAGGACAGAGAGCAATTAGCATGATTCTACTGCAACTCTATTAATGACTTCTTAAATGACTGAATTATACCTTATATACCTTGATTAATCCCTTAAAAAGCCTATGGTCAGCCTGCGGTTCGAACGAATAGCCCAACCAGTTTGTACAGAGTAGTAATACACCTTAGTGTGTGATAAGCAAGCCCTGGAGTATGAAGGGGTTAATATAACCAAAATGTTTTATAGAGTTACAGCTTAAAGCTACAGCTTTACAGGTTTTATAATCAAACTTTATTCAATGTTTACAGGTTTAAGCAGAATCCATTGCTGCAGTGAGAGAATACAGAGTCTAAAAACTGGAAACTACGTAGAAAAGACGCTCCCAAGCTGCAGCAAAAGCCAGCGATAATTACTTGGCCTAACACTTGACGAGTCTTTGCTTGAGGTAGCGGAGGTAAAACAACCTGGACGTGCAGTCGGGGGACCTGCTGCCTCGTCTTGCCAAGAACAATGGAAAAAAAGTACAATTTGGGCAAACATGTGAATGAACGTAACTGACTAAATGTTGTTGTTGAACTTTGCTGAGTATACCAAACTCTCCCCAACCACCTCTTCATGTGGTTTTAGGCTCAGGGTAATCCTCCAATCCAAAACTGGTTATTCTTTACAGTATTTTTTATTTTATCTTTTTTTTAATCCAGGGAGGAAACAAAGCCAGAATTGCATATAACAACATAACTTTACCTGCTGGTTAATTGTCCAGCAAACTCCCTGTATCCAGAACAGCCTATGGGTGACCAACCGGCACTGAAAGAGTTTGCGATTTCTGAGCAAAGCTGATCAAACCTGCATTTGGTTTCCTCTGGACCGCAACACCACTTCTAAGGAGTGACTCTTATATCTAATCTATGTGAAGATTACTCAGATGTTTACATGTGAGGTCTCAAGGCCAGCCCACATGCATGTTCCGTTCCAGCTCCCAAAAACGACCGATCCAGGTTGCTGGAACAGAATAAAAACACGGTCTAGCTGAGATTACAAACACCAGTCAGGATGGAGTCGCCTGTGGTAAAAATTTGGTGCGTTTAGTCTTCTTCGTCCTCTTCGTCGCTCAGCACCCGCTGCCGTCTGCGCTTAGCGGGGGCAGAGCGAGCCTCGGCATCTGAGCCTTCGTCCTCCTCAGGGTCAGCGTTCATTTTGGACGGGGGGTCCTCATCTGAAACATAAAAAGAACGGTAGTAACTACGAGAAAGATCGGAATATGAAGGAAGGTCCTGGAGAATCTCACTTACAATGCTGGGCTTAAATGTAGGTATATAATAAATAAATAAATAAATAAATAAAAGAGCCCTAGGTGTTTCAATACAAGAAAAACAAGAGATAATAGAGGTGGCTGTAGGGAGAAGGAAATGGAGGAGGAGAAGGAGGATGATGAGAAGGTGAAAAAGAAGCACATTCTTCTCTATTGTGAAAATTAATAGTTTAAAAATAAATAAATAAATAAAACAGACGCTGTCCCACCCTTAATTTTTTTTTCAGGTGGTCAATGGAAGGATGCAGCTAGCAATTATTTTAATAATCAAATATTCTACCAATTATTTAATTAAATAACTGATTAATCAGATTTTGTTCCCTTTTTAAAAACTCATCTATACAACACAATGATGAGATTTACTAAAAATATATGTTACAAATATTAATAATATAAAAAAATAACATTATTATTAACACGAATGAGGCTCAAGCTTCACTGCAGCATTTTAGTTTCTTTGCTTGTTTTTAAGCAAAGCTAAGCAAATGCAGAGACATCATAACTAACTCTAATTGATTCACTTTCTTAACTAGCCATTAGATATAGCCATAACTATCGTACATGTGTTATTAGCCCTCGTCTCATCTAGCATTTGCACTGGATGCTTCCTGCTGTGATGCTGAAGCACTGACACCATGCTGTTGTGGTGGGCTAGTTTGGTTTTACAGCAGCCTCACTGTACAGAGCTTTCGTTTTCTGCAGTCTGTGCAGCTCTACACTGGATCTACATTATCTAGAGTATCTAAAATCTAAATTTGTTCGTAATAAAAATCACTTAGTTGAAGAAAGAACCGGAATATGAGAGCTGATATTCCTGGCTGAAACGGTTACAATTAGAAATCCTTTTCTGTACCTCTCTCATCATCACTGTCCAACACACGGCTCCTCTTCACTGACGTTTTACCTCCAACCGCAGCACTGTAACACAAAGCCACTTACATTAAAATAAGAACAAACTGAATTAAAAGTAAAAGCTTGCACCATAACATCAACAAATAAATTCCTAAAGATTATAGATGGACATGATTGAAGACAGAAAATCATCATTTTAACCTAATAAACATGCACAACTGTAAAAGGTTTTTAATCCTCGTTACATTACGGGTCATATTGACCTATTTTAAAAGTTTAAAAATACGGGGAAAATATTAAACTACTTTTTACTACACATAATAGTGTATTTAAGTTTAAACTAATTAGTGTAATAAAGAGGTAAATGGAAAATATCTTTAAAGTGTTTATATTATGCAAGTTAATATTTGTTTATATTACAGATGTACGTTCCAGTCAACCTGACCCAGTAGTGACAACAGAGCAAGGGTGCACAACTCCAGTCCTGGAGGGCCGGTCTATAGAATAGGTTGGTGGCTGCCCTACGCAAACACACCTGATTCAACTCAGTTAATTACCAGGGTGTGTTTGAGCAGAGCAATTACCAACCTTTGCTGGAGACCAGTCCTCCAGGACTGCAGCTGTCCATCCCTGCAATAAAGGCTTCAAAGGGTAAAATCTGGTGCATTTTGTCAACATGAGATCATGAGATAACAACCCTAATCAGACGTAAAACCCTGATCTGACAGGGGTAATAAAATCTGATCACACTAAATGTTGGTTATATTTATATTAATTGAGCTAAAAATACAGTTTACAGAGAAAAATGTTGTCTACTGCTGAACTGATTGTTAAATGTGGTTAACACATGGGTCACTTTGATCTAAGACATATTATTATTATTATTATTACTACTACTATTATTATTGCTGTTCCTTACAGCTGAACACAAGAGAGTTCATTAGAGAAATGTTAAGTTGATCCTCTAACCATGTTTTTAGCAAATTATATAGCAAAAACAAACTTTACAAACATTAAACGGCAAAAATAATAACATTATGCACAAAATATATGACTTCATTGGGTTGGTACTAAGAAATATGGATGTAAGCAATTCAAAGTCATTTTCTGATTTTTGCTTAGTGTAGCAGTAAACGTTACCAAAATCTGAGAAACACATATTTGCTTAAATTTAATTAGTCTAGTCACTCTTACACATGTTTAATGGACTTTTAAATATAATTAAATAAATAAATAATAATATAATAATTAAATTCTTAAATGTGTCAACAAAAGTTGGAATTTTCTTCCTTTTAGCAGCTAAAAAAACCCACAGAAAGCAAGTCACCCACCTCTGTGCTTCACTCTCAGGACTCTCAGGAGCGGTCTCCTCAACTGCAGAATCTTCTAAAACATTAACAGAGGAATAGTCCATAATTTAATATCATATAATTCAATCAGCCAACAGATCAGAATTTTATGGCCGTAAAATCACACAAATAATAACAACAAAATTAGGACTAACTCTTCGTGTCCTCAGGTGAACGCTTCCTCTGGCGAGCGAGTAGTAGGGCTCTGAGTGCGTGGGCTCTAAGCTCCTGACTATCAGGGCCTTCATCCTCCTGCTGTGATTCAAGGCTCGCAGGCACCGCTTCTTCACTTTCTCCTTGTCCTCCTCCCTCATTCTCTTCTACTGGGCTCAGAGATGCAGCCAAGGCCCGTAGCTGATAGATGCTCGTTGTGGCAGGAATTCTCCAGAAGGACTCCTGGTGATAAATGTGACAAAGGCAAAATTACAACATTCATTTATGATAATATACAAAGTCGGAGATTCACTATATGCTCAAAGGTATACAGACGAGCCTAATAATTGGTTAATTCAGTGCATTTTAAAGGGGAAAAATAAAAAGACCTGTTCATCTGCTGGCGCTCGAATTCCAATTTTGCGGAGAAGCCTTTGAAAGCCTTTGTTCTCCATGGCATCCTCGTTGTCCTCTGTCAGAGGAACCAGTGCCACAGGGTGGGAGACACCTGCGAAAACATGATGAGGATTATAATAATTGCATTTGGGTGAACACCACCACCACAAACACCACCACCACCACCACCATTACTACTTCAGGGCCATTAAAAGACTTACCATCTTCTTCACGATCATCTGCTGTTCTGTTCAGGCAATTTTGCAGCCACAAGACTGGCCCAGACATGCCTGTTAACACACAGTGAGAAACCCTTGAGGGCCAATAAGCCACAGAAAAAGCAACATAGACTAATCCGACCTATTCCAGTCAAACAGCTTCCTTTCCCCTTTTTACTGCCACCTACCTTCTCGCCGTAAGTTCTGAGCCATAGTTCCAACGCTGGTGTTCTTGTCCACAGCACTTTCTCGTCTTCTGCTTTTCTTGTCTGGAACAGCCCTAACCTCCTCTTCCTTCTCTCCTTCACAGTCGTTCTCATCTTCCTCCAAATCATCGTCCTCCTCCTCATCCTCATCCATGGTGTCCTTTCCTGGTGCTCCACTCAGCTCAGCAAAGAAATCATCCTCGGTCTGATATGAACCAGAGAGAAAAGAGCAGAAATGTAAACCCAGGGGTTTGTGGGGATGCACCAATATTGAAATTCTGAACCCAATGTTTGTCAGGTGTTGTCTAAAGACTCCAGAGAGACGTTTTGGTGGACAATATTCAAGACTTGAATTCAATAATTAAAGTCTGGAACTACTAATAAATAAATAAATAAATAAATAAATAAAGATCTGAATATCATCATGCATCTCTAACGGTTTCAATAAGCAAATCCTGCTTAAACAACAGATATTGCCTGTGTACCATCCCAGTGCTTTTCCCTGGAGCATTGCGCCGTCGCTTCTTGTAGAGATCCTTGCGATCAGACACCAGGCCCATGCTGAGCATCTTGTCTACGACACGGGCCTTTGAGCGTTTAGCGGTCAGACGCTTTAGAATGTTGCCCAGGATATCTATGGAGAAAAAAGCTCAGTTAGAGATCAGTCACTTAGTGGAAATAATAATAACAATAATAATAATAATAATAATAATAAAAAAACTTGCCATCAGAGTCTTTGTACTCATCGTAGAGCATCTGTAGCTCCTGTTCCTGGTCCTCAGTCCACAGCACAATGCGAGTACCTTTCCTTTAAGAGGAGAACAAAAAGTGGCAGATTAAACACATGGTTTATTAAGAGCAGCATGTTGTAGATCAGGATTAAATGATAAAAAATAAACAAGAAGATGCCTCAATCTAAGAGGTTTGAACGAATTCCTAGTTTGTTTTGATATTAATCATTCTGTTTTATTGCAGCTCTGATCGGGTCCACCAGACCTGCCCATTCAGGTGCTTCTGACAGCGGACAACTAGGTGCATTAAATTTGCAGTTAAAATAGCCGTTATTTTCCCTGGACAAAATAAGCATACTACAGACTAGGGCTGCAATGGTAAGATATTGTAATGGTATGATAAACGTCTCAGAAAATATCACAGTTTTACATTATCACAGTACTTCTATGTCATCTTCATTATTATTATCATCATCATCATCATCAGATACAGTGACCCTTAAATGAACGAATATAGGTTTTGATAAAATAAAATAGTTATGGATGAGGTGAAGCTTTTTAAAACTATTTTGTATCTGGATAATGATTATGTTCATTATAGATTAATCTGCTGATTATTTTCTTAATGATCGATTGATTGGTTTAGAAAGTCTGAAAAATAGATTCTGGTGGGAATCTGTTTGGCTGCATTTTTAAATAACACAATTAAGCACATGTACATGGTATAATAAACATTACATTTAAATACAATGGAATACTGCTCCACTGCTAAACCCTGTATCCTTTAATAATATTTCTTTTTTATTATTATTATTTTTTTTAAATGTTATTATTTTTTTCCCCCAATGTCTTTTTGATTAAGTCACCAGTGGTCAGGGCAAGGTAAATAATCAAATGTATAATCTAATTTAAATAATCAAAAAAAAAAAAATCTATAATGATTTACTTCCACTTTTTCCAACCATCTTCAAAAAGAAACCACTTAGGTGGCTCAGAGACTGTGTTCTGATTTGTAGGAAATATTGGTAACTCATTAAAATCTGCTGGTATTAATGCAATATGACAGAAGTACTTTAGTCTTAGTCAGGCATCCCCGTCCTGTCATGACCACACTCTTGGAGAACCTTAAATGGACTCCAAAACAACACTTCCTTACTTTTGACCTGTAGGGTAAGAATACAGTAAATAGTGTGGCAGAATGCGTCATGGTATAAACTCACCGCTCTTTCTTTAGGTCCTTCACACTGTCCACCAAACCCATAGACACCATCTGAGACACCACCTGACGTCTTGTGAGGTTGGTGTTGCTCAGAAGAGGGAGCAGCGTTTCGACAACATCAGAGACTAGGAGAGAATGGCAAGACAAGACAACCATATTCACCATTTGTGACATTGGAATTTGGCTTCTGCCTTTAACCCATCCGTGCAGTAAACACAGAACACACAGACACACACACACACACACACAGGACAGTGAGCACATGTGCCCGGTGGGCAGCCATTGATGAGAGGGTGAAGGGCTTTACTGAAGGGCCCAATAGTGGCAGCTTGCCAAGCCCAGATATCGAACCCTGCAACCCTGTCATCAATAGCCCGGAGCTCTAACCGCTGAGCACCACTGCCCCGTGATGAAACAATGATGTCTGATGAATCTTAAGGAGCAATACTTCTACACAAGCATAAAGGACAGACACTGACCTCCAGAGTCCTTGTGCTCTTCATACAACCGACGAAGCTCCTCCTCCTCCTCAGGTGTCCAGGTCACTTTTTTCTTACCAGCACCTTCGCTGATTTAAAGAAGATACACAAAGTGATTATGAGCCACCCAATCCGTACAGAAGCCATTTACATAAATCAGTCTGAAAGGCCAGCATTTGATTTATGTAAATGGCTACTGTACGGAGTCATATTGATTATAGGGATAAACAGGTGAGGGGGGGGATTAGGATGATAAAACTACAACTGATCATAATCACATTCTCTCACACACACCCATCTTTGCTGTAGCCCTCAGTCATCTCTCTCACAGTGCCAACATTCTTCCAGAAAAGCAGCTCTATGAAGGCTTTGTTGTTCCGAGCAGCAAGAGTGAAGAACCGGTTGAGAACATACTTGGAGAAGGTGACCAGCTCCTGAAGGCACAACCGAGAAGAGAGATTTTTTTTTTTTAAGCAGCTGAGTAAACCCCTGAAGTTCAGCAATTTATCAGGCCTTAAGAGATCACACAGTTTCTGACTAACTCTGAGAGATCGTACAAAACGTACAACCTTAATGGAGCAGAAAACCACGCCTAATGTATTTGGACACCCCTTCTAATCCGTGAAGCTACTCTAAGAGCGTCCATTTCTCACACAGGGGACTAGCTGCACGGACAAACATACTGCAAAAGTAAAAAGTATTGGGACACCTGCTCATTCATAGTTTCTTCTGAAATCAAGTGAATTAAAAAGAGTTTCTCCGGCTTTTGTTGGGGTAACTGTCTCAAAGAAGGCTTTCGGCTTGATTTTGGAGGAGCACTGCTGTGAGGAGCATGGTTGCTATGCAGGAGCGTGTTCGGGAGTGTTTTCGGTTAAGCTACCTTATAGGCGGCAGCTGCAGGGTCAGTCAGGATCTTATTGAAAAGGTAGAAAACCGAGAGCTGGAAGAGCAGAGCGTCCATCTTCAGGTCCACAGCCACGCGATGAAGCATGCGCACTGCACAGTGGTTGGTGTGGGGAGTGTTTGTGCCATACGAGCGCAGCAGGAGCAGGTAAGGCCGAATGATGTTTGGGTTTGCAAACCTGGCGAACAGAAAAATGAGTCAATTACCTTTTTTACACACACACACACACACACACACACACACACACACACACTTCTGTAGTTCCTGTAGTACATACATAAGCTTAGCTACAGATTTCGAAAAATGTATAGGGCTGCCACTAACAACATATTTTCTACTGATGGAAAATAATCAATAAATATTTCTAAGTGAGTTATTTTCCTCCAAAAAAGGTTATATTGAGCATTTCATTTCATTTTGGTAAAACTGTAAACATATTAAGGGCCAAACTGTGAGTTTAAACTTAAGCAGAACAGTCAGCAGTGCAGTGGGGTATTTATACCCCTTATCAAAGTGTATGTCGTCACTGTTCAATGAAAAACAGCAAAATGAGCAAAAACGTTCGTATATTTAAAAGTTTTTATGCAAAATAAAGAGTTTTTCTATTGGTCAGTTCATCCAGAATTATTTACAGTGTACGGCAACAGCAAAAAAGAGAGAGGTATGAAGAAAAAGACCTGGGTGCTCTGAAGGAGCCCACTGTGATCTCACTCCCTGGAGTTCTCTATTGAGTTTGACTCAGAGATACGGTTCTTTTACCTTGACCAGATTATTATCTTAACCCAAGCATTGGTCTAAGCGGCCAATCCAAAGGACCCACATGTTGCAACCCTCCCAAATGAGGGAAAACTAGCTTTGCTTTGAATGGAGCCGACTGGAACGATTGAGCTCAGGGAGCAGTTAGGTAGTGGTAATGAGGGGAAAAATGTTTGCTATTTCAACTGAAGACATACTTTTAAGACATAAAAAGCAAAAAAAAATAAATAAATAATGTTAAAAATGATGCATCATCTTAAAATATTAATGAAGCAGCATTTTCAGCATTGATGCCATTGACTGCGACAACTAACCGCAGCAGCGACTCTATTGAATACCGTACAAAGAAAACAGCAGTGATCTCTGCAATACTTCAACGGTCATGCCCCCTGCATCACTCACAGCTCATAATGAAACACTAAGAAGCACAACCTTTTAATAAAGTCCAAGAAGTTGAACTCTGTTTCAGACACGCGCACAGTCTCCAATTCTTCCTCCTCCTCCAGCTCCGCTCCTTCCTCATCCTCATCCATTGCAGCCTCTGTGTGAGCAGGTCCTGTGTGGGACAGAGAAAAAGGTTTATTCCAGGTAGCCAAAGGTAGAGCATCTTCACTAACCTAGTAACACTGAGGAGAAGCAGATGGAGCCTTCAATGGTTAGCTTACTGGGAAGCTCAGCAAAGAGGATCTGCTTCAGAAGCTCCAGCTCCTCTTCAGGCGACACCTCAGCAGAACCGAACACGTCTCCCTCTGGCCACACCTCGCTGCGAAGGATTCATAGAATAAAAAAAGAGCAAAAATAACCAAACTGACCGCAGAGGATTTAATCGTAAGTAAAAAAAAAAATGGGACGTTTCTTGGACAGGGCTGCAGATGGGACTGAGCGGTATAGTGTTGTTAGGTATACCACGGCACGAAAGCTGATGGTTATCATACTGTGGACATTTGCTTAATACCTTAGCTTTACCTAACTTACCTAAGCTTTACAAAACATCAAATGTCCTCAAATGTGGATCTTTTTTACTTTTAAAAGAGAGACATTTTAATGATGGAATTCCAATAATAAATTGCTTTGCTAAATTGCAAAAAAAAAAAAAAAAAAAAAAAAAAAAAAGTTAAGGATAGTAAATATTTTAATTCAACCAAATTATTTTTTGGAAACGTAGCTTAGTTACGATATTAGTGAGCCAGATAAAATCCAAAATATGAATGGGATAATCACAGCTGGATCGAAACGCCCTCAAATGTGGATCTTATTTATTTATTTTTTAAAGAGACATTTTAATGATGGAATTCCAATAACAAAATGCTTTGCTAAATTGCTAAAATAAATAAATAAAAAAAATATTATTAAGTAAATTATATAATATAATAAAGTAAATTCTTTGGAAGAGTGTTTTTTTTCGGTAAACGTAGCTTAGTTAGGATTAGTGCCCCAGAAAAAAAAAAATCTATTTTTAAAATATTTTACATTACAATTATGGAAGGAAACAGGAAACAACAAAAAATGAAAATATTTTGTGATATATCAGAATTTCCCTAATCTGACACTAATCTGACCAGCACATTTGCCCTTAATCACAGGGTTAGATCTTGGGTCATTTGTTTCTTCAGTTTTACAAAAGTAAAAATGAAACATCTAACCGGTTTACTATTGATTCTGCTCATTTATTAGAGGTACCTGTAGAAAGGCTGTCTACACTTTTACTGGGACGTATGTAAACGTGAAGGCTTGCTGGACTATGAATACAAAGAGTAAAACAGTCAGCCGTGAGCAATAACAGCAGGTTAATTCGAGGGCTTTACCGTGCAGCCCGCAGCAAGCTCAGCGCCTCTGGTCCAGTGCGGGCGAGCACAGCGTCCTGAATACGGATCATGGCTTCGGTGCGCTGCTCTGTAACAGGAATTTCAGACGCTGCATCAAACGGCACAGCGCCCTCAGTCAGAGCCTCCGACAACTGCAACCAGAAAAATGACAAACCTAGTCAGTCGTCCACTTCCTCAAACTGAAGTATTACGTTAATGTCATCCAGGACCAAATTAACCTAAACATCATGAATCATGGTGTACAGACCTATAGGAACACAAAGACATAATAATGAGAGCGTGACAGGTCCTGGCATCCTGCGCCCTTTATGGACAAACCTGCATCAGTGAGATATGTTACAGTTTCAAGGACGAACCTGAAAGCCACAAGCTTGAAGTTCTTCAGACACTATTTTCCACGTCTCCTCCAGCGCTTCGGGGGTGTTCTCTGTCGGAGCACTGGGCTTCTTTTTCCGCTTTGGCCGCTTTGCCTTCTTTTTCTAAAAGAGTCACAATCACAGCAAATACAACACAATTCAATGCATTCTGTATTTGTTGAAAACATATTTAACAAGTACAAACAATAATCAAACTAAAACTAGCTTCTCTTATTAGTTAAATAGGTCCATAGTTGTCCTGATATTCAGTACTTAATTCACGCTTAAACCCGTATATCATTTATATTGTGTTTACATCAGATTTGTTTTTTTTATACATTTTTATGGTTTTTAATGTCAGAAATAACAGGAGATTTAGTGCAGGCTAGGGATATCCCGATCATGTTATTTTGCACCCCTCCATTTTTGTAGCTGATGTGGATGTAGGGTGACTTTTATCCACACTGGTTTAGACGAAATGCATGACAGCCACAAAAACAAAATGAAGGTCAAGATGAACTGCAAAAAAAAACCCTTCTGCCCGCTCACCTGCACCAGGAGGTTGTTGCGGCCCTTGCAGAAGCGCTCGAGCATCCGCAAAAACAGATGAGTGGACTCCACCAGGTCACGCAGGAATGAGCGCGGCTGCATCCGCTCATCAAACTTCCGCAGGAGAGTGAGGAAGATCTCTCTGTACTCCATCAAGTAGAAGATATTACCTACAAGCAGCGAAGGGGAGTTCGGAGAGTGGGTTCAATCTGCACCATATACGGATTCATAAAACTGAACATATTGCAAGATTTATTGCAATTTAACAAAAAATATTTTTGTTTTATCATTTAAATTCTCCTGACATGAAACATTAATACGTGAATAGCCTTCCAGTCTTACTTTTGATAACGCTGGCACTCTGGCGAATGTTCTCATCCTTTGACCGATCCATTTCATTTACAGTCAACAGGAGCTCCTGATAGGCCTTCAGAGCCAAATGCATCCTAAGAATATTTGAAAAGCAGATTTACTAAAACAATTACTATAAATAGGCACAGCTGGTCTGCGCTCATTTAATAGCTTCTCTTTAAAAACAACCACAGGCCACTAATAGAGTGCCTAGACTCACCTGCGAGACCATGATGTAGCTTCCTTTTTGTCGGTCAGCATCATCTCATAGTAATTCGTGATGTTCTTCTCTATGAAATGGAAAGCGCGGACAGATAAGGTCTCGGAGACCAGCTCAGCCTTGCAGCCGTTCCCACGGTTAAAGGCCATGAAGAAGCTCAGAGCCCACATGTAGTAGGTCTCATCATGCTGTTGTGCCTGCTCTCGAATCAGTGACTCCTGAAGGAAGGGGAAGTTATGAGACTTTTATGGTTTTATGCGCAAAAACACTCATAATTCATTTTTATTCTGTTTCCCTTTAAATTAAACCGGTAGTTTCTGTTACTGCGTCTTTAAGACTGATCCATGCAACTGATCTCTATTCTTATTCAAAAAGCAGCCCCAAACATTCCTTATAACCTCAGTACGTATAGATAATCCCATTTAATGTAATTCATTTAAATCATTTTCCATTACAGAAAAAACTCCAAACCTCTGAATAAATCTGTATTAGCTTTAAACAGTGATGTTGTGTTGCCCACCTTGACGAGGTACATGAGCCGATTGTAGCAGTTCTCCAGGAAGTCCACGCAGAACTCTCGCAGGAACAGACGCACATTCAGGACGGAGCGCCGCTGACTCTCGGTGTCCCGGGCCATCTGTTTACGTTTGGGCACTCGCCTCGTAGCCTTTCCAGCGTCATGAGAATAATTCTTAAACTTGGAAAAAAGAAGAGAATAGTACACGATCTTCACAAATGAACATACAATGTGTGATACATATTTTATATTAAGGAATTTTTATATTTTATAAATATTTTATATTAAGTAATTAAAAAATTACTACTATTACAAATACATTAGTTCACATTTAACATACTTATACAGTCATGCTTATTAACCAACCAACCAACAAATTCTAAAATAGGTTTAAAATATCCAGAGTGCTTTAACTTATAAGAATGTCTTATTTTCTTTTAATGATTTGAGCATTTAGTGTAGCAAGGCTATGGAAAAGTCTTCCTATGTTATTGTTACAACTGGTCTAAAAACCCATCTTTTCCGGGAGGCTTACGGATGAGACAGAATTTTAGTTGTGTGTATTGTGCTGCATTTTTGGCCATGTTATCATATTCATGTTTTTATTAGTACAGTGTCCTTGGGTATCTTGAAGTAAAATTTAATTCCTATTATTAGTATTAGTAATAAATAATAAGAAACAACATTTTTAAGTTACTAAACTTTTACTCACATTGTGAAGTCCACTGTGAAAAATCACATCTTTCTCTCCAATGGACTTTAATCCTTCGACAACATATGAGCCTCGGAAGCGGGAGTGCCTGCAGCAGAAAGAGGAAAAGACTGCTGTCGTCACCAAATAGCATTCTTCAACACATCGGTCTGTCAGAGGAGTGGGGAAAGCAAAAGAAAGGAAAAACGATGGGCACAAGAAAAGACATAGTAGAGTGCACCCCCTTGTGGTAAGTTAAAATGTGTAGGACTTGTTTGCCAGATAGGGGCCAAGCCTAGCTGTGGACTACCTATATTTTCATTTCAAAAGGGGGGTGGGGACCTTTATTCTATGAAATGCTGTGTACACTAGATGTAGGCCTAAATCCTGTCTGGGAAACTGGTCTTTAGATTAAACATCTCAGGTGTTCTTTAATGAGGAGTATCGGTAGAGTCTAATCCAAGCTAATATTCGTATTTTCACAGGTAATACAGGTACACAAATTGAATCAAGTTTAGGCAAGATATGCTAGCATGCTGATTACTTCACTTTGCTACAGGACAATCAGCTCCCTGGAGCTAATTTGACAAACACTATCTGGACACCAGGTGGGTTCACCTGTTTCCTCTTTGCATGGTGCGGCTACGTTTCTCTGCCAGTTCCTTCTGTCTGAGGGCCTCCAGTTCATTAGTGTCTTTCTGTTTCTCCTGTGCAGAACGAGAATGTCCTGCACTCACCAGCTGCTCTGGAGTCTGCGGGGCAGAGGTTGGAAACAATTATTTAAAGTTTAGAGGAATACTTCAACAGGTGAAATCACCAAAAAAAAAAAAACATTACCAAGTTCCTCGGACGGCAAATGTGGGCTATAAACTACAAATATTTAATATCTGCAAGTAAACACTTGGTTCTTCAGTTTTGAGCTTGAGCCGTCACTCTGCCGCCTAAACTATTACACACTTTCCTAAAACTATCCCTAAAATAAACACAAAATGAAACTTTTTGGAGCCATGCAATATGCATTTATCCATTTTTTTTAAAGGCCAGATTGTCATACAGAGTTAGAAACCACATCAGCGAGTCTATTAAAGATTAATGAACATCTGACAGCCCTGCAGCATACAACATGGGACGACTTGGCTAACCGAGTGCACTGAGAACCCTCCAACAAACAACTCCATAAACAATCTAGGAACTGGGTGTATGGATCCAGTATTGACTTTATACACTGACCTGATCTCTGAACATGAGCGAGATGACCTCCAAAACATGCATGCTCCACTGCTGTTCACTCTGGGCACTGGCCAGAAACTTGAGCAGGTCGTCCATTCCACTCATGTGGATGGCCCACAGCAGCTTATCGTGCACACTCGCATCATCGTCCACATTCTTTAACGGGAACAAACCAGGTGAGAGGAGAGACGTTTAGTTCACTTCACTTTAGAGTGGAATTGTGTGGAATTGTTTAGATTTGACCAATATTTTAAAATTAATGATAACTGATGATGTATTTATTGAATGTAAAGCTAAACTGCAATATCTGCATTTTAGTAACTCTCATCCAAGCGGATTGAAATGTATTATACATACATAAATAAATACATGCTCACCTGACATTCACCTGAATATGTAATAAATGTTGAATGTAAATGGTTGTAACCCTGCACCCTAACCTAACCATCTTGAATCAACTCTAAAATATAAGTTTGAGCCTAACCCTAACCTTAACCTTAAATCTAAACCTAAAAGGGTAATGGTAAGGTGAGGATAAACCAGGTTACAGGTTTACATTCAATAGACAATCAATAATTTACATTCAGCTTACAGCTCAGTTGCATTTAATAGGCCTTTATTGAATGCTCAATGTTAGTTGAGCCTCAATGACGCATCTACACATCTAAAGAGCATATATATATTCCTTGAGAACTATATAAATCTCTCTGACACCTTCAAACAAACAGAAAGAGACACATAAGTATATGTGGAGCTTATATGTGAACCTTTTCCTCGTAGGGGTCAGCAGGGATATGCAGCACGTTCCTTATCAACAGCAGTATCCTTTCAATCAGCAGGTTATCCTCCTCCTGCCTCTGCTCCCAGTCCTGAGAGAAGGGAATGAGAAAAACAGGGTATTACAAAGAGCAAGACAAGCAAATACAAGTGTGTTCGCACTACGGAGGAATTTAGAGGTACTATTTAAGTGTTTAATTATATGGACAAGAAATTAATTTAAAATATGCTGCAAAGTATTGATATTGAGATTGTAAAGCATTTCTATTGGTCAATTCAGCATAAAATTATGATTCAATTTAAAGAACTGCCAGATTCACATCATGTTAGATGAAAAATGCTTTATTCAGGAATTTCCTAAACAACTGTCCAGAAACTTTTGTATTTGATCTGCATGTTAAAAATTGCACTGAACATTTCTTTAAGCCCTGTGATGATATCTGTCCTATCTGCCCCTACATTACCCTACACTGTGTAAAGTAAGCAATGAGACAGTTCCAGATCTACCAGATTTGAACTCTTCAGCCCATTCGCTGGCACTCACCAGTTGCAGGAGGTTGTACAGAGTCTCACTCAACACAGCAAACACTTTCTCGCTGGCAAAAGCCTGCGAAAAGAAAGCATCTGTTATTCAGCAGCTACTTCACCTCAGATGTATTACAGATGTTGTTTCCTGTGATGATGCAGCGCATACCTCTTTGTATGCATGTAGGTAGGACACAACTTGAAGAAAATGATGGCGGGAGGCAGGGTCATCTGGGATTTTTCCAAAGCAGAGAAGCGCCGGCTGGGTCAGGTTGACCATCAGCCTGGAACAAAGAAGATTAATAAACAGAAAAAGAAAAATAAGAAATAAGAAATATTAGTGTTGAATGAAGAAGCAACATCTCATCAAATTTATTTTAAATCCTATTTATGCAAACAGACCTGATGCAGGCATCAAACAGGGGTTTATCTTGTCCATGCTGGGTTATGATGGGCAAGAGGTCATTCTGAAGAATCTGTCCAGCTCCCAGCTGTTGTCTGATGTCCCTCGTGTCATCTTCATGCCTCAGGTAGCGGATCAAGTCCTTTACACTCTCTGAAAGGGGGATACAAAGTTGGGAGTCAGAAAGCACTATATATATATATATATATATATATATATATATATATATATATATATATATATATATATCTCAAAGAAATCAACCAATAATACCACGTTTCCCCTCAGACCACACCCACCATCAGGGAGAGAAAATGCTCAGCAAGCTTGGAGACCCTCTCTGATTGACTGTTTCATTCACAGACATCAAATACACTGTTTATTAATCTACTGGAAATTAGATTTTTCAGTACCCTGTTATTTAAATACACATTATCTAACAGACAGCACATTTACTTATATAATGTATTATTAATATACAGGCCTACATATACTAACACACTACATATGCAGAACAACCATAAGTAGTACAGATCTCATAGGCTTCGTTCACACCTGGCATGAACATGCGTCCTGGGTGATCCGATCATGATTGGCCAGCACAAAGTACAGGTGTGAATGGGGTACGATCTGATCTGAGGGTCACTCAAACCCCATTCAGAGGTGATTAGAGAAGCATATGAACACATTAGTGTAGTAGTGTAAACGGCAAAGTGTCTCAATGTGTCCCTGACAGCAAAGCCTTGCCCACATTAACTGTGAGACTCAACCATTTGCACGTGTACGTATGTATGTACATATACACACACACATTATATATATATATATATATATATATATATATATATATATATATATATATATATATATATATTACACACACATACACACACATGCAAGTGTGCAAGCAGCAGACTGTACAACATTAGCAGAAAAAGCCAACGAGAACAGTTCATTCAGTAAGTATAGGTAAAATCTGTGGAGGGGTGTGTGTAGCAGCACTGGCGCCCATGTACAGCGCGTCTGTGTTCAAAAAAGATCTCACTGTACATTTAAAGTGACCTAAAGACCACATAACATCTCCCATAGTAGTGATTATGATATAATAGGACATTGTCAGACTCACCGAGACAGTCTGGTTCTTTGTGGTAGGTCTCCCCCTCCAAATAGCCCAGGGCACTGCAAGTGGCCAACAACTCACAGTTCATCATGTACAAGTCCATACAGCACTGCGCCTCCTATGGGTGTAATATGGTCTCAATCTGTAAGAGATTAAAACACAGCATTTCAATCATACGTTGTAGCTATATTTAAATAACAGGAACACACACACACACACACACTGAACTACTGTTGAAAGCCTGGCGCACCACAGTGTTTCCACCAGCACCGTCAACCCACAGCAGGCAGGAGCAACGAGGAAGCTGTAGAACTGCAGGTTATGCAACTGTGACACTTACCCATAATGCGTCTAGTTAGCCTACTTTCTCTGGAGGGAGGGTGAGGGCTTAACCCTGTATATACACACACACACACAACACAGTGACCTCAGCCACGTTAACCACAGCTTTGAGCTGAGGTTGCCATTTTCGGCTTTCTGTAGCCCAGCAGGTCTGAATACTGTACAGGAAGATTCTCACAGCCTCTTAAATCATGGTGGTTGTTTATGGCTTATATTTCATGTCCATTCAGGCACAAAGAGCCATGGCACCAGCTGGAATTAAGGTATACATAAGGGAAATAACTTTTCCTGACCTCATCAGATTTTCCACCCATTTTCTCCCCAATTTGGGCTGCCCATTGCATAAAAGGCCCAGACACTAGTAAGGGTGGACCAACCCCCACCCCCTCTGCCGTGTGCACAGTCAAGCCTCTTATTTTTTTTTTAACTGCCGCCGATGCAACATCAACACACCTGGGGGCGCCAGCACTGCCTCGAAGCAATGTGGGGAGAGAGCGCCATCTACCCACCCTGGAGAGAGAGCAAAGCCAATTGTGCTCTATCTGGGC
The DNA here is from genome assembly GCF_030463535.1 of Salminus brasiliensis. NCBI lineage: Eukaryota > Metazoa > Chordata > Actinopteri > Characiformes > Bryconidae > Salminus > Salminus brasiliensis. Next base: position 2,154,078 of record NC_132898.1, read on the forward strand.
TTCGGCTGCCGAAGGCTAGCAGCACGACCGGGATTCGAACCAGCAATCCTCTGATCATAGTGACAGCGCCTTAGTCCGCTGGCCCGCTCTGGATTACTGACGTTTTAATCATTTGTGTAGTAACGTTTGTTAAATATTAAGATTATCATCTATAAAAAATAATCAGGCAAGTGTTCAGGTTGGACGAACTGATATTTGAGAAAGTTAAGGTGACGTTGAGCTTCTGCAACTCTCTGTGATCCGACATCTAGGGGCTGTGAATTGGCAAGAAGCTGCTGATACCATAATTATCATGAAACAGGGATTACGATTCAGTACACTGCGATATACTGCGAAAATAGTCAAAGTATTAAAACAAATCATTACTTTTTAATCCAATCAGAACAATCAGTGGAATCTGAGGACAGAGTACAACACTGCCATCTAGTGGCTGGGGTTTTAAAACAGTTTTAAAACGTTACATCTAAACTATTCAATAATAATCAATACTGTGTTTTAAGGGTGGGCAATGTGACAATATTTTATTGTACTGTCTTTTCTAAGGATCATCAGGACATCGTCAGTGCTTACCGAACACTGATCAACACTCATGCTTCATTATTAACAGTGTAATTAGTCTGGTTTAACAGGACATAGTGCAGCACATTTTGATAATTATCCACTGTACTAAGTATGGGATACAACATACTGATGTATAGTGTCGCAATACATATTGCAGTGCATTGTGAAAATAAAATGCTTCATTATATAATTATTATAATATTTTAACCATATCATCCAGTCCTACTGTGTGTTTATGAGAATTGATTTATGGTCAGTATTCCTGAACATAATCACACTGTACATCAGGGGACGTTTTCTACAGGCCATGCTGGTTAATGAATCAGAATAATATATAATATATGATATATAATATATGATATAATCAGGTATAGGTATTGACCCACGTTTTCCATATCAGTGCATCCCTCCCTAGTCAATACAAGAGCTTAATACATTGCATAGCTGGATATTTAGCAGTCAGATTAACCCATTATTTGTGTTTAATACACTTTAAACTCAGCTGAAACTCTTATCCTAACCGAAAATGATCTAAAAAGGGGTTTTACTACATAATAAACAACAACAACAACAACAACAGCAGCAGCAGCAGCAGCAGCAGCAGCAGCTGTTTACAGCTAGGTTAGCTAGCTAGCACTAGCGAGTCTCGTTAGTAACAGGTGACCTTACACTAAGCTTTATTTCTGCCATATGAAGCTTTTCACTCAACTAAACAACATATAAACAGTTAGTTGGATCCCCAAACATGAACTGAAGCTCACTACATCAGCCCTCCCCCTCAAAACCACACCGGTAGCCCTGGCTTTCGTTAGCTAGCTTAGCGGTTAGCTCAGTGAACCGACACCAGGCAGGCGAGTGAGAGCCTCTCCAGCTTCTCAGGCTCAAACTCCTAACTTACCCGAGACATTAGGCAGTAAAGTGACAGACGAGCTTCAGCTAGAAACGTTTTAACAACGTCCTCCTCGATATAAAACGTTTACCGAGCCATTAAGACAGTTTAAATGGGGGATTTTTTTAATGTTTGTAACTACACGACTCCCCCACAGCCGAACCCGGCTTTCCCTCTAATACCGCATCTCGCGCGCAAAATTGTACATTCGCGCACATTCAACGAATCGGCTCCTTTGAACATTTGAACCGATTCACAATTCTGAAGTTATTCTTTCTGCTGCAAACGTGAATCTTTAAAATAAAACTGAAATGATATGAATTCATTTTATTTTAATTATAACGCAAACCTCACTGTATTAAAAAAATCTAGTAGTAAATTGTATGTAAAGCAATGGGATTGAATACACGACTCCTTATTTGCTATAATAAATACAAAATATAGTATTAGGATTAGTCCTTAAAGCGTATCAGATTTAATACTGACGACTAAACATAAGAACATAGGATATAATCTATCAATATGGCTACATCAGAAGTGTCTAATTTACAATACATATATATAAAATACATATATACAATTTTAGCTAATTCCACCTTAAATAGTGAGAGTTACTTATACGACTTGTACCATTTAAGGTGGAATGGAAACGTCTGCCTTAAAAGCTGGCAACCAATGAGACAGTTTAATCCTGGAGTCTTACTGAACATGGAGGAGATTAATTTTAACTAAATAAAATGTAAAAAATCGAACAATTGATTTATTAATATAAGCATCAATTTCACGCAAGCGATAGATTGTTGAGTGGCGCGTTGACCGAATCGTTGAATCGGTTGAATCAGTTCTGTAACGTGAATCGATATTTCGTCACTAACGCAAGCGCCTTCTTTCTTAAAGGGATCGCCACACACTTTTAACTATTTGCAAAAAGTATTTAAGGTTATTTTATCCAGGATATTTATTTATTTATTTATTTAGACCGCTACTGTTGGAGTAGTACCATTAAACGTGTCATTTTCCCCTGAATGTGTCTCATATGTCCTTATTTACTAACGAAACAGCAAAGTAAAATGCAACGAACATTCAAAAGACCTTTAATAAATAATAATAAAGTTCAATAGGTAGATTAACTCAAAATATTAGTTAGTTAGTTGACTACTTTTTATCCACACACCCTCTAACAGAAACTAAGACATTAAAAAATGATCAATAAATCACAAATACCCTATAACAGCTTATTATAAAAATAGCTATAATAACCTACCTTAAAATATATTGTTCTCTGCTATCAAGAGGGATAACTTCCCACTTTTCCAGTCTAGCCTGGATCATAGGCGAGTGTTACAGTGGACTGGAGGAGAACACTGCAGGCACACACAGCCACGATTCACCCCATTCCAGAAACATGGTAAAGTTAGCCTTCAGGGGCGTACAGTGGAAAAGCACATGAGGTATATATATACGTGGAGAATATTTGCACACTATTAGCTTTTAAAAACACACAGCAATTTTCCCAATACACCGTTATATGAGATTTAAACCGCTGGAGCTGCGCTATTGCAGCGGACACCCCTCCGCCTCTCACATTGGTTTGATCCAGTCACACTCAGGACTGCGTGACAGCGGCCGCGAGCTGGATCGTGACGTCATGAACAGCGCCGCCACCAAAACAGTTTTTTAATTTACGAAATTTGATTATTTAAGACATTAATTAATTTAGTTATTTTTAAAAGTATTCTTTAGTCAATTAAAAACTTACACTGATCAGCCATAACATTAATACCACCTGCCTTAATATTGAGTAGGTCCCCCTTGTGCCACCAGAACAGATCTGACCATTCGAGGCATGGACTCCACAAGACCTCAGGAGGTGTCCTGCTGTGGTGTCTGGCACCAAAACTATCGTGTTAATGTTATGGCTAATCAGTGTATATATTAATTGAAACCTACTAAAATTGTGGTTGCTAAGGTGTTGCTAGGCCGCTGCAGTGGTGTCCTAGGTGGCTGATATGGTCTTGCAAGGTGGTTGCCATGATGTTGCTAGATGGTTGCAAAATCTGTGCTGTAGTGTTGCTTGCTTTGATTGCTAAGGGGCTGGTTGCTAGGCTGTTGCTATGGTGTCGCAAGGTGGTTCCCATGATGTTGCTAGATGGTTGCAAGATGGGTGATATAGTGTTGCTTGGTGGTTGCTTAGGGGTTGCCATTCATTTGCTAAGGTATCCTAGGTGGTTGATATGATGTTGCTAGATTGGTGCTATAGTGTTGCTTGGTGGTTGCTAAGGGGTTGCTAGGCTGTTGCTATGGTGTTGCAAGGTGGTTTCAAGATGGGTGATATAGTGTTGCTTGGTGGTTGCTTAGGGGTTGCCATTCATTTGCTAAGGTATCCTATGTGGTTGATATGATGTTGCTAGATTGGTGCTATAGTGTCGCTTGGTGGTTGCTTAGGTATTGCCATTCAGTTGCTATGGTGTCCCAGATGGTTGATATGATGTTGCTAAATTGGTGCTATAGTGTTGCTTGGTGGTTGCTTAGGTGTTGCCATTCAGTTGCTATGGTATCCCAGGTGGTTGATATGATGTTGCTAGATTGGTGCTATAGAGTTGTTTGGTGATTGCTTAGGTGTTGCTATAGCATCCCAAGTGGTTGCTATGGCATTGTTAGGTGGCTGCTGAGGTGTTGTTAAGTGGTTGCTGTGAGTTGGGTGTTGGAAGCATATTCTTATTATTGTGACTTTTTATGTGACCCAATTATTTCTTTAGGAAACGTACATCCAGTCAAAAAGCTGGTAACACGCCAGAATTAGACGGGCATTAGCAGCTCAGGAAGGCAAGGTGCTTGTTCAGGGCTGCTCTTTGGTAGCTTGAGCAATTAGCGTAGCTGTTAAGTACGTTAACGTATTTCCGTGTGGGTGTATTTAGCCGTCTATTTGCGTACGAGGCTGCCCTGCACAAAACTTTATTCATAGACTAAATCTATACTTAGCAGTGCGTCAGAGACGGCGGTAGACCTGTGAATCTTTGGGTACACTGCTGGTACTTCACACTACTAATACTGCACTCTCAGAAAAAGGGTTCATAATTAGAGTAGTAATTAGGCCCAGCATGCCTCTCTTCTGGTGTCTGGGTTTGATGTGAAGCACTGCGTTCTAGATAACCTCACCAAGTCAGGTCTGTTCTACAGTGGAGGTGAGCGGAAGTAGACCTAAGAAGCTCTAAAAGCCCCCTCACAGAAAGTTCTTCCACCTAATGGTTACATATGCACTGCCTGACGCCATAGCGACCTAGGCTTTCGGCCTAATATACATTTTTTGAATCATAATAAGGTGAAGGGATATGTGCATGAAACTGCTTATTAATACCTTTGATAACTTTGGTAATTGTTTGAGAAAAGTTTTCTAGATTGGTGCTATAGTGTTGCTTGGTGGTTGCTTAGGTGTTGCCATTCAGTTGCTATGGTGTCCCAGGTAGTTGACATGATGTTGCTAGAATGGTGCTATAGTGTTGCTTGGTGGTTGCTTAGGTGTTGCCATTCAGTTGCTATGGTATCCCAGGTAGTTGACATGATGTTGCTAGAATGGTGCTATAGTGTTGCTTGGTGGTTGCTTAGGTGTTGGCATTCAGTTGCTATGGTATCCCAGGTAGTTGACATGATGTTGCTAGAATGGTGCTATAGTGTTGCTTGGTGGTTGCTTAGGTGTTGCCATTCAGTTGCTATGGTATCCCAGGTAGTTGACATGATGTTGCTAGAATGGTGCTATAGTGTTGCTTGGTGGTTGCTTAGGTGTTGGCATTCAGTTGCTATGGTATCCCAGGTAGTTGACATGATGTTGCTAGAATGGTGCTATAGTGTCACTTGGTGGTTGCTTAGGTGTTGCCATTCAGTTGCTATGGTATCCCAGGTAGTTGACATGATGTTGCTAGAATGGTGCTATAGTGTTGCTTGGTGGTTGCTTAGGTGTTGCCATTCAGTTGCTATGGTATCCCAGGTAGTTGACATGATGTTGCTAGAATGGTGCTATAGTGTTGCTTGGTGGTTGCTTAGGTGTTGGCATTCAGTTGCTATGGTATCCCAGGTAGTTGACATGATGTTGCTAGAATGGTGCTATAGTGTTGCTTAGGTGTTGGCATTCAGTTGCTATGGTATCCCAGGTAGTTGACATGATGTTGCTAGAATGGTGCTATAGTGTCACTTGGTGGTTGCTTAGGTGTTGCCATTCAGTTGCTATGGTATCCCAGGTAGTTGACATGATGTTGCTAGAATGGTGCTATAGTGTCACTTGGTGGTTGCTTAGGTGTTGCCATTCAGTTGCTATGGTATCCCAGGTAGTTGACATGATGTTGCTAGAATGGTGCTATAGTGTCGCTTGGTGGTTGCTTAGGTGTTGCCATTCAGTTGCTATGGTGTCCCAGGTAGTTGACATGATGTTGCTAGAATGGTGCTTTAGTGTTGCTTGGTGGTTGCTTAGGTGTTGCCATTCAGTTGCTATGGTATCCCAGGTAGTTGAAATGATGTTGCTAGATTGGTGCTATAGTGTTGCTTTGTAATTGCTAAGGTGTTGCTAGGCTGCTGCTGTAGCATCCCAAGTGGTTGCTATGGCATTGTTAGGTGGCTGCTAAGGTGTTGTTAAGTGGTTGCTAAGTGGTTAAGTGGTTCGGCCTGATATACATTTTTGAATCAATATAAGGTGGGATATGAGGGATATGTGCAGTAAACTCCTTATTAATACCTTTGATTTCAGAAGAAACACATGTGATGTAGGTGAGATCTGAATACCCTTCTAAGCTCAGGTTCGACCCACAGTAGGTTGTATACAGGCTAGGCTGCATCTGTGTGCACGCCTAATGCAAAGTTAAAGTTGGCAGCCCAGACGTGCAGAGCTCTTCTCTGACCACTTGGGGGCACAAAAGACTTTTTCTCCAAGACAAAAGCCTGTGGCAGTGATCCAAAACCCTCTCAGATTATGAAATCACACTGTGGGTAATTGTTTGAGAGAAGTTGTCTCTGTTGTAGTTATTTTTGCAAATGAGCGTGAGTAATTACCGAGCATGTTTTCACACTGCCAGTTCCAGAATGCTAAACAGCTCAACTGCACCTCATCTGCTCCCACTTGGCTTAAACATCTCTGAAATGGTGCAGTTGTTACAGCAAATTGGAGAAGGTTCTTGGCTGCAGCTATAGAAAGACAAAAGTATTGGGACACCTGCTCATTTATTGTTTCTCTTACAATCAAGGCTATTAAAAGAGTCTCTAATGTCAACAAAGGCGTTAGTGAGGTCAAGATGTTGGATGATTGATCACCACCTCACCTCATCATCTCCAAATCATCCCAAAAGTACTGGATGGAGCTCCACCACCATCATTCCAGAGAACACAGTTCTTCCACTGCTCCACAGCTCCTCAGTGCTGGGGGGCTTTATACCCCTCTACTAGCCCACGCCTGGCATTATTAGGCAGCATGGAGCCAGTAGGTTCATGATGTTTATCTGCTACCTGGACCATCTGCACATCTATGTCAGCAATGGGTGCAACTTAAAGTAGCAGAATGCATTTATTAAAAGGGGTGTCCACAAACTTTTGGACATGTAGTGTATATCTGTCATCAGTACTTTTGGTAGATGGGGTCTCTGCTGACATTGATGGAGAGCAATTAATATGTGGCTTTTTAATTTCCTGATGAAAGCCTACCCAAGACCCCCCCTCACCCTAAACCAGCCCCTGTTCTACCCTGTAATAGCCCTTCTACTTGATGTTTCGGGGCTGGCTCCATCATGAGACATGGAGAGCCGAGATAATGATGATAATAACTTTAATATCCCACATGACATTTGGAAAAAAGATTGTTTTGTCAATAACTGAATGGGTGATAACACTAATGTGCCTGTGCCTGTCCTGAAACTGCCTCAGGCTGGTGATTTGGTATCCTCGCATTCTCTCTGCTGCTTTATTGTCCTCAGGCGTTTGGATGCGAGAGCGGCCGGGCATGCAGTCGAGCCGAGAAAGAGCTCTGTGATGGTGAGACTCCCACAAGCAGAACCAACCCCGGCCGTCTTTATCACCCTCCGCAACGTGAGTGAGAATCACTCACACTTAAGAGGCTGTTGCCATGGCGACGTAGCCACTGCTTATTCCAGCTTTACTCGCTGTTTAAAGTATCCTCCCTTTCTGGAGCTTTCAGCCGCAGTCACACCTCACACTGCCTGCGGTCGAGAAATAGGTTTGAAAGTGGCGCTGAAGCGCAGCTCGCACCTCAGGTGCTGTGGATGGTGCGATGCCGAGCAGGAGCCAGCCGGTGTAGGCCGGGTTCGGATACAGATATCCTGCAGTAGGACTGTGTGTGTTTGATTCGGCTACATCGGTAAGAAATGCAGTGCTGGGGATAGAAGTGCACTGGGAGCTCGTCTTATGTTTGCCCCAGGCTTGAATTAGTAAGCTCAGGTCCAAAAGAACCGAACCGCATCCTTACCAAGAACTGAATCCACTGCTCTTATGTAAGAGGTATGGGGCCACCTGCATGTCACCTGATTCCTAAAACTGCCTTTACTGGATTGGTAGAAGGCCTGGCCTACAATCAGCCTTCTGGTTCATCCCAAAGGTGACAGATGGGGGTCAGTCGTGGTGGTTCTTCATCACTGTGTTCATCATTAGAACATCTCCAAAGTTCTCCTCTCTCATGGAGTCTAGTATTATTTAGAGTTCTCCTCAGATCAACACCTGGTTTGATGGTAAATCAGGGCTTAATGATGGTAAATCAGGTGAGCTGCTGCTGCTGCTGCTGCTGCTGCTGCTGATGGAATTGAACACATCCTCCACGCTGTGCTGGCTGGACTGGGGGGCGTCCAGGAGAACCCTGGAGGAACCGAGCTCTGTTCTTCAGACTAGCTCACCGACAAGATCTCACTACTTTCTTTCTTCAGAATGAGAAGCTCATTATTACTGGATTTATGTTCTCCTGCATCTGTTCTGATGAGATCTGGAGCTTCTACAGTAAAAACTCTCTCACTGCTGAGAGACGGGGTTTAGAACAATGGGATTAGGGGCCTAGAACTCATAACCAGCTCTGTATATGGTGTACGCATATGTTAGCATCATATATTGGACACTAAACTCAAATTTAGGAAACATACTCAATCCTGGTCAAGAGCTAAGCTGGTTAACTAGCCAGCTTCACCAGTATTGGGTACGTTTTTGCCTGGATGACCAGCTTCTCAACCTCCATGACCATCTTGAACCAGCATACCAGCAAAAGCTGTTTGAGAGCTGGATTTGTTTTAGAACCAAACTCATTGTGGCTGTGCTGCTTAAGGTGGAACAGCATGTAAATTGAGGCATGCCTCATTTCATTTAGCACGTTCTCCCATCAGTCATCTTCTCTCCACGGTCGCTTTGTAGTTTGGAAACCAGTATAATGCTGGTGCTTCTTCATCTCATCATTAATTCTGTTCTTAATGTTCTTCTTTTTAATATAAATATATATATAAAAGCAATACCTGATGCATTTTGATATGCTTTAATGATGCCCTCCCTGCTTTGTCCTCATCCCATGTTCTTTAGAAGTCTGTTTCTGACATTTCAGTGTTTTTTACATGACCATTTTTTAATTAAACAGGATGCCCCTTGGCCTTTAACATGCTGACATGTGCAAAGGTTGAGGTTGTGTGAATTATGCATAAGGCACTTAGGACTCAACTCATCCAAAAGTGCTAGATGGAGCTCCATCATCCGTCATTCCAGAGAACACAGTTCTTCCACTGCTTTACACCCCTCTACTAGCCCACGCCTGGCATTAGGCAGCATGGTACCAGCAATAGGTTCATGATGTTTATCTGCTACCTGGACCATCTGCACATCGATGTCAGCAATGGGTGCCAACTTAAAGTAGCTGAATGCATTCATTAGAAGGGGTGTCCACAAACATTTGGACACATATGTCTGTGTATGTCTGTCATCGGTACCTTTGGTAGATTGGTGTCTCTGTTGACGTTGATGGAGAGCAATTCATTTGTGGCTTTTTAATGTCCTGATGAAAGCCTACCCAAGACCCTATATCTTCATCAGGAATGTGCAGGGCTAAACTGCAGCATCCTCAATATACGAATGTAGATTTTCGTAGGAACTCAAAATGGGCTGTTGTTGCCGGTTCATTTCTTGGGGAGTGAACGGTACGGCTCTTTATAGTGAGCTGAGTCCAACATAATGTGGGAGGATCTGAACTCAACATCGGGGACTGAACACTGTGACATTCTGTCTTCATTTGCTGTTGCACTGATGGTGGTAATAAACTGGTTTAGTGGCTACTCTGGGCTCCCACTTGAAACTGTCGCTTTGATCGGAGCGGGCAGTGGCATGTAATTTACTGATGCTATTCTCCTAATGGAAGGCACCGTCCCATCAAGGCCCCAAACACCAGTCCCATCAAGGCCCGCTAACACTGGGTGGATCTTTATCTTTATTATTTACGTCTCATTTAGATCCAGTGACTGTAGAAAAGGATTTGAGTTTAAATTATGTTAAACATAAATGGATCAGCGGTTAGAGAACTGGCCAATCAATCATATGGTTGTGGGTTCGAAACCCAGGCTTGGCAGGCTGCCGCTGTCGGCCCCCTCGTTGCTCCCCTGGTGCTGCAGCAATGGCTGCCCACTGCTCCGGGCATGTGTGTTCACAGTCACTGCGTGTGTTAGTGTTAGTGTTAACTGCACCATTAGCACCGTTAGTGTCCAACACTAATGATAAATTGCTTGTCTTGTCCTAATGTCTGTCACTAATGTTAGCCTATGAGCCTAATGTTAGCCTCTGGTTTGCTAAACAAATGCTAGCTGGCTAGCAAGCTGGTTAACTAGTATTTATAAGCTTAACAGTCTCTGCCTTTGAGCTTTTAATAGATAAACATTTGTAATTCAGTCAAATTTGGTCATTGGTTAGTTTAGTTACTAGCTATATTTTCTGTTGACCAAAGTTCCTAGCATTAAAGTTAACCTGGTCAGTTCTCCGGCTAGCTAATTAGCTAGCAAAATGCTAGCTGCATTGCAAAGTAGCAGCTAGCTAATTAACATTTAACAAATTGCCATAATTCAGTCAATTTGTTTATTAGTTAGTTTAGTTGCTAGCTAGGTTATATTTTCTGTCTACCAAAGCTGCTAGCCCTAAAGTTAGCATGGTAAGCTAATTAGCTAGCAAAATGCTACCTGCATCGCTGTGAGAAGCTTAGCTAGCAAGGTAGCAGCTATTAACTAACATTTGACACATTCAACAGTTAAACAGCTTTTAAATAGATATTAAATATTATTTTGTCCATTTTAATCATTGGTTACTTTGCTCATGTTTTTACAGAGCTTCTACCTCAACAAAATGACTTAGCTAGTGTTGTTAGCCATAGTTGCTAGTTTTGCTAGCACTGTGGAGACGTTTCAGAAAAGTAGCTAAAGGTTAGCCTACTGGGTTTTCCTAGCTAGCTAATTTTGTTGCTATTTTTATTCACTGTTGTTTTATTGGACCATTTTACTGCAAATTTTTGAGATGTGGTAGTTAAATGTACTAGTTAGTATATATTAGCTGTGAGACTGTTAGCTTGTTAGTTAGCAAGCTATCTAGCTAGCTAACATCATGTGCGAGTGGAGTAGCCGTCTACCATTAACAGTATTAGGGCCACATTTTTCATACATTTATGGGTAACATTCATTTTTATGAGCTATTAAACCATCAAAATCATAATGAGTTCCTAAGGTGCTATTAAGAACCATTAGGACATATTTTAAGATATGAGTATGTAAGTAATTAGGGAACCAAGACACTTTGCTCTTTTGTTTTATGAATGATGTTGTGCTGCTCATAGACCTGGATAATATCACGAGCAGCATCACGTTCTCTACATTTGTATCGGTAGGATTCCCGGATAAGACCCCTGGCTGGAAATCGGGTTTACGCTCTTCGGTGTACAGTCCGCCAGCTTATTCGCAGCGAATGGCTGTCTGCCTGGGCAGGTGTCCTGGACAGGCGGACTGCTGCCAAGTTTAAGTGTGTAATCTCCTGGGCGAGGTCCAGAGCAGACTTTCAGCCTAAATCACATCAGTGCTATCAGAAATAATAAAGCAGGTGTGAGCATTAAGGGGTTCTGCCCGTAAGGACATAAAGAGACTCATTTATAGATCTGGAACCTGGAGGCTGGGTCAGAAAGAACACCCCACATATGGTGGTTTACCAGTGCAGTACAAGTGTACTGATTTGGCAGCATCTGGTGTGTCAGTGACGGATGGAGCTCCATCCTTTTCCCTTTGGGATGCGCTGGAGTGGCAGAACTAATCATACAACATCAGAACCTGACCTAACTGATGGTCGGTGCACTGATGGTCGTGGCTGAAAGCAATCAAATGTTGTTACTGCAGCTACGGTGGACAAACTCCCTAATCATCTCCTTGAATTCAGAAGAAATGTTGAGTGAGCAGGTGCCACGGCCCTGGACACGGACTAAGCCTAGTCCTGGACTACGCAGTATTTTGAACCGAAAGGAAAATAGAGTCCATGATTAGGCCTCTAGATCTTTGTTTTATTTACTGTTATTTTATTATTTTACACACTTTTTAAACATTTTGAGGCAGGTTCCTGGACACGGACTAAGCCCAGTCCTGGACTACGCAGTATTTTGAACCGAAAGGAAAATAGAGTCCATGATTAGGCCTCTAGATCTTTGTCCAAGGTACTGGCCCAAATGATCTTAAAAGAAGCCTATTGCAGATCTTAGGAGGCCGTAATGAATGTTAAACCCGTTGGTGGATGGTACATGCATGGGTCAGATTAAGAACCAGAATTTACAACTTTACAAAGCAGTGAAAAATATCTATAAGCTTTGGTTAAGCTAATGAAACTGCAGAGCTTTGGGTTCCAACACGTTTTGGGTTATTTTAGCAAAATAACAGCCAAAAAATAAAAAATAAAATCTCTGCATGTTTTTTTACATGATATTGACTCGTAATGTGACTCATCATAAAAAAGTATGCTGTACAATGTGATACCTATGTGCCTGTAGATACATATAGTGTAGCCTAGTCCTAAAATACACAGAATTTTAAGTCATGTAATGGTTAGGCCTCTAGATCCTTGAAGCCTGCCTAATTTTTTTTTTACATATAGACGTAGATACATGCTATTTTATCATTCACAGGTACAGAAAGAAGCAAAGGTGATGGTTTTTCTACAGTATTCTACAAGATGTAGGTTTTTTGAGTGTCTGTGTATATCACACAATGCAGTTGTGCTATTTTTGCCCTGTCATAAAAAATTTAGGCCAGGATAAGCTTAGCATGTCAGCACGGCTACAGCTGTGACTCACAATGGGCCTTCCTCCTGACTGAACACACACCTCCGGCGTCACCGCTGACGCAGCGGCATCGTGATTTTGTGTTTATCGTGCTTTTTATAAAAGTCAGCGACACACATCTTTCCACCCCCCTCCCCAGAAAGAGGAATCCAGTCAGAATTCTCGGAGGAAAGCTCGCTAAGCTCGGTTTGGCCAAAAATGAGCTGCACGCATTTATTTCCCCGCCTTTCCATAAACGTAGCTTAGACATGTCCACCAATCAAATCTTGACCATGCTAGCCCCAAGCTAACATGCTAAACACAAGCGAACATTGGTTTTGGCCAAAAACCACCACGCATAATTGTGCCCTGCCTTATTCTGCTCCATGCATTACAATCAGTCAGCACGGCTCCATTATTTCCCGACTACTCGTCTCTGCAGATCTGCATCCATTACATAGTGTTCATGTTAAACGCTAAAGTGGTTATTTGTGCCCATCAAGGCCTTTTAACATTCTGTGGCAGATGCTTGTTAATTACCATGAGCTGATGATGCTTTTATACGGATTGACGAACACCTAAATCAAGCTGTAAATCGCATAAAGAATGACTCCTGCTAGATCATTATAAGGAAGCATGTGCCGTGTAGTTACTGTAATAACACCATCCTGTCATGACACATCTGTTTTATAGTCAAAATATTAAAACTGTGGGGTTATGACCCTTTCATTTGGCATTTTGATCAATGTCTTGATTCCCTCCAGTGCGGAAATACATATCGTTCCAAAGCTAAAGATGTCAAATCAAAACATGGACCAGTTTTCCTTTAGAATACCATACTGAGTATAACTGAGTATAGCAGTGGGTGTTGTTTATGACTGGGTGTGGACGCCTGGATTGTGTAAATAGAGAGCCAGACCAAGAAATTGTGTCATTTGGGCCTGAACCACAGTATTTGCACAAATCTTGCTGTAAAAAAAATAAAATTGAACAAAATTGAAACATAATGACGTATGAACTGCTTATATATGAGCAAATTAATGGCCGGAATTTAAATGTCATTTACTGAAGAAGGGCCTGACCATGATGGTGTTCTGATTGACCATTTACATTTATGGCATTTAGCTGACGCTCTTATCCAGAGTGACTTACAAGGTTACTCGTATTACAGAGGAGGGCCAATGCAGTGTTAGGAGTCTTGCCCAAGGACTCTTATTGGTATAGCGCAGCATAGTCACCCAGACCAGGAATCGAACCCTGGTCTCCCACATGGTGTTGTTGTAACTCAGTGGCAGGGGGTGGTGTTATCTGTTGCGCCACACCAACACCAGTTTTACTGTAATATAAACAACGAAGATCGTCGGGATGTTACTCTTGCTGGGTGGGGGATTGCAAATTCCAATACTAGCAATGATGTGGCCAAAAAGTAAAAATTATCAGGGAATTATCTTTAATATTTTTATTATATTAATATCTTACTTTAAAACCTTCCACCTGCGTCGTTTAAACAGACGAAATGAGGGGTGTTCAGGTCAGTTTCTGGAGTATTGCTACGTATCTTGGCAGTGGAAAACACAGGAGGAGCTCCACTGACTGAAAACAGCCTAGACAGACGTTCGTCAACAGTCAGACGTTCGTTGCTATCTTGGCGGTTAATCGTCAACACAGACGTGTGCAGCCTGCCGCTCGTACACCCCCCACCCCCCCCACCCACGCTTTACACCACTGAAATAGCAACCCACCAAGGTCAGACTGACCGCACCTGGCTCTTAAAGGGAGTGGCAGCAAGAGACATGCTGATTGGTTTATTACTGCACGTTACGCCCCCCAAAAAAACACACCCCTGATTAATGAAGAGACTCAGAGACTTAGAGGTATAAACATCAACAACTGCAGCCATTAACTTCCTCCGTCTGAGCCTTTCCAACGGCTACATGACAGAAGATCTCCTGAGGCCTGATCCGCCTCGTCGTACTGCCTCCCAGGTTACTGCCTCTGGTCCAGCTACAGGCCCAGGCACTGCCACTGCTGCCCATGCTGCCAGCAAGTCCCCCAACACCTTTGTCTGGGTGGGTAGGATGCCTATCATTCAAAAAGCAGCCAGGGCTCAGACACTCCTTTTAACCTTGACATAAATGCACAGAGTTATTTCTAATGAATTATTAATTATTAATAAACGCTCAATCGTTTTACACAGGTCTACTCAGCCCTGTTTATATCTTCCTTACGGACAGAGGTGACACAGCATCGGCCTTCCAGAATTACTAATCAGCTGTTGTTCTGAGGGAGCCACGCTTTTCTCAGCGCTGGAGATCAATGACATGGAGATGAATCAGAGGCAGGGAGCAGCCAGGATGGAGAGACCCCCGACAGAAGCCGAGCTGACGCGTGCCTCCACCATCTGCAGGCCCATTAATCCCGCACCGAGCCACCCTCGAATCTCCGCGCATCCGGACCTGGCTTCGGAGGTCACCCTGAGGAGTAAAAGGAGGTGGGGTGAAAGGAGGGAATGCCGTTGTAGACGAGGGTAGCCTCCCCTCCCCGGACCTTATATGTATATTCATTGGAAACCCCTATTGCCAACTGCAGTACGACACAGCCACGTAGGTCGTGATGTAGGAGAGCGAGCGTGTGAGGGGGAGGGGTGCATGTGTGTGAGAGTGAGAGTGAGTATGTGTGTGTGTTGAGTGTGTGTGAGAGAGAGAGTGGTAGAGAGAGAGAGAGAGAGAGAGAGTGGAGGCTGAGGCAGAGTATGAGCATCTCTGCTTGGCTTTCAAGCTGTCAGAGCACAGAGGAGGACGGAGAGAGAGAGAGTGAGGAGGAGAGATCGAGAAGCAGCATCATCATCAACAGCAGCACGCCCAAAGCCCAGGTTTTGACAGGCAGGGATTCGCTCGGTGCCTCGCTTTAGAGAGAGCCATCAGAATAAACACTGAGCCGCTTCCTTTCCAGCCACGAGCAGCAATTCCTGCGAGGTTTAACCTTCAACACCTGCAGCCATGAACTTCCTCCGTCGCCGCCTTTCCGACAGCAGCTTCATCGCCAACCTTCCCAATGGCTACATGACAGATCTCCAGAGGCCTGATCCGCCTCCACCTCCTCCTCCCAGCGCTGCCGCTGCCTCCCAGGTGCCTGCCTCTGGTCCAGCTACAGCCCCAGGCACTGCCACTGCCACCGCTGCCCCTGCTGCCCATGCTGCCCCTGCTGCCAGCAAGTCCCCCAGCGCCTCTCCGGCTCCCGAGCGCCGACCCCAGCCTGCCCAGTCCACCAGCTCGGGCTTCTTCAGCTCCATCACCAACGTGGTCAAGCAGACGGCCGCGTCGGCCGGGCTGGTGGAGCAGAGTCCGGCGCAGGTGTCCAAGAAGTTCAAGGTGCTCCTGGTCATCGACGAGCCACAGCATGAATGGTTAGTCAACTCTTGACACTGGCTTTGGGTTGGGGGTGTGGAGTATAGCTTTGCCGGGTCTTGGGTTTTGGGGTTGGGTTTGATTGCAAGACGGTTCTGGTTGAGGCAGTAGAGTCTGCATTCCAGTAGGTACCTTATATTCCTTTGGACTTCCACCTATTCTCATGAATGGTCCTGACCTGACTCGTGTGTATGCAAATGCCTAGTGAGAGCTACACGCTTCCTTCAGAGCCCTTGAGAGGAGATTATGTGCATGCAGGCCCCTTCTGCATTACTTTATAACTCATAACTCTCATAACTCATGCTGGGTAGTTTGACAGTCCTTGCCTGCAGATGCAGATTTGAGAGGTCTGCAATCTTCTCAGCATGAGATGCTCAATGGTGGCTCTGACACTATCGCTGAAATAATGGGCTGATAGCTTCCGATAAGGTTTGAGAAGATATCCAGACTGCCATCAAGCTGCTTGAATGGAATCCTAGGTCTCAGAAGGCTTGATTGGCTGTAGAATACCTAGGTAATTGCAGAGGAGCTTTTGTGGATAGCCCCGGTTGCTATGGTGTATTTAAACTACAGCTCTGTGCCTGTATTTCCTTGCGACAACAAAGCACCTTTGATGAAAGAAAAGCGTCACCTGATGAATGGTGCAGTCCGAGGGCTTGGCGTTACAGGCTGCTAATTATGGGAATGTCTCATCAATGCAAGCAAAGATAACGACCCACAAGCTTGACATAGCAGTAAACCAAGAGTCAAGACTGGGCTGGAGACATTACACCTGACTGTGCATCCATGAATATTTTAGTAGCGTCCTTCTGAGGGGGGGCAGTGATTCCTTCTATCTAAGGAAACAGAGTCAATTGTGTTTTACTTTAGCGTGATCGATTTTTCCTTCATGGGGGATATTGGAGAGCCTTCCATGAGATTGATCGAGGTTGCCCGGTGCTTTTCCTTAACGTAATCTCCACTGTTATCGTTGACGATCCATATTTATGGCCTGTTATCTTTCCATTCAAGAAATCTGAGCAAACGTCGACCTTCGGAAAAACACTTCGGTGTTTTCTACGCAGAAAACACGGTACCCGGGATTTGCTTCTTTGAAGATTTCCTCAACAGGTGCATCGTATTAGAGCATATTCTCAAAGGAGGATGCCTGCAGGGAGGTGTCTGCTTGCAGAGCTTGCAGGCTTGGAGAGCAGAGCTGGCAGGAATCTAGAACGTGTGCTTTCCCAGAAAAAGATTGACCGTCGTCAACATTTGTCACAATGTTTTTTGCTCAGCTCCCTGGAAGAGCTCCAGGTCTCACTTTCCTTGTGCCTCACTTGCCCATAAACATACATTCATGCTAATGCTTCTCAGATTATTGCCTCTCAAGAGGGCAGGGCTTAAATCCCCATCTCCAGGGCGGCTGCAAACAGCCGATGCCTCTCCGATTAGGGTTTGATTTACTCTGACAGTTTTAGAAGTCGTGCTTCCCTGAGTCATTTGGATAGCGCCGACAGGAGGCTTGTGTAACTTTGCCTCCCGTGTCTCCTGCCACGTCCTGTCCCTGGATGAAGGTGTCTTCGGCTTCGTTTTCCTCAAGACAGCTCTGTTTCCCGTTCACTTCAAGGCTGCGATGCTACTTGCCCGCCAACCCCCCCCCCCCATCGGTAATAAGACATCCTGACCCCTCGAGACTCTTGCATAATGGTTCGAGTGGGCCACCGAGATATCAGAACAAGGCCATGTTGGTCCAAATGTTAGTCTTATGCAATCCCCCTGAATATCAAGGATGACTGAAGGCTCTGTGTGCTTTAGGAAGTGATCCATTCGAGGACGGGAGATGAAATCCTTCCTTATTTTTAAGCTGCTGCCCTTGAGAACCTTCTCTATGGAGATGGGAACGGAGCTCTAAGTCCTGGTCATGTGATCAAGTGCTGGAAAAAATGGGATGTGGTGAATCAGCACACTCCCGGGGGCTGCATCTGTGCCGAGCGTGTGCTGCGTGGGTGGGCAAATGCACACACACTCATGCGCCTGTGTGTAAGTGTGTGTACTCAGAGGTTGGGCATATATATATATATATATATACACACACACACACACACACACATACATAGACCTACTGCTACTGTTTCTATCTGTACATTTTTATAACAAGCATCCTAAAGCCTGAGGAAAGGAAAAGCCTACAATGTCAGGGCCAAGCTCCATACACATACACAATACTGACAAAAGTATTGGGACACCTACTCATTCACTGCTTCTTCTGAAATCTAAAAAGGATTAAAAAGGAGTGTATGCTGCTTTGGTTGGAGTAACTGTCTCTACTGTCCATGAATAAATGCTATCTACTAGATTTTGGAGAAGCAATGCTGTGAGAATCTGATTGCATTCAGCAACAAAAGCGTTAGTGAGGTCAGGTCAGATGTTAAATGATCACCACCTCACCTCATAATCCCCAACTCATCCCATCCACAGTTCTTCCACTGCTCCACAGCTCAATGCTGGGTGGGGGGTGGGGGGGGGGGCTTTATACCCCTCTACTAGCCCACGCCTGGCGTTAGGCAGCATGGTGCCTCAGCATAGGTTCATGATGTTTATGATCTGCTCCAGAGAGTCCTATTCTATTGGCAGTACTTCTTCTCTACAGGGACTAGACAAGCTGTGTATGTGTGTGTGTGTGTGTGCATTTGCACATTTGTGTCAGCAATGGATGCAACTTAAAGTCGCTTAATGCATTCAATAAAAGGGGTGTCCACAAACTTTTGGACACGTGGTGTATTTAAAGTTTCTCATGTGCTTTCAGTGTTTTCTAATGGAGATTATTATACAAGCTGCGAGTCAGCAATGGGTGGAGCTTAAAGATGAGACAGCCGAATGCATTCATTAGAAGGGGTGTCCACAAATATTCGGACATATATGTTCATGCTTGTGGTGCTGCTGCTGTGTATCTACATGCTTTGCTTGTTATGTATTAGATTGTAGGTGATGCTACGGCCCCAGCGGTCAGCTGTGTTTGCATTTCTCGCTGTTTAGAGAAGGAGCAGGTGGGGAGGCGGAGCCTGCATCCCTCAACACTTCTAATATAAGAGCAATTCACTGATGTCCAACCTGTGGCTGCTGTTCTCCGTAATAGCTGAGTGCAATCAGCAGATGCCTCATCTCTCAGGCGTTATTCTGCTGAAGGTCATCCACAAAGGGAAAGCTTCAAACAGGCTCCCGCACAGCCGCATTACTCAGCCTGTCTCTCCAGACCTATTCAGCAGCTCCGTTCTAGACTCCTTTAAAATAGACTCCTAATTAGTCTTCCACTAAAACCCGTACAGAGGACGCAAACTGTCCCTCCCAGACAATAGAGCTGCAGCTCAGATACGCATTAACGTTTTTATCCCAACTTCGGCTTCTTGTTAAAAATAACAGTAATTAAGTTGTAAAGGCTCTGTTCTGAAGGCTGCTATGCTCACTGTTACCTAATTATGTCTAAATAGAAAAATTCAGGCCTCATTAACCAGTGAAATTTGCCCCATCAATAAAGCTAAATCTTGAGATTGATATTGATCAGTATTTCCATTAATAAAATTGTCTTGCTCTGATCGTGCACGTGTGTAATTAACTTAATTAACTTACTGTTCCTGCCTGCTTTTCCATCTCTCTGCAGAGGAGATTTCTGCAGAAATCAGGGAGCGGTGTTTCAGGTCCCAGAGGCCTCAAAGTGTATAAGTCATAGCTAATTGTGTAATAATAATAATAATAATAATAATTTATTTATCTCATCAACTCTTCACCATTATATTTAAACTAATTTAAATTAAACTACTAACTTTTACTTTATAGTTTTTACATGCATTTGTTTTAATTCAACAAATATTTATCTTGAAATGAATTATTGAATCCATTTTTCTTGCCCTAATATTTACAAACATTATTATTGGGCTAAATAATTAAGCATTTCATCGTTGATATGTTATGTTATATGGGATATACATGAATTGCATATAAATGAATATTATTATTATTATTATTGTTATTATTGTTATTATCATCCATATTATTATAAGTAATATTATAATCCCTAATGTGGTAACATTTATGTTAGTTATTTTCAAATCATACACAGCTTTATTTTGATTCTATTTATGTATGTAGTATTAATATAATTACAATTATTAATTATAATTATTATTTATTTGTTTGTTTGTTTATTTGTAAACGATAATCGGTTGTTTAGGCCGTGATTCGAATGTGTTAAACGGTGACGTATGAAAACAGGACTGCTGTGTTTCAGCTCAGCTTCTCCTGGCAGGACCTGCACTGATGTAACACGTTTCCTTCCTGTGGATCCATCTGACAGCGCGGTGGACGCTCGGAACAGGCCGAAAGGCTGCTCATTTCAAGAGGTTTAAAGGTTTTAAAGGATCCTGATCGGTCGGCAGTGTACATGCCGGAAGGGTGGAGGTTTTAGCTCATCGTCTGTTAGAAGATTGCTGCCTGAGAAACATGGATGAGATGGATGAGCTGCTGGCTGCTCTCCTATCAGCCAAGCTCACTGCAATCATCATATCAGATAACAGGCTAATGTTAGCAAACACACACTTATTGTTGTGGGTGAAACCGTATCTGAAGCATCTATGAGAAGGGAAATGTAATTTATAAAGGTATTTCCAGTGCCCTCCACTGAATTTATTTGGCTCTATTCTGATGTTATATAGAGTTAATAACAGGTAGACACTCTCACTGACCACTGACTTTATGTTTATTTGGGTTTATTCTAATGTTATATAGAGTTAATTACAGATACACACACTCACTGAGCACTGACTTTATGTTTATTTGGGTTTATTCTAATGTTATATAGAGTTAATTACAGGTAGACACTCTCACTGAGCACTGACTTTATGTTTATTTGGGTTTATTCTAATGTTATATAGAGTTAATTACAGGTAGACACTCTCACTGACCACTGACTTTATGTTTATTTGGGTTTATTTTGATGTTATATAGAGTTAATTACAGGTAGACACTCTCACTGACCACTGACTTTATGTTTATTTGAGTTTATTCTAATGTTATATAGAGTTAATTACAGGTAGACACTCTCACTGACCACTGACTTTATGTTTAAAAGGGTTTATTCTAATGTTATATAGAGTTAATTACAGGTAGACACTCTCACTGACCACTGACTTTATGTTTAAAAGGGTTTATTCTAATGTTATATAGAGTTAATTACAGATACACACACTCACTGAGCACTGACTTTATGTTTATTTGGGTTTATTCTAATGTTATATAGAGTTAATTACAGGTAGACACTCTCACTGAGCACTGACTTTATGTTTATTTGGGTTTATTTTAATGTTATATAGAGTTAATTACAGGTAGACACTCTCACTGACCACTGACTTTATGTTTATTTGGGTTTATTCTAATGTTATATAGAGTTAATTACAGGTAGACACTCTCACTGACCACTGACTTTATGTTTATTTGGGTTTATTCTAATGTTATATAGAGTTAATTACAGGTAGACACTCTCACTGACCACTGATTTTATGTTTAAAAGGGTTTATTCTAATGTTATATAGAGTTAATTACAGGTAGACACTCTCACTGACCACTGACTTTATGTTTATTTGGGGTTATTCTGATGTTATATTGAGTTAATTACAGGTAGACATTCTCACTGACCACTAACTTTATGTTTATTTGGGTTTATTCTAATGTTATATAGAGTTAATTACAGGTAGACACTCTCACTGACCACTGACTTTATGTTTATTTGGGTTTATTCTAATGTTATATAGAGTTAATTACAGGTAGACACACTGGGTTTACTGCTACTGCTATGATTCAGAGGTTTTTGGTTTCTAAGACTTCACTTGAACGATAAGGCAGAAGAACACCACAGAACAGCAGGATAATTGGATTTATTCATGGATTTTACATATTTTTCATCTCTGAATATAAACATGAGGGCAGCATTGACTCAGTGTAACGTATTCGCCTCTGAGCGTGGCTTTGAAACAGAGCTGTTTGATACAGGCCTGAAAAGGCCGGAACAGCTGGTGAAGCCTAGAGTTTTTCTCAGACTGTATCTGTTTTAGGATTTATGCCCCTGTCACTTGTGGCCTGTGTAATACTTCGCCATCATGCTCGTCTTTAAAACCACCAAGGATAGCCCAGTGTGTCATTGTCCACTCCCGCAATGACTCTGTCCCCCCTGATGAATGACCCGCCATAAAAGCCTTTAACGTACACTGTATTGATTACTCTGTTTGAGAGTGGACAGGACAGTGCCTGACCGCTAATGTATTACTAGCGCTGTTAATCTTTCGTATCACCTCTAAGGGTTCTTCAGTAAAGCCAGTGGTTAAATTTAGCATAGTTATCGATTACTTAGAGAAGCTTCCTTATGGCTCCAAAAAAGCTCCACCGTCCGTTAGTGCTAAACAAAAAGAACCATTTCCTCTAAAAACTAGATTACGTAAGCTGTAGTTTTTAGCTTAGCATCTCACTGGATCCATTTTGAGGGTCTGGCTAGGGTTAACCAGGCTTTCTGTGTGCCACCATGTTTTCTATCGCTGTATAAAAGCCCTATTACTTCCCTACTTGTTGGATGCACTGTGTTTTTTTCAACAGTGAGTGAGTGGGTTTAGAGTTGTTTTGGCAGCACGAGGGGGACCTTCGCAGTATCAGGCAGGTGTTCTTAATGTTATGGCTGATCTGTGTATTTAAATAGTGTAGCCAAATAAGGGGAAACTGATGTGGTCTAGTGTTACTCTTCTACAGTCCTACCTAAAGAAGGCTAATCTCGTTAACCTCTTGTCTTCATTTAAGAATGGGATCATCAGACAGGTTTGGAGCCCCATTTGACCTCAGCGTAAGGCCCCCCACAGCTGTCAGATACAGCAGTCCCACCTCACCCAGCTGGACTAATCAGGTCCCGCTTAGATCTGAGGCGGTTCTTGTCAATAACATTGAGCTTATTAACGGCACCCTCGTTGATTATCATCGCACACAGGGGGCCGTGACATTCTGGGGCCTGTGTTTATACCCATAAAGGCCCTTTAGCTGCTGTAATAAGTTGTAATTGTGGCACATCGAGGCAATTCAGACATTTCCAGGGACGTGTTTGACCCCTCGCACCTCTTTGACTTCACTTGTGCACTTTTTTAATAGGGTCTTGTAGCAGCAACACAGTGGCTCGGTCTAGTGGTTTTGCCTCTGCTGCCGGTGTTCAGTCAGACGGCCTACAACTCTGCAGGGGTCTGTCCGTGGACGTCTACAGTAGGAGGTCTAGCTCTGCTACGTTTGGACGAAATTCACTTTATTAGTTTTGGGTTCAGTTTCCAACAAAACTGAAAACACTCTCAGCCTTGACATGAAGAATGGACCCAGAGGTTGTGTTTGACAGGATCGCATATGTCGTCTGACCAAAGCTCATTCTCAACGAGGATTAATGTTGGTCCTTCATCTTGTTCAGGATTTTTTGTAGGTTTTCAGGAGTTTTCATTATGGTTGTATACAGCTTTTTGATTGGATACATGGTTTCTGCGTAGCAACAGATGTTTGCTGATTTTTTCCCCATAGGAATGCATTGAAATGTGTCCATAAACTTTTTTTTTTTATTGAAACCTCTTTTTTTTATTGAAATCGTAGAACTAATAGCGTAGTTTTATGAACCAATCCATTTTTCGGAAAAAATATTTGGTAAAAAGTTTGTGGACACAGGTGTCTTATCCAGACATACTGGATGCTTTGGCCCATATTTTGCCAAAAGTTTGTGGACACTCTTTCTATTAGCCAAATGTATAGGTTGAGCTTTTGCTCCAAACATCTTTTGAGTAAACATTGAGCCTTTGGACCATTCATTTCTTGGGCAAAAGTTTTGGCACCCCATGTTTGACCACACAGCTATACCATAGCAACACCATAGCAATTTCAAATGCAACCCACACCTATTCCATAGTGACATCTGCGGAACCACCTAGAAATGGCTTAGCAACCAACAGCTATACCATAGCAACACCTTAGCAATCCCAATGCAACCAACCTAAGCAACCAACTAGCAATGGCTTAGCAACCAACAGCTGTACCATAGCAACACCTAAGCCATAACCTGGATTTTCCCATGCAGGACATCATTATGACACCTGAACTGATCTCCACCTTTCTCCGAACTTCCCACCATCTCCCAACATAACCAGTCTAAATAAAACAACAACACCTGCAAGAAATTTGACATTCATTCACTAATGTAACCATTTCTTTTTGAGGAATATCGGGCTCTCTGAGCCTCTGTTCCGCAGCCAAATGACAAATATGCCTCCAGGCTTCTAAGAGTTAACCATGTTCTACATCATAGCGCGCTCCGGCCGTGCTCTCAGGTTACAGCATCTCTGAACCAGGCTCAGCCTCAGAGCAGCACTGTTTGGCCACTCCTCCTATAGGCTGCTCTGATGGCATAGCCTGTCATCATCGCTTCACTTCACCACCAGCCCCCCACACTCCTCCTCGCTGCGGCCCTGGGCTCTGTTCCAGAGCGTTCCTCCGTCAGCACTCACCATTCAACAGCGGCTCCACCTCCCCAGCTGAACGAACAGATGTGTTTGTGTGAAAGCTGCAGGTTTTCTGTACACAGGATCAGGTTCCTCTCCTAGAACATGAAGGAACATGGGTGGAAGGTGGTCTTTGAGATTGTACCGGTCAGCCTTTAAAGGCCCTAAAGACAAGGCTGAATTTTTATGATTGATCGTTTTACATTGTAAAGGTTTTATTAACCAGAGGTGGTTGCTATGCAGTTGCTATGGTATCCCTGGTTGCTGCTCAGCAGTTGCTTTGCGATTTCTATAGTATTTCTGGTGGCTGCTAAGGTGTTTCTAGGTGGGTGTTTTGGTGTTGCGCAGGTGGTCCTAAGCTGTTGATGTGATATACAAGGTGATTCCTACAGTATTTTTTTTCTGGGGGTTGCTAAGGTGTTGCTAGGTGAGTGCTTTGGTGTTGCAAAGGTGCTCCTAAGTTGTTGCTATTATATACAAATTGGTTGCTAAGATATTTCAGGTGGTTGCCAAGGTGTTCCAGGTGGTTGCTATGACAGCTGCTGTGTTTGAGTATCATACTAAGAAGGGTGCGCAAACTTTTGCACCCCATTACGAAAAAACAATGTGATGACTTTAACAACAAATGACTTTAAGACTGACATATGTAAATGATCTCTATTCTGATTGGACATCAGCAGGAACAACACTCCGCATCGCTTCAGTGCGAATGGGCGGGGCTAAAGAGATACAGACTAGATAGGTGGCTTATATGCACATGGATATGAATTACGATTAAGTGAATATATTAAAGGCCACTTAAAGATGAAACACCATATCAACCACCAGGAATCCCATAGCAACTGCAAAACGGATATGGGATACCCTAGCAGACACTGAGCCCTCCTAGCATTTCGAATTGGACCCCTCAGGTCACACTGCAGTGAGTTAGCCTAGTGGCCTGTAGGTTTAACGAATGTTGACTATTTTTTTGGTGGCTGGATCTCCGGAGAGATGAGCTCACCCAGAATATGGTTTGCTGTGCAGTTCTGTTTAGTAGTGATCGTCTATTGTGTGTGAGACTGTCCAGACAGGGCCAGAGAGCGACGTTTGCATTTTAAGTAAGACCTGCTGATTGTGTCGGTACGCTGAGCGCCGAGGAGGAAGGAACACATGGCATCGCCCCCAAATGCAGGTTTTCCTGAGAAGCTACGGAGCACTGCCAGTTCTCATCACCAACTCAGCTCAGGGAACAGCCGGGCCAAACCAGACTCCTACTGAGAATACAACCGACACGTCTGCTGTATGTCAAACAGGCCTCCAGAGATGCCGCTGCCGCTTCGCTACGCTGCTGAAATTATAATATTACATCCTGAAACTAAAAAGTGCATTTCCAGATGGGAAACAAGAGGTTCCCACTTTCAGACAGACGCTAGGCTGTTGCTATGGAATCTTTCAGGTGTTTTTGCTACTGTGACTGGTACCTATGGTATTCTAGGTGGTTGCTATGCAGCTGCTATGGTGCTTCAGGTGGTTGCTAGGTTGATTCTCTGCAGTTGCTATGGTATATCATGTGCTTGCTAAGATGTTGCTAAGGTGTTTTTTTTTTTCGGTGGTACCTCAGGTGGTTGCTAAGAAGTTCAAAGTAGTTGCTGGGCCATTGCTATGCATTTGCTATGGTATTCCCAGTGGTTGCTGTGCAGTTATTGTGGTGTTTCGGTGGTTGCTAAAGTGTTGGTTAGTGGGTGCTATGGTGTTGCAAAGATGTGCCCATGTGGTTGCTATGGTATTTCAGGTGTTTGCTAAGGTGGATACAGCTTAAGCGATTCGCACAGTTCCAGGCAGTAGCTAGGCTCAGGGCTGCCATGGGGGGCGGGAGGGGTGGGGGGATGTTCTAAGGGCCTAAAAATGGGGCCCTAAACATGTAATGGGGGGCCCGGTGTAATAGCTTTTAAGGGGTCCAAAATACCTGGCAACACCCCTGGCTAGGCTGTTATTATGTGGTCAGCAGGGTGAGACTGTTTTTGCTAAGTGGTTGCAGTGATATCTTAAGAGGTTGCTAAGTTATTCCTTTGTTGTTGCTATGGTATTTAAGGTTGTTGCTAAGGTGTCCTAGGTGGTTGCTAAGCTCATTCAGAGAGAAGTAGGCTCCTGTGGAAAGGAGTTAAATGATTTTTTCCCTTGATGATTTTTTACATTTACAGTTACAATAAATCTCAATATTATAATATAATTATTACTTATATATTATCTTTTCTTTTTTTTTTTGAGACAATTTTATTCTTTTCAAACCCCTTAAAATATCCAAAATTCTTCTGAATATATATTTAATTCAACATTCTGTAACAAAACACTTTGTAAAGATAGGACTGATAACACTGCAGTTTTGGTTCAGGAAGATGAAGCACTTTCACTCTGACAGTTTGCTGTGAGCCAAAAAACAGAAATATCAATATTAATATCTCTCAAAACACACAGAATCTGATTTCTAGCATTAGTTAAAGGGAGATCACTATGGCAACCCTTTCTCCTGAGACATCCTTAGGCTAGAAACATGTGTAGCTACAAACAGTGCAGAAATGTGTGTGTGTGTGTGTGTGTGTGTGTGTGTGTGTGTGTGTGTGTGTGTGTGTGTGTCACAAGGAGAGTCTTTACCTCTTTCTAATGTAAAATGTGTGCATTTCAGTAGTATTTCAGTAATGAACTGTTTAAAATGGGAACAAAGGCAATTCCTTTATTGATTCCTATACGATTATTGATCCCAAAAGAAATGTATCAACCAGTAGCAATTACACAATAAAGCACAGTAAAACAATACTTTGTATACTACAAAATAATTACAATAATAACAATAAATAGAATAAATATTAAGAATTTGCATTTAAAACCAACTGCAGTGCAGTTATAAAGAATAAGGAATGAAGCAGACAGATACAATACTGAATAAATATGTACACATACATGTACATGATGACATCACAACATCACAACATATCAGCGTTTATTGAAAATTCTTGTTTTTTTTATTATTTATTTTTCAGCCTTTGCTATTTTTGCTTGTGATTTTAATGACAAATTAATGACTTGCATCTTTGAAGTCCCGTCCCTTTCCAGGGACTAAACCATGTCTTAGTAATTTTAGTAGTGGCCCATATTTTTATTTGTTACTATTTTTAATTGCTATTAAAAATACATAGCAACTGTATTATTATTATTATTATTACTACTATTATAAAATTAGTGTTTTTTTTTTATAAATATGATGTTACTACTATTTCTTATATATTTATTATGTCTGATTATGGTGTGGTTTTATGCACCAAAATCATCAACGCTGTCAATCATCAACAACAATCATTTTCCAACCTCTTTTTATCCCTTAAGCATTAAGCAGCTTATTTTTGGTACTGTGCCTTTAACAAGACTCATATATGTAAATGAGCTCTGTTCTGAATGGTTATTTTGTATTGTGCCTTGATCCAAAAGTAGCCCAGGCTGAAACATCCCTTATAGCTTCAGAAGGAATGGGCGGGGCTGAGCGGCTGAATCGGCAGATATGCAGTATGTAGCTGTTTGGCTGTTTGTGGGGATGTTATATGGACTCTATGGGCTGGAGAGTAACAGGCACATCTTCAACAATGTCTACACTGTCCATAATTAAGCTTTCATTAACATTTATTGAAAATGGTTTGTCTGCTTCATTCAATCCATTTCCCATTCTTTGTCCAATTAATGACAAAGTAATGAGTCGTGGCTCTAAAGTCAGTCTCTTTCCAGAAAACACAGTTAACATAGTCGATGGATTGGGATGAATAGGCCTGCTGGCGTAGGCGCGCTTTAACCAGCCCGTCATGCTGAAGGCTCCCATCAATCTTCCGGCTTCCCATGAGCCGGGGAGGTCTGCTCACGCCGGGGAAAATGACGCATAAGCTGTCTTTCACATGCACTCGTATTCCAGTACAGGCCACAGCCGAGCACAAGGCATCGTGAGACATGCTGTCTGGCTGAGATCTGGCCCATTTTGGGGTTGTAGAAATTTCTCAACCCACTTGTCTCATCCAGACGCTTAATGGAACTCTCTGGGAATAACACATGTCCAGTGAAGCCTCTGGATGCTGCCTCTTGATTTAGGGCCCTCATTGACTACATTCCCCTCTCTGGCTCGGACGGCGTGATTAGGCTTTGGGGAGTAAACACTAGGTTTTATGCAGCTTTATCAGCCCCTCGATACACTAAACTTTTTTATTATCGTCCTTCAGAAGTGAGCAGCTTTCAGCTTGTAACTCGGCTCTGGCCTGTACTACTCCTGTTGACAGATAGGTGGCACATGTGGCACCCACAATGTGGACGATGGAAGGAAGGAAGGAAGAACCACAGAATAGCCTGGAGTCCCAGCTACAGCACCCAGTACAGGAGCAGTTGGGACTTGGGTGCCCTGCACTGTCCTATCAGTTCAAAGGTTCGAACCCACAACCTTCTGGCCGCAGGGCCCTGCTTAGGGAACCAGGGATACCAGCTGACATGTCCATGTGGGGCCTGTATGGGTACCCAACTGGCAACCAGAACATTTTTTCCATGAGTTCCATTTGGTCCCACATATGGATGCCGATCCAGTTTCAGTAATGGGGTAAACCAGGAGGGGTTCAACTTCGGGCCCCGTCTGGGTTGTACACTGCCCACAAGGCCTAAATGGGACCCATGTGAGATCAGGATGGGCTGTAATGATGGGGCTAATTTGGAAAACCCAACTGGGTCCCAATAACAACGCATAAACACACCCACTCAGAGCCAATGCCCACCTGAAACCCACCCACACCTACGTTCCACCCATGTGAGCCCCGCATTAGCATGTTGGCTGAGATGGTTCTCCTATGGAATTGCTTCCAATAGTGTAGCGTGCTATGGAGCATGTTCGACACATCGAGGAACGTGGAGTGTGAAAAGTAGGATGTGCCGTCTCCCAGGCTGTCTGATCTAGCAGTCAGAACTGGCAGGAACATGAAATGGAAAAAACCCCTCAGATGCTGCTATGAAGAGAAGCCCACCCGCCAGGAAGCAGGCCTCAGACAGTGACAGTGCTTCTAATTTTAAACATGGAAAACTGTGCCACTCCGAAGACAACAAACTCAATTAAGACATTCTGGGTTTCTGGTCTCCCAGACTTTGCTGGAGAGGTTGCTCATCTGGCGCAGGAGATGCTTTCATATCTAATATCATTCTGCCGTGGCAGCAGATCAGACCGATCAACCGCCCAGAGGTCCTGGAAAAGGTAGACGCTCCAGACTTCCCGTCCACACTGGCCCCTGGGGAAATTCTTGCCTCCATCTGAGAGAAATCCATTATTTGAGAACTGCCTTGTTTGCCTAGAAGAGACATTTTCTGCTACAGTCTGAGGACTACATTTAGCCACAAAGCTAACTGACTGTGCTGCCGAGAGGAGCTGTAGTCTTAGCTAAGCTGAGCTGAGGTTGGCTCTCCTTGCTTGAAATATGACTGTAAGGGGAAGTGGAGGAAGACGTAGCATTAATGTGTGTGTGGCATTAGCAGCGTGCTGGCTGCCGGCCTTGCCCAGCATCGCTACCGCACCATTAGCATCACTATCGTCTCGTAAGCATTGCTATCGTGGGATTAGTTTTGCTATCACAGCTTTACTATTGATACTACGCCGGTTGCCGGCCTCACATAGCATTGCTATCGCGCCATTAGCATCACTATTGTAGCATAAACATTGCTACCGTGCTGTTAGCATCGCTATCATGGGATTATTTTCGCTATTGCAACTTTACTATTGATACTACGCTGGTTGCCGGCCTCACATAGCATTGCTATCACACAATTAGCATCACTATCATGGCGTAAGCATCACTATTGTCTCGTAAGCATTGCTATCGTGGGATTAGTTTCACTATCACAGCTTTACTATTGATACTACGCTGGTTGCCGGCCTCACATAGCATTGCTATCACACAATTAGCATCACTATCATGGCGTAAGCATTACTATTGTAGCGCAAGCATCGCTATCATGGGATTAGTTTCGCTATTGCAGCTTTTCTATTGATACTGCGCTGGTTGCCGGCCTCACATAGCATTGCTATCGCGCCATTAGCATCACTATTGTAGCATAAACATTGCTACCGTGCTGTTAGCATCGCTATCACAGCTTTACTATTAATTTACTAGTGCGCTGGCTGCCGGTGTCACACAGCACCGCTATTGCAGTGACTGCTGGCCTTGCCCAGCATCAGTACCGTGGCATTAGCACTGCTACTGCACCGGCCATCGGCCTTGACTATAGCATCGCCAATTCAAATCGCAAATCACCAATAGTAAGTAAAATGGCTACAGTTGTGTTGTAGTCATGGTGACGGGAAGTTTCTTTATAATTAACCACAATTTCACACCAAATGACTAACCACTGAAATGTGCTGAAAAGCTTAAAAACTGGTGAATTCAATGAAATTCCCTTTTAAATGTTCAGGGTCTGCTCAGCCTTTCAGTCTGCTCAGACTAAAAGTCTTTATTTTTATCATTCTGGGATGCCTCCGCCAGTTTCCTGTGTCTCTAGGCCAGTGGAGAGGAATGAACAGGCTGGGAGGACGGTCTGCTGTTGCTGTGGGAGGCAGGAGGTCAGCAGTGCTGATGGGAAAAGCAATGATGTGGGACACGTGCTCTCCTCGGCTCGACCAAATGTCATTCCATAGCGGCTCCAGAGGGCATATGGCAGAGAAGGGAGAGAAGGGAGAGAAGGGAGTGAAAGCAGCAGAGTGCAGCAGGAGGTGCGGTGTAGTGCAGAATGTAGACGGCGTATAAAGGTGTTCTTTTAGGACCTGGTTCCTTTGATGTGGCTCAGTAAAACTGTAATAAACTGGCAAAGGTCCGGCAGAGCACTCACGACCGGAGTGCTCTGTTTGAAGGAGCTGTTTGAAGTGTGATCCCAGTTTGATCTCAGAGAATCTACATTTAACTTCAACCAACGACGCTACACTGTCCAAAAGTATCTAGACACCCCCTCTAATTTGTGACTAAACTAAAAATGACACTTCATGCTGGTGTAAACCTGGCCAGTGCGCCCCCTAGAGGGTAAACATTCAGCGGAAATGTAGTGGTGGGGCGGGGTCCTTATAAATGTGTGCGCTCCCACTGGTCGCCATGGCAACATACAAAGCGGAAAAGCCACTGATTGGCTCTGTTCTACCCTGCCAATGTCCCACCATGCCCTGCCTCCACGAGCTTGTTATCAACCCACTAACTGGCATAGCCAAATGTCTGATATTGAGGGTGGGTCTCATCTTTAAGCTCCACCCGTTGCTTCTAATAATCTATATTAGAAAACACTGAAAGCAGTATCTCTTATATGTCCAAAAGTTTGTGGACACCCCTTTTATCGAATGCATAAGGCTACTCACACATACACACACAAAGCTTGTCTAGTCCCCAAAGTACTGCCAATAGAATAGGACTCTCTGGACTCTCTGCAGAGCCTAATGCCAGGCGTGGGCTAGTAGAGGGGTGTAAAGCCCCCCAGCATCACGCTGTGGAGCAGTGGAAGAACTGTGTTCCCTGGAATGATGGATGGTGCTCCATCCAATACTTTTGGGATGAGTTGGGAAGTTGGGGATGAGGCAGGGTGGTAATAAATGAGCAGGTGTCCCAATACTTTTGTCCATATAGTGTAATTTCAACATATGGACTACATAATACAGTGGAACTGTGTTCTCTGGAGTGATGGAGCCCCATCCAATACTTCTGTGAGAGTTGAAGTGGCAGAACATCATCCAACATCAGTGCCTGACCTCGCTGACACTCTTGTGTGGCTGAATGCAATCAAATCCTACCTACAGCAATGGTCCAATATTTAGCACAAATCCTTCCCAGGAGAGTAGAGGCTGTTACTGCAGCAAAGGAGCACAAACTCCTAGCTAATACCCTAGATTTCAGAAGAAATGCTGGACGAGGTGTCTACAGACTTTAATGAGCATAATGAGCATCCGCAGGCAGGCAGGCAGGCCTGGGTCGAGGGACATGTTTGTGTCATTGGGACCAGCTCTGGGGTTGATATCAGGAGAGGGAATGAGAGTAAACAGGGAAGGGTTATTCCTTTGTGCTCAGCTTTCAGCCCTAGCGCAGGCATATCCTCCTTCCCCTCTTTACCGGCAAACACAGATTAGCTTGGCTAATGCGCCTGCTTGGTTTGAAGGAAACAGAGGAGCGTGGTACGAGTAATGAGATGTGTCCCGCTCTCAGTAGGAGCCTCTGTCTCTTTATTTCACAAGCTAGCATCTTGCTGATTGTTGTGCTTAGTCGTGCTTTTGCCTCTCTCTCTCTCTCTCTCTCTCTCTCTCTCTCTCTCTCTCTCTCTGTCTCTCTCTCTCTCTCTCTCTCTCTCTCTCTCTCGTGGCTCACTGGAATGTCAGCAGGCATTTTGAAAAACAGCATGCTAACCTTGAGAAGCTGTAGTTTGTAAATGTGGACGCTAAGCTTGTGGGTATTCAATGAGCTATGGTAATTCTCAGCTGGAAAAACGTCAGTATCTCCAAAAACAGCAGCATTTTTATTGGTCAGGAGCATTTCTATTGGTCAATTCATTATTAAATTGAAAGCAACATAAAGAACAAGAGCAAAAATGGAGATACAAAGCTTTTGTCTGATCTACAGTAGAATCTTATGATATACAAATGTCTGAGTGTCTAACTATCCAAGCAGGTCTCGGCGTGTTGTCATCAAGTAGAAAACCTGGATTCCATTCCCTTTAGTTCTATAGAAATTAAGCCAGACCTGTCCGCAATGTGGTCAAATCTGCAACCAGAGCCAGACTCGCCTGCCCATTCAGTAGACCATTCGCCCCCTTCTCCCAGACCGAGTCTCGGTGTCTCAGACCGTCTTCACTGAGCTTCCAGTGCAGAAGCAGAGCGGATTTCCCCCTGGATTCCCGGTTTGTCCGGTAAATGGACAACAGTTCCAACAGTAAAAGTGCAGCTCATTGAAGCTCCTCTACAGCTCTACACCTCCTCCATGTACTGAACAGAAAGAGCAACATGCTGGTCCTGATTCCAGCCTCATTCCTGAGTGTAGCCCCACCTTCTTATGATAGAGCGGAGTGAGGGTTTAAAACTGATTTCTGGGCCAGTATTAGCACAGGGAGAACTAACTGCTGAACGAAGTTAAGAGGATGAAAATGAGATGTAAAATGGGCGGAGTTGTGCAGTCATTGAAACATATGGGCGGAGTTGCATGTTATATTGCAACCAGCCAGCAGAGGCGCTAGACCTGTTGCGGCTTCACTTGACAGAGATGGTGCGTTCGCTGTCCATGCTTTCTTCAGGGTTCTATATGATCTGTACTCTTGGAACAGACCCTCATTATCTCTAGTTTTATATTTTTCATTTTTGTTCTTTATACTATGTCAAAATTTCATGATGAATGGACCAATAGAAATGCTCCAAAGTGACTTGGAGTAGAACTGTAGAAGACTTCTGTTATTAGAACTTCTTGAATTCTTGATGATCCACAGTTTTCTCAGTCCCCGGACACGTCGGGACACATCTTCCTCAAGTCTATTCACGGCCTCCTCCTGTCCTACTAATGATTTAATAATAATTTGACTCCCTTTGCAGATAAGTTTCTGTAAATTCTGAAGTATGGATCCTCAGCACCCTGTGCCAGCAGAACACTGTGTACCCCTGCAGCTCTTTGTGCCAGCAGTACACTGTGTGCCAGCAGAGGCCGTATATCAGCTTAGCACACTGTGTGCCATCGCGGGACCCAGTACACTATTTGAGTGGTGATGTTGAGTGGTCACATGAGGCAGATTGTGGATCTTACCCAGAAAACAGAACTTCCAACTAACAGGTGCTGTAGCACCTAAAGACGTCAGTAGTGGAAACCCCGCTGATTCTTGCAATTAAGGTACTTGGATTGGATCGATATGGGCTTATACTCTTCATTAAGGTATTCAGATCAGACTGAATCTAATCAATATCCGTTGATACTCTCCATGAAGGTACTTGGATCGGAGAAGAATGGATCAGTATCAGCGGATACTCGCCATTAAGGTTCTCAGATCGAAACAGATCAGATCGCTATCAGTCGATACTGAGGCACTAGGACTGGAATGCATCAATATTGCCTGATACTCAGCATTATGGTTCTTGGATCGGACTGGATTGCTATTGACTGATCCTCACCATTAAGGTCCTCTGAACCGGATCACATTGGTATCTGCTGATACTCACCATTAGGGTACTGGGATTGGATCAGATCAATGTTTGTTAATACTCAACATGAAGGCACTTGGATTGGACTGTATCGCTATTGACTGATACTCACCATTAAGCTACTCTGAACCGGGTGTTGAGATCAGATTGGAATGCATCAATATCACCTGAAACTCACCATTAAGGTACTCGGATCAGACTGTATTGCTATCGACTGATCCTCCCCATTAGGCTACTTTGGAACGGATCAGATTGATATCTGCTAATACTCACCATTAAGGTACTCTGATCAGAACAGACTGGATCGATATCAGTTAATACTCTCCATATAGGCACTCAGATCGGATTGGAATGCATCAATAGCACCTGATACTCACCATTAAGATACTCGGAATCAGACTGTATCGCTATCGACTGATCCTCCCCATTAGGCTACTTTGGAACGGATCAGATAGATATCTGCTGATACCTATAGGGTACTGGGATCGGATTAGAATGCATCAATATCACCTAATACTCACCATTAAGGAACTCTCATTGGAACAGATGTTGGTTAATACTCTCTATTAAGGCACTTGAATTGGATCAGCCTGATATCAGCTGATACTCATCATTAGGGAACTCGGATCGGATTGGAATGTAGCACTATTACCTTATACTCACTACGACACGAGTATATTCGTCACTGATTCCACCATCATAACCATCTGCATCCTTCTCGAGGCTCATCCTTCTCTTCCTGCAGAGCACAACTTGTTCAGGCCTCGCTCTCGACTGAACACCGACCAGATAGAAACTAATTAAGGAGACAGAGTGCCAAGCATCAGGCCACGGCCATCTACCAGGCAGACCTCAGTGGAGCTTCTATTGAAGCAGCTTGTAATTAAACACTTGTAGAAAGCGAAGCAGCAGACAGCGTCGTCCAGCTCAGAGAGGAGCGGATGCAACTTCGAGGCGACACGGCTGGCGACGCCTGCCACAAATGTTTTATTCTGGCAGCGAGCGTGAAGAAAAGGAGGAGGCAGCTGGAGAAGTCTGAGTCATGAAACCATGCTCTGCCCGAGTCCTCTTTACGGAAATGCATCACTCTTGTCTCTAATCTCTGTCCGAATGATGAATGGTGGAAAGAGCTGACCTTTATGGATTAACTGCTTAATTAAGGCCCGTTTTCTAACCCTGCATGTTCTAAAACAGAATTTACAGTGTAAAGTGGCTGTAAAACGAACATAACCATCTGTCTTTAAGGTACTCAGATCGGATCAGATCTAATGGATATCGGTTGATACTCTCAATTAAGGTACTTGGATCAGATCGGAAAGGAACAGATCAATATCAGCTGATACTTGCCTTTAAGGAACTTAGATCAGATCGGTATCGTCTGACACTCACAATTAAAGTACTCTGATCAGATCTGATCAATATTGGCTGAAACTTGCAATTAAAATTCTCTGACCAGATCTAATTAACACTGGCTGATACTCTGTTTGGATCGATAACGGCTTATATTTGTACTTATATACATGGACCATTGAGCTGTACGTCGCTAGAATGTTAGCAACATGCCATGCTAATCTTAGCTCAGGCTAATTGGCGTCTGATTACAGCTAGAAGCCTCACTTGCTTCTTTCAGATCAAGTTTTAAATATATATATATATATATATAAATGAAGGATAGATAGATGTATCTATGTCCAAATGTTTGTGGACACCCCTTCTAACGAATTAAATTTTGTCTAGGACTCTCTGGAGCAGATAAACATGAAGCTATTGGCTCCATGCTGCCTAATAATGCCAGGCGTGGGCTAGTAGAGGGGTATAAAGCCCTCCAGCATTGAGCTGTGGAGCAGTGGAGGAACTGTGTTCTCTGGAATGATGGTGGTGGAGCTCCATCCAGAACTTTTGGGAAGAGTTGGGGAGTTTTTATTTGCAGTCTAAACCCCTTTTTATCAGTACTGTGACCTCTGATCTTGAACAACACATAGCGCTGCTGGGATTTGAATGTCAGCAGTGGGACACGCTTCCACAGCCTCAGGCATTGCCTTGGCCTGTGACGCACCCAGGCCCATAAAAGCACAATACTGTGACCTACTAAATGAATCATCGTTGGTTTTGTAACAGTTCTATATTTTAGGCCTCCATGTCAGTCAGGACACCCACGAATGCAGAGCACGTATTTCTACGACTCCCACTTACACACTCAAACACCAACTGCCAACGAAAATACACACATTACCTACTTCAACAAGAAGTATGTCTGATGCACAGGTACAGTCTATACTGCTGGGAACTCTGAGAAGTGTAACCCATCTGCTTTTATCTCACAGATCCATGTTAAGGAAAGTAATGCGAAACCTATGGGCACCATGCTGCCTAATGCCAGGCGTGGCCTCACGAACCACTCATCTTGTTGCTGAATGCAATCAAATCCTCATAGCAATGCTCCTCCAAAATCTAGTAGAAAGCTCTACTTCTTCTCTGGACAGTAGAGACAGTTACTCCAACAAAAGCAGGATCAGCTCTTTTTAACACCCTTGATTTCAGAAGAAACAATGAATGAGTAGGTGTCCCAATACTTTTAGAAATTAATACCAGAATAGATCTGGATTTAATGCCATCACGGTCTAGTGAAAGACCCAGAAAAACAGGTTGGACTGTGCCCCCCCTCCATCTCCGGCCACCCACTGCTGTACCACCAGCTCTCCTTTTCTTCTGCTGTGAACTGCCTAATAGGCTGGTTTGTGGTTTCAGTACATTAGCATAGGATTACAAAAACTAGGCTCCGGAGCAGCTAATGCCAGCCGCTGTCACACTCAGTGGATGCGCCACAGGAGCATTTCTGTTGAAATAGGTCATGTCTTGCTGTTGCCAACCATCCAAGCAGTCATTTGCACTCCTTCTGCCCATTTCCATACACAATCCCACCCTCCGGAGCCTGGCCAGGGATGCTTCATGCTGAGTGGGCTCCTAGCGCAGTGCGATTGTGTTTATATTTATTTGACATGAAGGCCAAGCAGAGCACTTTGAACCAATAGAGCAGGGAATGGCATTTCCAAAGCGAAGGCAGGGCATTAAGGAAAGGGCAGTGTTGGAATTCTTCCGTATGATAGAATGTGGTGATTGCTGCAACCTAACATTGTGCAATAGTGGGTCACTCTGAGGCTTCTTTAGGAAATACTAAGGTTTTGACTATGGAGCGTTGAACTGCCTTCTCTGGATTGATGTAGAACTCTGGAGTGGCAGAACAGTTGATCCAACATCAGAACCTGACCTCAGTGATGCTCCAGTGTGGCTGAATGCAATCAGACCCTCCACACAGCAATGTTCC
Organism: Salminus brasiliensis; assembly: GCF_030463535.1. NCBI lineage: Eukaryota > Metazoa > Chordata > Actinopteri > Characiformes > Bryconidae > Salminus > Salminus brasiliensis. Next base: position 2,192,285 of record NC_132898.1, read on the forward strand.
AACTAGTTAAGCTGTTGTCAGCTAGAGGGATATAAATCCCCCCGGCTGTGGGCTGTAAAGTAGAGAAACTGTCTTCTCTGGAGTGAAGGAGCTTCATCCCAGACCTCTGTGATGAGATGGAGTAATCCTAAATCAGTACCTTAGCTCACTAATGCTCTCTAATGTGGCTGGTTGCAATCAAAACCTCCACACAGCAATGTTCCAACATCTAGCATAAAGCTTAAGGTCAACGTTTCCAATGCCAAGTGTCAGCTAGGGGCTTACAAGGCCTCCCAGGACTGGGCTGTGGAGCACTGGAGCTCCATCCAAAACTTTTAAGATGGGTTGGAGGGATCCAAAGTGCAATGTGGCTGGATGCAATCAAATCCTCCACACAGCAATGTCCCAAAATCTAGCATAAAACGTTTCCAATGCCAAGTGTCCCTCAGGATTGGGCTGTGGAGAACTGGAACTGCCTTGTCTGGAGAGATGGAGCTCCATCCAATACAATTCATTTTGTTGGAGGGATCCAAACTCTAATGTGGCTGAATGCAATCAAATCCTCCCATAGTCGTGTTTAAACATCAAGTGTAAAATCTGAAATTCACTGTTTCCAATGCCAGGCGTGGGCTACAGGGGTATAAAGCCCCCCAGCGCTGAGCTGTGGAGTAGTGGAACTAAGTTCTCTGGAATGATGGAGCTCCATCTAGTACAGCACCTGATCAGACCGATGCTCTCTAATGTGGCTAAATGCAATCAAATCCACACACACAGCAATGTTCCAACATCTAGTACGAGGCCTTCCTAGAAGAGCAGAGGCTGTTGCTGCAGTAAAGTAAGGACAAATACCTAATAGATGTTTTGGACACACCTTCAGGATCTAATGAACGTCAGACGTCCATGCCTTCTATGATGTAGCTATCTAGGAACCCCTGCCCCCCACCCACCCCCCACCTAAATGTGGACGAATAATTCTCACTGGCAGTTCGGCAGTTCAGTACGTATAAACTCGTCTCACATCTGGGACACCCAGCCACACTACCCCCTTTGGAGTTTTAAGCCACATCTCACCGGGCTTATCTGCTGGAGACGTTGTTCCAATCAAAGCCCATTATGTCCCCAGCAGTTAGCCCCAAAGCTAAACACCATGGATTCAGCTTCATCCAGCTTCATCCAGCCACTAAAAGCCACAGAAGGCCTGCCAAATTGCCCTGCCCACATTCTGGATATTAATGCCGTAGCAGGGGGCAGATGGAGAGCCTCTCCTCCATTTACTCCTCAGTGCTGCTCCCGGTCCACTAAGGTGAGCATGTCTTCCTAGTAAACATGTTTACAGCCTGATGTGCTGCAGAGATTTCAATATGCCGTAACTCAATTAAACAGCGCACGTGCTTCCGCTCTGCCCCTCATAATTGCCCTTTCTTATACGGGCTTTTATAGAATAATTCAATTTGGCCCACAACAGTCTTAGCCTGTGTTTAGCGCTAATGCGTCTCTTACAATGACACAGTGGCCTCTGCTAATGCCTCGGGCCCGTCTGCTTCGTGACGCGGTTCTGCCGGCGCGGCCATCAATGTCCTTAAGCCTGGAGATGACAGTTCAGTTCAAGGGAAAAAGCATCAGGGAATCTCATAACGTCATATTTTCAGTGATATCTGGATGATAAAAGACAACCTGCTGAATAAGTGTTGACAATAAGGCAATAAATATATAGTCGCTTTTTATTTTTTGACATAATGCAAACCTGGCAGTTGTTTGTTAGCTTGTGTCTTGATTTTAATAATGAATGGAACATTGGAAATGTCAAGTCAAGTCAGATTTATTTGTAGAGCTTTTTACAACTGTTGTCGTCACAAAGCAGCTTTACATAAATAGTGATTAATAAAAGACAGAGACAAAGAAGAAAGAAGAAATAACGTATGACATGATGGATCAAAGACCCCCAGTGAGCCCCAACAGCGACAGTGGCAAGGAGAACCTCCCTCAGAGCTGGAGGAAGAAACCTTGGGAGGAACCAAGACTCACAAGGGGGACCCGACCCGTCCTTCTCTGATCAGAACTGTTTATAAATTATTATTTACGTTTTTACAGGTCTTGAATCAGATTTACTAAGAGCTCAGTTGCCTCTCTTGGCGTTGAGCTGCTAGGGAGCAATGAGGGGTGCTGTGAAAACAGTTATCTGTGAAAACTCATTCACAAAGTGGTTTCAGCAGCTTAGCAGTCTGCACCGTGGGCCCCAGTACAATTGCCCCCTGGTATCAACTCATTATTGAGGCAGAACTAGCTCTCCATACTGAGAAAGACCCTTTAAAGCATGTTAAGGCTAAAGCTAAAAGTCAGGTTTTCTGAGAACACCTGAAAACCTGGGATTTAAAGCTGGTAGTAACTTCAGGCTCCTGCAGATGGCGCTGCCCAAAGATGCTGTGGCTATACATATCTGTGGGGGGCGTGGGTTTGGAGATTTATAGATTGAGAAGAGGTGGTATGGTGCAGTGAGGGTCTCATTGGATGTGTGGAAAATGCAAATGCAAAGCAGATGCAGTTAATGATTGGCTACAAACTGTAATTTTCAGCATTTGGGCGTGGCCAAAGACCATAGTGTGAAGGAAGCAGGTGTATGGAAGCCATGAAACCAATTCTGAGGAGAACGTCCTGTAGGCTGGGATTTTTGCCACTGCTGGTAGACCCATATGACCGTATGCTCCCATACACCTGCAGATTCATCTACTTCCTTCACACTGTGATCTTTGGCCACGCCCCAAATGCTAAAAATCACTCCTTTTAGCCAATCATTAACGACCCATTTCCCACACATCCAACGAGACACTCACTGCACTATACCACCTCTTCTCAATCCATGAATCCCCTCACGTGCACGTCCCGTAGGTACATACAGCCCCATTATCCTTGTGTAGCGCCATCTGCAGGTTCTAGACAATAAAAGAGAAAAACATGCAGGAAAAACAATGTAATAAAATAAGGACCACCACATCCAAGAGGCCTGCGATCAGACAGAACCTGATATTCCATTATATCAGAACACATTGTGCACCAGACTGGCTGATTTCTACTACAGGCCATCACAGATGCCTTCAGTCATTCCACACACTGGCGTTTTACCTACAAACTGCTAGTGAGAGGCTGCAGCTGAGAGCTGAAACCTAATGGATTTGGTCTTCTGCAGTTCATACTGAGAGAGCAGAGGCATTATGGTCAGGGAATCAGTCCCATTAGCACTTTTACATACTGTGTATTAATGCACTGGCTTCATTTTCCTCATCATATTAGCCCTCTGCTACGTTAGCGTACGAGAGTGGAACCTCCACACTGAGCAGCCTGCATCCACATTTCTAATCAAATTAATTACTTTAGTTAGGCTGGAATTAAAGTGTGATTTTTAATAATTACGCTCAGAATTTAAAAACATCTGCTAGCAGGTGTTTCGGCCCACGCTCGGACCCTTCAGCGTAACCACAGCCCATTACAGAACATCTGTCATAGCTACCATAGCTGCTGTCTGTTGAGCTGCTCTGGCTGAGTGCGCTAGGACACTGTATGCTAATTAGATCAGACTAAACTCACACACCATTGGTTCATTGTAAAGTATTGGGCTCCAACCCTGCTTCTGGGAGGCTACTCCCAGCCAAAATGCTCATGTGGGGCTCACATGACTGGAACATGGGCTTTGAGTGGGTTTATGGTCTTACTGGGCCTCAGTTGGGTTTCCCAAATGGGCCCCATCATTACAGCCCACCTTAATCTCACATGGGTTCTTCTAGGCCCTGTATGCAATGTACACCCCAGATGAGGCCCATGTTTAAGCCCTCCTGGTCCCATCACTGAAACTGGTGCGCATCCATATGTGGGGCCAATGTGGAACCCCGAAGACAAAACCTTCCGGTTCCCAATTGGGTGGCCTCTACAGGCCATACATGGTCATGTTAGCTGGGTACCTTGCTACAGTCTTTGGATCTGCTGTGGCCTGAGGCTGCTGTTTAGATGTTTAGCAGCTGTGGCCAACTGTGAGCCACCTGGCTGTAGTTTTCCGACAGATGCAGCAATTACAGCCATTTCAATTAACTGTCCGTTTAGTTCTGGTAAGTCTGGTCCACCTTAAACCCGCCCAATTTGTTGGAACTGCGTTACATGGAATATAATTGCATTTATTTCAGTATTTAATTATTAATAATTTTCTTAACCAACATTAATCTACATTATATGTCGAATAATATGTCAAAAGTATCGGGACACCTGCTCATTCACTGTTTCCTCCGCACATCATTGGAATTAAAAAGAGCTAATCCCGTCTCTACTGTCCAGGGAAGAAGTAGAGCTTTCTACTGGATTTTGGAGGAGTATTGCTGTGAGGATTTGATTGCATTCACCAACAAGAGCCCCAACTCATCTCATCCATCATTCCAGAGAACACAGTTCTTCCACTGCTCCACAGCTCAATGCTGGGGGGCTTTATACCCCTCTACTAGCCCATGCTTGGCATTAATAGGTCAGCATGGAGCCAATAGGGTCATGATGTTGAACTGCTCCTGCAGAGAGTCCTATTCTATTGGCAGCAATGGGTGCAATTTAAAGTAGCTGAATGCATTCATTAGAAGGGGTGTCCACAAATATTTGGACGTATATTTTAAATGGTATTTCCGTCTTGTGTTCTTTTTTGTGCCCCATATGTATTTATTCATTTTCTACGTGTTTATTGTGTCTATTATGTTATTATTTATTATGTATGATGAGTTAAAATCGGGCATGTTTCGTCCTCTTCTGAGGGTGAAGACATTGGAAAAGTCTCTGCAGAACATGTCGCAGGCTGTAATGCAGCACTTCAGCTCCACGCTTCAGAGCCTTTTCTGCTGAGGAGTGTGTCTCCCCACGGGGGAGAAATGACTTCTCCTCAGGGGCTTTAACGGTCCAGCACCGATACATCTGAAGGAAGGCCTCCTTCAGTAACTCCTTTTCACAGGTCCTGAGCAGGATAAGAAAGTGAGAAGGAGTAGCTGCAGTAGCTGTTTGTCCTCTTCTGGTTCCGTATCGCGGCTCAGCTGAACAGAAGGAATTCCGTAAAGTGGCCTGAAATAAAGTTTCTCCATGGGCAGCCTCCAGAAATGCTCCTCATAAATCTGATGTTAAAGCACTGAGATGAGCACACAGATTTATTACCTTCATGAAGAATCACCTGCTAGGCTTTTACAGAAGTCGTTTCAGAGAGTTCTCATTACTGAATCAGAGCACTAGTTATGATATACAATATGTCCAAAAGTTTGTGGACACCCCTTCTAATGAATACATTAAACTGTTGCAGAGACCGATGTTGTAATAGCACACATAAACCGCTTGGCAAGTCCCTGCAGAGAAGTACTGCCAATAGAATAGGACTCTCTGGAGCAGATCATCAAACATCATGAACCTATTGGCACCATGCTGCCTAATGCCAGGCGTGGGCTAGTAGAGGGGTATAAAGCCCCCCCAGCATTGAGGAGTTGTGGAGCAGTGGAAGAACTATGGTCCCTACGATCTACGTAGATAGATCTATGAACTACGATCACCACCCCACCTCCCTCACCACTTCCTCAACTCATCTCAAAAGTACTGGATGGAGCTGCACCACCATCCATCATTCCAGAGAACACAGTTCTTCCACTGCTTCACAGCTCAATGCTGTTGGGGGGCTTTACACCCCTCTACTAGCCCACGCCTGGCATTAGGCAGCATGGTGCCAAAAGGTTCATGATGTCCTATTCTATTGGCAGTACTTGTGTCAGCAATAGGTGCCACTTCCAGTAGTGAAATGCATTCAGAAGAAGGGGTGTCCACAAACTTTTGGACACATGAGTGTGCATGAGAAAAACTATGAATTTGGGCCTTTTCCATTTCAAACCAGATCCAGCAGATCCAGCAACAACAGTACGAGCGCACCCCTGGGAGAGTCTGCTATATTCTATAGCTACTACAAACATGGCCGCTCTAAGGCATAGTCGTACATCATAGAGGGTACACTAAAAGGATACGCTCGGAGTGCCTTCAGGAAGCTCAGAACCATTACGTTACATCACCGTGAGAACCCCGCTGCCGTCGTTTGAAAATGATGCTGTCAAAGGAAGCAGAGCAGCGCAGCGTCTGCGCTAACACTGTTAGCTTTAAGTCCCTGTGGTCTTTCTCCCCGTGTTGTTAGACTGCTTTTCTCCTTTTCCCCCCTCATCTGGATGTTCTCTGAAGCTGCTCGCTTCACCAACGTCCACCAAAGAAGATGCTAGCGCTTTAAAAAGATCCTCAACACTGGAACTACACGGTTATTACTGTGGATAACGCACGAAGTACACGCTGTAATTTACTCGTAGATCATAGAATCGAGCTGGAACCACTATACACTATGATATAATTATCGGTTTCCTTGAAATCCATAACATTTGAAAAACCACCAACCATGAACGCCATCGCAGATGTTCGAAACGGGTCAGGGCAGCATGACCAACTTGACTAGACCAGACTAGAGAAGTAACAAACGTTTGCACACTGTCTGCCAAATGTTTGTGGACACCCCTTCTAATGAATGCATTCATCTTACTTTAAGTTGCACCCTGTAGAAAAGAACTGCCAATAGAATAGGACTCTCTGGAGCAGATACTAAACATCATGACCCTATTGGCACCATGCTGCCTAATGCCAGGCGTGGGCTAGTAGAGGGGTATATATAAAGCCCCCCAGCATTGAGCTGTGGAGCAATGGAAGAACTGTGTTCTCTGGAATGATGGATGGTGGTGCTCCATTCAGCACTTTTGGGATGAGTTGAGGAGTTGAGATAGGGTGATGATGACCTCACTAATCCTCACAGCAATGTTCCTCCAAAATCTAGACATTAGAGACAGTTACACCAGTAAAAGCTGGAGAAACGCTTTTTCAATACCTTTGATTTCAGAAGAAACAATGGATGAGCAGGTGTCCCAATACTTCTGTCCAGGATAACCAACATGACCAGCCGTTACACGTTTGGGTCAACCAGCTTGACCAAACTAGTCATGACCAGCTTGATGGCCTGCTTGGTTATGTTGGTTTTTCTGATAGACCCGCTTAGTTGATCCACCAGTATGACCAGCTTGACCGAACCAGTCATCCAGCTTGGTCAAGTTTGCCAGCTGGTTCATTATTAAAACATATGCTCTGCCATTCAAGATCTAGCTTTCTAGCTTGCTTACCAGTATGGGGTATTTTCCACCCACTTTGGCCATCAAAGTCCAGAAACCTCTGGCCTAGTGAGGGGTATTCAGCGTTGTCCCTGGTGGTCTCTCTCAGCAGAATACCAGTCTGCTTGTTTTCTGACATGGCAAACATGCTTTTCTCTCCCCCTCCTCTCCCGTCAATGCTCCTCTTTCGCAATGCAGACCCAGTCACATGACATTTAAGGTTCATTAGCACTCTGGTCACGAAGGCTGGCGGTCTGGTGAGCGGCAATTGAGCGCATGCATCAGGTGCTCCACAGAGAGCCCGACAGATAATTGGACTCAGGCAAGCTCCCTCTCCTTTCACATACAGTACCGTATCAGAAGCCCGTGTTTGACAGCCATCAGAACTGTCAAATGCTGGGAAAATATGCTGCATAGTACAGCTTTGAGTTATTTGAATATTTTGGCAAAGAAATATGCAAATTTAATCGGTTTGCCTTCTGACCCCTAATGCAGCCACTCAGTCAGAACGTGTATTTGACGTTGCACGTCCTGCGATGTGACTGTTGCACACTGGCGATGCTGAACCGCTATATTATACTGAGCCGAACGCTACAAACTGAGGTTTTTATCAGACTTATCTGTGATTTGAAGACGTTTGACCAAAGGTGTCCAATTTGCTCCAAAGCAAGCACTTATTAAGCAGTCAGTGAGGCTCCATGGTCTCACTATGTGGCTTTTTAAGTGCGGCCTACTACTCCATCATGTAGTCAACACACTGGGCACTCTGGGTAGTGTAGTATTTCCTACTACCGTTTTGGGCAGGTGGCCTTTTTAAGAGCACCCTAGGAAAATGTGTGTTTGCCGAACCGGGGACATGTGTTTCCTTAGCTAAGCGCAGTAGCCAAAACAAGCCGGAAAGCCACGCTTTTGGTGCGTCACTGAGCCGAACGCTACAAACGGAGGTTTTTATCAGATTTATCTGTGATTTGAAACGATAATCTGACCCTCAGTCCGAAGTATTTTGCTCTCTAACTGTTCAAAAACATTGGCACCTTGGCTTATGTGACTTGAAATAACTTACAAAACATTTAATTATTATTATTATTATTAAATCATTATTAAATAAATTAATTAACAGAAATAGTAACAGTAACAGTATTAATAAAAATAAAATAAAAAATAATTAAACTTTCCTCCAGTATGTTTACATTTAAGGCATTTAGCAGACGCTCTTTTCCAGTGCTTTGCTATTTACCCAAGAAAAACCTCTAGTTTAAATACTAAAAGTATTCAAAGACTAAAAATTCAAAGATACCTCAGTATCAGAGTGGTCAGTAAGGTGACCACTCTGCTATTCGCCCAAGTACTCTCAGAAGAGGAGGGTCTTCAGTCTGGGTTTGAGGACAGTGAGCGTTGGACTCTGCTGTTCAAACACCCAGGGGAAGTTTGTTCCACCACTTCGTTGCAGGACAGAAAAAAGCCTGGACGCTCCTCTTCCTAGATTTTGAGGCATGTTGGGTTAAATGTAGGGAATAAGCTAAAACTGTGTCCACTTATTTTAGCTCTAGCAAGACGTTTGACCAAAGGTGTCCAATTTGCCCCAAAGCAAGCACTTATTAAGCAGTCAGTGAGGCTCCATGGTCTCACAATGTGGTTTGTTAACTGCAGGCCTACTACTCCATCAGTCATGTAGTCAACACACTGGGCTCTCTGGGTAGTGTAGTATTATTTTCCAGTACCGTGTTGGGCAGGTGGCCTTTGTTAAGAGCACCCTAGGAAAATGTGCGCTTGCCGAACCGTGGACATGTGTTTCCTGACTGTTTACAAGCGCATATACAAAACCGCTTTGTGTGTGACGAAGGTCTCTATAGCCTCCACCCACGGGTTCCAGTTCTCAAGGCTTTCTGGCTTTAAAAAAGGGGACACCCACACTTAAGCAACACAATCCACCACACGATCCACCACAAGCAGCAATCTCTCCCCGGTATACTGCCAGATGTTTCTCCTAGAGCATAGATGCCACTGATTGTCTCACCCACGCACTGCCACTCCTCATTTGTACCCAGACACGATGCATCTGTTGGCAAATTGCAAAGGATCAGAGCCAGTGATACCCGTCACATTCCCATTTTATCCTCTGCTGCAGAGACTCCCAGAGATGGGAGTGTGAAATTGCCGCAATCGTTGGCAATGTTCTCGGGATAAGATCTGGATGGAAACAAAGGCAGCAGTATTTTGCACAGCTCGGGCTTTCAGCACACTGTCGGTGCTAATTCTGCTTCACAGGCTTTGCGGGACGCAGCGGAACACAAATCATAATCGGTTCAGGATTATAATGGGCTACGGCTGCGTGCTCAAGGACATGTTGGTACCTGTCCAAAACGTGACCTCCTGACATCCCGCTATTCCCTGATGGTCACCTTGGAGCAACATCTGCAGATGTCCACTGGAAACTCACGCTCACAGTCCACTAAAAAAACAGACCTCCAGACCGTAGCTTGTGATTTGCTGTCCAGCAGGCAGCCATTGGTACTCCTTGATAGCTCCTGTGATGCTGGTGAAGATGGAACCTAGACCTTACCTGACGCTCTGCTATTTTGCGCATGTGTCGGTTTAGGAGCATGAACTGCTCATATGAATATTGTATATAAGTCACATTAAAAATAAAGTGTAAATAGCGTAAAAACATCGGATTTGGGCCATATTTGATGTCATTTAGTGCAGAATACTTAAATATTTTACTTCAAGTATCTCCAAATGTGCACCATAGAAAAGGAAAACAGACCAATTGTGCTCCATAATCATACGCTACCAGCCTTCATATGAGGTTTCTCCCGCTTTCAGTATCCGATTGATTTCCTGATGTTTCCTGATGACATGCTTGTCATCAGCTTGCATGACTGCTCACATTTCTCTGGACTAGTTGTTTTTATAAAATGAATTTTAGTGAAGGCACTGAGCTGAGGACGTAAACTGTAGAGAAAGCTTGACAGCATCTTCTGGAAACCGACCAAATGGTAATGGAGCAGAAAAGAAAACCTTGTCATGAGAGCTTTTTTGCTTTTTCCAGACGAGGCATCCAGGACTGCTGGGAACTGTAATCAGTTAATTAAAGATTTACTGAAATGAGTGATTTCTGCTCCTTTAAGGTGCGAGCTTTACTGGCACAGCTTGTTTAATCTTCATGGAAAAGCACTGACCAATACAAAGGGATGCTTTGAAGCAGCAGCCCGATCCCAAAGATCACTGTATCCAATGCCGAACATGGGCTAGAGGGCGATACATCCCCTAGCAGTGGAACTGTGGAGCATCCAACATCACTACCTGTTCTCACTGATGCTCTGGTGTGGCTGAATGCCATCAAATCAATAGCAATGGTTCCCGAACCTTGTGTAAATCTTTCCCTGAAGCGTAGAGGTCATTATTACAGCCAAGGAGACAAACCTTCTATTGAGTTTTTTTTTAGAAGAAACCCCTAAGGAGCAGGTGTCTACAAACTTCTGGACTAATGTGTACCTGCTCAGTGGATTTACAGACGGACAATGATGGCATCTGTCAGCAGAGAAATGAATGTCCTTCCAGTCACGATTGGCCACGTGAGGGAGTCACGACTCACCGGTTACAAATTTGAATCAGCAGTCACAGAATGATCTGCCTCAGCGAATATGAGTCAATGAGGGTTGAGTCACCTTCACATGACAGGACATTATGAAGGAGTGAGGAGAGGCCCTGCAATCAGTCAGGCCACAGTATCGCTTCAGGATTTGGTTGTCAAACTCAACGCAGTACAGTCATTTATTGCAGGCGGCTGTGGTGCTGTTAATGGGGCTGTCAGCTCCACTGCAAATAATGGCCTAAAGATTTGTGGCGTGATGATCCTTAACCCAAGTCAAAACTGAAAAGAAGATCCTGATCAGTATTTTAGATAAAGTAAAAAAGCTAGAAAAGCACATTGAGTGCTAGCCAGGCTAAAGTACAACCTCCAAACATGGTGGAGGTAGTTTCATCCACAACTCACAGGGAGTGCTAGCCAGGGTAAAGTGCAGCTTCCAAACATGGTGGAGGTAGTTCCATCAACAACTCACAGTGATAGCTAGCCAAGCTAAAGTTCAGCCTCCAAACGTGGTGGAGGTAGTTCCATCAACTACTCACAGGGAGTGCTAGCCAGGGTAAAATGCAGCTTCCAAACGTGGTGGAGGTAGTTCCATCAACAACTTACAGTGAGAGCTAGCCAAGCTAAAGTACAGCTTCCAAACACAGCGGCTCCTTTCAATATCTACATATTAGGCAGTGAATGAACGGTCAGTTCTTGAAGGTGCTGAAGGTGCTGAGGCAAAGAATCAACGACTGGAGGGTCAGAACATCTCCCAAACATCAGGCAGGTCTTGTGAGGTGTACCCGCAGTGCTATGCAGTGGTCAGTACCTAACTAAAGTGCTCCAAGAAAGGACAACTTTGGGTCATGGGCACCCAAGGCCTCACTGATGCTCATGGAGGCCCCACCCACCTTACAGCTTATAGGACTTAAAGGATCCACTGCTAACGCTGCTTAGTCTTGGTGCCAGCTACCACAGCAGGACACCTTCAGAGCTCTTGGGTCTTGAGTCCATGCCTCGATTGGTCAGATCTCATGTCGGCGGCACAAGGGGGACCTACTCAATATTCCACAGTTCCCGCCAGTTCCACAGTGCATGGAGGCTGGTGATATACGGGCCCTGATATCATTGTGCACATAATATTTGTCCTTACTGAGCAGACAGTGAATACACTTTGGAGTATTTCTCATAATTCAAGGGTAAATCACTGCTAACACCCACCCACACACACACTCTCTCTCTTTGTCACACACACACACACAGGCAACTGCCTGAGGAAATAATTCATGAATAAAAAAGAGCTGCTAGCAAGACCATCATTTGATTGTGTGAAGTGAGCGAACGCTTGGGGCTGAGGAATATATGGGGAACTGAGTCGAGTAGAAAGACGCTAGAAACTCTCACATGCATCAACGCCTATAGCAGAGTCATAGCAAATTTGTCTAGCCATGTCCAGACATTTGTTTTAGGGGTATGCAGGGCAGAAAGCCAGCAGAACTCAAACAGAGCGTAGTCTGGGGAAGAGCGAGGCGCAAGATGTAGCTAAAACTGCTTTGAGGAAAATGTGCTTTGGCTCATCTTCTCATATTCTCGGAGCAAGTGTTCCTCGAGACCATTTTTAAGCTGAGATCCCTGAGTTGTATGTAGAATTCCTAGAATTCACCCCTATATTATTTAAATCTCTCACATTGAGTGCTAGCCAGGCTAAAGTACAGCCTCCAAACATGGTGGAGGTAGCTCCATCAACAACTCACAGGGAGAGCTAGCCAGGCTAAAGTACAGCCTCCAAACATGGTGGAGGTAGTTTCATCATCAACCCACAGTGAGAGCTAGGCAGGCTAAAGTACAACCGTCAAACATGGTGGAGTTCGTTTCTCCCACAACTTACACTGAGTGCTAACCAGGCTAAAGTACAGCGTCCAAACATGGTGGAGGTAGTTCCATCAACAACTCACAGGGAGAGCTAGCCAGGCTAAAGTACAGCCTCCAAACATGGTGGAGGTAGTTCCATCAACAACTCACAGGGAGAGCTAGCCAGGCTAAAGTACAACCGTCAAACATGGTGGAGTTAGTTTCTCCCACAACTTACATTGAGTGCTAACCAGGCTAAAGTACAGCCTCCAAACATGGTGGAGGTAGTTCCATCAACTACTCACAGGGAGAGCTAGCCAGGCTAAAGTACAGCTTCCAAACATGGTGGAGGTAGTTTTAGTATCAACTCACAGTGAGAGCTAGCCAGGCTAAAAAATGCTCTTCACTGCTGCCAGCTGGGAATAATATCCGTTAATGGCGCCTAACGGACACCAGAGGGCGCAAACAAAGGATTGGCACTAGATTGGCTTGTCTAGAAAACCTCAGCGGGCAGCAGAGCAGCAGGTTAGCCTCAGCGCTGATTGCACTCGGAACACAGGGTTTGATTATTGCTGTCCAACAGGGCAGTGTATCAGGGGGTTGTTAAGGTGTCAGTGTGTGTGTGTGTCAGGGTGTGAGTGTGTGTGTGTGTCAGGGTGTGAGTGAGATGTGTGACTGATCCAGAGAAATAAGGAGCAACAACTTTGAAGTCAGTGTTTATTGGTGTGATCTAGGTGTGTGTGTGTGTGTGTGTATGTGAATGGGCGGGCATCTGTCTGTCTGCCTCCTGCCAAGTGGTTTCTTTGTGCAAGAGAGAGTGTGAGTGTGTGTGTGTGTGTGTGTGTGTGTGAGTGTGTGTGTGTGTGTGTTTGTGTACGTACTCCACATAGATTAGCCACAGCGTCCTCCTCTACAGCTGGTTGAGTCCTAATGAGGCAAGTGTGTTGGTTATGCAACTCCCTCATGGCCTCATATACACGATATGGACAAAAGTATTGGGACACCTGCTCATTTATTGTTTCTCCTGAAATCAAGAGAATTAAAAAGAGTTTCTCCTGCTTTTGTTGGAGTAACTGTCTCTACTGTCCAGCTTGTCAATAGACTAGAACAGGCTGTGTGTTTTAGAGCATTGCTGTGAGGATTTGATTGCATTTAGCGGCAAGAGCGTTAGTGAGGTCAAAAGTACTGGATGGAGCTCCACCACCATCATTCCAGAGAACACACAGTGCTTCCACTGCTGCTCAGCTCAATGCTGGGGGGCTTTATACCCCTCTACTAGCCCATGCCTGGCTGCTCCAGAGAGTCCTATTATTCTATTGGTAGTAGTTTTCCACAGGGACTAGACAAGCTTTGTGTGTTAGTGTGTCAGATGTAATGATGAGTGTCCACAAACTTTTGGACATATAGTGGGACTCTTCTTTATTAGGAATTACAAGGTAAAGCATTCAGGCAGTTCCTTAAGCTGTCATAGTTCTCTACTTAGGAACCCTTAAGGAACCACTTGGTTTAGGGTGTGTCATTTGCAATAAAGATTTGAAACCAGCCCTTTATGAACCGCCCTGTTTTGTCCTCATCACTTTGTGAAACTCCAACTGGACCTCAGGGTGGGCAGTGTCAGCTCAGCTCTTCTCTGCTGTGGAACTGCTGTCAATGCTAATGGCCAGACCACCAGAATAGCCCCTCATAGTAATCTGCAGTGTCCTCAGCAGAGGCCGGTGTAGGACGCGCTGTCCCAATGCTGAGTAATCCCTTGAATAATCGTGAATTATTTGGTTAGGCTTATCTAGTGGAGTCCCACAGGGTTCAATTTTAGGGCCTATGAAGCTGATGTTGATTATGCCATGGATGTAGTTGATTCTAGTAGTGTTTTTAACTGCAGAATTTCAGACCAAGAGCACTGGCCTCAGTGTGTCTTACCCTTCCCTGTGTGTCAGAAGGCTGCTGTGTAGCAGCGATTGCCAGCAGGCTTAATTTAATTAGCCTGTTCAACAAGTCACAGGTGTCTTGCTTTTTGTGCAGCCAAGAATAAAATCTGGCTAATGCTTGGCCCACTTAGACTGTACATTTCTCTCTTCACCCTCTAACATGCTCATGTGGGGCTCACATGGGTGGAACGTGGGCTAGGAGGGTTCTGGGTTAGCATGGGCTCTCAGTGGGTTTGTACATGTGTTTTTCTGGGGCTCAGTTGGGCGTCCCAGATAGGCTCTATTGTTACACACCACTGTAATCTCACATGGGTCCCATCTAGGCCTCATATGTCATGTACAACCCAGATGGGGCCCATGTTTAACCACTCTAGGTCCCATCGCTGACTCTGGTGGGCATCCATGTGGGGCCAACATGGAACCCAAGGGCAAAATGTTCAGGTTCCCAGTTGGGTACCCATACAGGCCCCACATGGACATGTTGGCTGAGTTGTTTACATCTAAATGATTAAATTATACAATATTTAATGATGAAATTAGCCTTTAAGTACTGATGACATCTCCAATTTAGGTTGGATTTTGTCGCTGTTGGACAAAACTCTTGTAATGTCAACTTTACAGGAGAAGGAAAAACCTTCCGAACTTTCAATGGAAGTCAATGGAAAAAGATTTTATTCCAAGCCATTTTTGAGAATTTCTATTGGTCCGTTCATTATGAAATTTGGCCAAAATATAAAGACCAACTCCCAGATTCACATCATGTCAAAAAGTGAAAAACAGCAAAAATGTAAACACACAGATTGTGTGTGACAGTGGTGATATACAGTATATCTGTGGTATGTGTGTGTGTGTGTGTGTTTCATTGAAACAGCCCCTAAAAGTCTCGAACTCAGCCTTCAGTATTCGTCTTGTGCGGCCTATAGCAGTAATCGTAGGCCTTTCTAGCTTCACTCTTTCAGACGTTTCAACAGGTTTCCATCAGATGGCAGCATTGCACATGCAGAAGACGCCCTTTGCCTGACACTTGATGTGAATGTCCATTCACGACTCACGGGAGACTTGATTTCAAAGCAAATAGGGTTCTGTCTAGTACTGAAAAGCACTTGTTGATCTATGGTGGGATAGTGGAACCTTTTAAAGAACAGTGTACCAGGTTTTTCTTGTAGGCGGGGCTAAAGTGCTGTATGCTGAATAGGTGGTTTATGCAGCTTATTGTCCAGGTAGCGATGGGTTGTATGGTCTCAAACTTGAACACTATTTACAGGTAGTGTTGTACCTGTATTCTGGGACGTTGGGCCTTTTCTGTATGAGCTGCTGTGAGATATGTACTGGCCCTCTTGTACCAGTACATGGCCGGGGATTTAGATTAGACGCTCTCTGAAGGTTGGACTGAGATAATGGTTTTAACGATTGTTTGTTTTTTGTGTTTCCAGGGCCAAGGTGTTTCGTGGCAAGAAGGTTCAAGGAGAATATGATATCCGTGTTGAGCAGGTATGTGATTTAACTACGTTCAGACATCTGAAGTTGTGCTGGGTTTCACAACTCTGGGTTTCTCTATGGGAAACATAAATGGCGTTTTTGAAAATCTTGTGTACCTTTCACTCCCAAATGGCTCTGAATCTTCTCAATAACTCCTCTGTAAACCACTTCAACGACAAATGTTGCTACATGCAAGCTAACGCTACGCTATTCACTGAACTGAACGCTAATGCTGCATTCAAGTGGTGTCGGTTTTATCGGGAAAACGAGTTTCCCGCCAAGAAGCACCACATGAACACCCTCTGAAGTCGGACGCTGAAGTCGGACACATCGACATTTTCAATGCAGCGCGAACTGGAAGAGATGTGCCGCAAGCGCTATTTCCAACATGGCCGACCAGTTCACGTTTACAGTGAGGCTCTGAGCTAACTCTAAGCTGACGTTTTCCTCTTCCCCTGATCTTTCCGTTCCACCTTTAACGAGGCAGCAGTGATGCTCTGCTGTTGGAACGTACACAATGTAAACATGGTAACTGCAGCATTATTTAAGGTGGAATGGAGAGTTAGCTTTAGAGTCAACTCTTGCCTTTTTTTAGTTTTAGCTGCTCACTGGTAACCCCGCCACACTTATCAGTTTTAATAAAGCCCTGTTTATTTTTCACTCACCAAAATAATGTCACAGGTGAACTCTAGGTCTAGTAATGGCGTCCAGAGGACACCAGGTGGCACTCTGCAACAGCAAACATTAAAAAAAGATGGTGCCTGGTCCATTACAATGCCTTGATCTGGACTTATATATATTTATATATATATAGGGCCTAAAGGTCAGAGGGGTCGACTTGGTACCAGAAGTATATAGGTTTGATATCCAGGAATGGCAGAAAGTGGGAGTGGGAGGGAACAGGAAGGGGCAGTTCTCCCTCACTGCTCTTGAGCAAGGGTGCTGAGCTTAAACTGGGTATCGATGAACTGGGTTTATTACAGATATTTACATAAACTTCCAAGGTCCATCATCAGATCTACAGCCACCCCCCCCACACCCCTCCTCCCACCTGAGCCCTCCTATAAGCAGGTTAAAGTGATGTTCTCTATTTGCTGTTCCAGCTTGTGCCCGTCCAGACTCTGGAATTTGCTGCAGCAGCAAAACGACAAACTGAAACGGTGTCAAATGGAGTTAATAAGCAGCGCAGATATTGCCTTTGTGAATTACCGAGTGGGCGGCGTGTGCTGAATACCAATAGAAGCTGTAGCAATTTTCGTTCTCCCTCGGCTCGGCTGGTGCTGCGTGATTTGGCCTGCGAGAAGCGCAAAAAAGCCCTCATGTGTCCGTTCAACACCAGCTTGTGCTCTGGACGAGATGATGAGTCATGGGTTTCTCGGTGCGTGCTAGTTTGGGCACCGGTGTCTGCAGAACACGTTGCATTCCCTCAGAGCTGCACAGTCATAGCGACACCTCTGCCCCACAGCTCCGCTTAAATATGAGCTTTTTATCAGTGTAGTGAGCTTATGCAGCTTATGCAGCACTGCATGTTTAATTTGGTCAGGTACAAGGCCTCAAAGCGACGGTTCTGCAACAGGTTCAGCTGTTCAAGTGCACGGTTCTCCCTTTAGCTCTAGGGTGGAACAGTCATTCAAGGTAACAGGCTGATATTTAGCTCTACACACTGCCTTAATTATCATTACTTGTACAGTACTGTGAAATCCTTCTGCTTGCACAAGGTCAGAGTACAGGGTCAGCTGTGCTTCAGCACCCCTGAAGTAGAGAGGTTAGAGGCCTTGCTCAAGAGCTCAACACAGAGCAACTTAGTGGACCCAGGTATTGAACCCACAACCCTGTGATCAATAATCCAGAGATCTGTAACCACTGAGCCACCACTACCCAATAACCTGTGGTTAGTTAGTGTTTGCTTTGACCCTGCAGGTTCCCCACAGTGCTCTAACTGTGCTAGATAACATCTCTGAAGAACATCAGGTCCAAACTGAGACCAAGAGTAGTATTCATGCTTATTAGTGATTCTGATTGGTTCTCTGTTCTCCCGCCCACTCTGAGTTTAAATGTTTATTGTCCCACCCACAGCTAAAGTAGAGATTCTGATTGGTTTTGCCTCTGAGTTTGACTGTTTATTGTCCCGCCCCCTTCCTAAAAATGTAATTCTGATTGGCTTTGCCTCTGAGTTGGTCTCTCTGTTGTCCCACCCCCTAGCTAAAATAGAGATTCTGATTGGTTTTGCCTCTGAGTTGGTCTCTCTGTTGTCCCACCCCCTAGCTAAAATAGAGATTCTGATTGGTTTTGCCTCTGAGTTTGACTGTTTATTGTCCCGCCCCCTTCCTAAAAATGTAATTCTGATTGGCTTTGCCTCTGAGGTGGTTTCTCTGTTGTCCCGCCCCCTAGCTAAAATAGAGATTCTGATTGGTTGTGCCTCTGAGGTGGTTTCTCTGTTGTCCCGCCCTCAGCTAAAATAGAGATTCTGATTGGTTCTGCCTCTGAGTTGATCTCTCTGTTGTCCCACCCTCAGCTAAATCAAAGATTCTGATTGGTTCTGCCTCTAAGTTTGACTCTGTGTTATCCCGCCCCAGCTAAATTAGAAATTCTGATTTCTTGACTGTGTTGTTGATTTAGGCCCGCAGTAAGCACCATTCTAATTGGTCTAAATTAGCTTATTAATTAGCCATGTTAGCTTCACAGGTCCAGATACCAAGCGTGTCTTATTCGAATCCATTTCAATAGAAAAAAACACTCCTTCATGTGTTGCTGTGGTTGACTGGAACTGAGCCATCATTTACTTGCTTTTTGTGATATGATTTATTAGGTGAGTGCCATGATTCACAAAAGTGATTTCTGACATGAAGTGAAACTTTCATACTGAGTCACGCTGAATACCATTAATGTAGATCGAGGCACAAGGAGATCAAGGGGATTCAGAGGGTACTGTTTTGTGGTGGCTGGTATGGAGAAAGGCTTTTTAGCTGGCTTTTGACTGGAACCTACTGGATCTACTGCCAGTCTGTACAGTTAAAGTTGGGCAACATGATGACTTAATTATCATTGCCTCATGAGAAATATGTATATATATATATATATATATATATATATATATATATATATATATATATATATCAGTTAGTTTTTTAGAATTGTTCCCTTCACAAAGCTCCCCACACTAGGAGGCAAAGGAGATGGTTGTGAAGGACACATCTCCTTTGATACATGTGAAACCAGCCACCACCTCTTTTCCAACCGCCGCCAATGCATCATTGCCAGGCAGCCGACACGCTTGTAGGGAAGCACCAGGTTTCCAGCACCACCACACCAGCCAACATCGCTTAAGAGTGATGAGGTGGGAGAAAGCACCATCTACCCACCTGGAGAGAGAATGGCTAATTGTGTTCCCTCAGTTTCCAGCTGCTGATGGCAAAGCGGTATGGCTCGGGATTCAAACTTACCCTCGACCGTCAACAGCAGCCTTCTGAAGTACTGCTCTCTCAGTCCCGCCTTTAAACGACTCGTCCTTAAGTGACATGAGGCTTAAGACCTGGAAAATTTCATATAAAAAAAAACACTATTAATTTGCTACAGTCAGTCACTGCACTGTCGACGTGCCACAGCTGGCAGCGTCGTCCAGTGATGTTCTACCGCTTTTACCATATTGCTCCCATCATTCATTCCAATGTATTGTTCAATGCAGCCAACTGGCAAATTGACCTCATATCATGACGTTCCGGTGCCTCAGAGAGAGCAGTCTAAATGGCGTCTCGGTTCATTGATTGTAATTATGAAGTTGCACAGATCTGCTCAGATGTCCCCCACATGCAAGACCACCTCACAGTGATCGAGCATCCAACCACCAGAGGCATCATAATGGTTTCAAACAACGCAAACGAGAGACTCGCTCAGTTCCATTACAAACAAAAAGAGTGCATTTCCTGCACAGCTTGAGTGGTTTTCACTGATTGCTATGGAATCTCAGTTGGTTGCTATGCTATAGGGGGTGGTTTCTAAGGTGTTGCTATGTTATGCCAGAAATCTCAGCCATTATGTTTGGCTAATGGACCTGTGTCCACAAACTTTTGGCTAAAATGTGGGGTGCCAAAACATTTGTCCAAAAGCTTTTTGGCCCTTCGGCTCAACCATTATGTTTGTCTAACAGAGCTGTGTCCATAAACTTTTGGCTAAAATCTATTGTGCCAAAACCTTTGCCCAAAGGCTGGTTGGTTCACTGGCTTAACCATTATGTTTGGCTAACAGAGCTGTGTCCACAAACTTTTGGCAAAAGATTGGGGCCCCAAAATCTCATCCAGTACATTTGGTCAATAGAGCTGTGTCCACAAACTTTTGCCACTTCCACTGTATCCACTGATGGTAGTTGGTTGTGTGGCAGGCCAAGTCAAAACAGGTGGTGAAAACTTGCTAACACTGTACACAGAGCCAAAACATTATGACCAGTATCCCTAATATTCTGTTGGTCCACATACCGCCCAAGCAGATCCCTCTACACCTCTGAAGGTGGGATCTGTGGTATTTGGCAAGTTGAAGACCTTCCAGCAGAACTCTTGGAAGTTGTGAGGTGGAGCCTCACACGGGTAAACAGCGCACCTGACCCCCCCACCGTCCACATACCCGTAAAGAAAACAGGGCTTATCGGACCAGTCCACCTTCCTCCATCACTCTGAGGTCCAGTTCTGATGCTTGTGTGTCCATTGGTGTAACTGCTTCTGACGGTGGACAGGGATCTGCATGGGCACTCTGACTGGTCTGCAGGTACCCAGCCTGGCAGGGGGCCCATTTCTCCCATATCTAGCACGTCTTACATAGATCCCAGACTGGTCATAATGATTTGGCTCATCTGTAGACAGATGTCAGTTTCTGAACACAGGGCTGCCATTGACCAGATTTTGGACCAGTTTGTGGACCAGTGTCAGCACAGCAGCGACACTGAAGTGTGTGTGTGTGTGTGTGTGTGTGTGTCGCTGGTGTGAGTGAGTGTATGAGTATGTTTATGAATGTTGTGTTTTAAGGCACTAAAGGTCTATTTTTACCCTTTTTTAGGCAGAATTCTCCGAAATCAACCTTGTGGCACACGCCAACGGATCCTGCAGTGTGGACATGCAGGTGGTCAGGAATGGGACCAAAGTAGTTCGGTAGGTTTATTCTTTAATTAAAGGCAATATGTATGAACATCATGGATGATCTGATTCCAGCGGATCTATCAGGCAGCAAGGAACAGTCAGTTGTTGAAGGTGGCAAGCGTAAAAATGGGCACCCAAGGCTCGTTACTGATGCTCATGGAAGCCCCAAACTCACAACGTACGTCCTGAAAGCAGCAGCTGTCCAGATACTACAGGACACCGTCAGAGGTCTTGTGGTGTCCAGGCCTCGACGGCTCAGAGCTGTTTCGGTGGCATGTGGGAGACCTGCACTACATTAGGCAGGTGGTGTTAATGTTATGGCTGATGGTGTATTTATTTGCTCACTGCTGGGCTTCTTCTTCTTCGAACATCTCGCCAATGCAGTGGACACTCTGTACAGACATGAATAGAGTTCTAGGGTTTACAATAGGCCCCTAATGACCCCTTCAAAGCTGATACGGAGCCGCTTCAGTCAACTGCAATCACCAGCTTGACCCTGCGGTCATCTGCACATGCAAACCCTGAGTGGTTTCCTCTCCGCCAGCCCTGACATGACCACTCATGTGGTTTCCTGCAGCGAACCCACAGTGAGTCCTGCGGAAAACTAGAGGAACCCAAAATCTCCACATGGTAAACTGGAGCAAATCTGCCAGGCTTTGGGACGCTCATGGCGGACGTAAGGCAGGGACATGAGCTGGCCACAGTTTGAAAGGGGCCAAACCTAGATGGTGTGTGAAGGTTTTGTAGTATTGCAATCAGGCTGTGGAACTAATGTAGCTTGGACACGTCAAAAAGTTTGTGGACACCACAACACATCCAGCGTTGCTTCTGAAATCAAGGGTATTAATAGGGAGTTCGCCCCCCTCTGTTGCAGTAACAGCCCAGCCTGTCTTTATCTGGGAAGACTTAACACTGGGGGGCCCGATCTTACACCCCGAACGTCTGTTTTCACGCCGTTCGCCTGCGTCGTTTAAATAACGGCAAATATTTCTTTGCCGGTGGGCACGGTGGTCTCGAAATGAGGTGTGTTCAGGCCAATTTCTGGCGTATTGCTACGTATCTGGGCCACCGACTTAAACAACCAAGGCAGACATTCGTCAACAGTCAGACGGTCGTTGCTATCTTGGCAGTGAATTGTCAACACAGGAACGTGCAGCCCGACGCTCGTACCCCCCCACTGAAATAGCAATCCGCCAAAGTCAGACCGTCCACTGCTTGTTAGCCACATCAGTCTAAAAAAACGAGCTCCAGAGCCCCAGCTGTGTCCGGATGGGATGGTGTCATTCGGGTTTGGGTGGCTCAGACTGACTCCCTCACACGGTACGTTACACAAACATGTACGGGAAGATTCCCTACAACCTGTGCAGGCATGTGTGATAGAGGCTGTACCCGTGTGTCTAGCACGTACTTCACCGTGCCCTGCAGGCGTTGCATTACCGACAACTATGAAAGGGAACGCTGGGTCATCTCGGGGTCGCATCTCCTGGCAACAGCCATGTGAAAAAAAAACCCTCCGAGCCCAGTGCTGGACGTCACTTAACCCTTAAACTGCAGCTCACTGAGCCAAACTGCCGTAGGCCGAATAGACATATATATACATATATTACATACACATATAATATATAAATAATATATATATATATATATATATATATATAATATATATATACATATATATATAAATAAATAAATAGAAATATGCAGATGTTGTTTTTGTGACATCACAAAAACACTAGATTTAGCACTAACTGTTTCGTTGAACTTAATTTTGAGAGAGGAACCACACCTTTAACCCCTAATGACCTTCACCTCCTCCCCACCTCCTCCTTCATCATCATCATGTTCTTCTTCTTCTTCTTCTTCTTCTTCAGAACACCACTCTCTAAAGGGGGCCAGGCTTCACACACAGACCACAGGAAAGCCGACCTCGGGACTCCTAGCCAATACGCCTAGTGTCTACATATGGCCAGATTTTCCATAATCTGGGCTGTTAAAGGAATACTTCAGCAAAAAAACTACTGACCCCTGATTCGTTTGATCAGCCAAGACATGTTTGGTATTTGACATGTGCTTCTTTGGTCTAGAACGGGAGACGCTAGGCTAACACTGCTAACAAGCCCTTAATTTGGACTGTCACCAATTTCATCTTGATAAACAAAGGCCTACAAATGCACCCAGATCTTCTTTGGTTCGCAGCAGTATATATGGGGTATCACTCGGCTCGGTCTGAAAGAGACGTTTTAACCATGTTTACAGGCTGCATCACACTATGAGATGATGAGACGGGGATCGTGGGCCCTTTAATGAAGCTAGACTGTCTAATAAAAATGGAATTTTGCAATCAGAGGGAAAACACACTCCATCAGACAACACATTAAACGTGTTTCATTACTGATGGGCGCTTAGGAGCTCGCTCACACACACACACACGTGCACACACACATACGAAAATACACACACACACACACACACACAGCCTTAGTAGTGTTCTCCTCTCTCAGGCTTCCTATTAGGCTTCATTGAAATTCTGCGCGCGCAGAGACTTGGTGTTAATCAAACTGGGCTAGTGTTTACTCTCACTCATCCACTCGCACAAAGGAAGAGCCAACAGGAGCCATCTCATATCACCATCACTCTCTCACTGACCTGAGAAGACTTCCCTGGCTCTTTCTTTCTGTCCTTTTCTCACTCACTTTCTCTCTGCTCTCTCTGACACTCGCTTAATCTCTCTCTCCCTCTCTCTCTCTCTCTCTCTCTCTCCCTCTCTCTCTCTCTCTCTCTCTCCCTCACAGTGCCTTTTCATTCGCGCCCTTTCTCTCTCTCCGTCTCCGTGTCCCTCTTTTTTCCCTCGCTCCTTTTCTTCTGAATCAGTCTTGCGTCTTATATGGGGAAGATTTGCCCATTATGCGAAGCGTTCCTCGATACAATGCGCTGGAAAGCAAGGCCCTCGAGGTGCGGCAGGCGGCCTGCGTTTACCTCCCTATTTTAGAGCCACTATAAGGACGAAAGTATTGGGACACCTGCTCGTTCACTGCCTCGTCCGAGATCAAGGGTATTAAAAAGAGCTGATCCTGCTTTTGTTGATCCTGCCCAGAGAAGAAGGCTTTCTACTAGATGTTACTAGAGCATTGCTGTGAGGATTTGATTGCATTCATCCACAAGAGCACTGTTAGTGAGGTATGGATGTTTGGATCATGATCACCACCCCACCATCTAT
Source organism: Salminus brasiliensis (assembly GCF_030463535.1). Classification (NCBI taxonomy): domain Eukaryota; kingdom Metazoa; phylum Chordata; class Actinopteri; order Characiformes; family Bryconidae; genus Salminus; species Salminus brasiliensis. The sequence continues at coordinate 2,216,632 of NC_132898.1, forward strand.
CATTCCAGAAAAAAGGCAGTCCCTGGCATTAGGCAGCATGGTGCTAATAGGTTGATGTTAATCAGCTTCAGAGAGTCCTATTCTTTTGGCAGTACTTCTCTACAGGGACTAGATAAGCTGTGTAGGTGCATACAGTGGGCTCCACTTTGTATGGGAACCATAAAGGTTTTGTCCACAGGTTTCATGTTGACCCCACATATGGATGCCCGCCAGGGTCAGTGATGGGACCAGGAAGGGTCAAGCATGGGCCCCATTTGGGATGTACAGTGTATACAGGCCCTAAATGGGACCCATGTGAGGTTAATGGTGGGCTGTAACAATTATAAGGCCCATTTGGGAAGCCAAACTGGGTCCCAGTAAAAACACATGTACAAACCCACTCAAAGCCCATTCCCACCTGGAACCCACCTAGACTGTGTCCAGCCTGTCCAGACCATGAAGAAGCTTGTTCACCAGTAGTTGTGTCCCATGTCTCACCTGTGTCCAACCTCTGTGCTAAAGAACACTGTTGTGTCCCGTGTAGATCCTTCAAGCCCGACTTCGTGTTGGTCCGACAGCACGCCTACAGCATGACCCAGAACGAGGACTTCCGCAACTTGATCATCGGACTGCAATATGCTGGAATTCCTAGTGTGAATTCACTGGAGTCTATTTACAACCTCTGCGATAAGCCATGGGCGGTGAGTTCCCTCTAAAGCTTCTCCACCCATCATCATTCCCAGTTTAGGAGAGCATCAAAAAGCTTTCCTCTCCTCATATATGGGCTTCTAGCTGTTTAGTAGACCCTGCTGAAAAATAAAACAGCTTGATTGACCGGCCTAGCTCTTGATGCTTTGATGGTTTAGCTAGCTCTACAGACCAGACCAATGCTAGTAGACCAGCTAAACCATCAAAACAGCTTGGTCTGGATTCTGTTGGACAATGTTTTTGCCTGAACAACCAGATCAACCAGTCTATTTGACTAGCATGACCAGCCTGACCACACTAGTCAACACTAGTGTGACCAGTTTGCCAATAAGCTTGGTCCAGTTGCTCATGGTAATCGACCAGATAGTCCATCAAACTCTAATTGGACACATGCTATGCTGGTGAGTGCCTCAACCAGTTTAACTAGCTGAATTACTGGGAATGGTTTTGCCTGGATGACCAGCTTCTCAACCATCTTGACCATGAAACTAGCAACCAGCTACCAGCTAGCGGGCTATTTTCAGCAGGGGTGATCAATGTATTGTTGGCTAGTTAGCAAGCTGCTAAGATGACTAACTAAAGCTAGCTATGCTACGCATGCAGTGGATGCTGGGAAGTAGCCTCTTTTAAACCTGAAAAATAGTCATAAAATAGTGTTTTGAATTAGTTGGTCAGTTTTTAGTATTATTAAACCTTCATCTTAGCATTTACCATCATCATCGCTAATACGTTGCCTAAAACAGCCTAGTACTGGTATTTAAGGCGGGTTTTCCACGTTCATCAGCCTCAGGACCTTTTAACGTCATTCAAGAAGGTGCTTGTTTGGGCAAATTAGAATAAATAGAAATAGTACAGAACTACCAGAAAAGTATTTATTTAGTATTTAAGAGTTTAAACCTACACCACAGCAGTAATAATTAGCGCTTTACGATTGGTTGTATGTTCTAATTTATGCTAGGACAGAGTATTATGTATTAAGTATATATTACATGGAAAGGTTTTCTTTACAGCACTGAAGAAAGTGGCAAAAAGTAAAAATTCAAGTAAATAAAAAAATCTATATACTTTTGCTGGTGGTTTTAGACCAAAGCCAAAGGTTTAGCCAGAAGCAACATTTTATTGATCTGTGAGAAAAGCCAGTAAATTGAGGTTAGTGGACTTCTTTGGAGACTTTTTCCATCAGTAGCAGCTTGAGGTCAATCATTTAATGGTTCTCACAAGCTTTCAATAATAGTGGCGGATTCAATTAAACTACTATTGGATTTGTACCTTTTGTTGTAATGAGACTAGTCTTATGAATGCGTCCACTGTTTGCTACTAAAATGTCATTATTTTCCCTTCAGTTTGCTCAACTGATAAGCACCTATAAGAAGCTGGGACCCGAGAAATTCCCTCTTATTGAGCAAACGTTCTACCCAAACTACAGGGACATGGTAAGAGAGCAATTCCAAATCATCAGAATCGTTTATTGTAAAATAATAACTGTGATGACGCTTCTTTTTGAAACTAAAGATGCTTTGCAAAGCACAGGGGGATACATTTAACATTTTTGGTACAGTAAAATAGAAACCTATGCATAGCAAAAGAAATACAACTTCATTAAGAAACACTGGTAACACTTTACTTAATAATACACACTCAATACAGTATCGGGGATGATGTACAGCCAAGAAACATCACTGGGGAAAGTCTTTTAAGCTTCATCAGGTTCATACAGAAGGTTGTGATGTAGATAAATGCACTGTAGTTATGTGTGTGTGTATATATATATATATATATATATATATATATATATATATATATATATATATATATATATATATATATATACGTTGTAGTTATAATGTTAAGTGAAGTGTTACCAGAATATTTTGTGTGTATATATATATATAGCAATTAGAAACAAAAAAATTAACACACATTTCTATCACAGATGTTAAAGCAAAAACAAAGTATTAGCTTTTTGGCACAAGAACAATATTAAAATGGCTCAAAAGTACAATATTTCACAGAAAACATAACCCTTTTTTCTGGAATCTGAAAAAAAATCAAGGGTTCAAAAAAATCAGTGGAATGGATTTTTGGATATTTATACTTTGATGTACTTTTTAAAGTTGAAAGTAGTTTATTTAACTGGAAAGTACTAAATACATACTAATAGAATTAATTGCAAAAGTCAATTTACAGTTATTTTATGAATTTGTAATAAATACTTTAGGGACACACTTTTGCACATTTTAATAGGCAATTATTTACTGTTTAATTACTGAATTTAACATATTGGGAAAGTAAAACCATATATTTTTTTCTGTCAAAATGTTACATTTAGTAAATCAATAGAAAATGCATCTAAAATGTGCAGGAAAATATTTGTAACTTTTTTTATTAGGTTTGTTCACTTATTGCATGTTGTTTCTAATCCATTAGAATGGAGGAATGCAAATGTAGCTTAATTAAAAGCAAAAAATATTTTTAAAATATCCATAATAGATATTTACAGGTGCTTTAGGTAGCATATGATGTGTATGTAATCTGTTTAAAGTTTAAAAACTTTGCATTGTCACATAACTTAGATACCACTGGGCAATTTAACTGGGTGCACATTCAATAAAAACCAGTTTAAATACAGAAAAACCAGGAAAAACAGGATTGGAATTTCTTAAGTAGCATAAAAAATATATATACATTCTTATAGGACAGAAAAAAACTAAATCCAAAACATTTATAAATATGCATACAAACCGACACATGATTTTTCCCCCCCAAAAAATAACAGAATACACCAAGTTTCTGAATACAATGTCTAATAAGAAACGTTTAACAATTCTAAGGAAATATAATATGAAGTTGAACAGAATGCGTAATCGTTCCATTTCCCCAAACACATCACTTCTCAGCTGGGTAAGGTGCCTTTCCTTCGGCGTTCCAGTCGGATACTGAATTACAAAGATCACAAGCAACAGTAAAGTGAAACTGAATTACAAGCATTAAAAAAACGAGACATTTTGAAGCTCACAACCTCAGGCTTACATTCATTTAGGAGGCCCAGTCAGGCCAAAGCAGACTGACTGATAGAAAATCAGGGATGCTGCCCTCACCACCCGCACCACCCTCCCACCCCTGTCCCCAGTATTCAGTCCTCAGGGGTCAGACACGTCCATGAAGTCATTGTCCGGAGGGCCGCTCCCCCTGTACCAGCTGCACGAGCCATCACTGCGCTTGATGCAGGCGTACTGGCGAGCCTGCTCTCTGCTCAGTTTGTTGTCCAGAAGCCAGTCCGTCCACAGGCACTCGTTTACAGAAGACGTACAGCAGGGGGAGGTGTAGCAGGTGGAAATCTGGAGTACGAAATATTATACTTTAAGATCAGCAGTGAAATACAAATACAAACAAATACAAGTTTCGAATTTCTGAAACTTTAACTCGCCTAACTCGAAATTAAGTTAGTGTGTGTAAGCACAGCAGTTTTCTTAAGTATTTTCTTTTTTGTAAATATTTATATAGTAAAAAAACGAACCTGAGCTACGATAATATTAGCGAAATAGATTTTTGTAGTTGGTTTAATTTTCTCATATTCGAATTTGTTTCTTCAATAGTTTTTAAACAAATATAAATAATAAATGTACATTTACATAAACGCCCACTTAAGTAATCAAGGAAATTTTCAGCTGAAATTGATGTAAAACATGTTGCTTTTTGGACTGTTGTAACCGAAATTTGAGCTAAATGTGTCTGCCATCAAATTACATTGCAGATGGTAATCAACGGGGTCCAAGCACTGTGTTTCATTATGGAGCCAGTCTTATTTATAATGGATGTGGGGTCTCGAAAGTAGAAATTTGGACACGCCTTCATTGGTTAAACTGTAGTTAAACTACAGCGATTTTCCCCAAATTTTACTCTCAGAATTCAAGTTTTCTGACTGTCTGTCTTGTAATTTCGGACCATTTCAATTGCAATTAGAATATAACAGGAAATTCCACCATCACAATGTTGTCCTATTCTAATTAGCACTGTATTACAGTATAACTGAAGCTTCTAAACATTCCCATTTTTGTACCAATTCCAGAAATGAACCAGGAAAAAGTTTGATTGATAGGGAATGTACCGTGCAGTCACAGCCCATTTGGTATCTGTAGTTAAGATTCTTTTTCTGGGCCAACGAGAGGTTATCCCAAGGCTCGATGAAGTCACACAGTCCCACTGAGACTTTTCCTTCACTCCACATGTTTCCTGCAACAGGATTGAATGTTAAAATGAATTAAAATTAGGTTTAAAATCATTCATCTACATATGTGATATAAGTTTGGACATACACTATATAGACAAAAGTATTGGGACACCTACACAGTCCACCCACGGGAGCTTTTATGATCATCCCATTCTAACCCCATAGTCATTATTAATCTGGAGCCGGTCCCCCTTTGCTCTAAGCTCTACCAGCAGCAGCAGGTCTGGAGCTCTGCAGTTACGGAGTCAGTTGGAGGCTTTTCTGCACTCTGCTCTGAGCTCAGCACTCGGCCCTGACCCCGCTCTGTAACTTTACGTGGTCTGACAGACACTCGGTGGCTGAGCTGCTCTCTGTGAGCTGTCTGCCTTTCTCTCACTGATGTGTGAAAGAAAGGCAGACTGCAGGACTAAGGGCTTGATGTTATTCACGTGTGGTTTAAACAATGCAACTAAATAAAACATCTCATTTGATCTGTCCAAATACTTTTGTCCATATAGTGCATGGAAAGGACAAACTTTCCCAGACTTTACTTTATGTGTTGAGTTAGTTGAGTTTCACTTACAATTTTTTTTTCTTTGCCTATCCCAGCTTAGAAAGCCAGGGTCAGAGCACAGCGTAAGTCGTGGGTATTGAACCCACAACCCTGTGATTTCTTTTTCCAACAATATATGATTTGTTAATAGTTATTGCAGCCCTGTCCGCTGCAAACTGACAAATCAGAAGGCCACAATATGGAAAGGTATATGTCAGCATCACAGGGTTGTGGGTTTGATACTCAGGTCTGCTAAGCTGCCACTGTTGGACCCCTAAGCAAGGCCCTTAAAGGCAAGACTGCCCTGTACTATGAAGGCTTGCATTTTTAGCCTGTAGAAGATCCTTGAGGAACCTTTGAAGGTTCTTTAGAGAGGAACACCTTAAAGTGCTTTGATGAAGCATCAAGGAACCTTTTGTCTTCTAAAAAACCTTTTTTTGAAGGTTCCTCAACGCACCCCAAGAGGTTCCCCCACAGTTTCAAATTGAAGAACCTCCATGTCTACTTATAAAGGTGCAGTTGCAGGTTTTCTAATGCAATCATGCTGGTAACCCTACTGTTATCACAAACACCATAACCTTGCCAACAGCAGCCTACCTGAAAGCAGATATTGGACCTTGTTGCTTGCATCCAGCTTAACGCCGCACAGAGAGGAGAAGACTGGCGTGTAGACGTACTGAATGTCCTTCAGTTTGTCAAAACCTTTGAACATCTGGAAACATGAACGAGAGAGTCAGGAAGAATTGTAATCGCACCTCCTTTTTTCGGCCTAACAGGCCAGCTTTCCCAGGCCTGGTCAACAGGGTAGTCCAGGACCAGGGTTGGTACCCACAGATCTATGGGTATTATTAGAGTTGTCAAATAAACGTTGGGTTGGGGGAAATCTAATCATACATGAATACCTGGATAAATGCAGCTCAATCAAGCCACCATTGGTGGACTGATGGTGGTGGATGGATGGAATCATCTAGTTCAGCTGTTGGAAAGGCAGTCGCTTCTCATTCTACTTGCCATGAGGGACATAGCGCTATTTAATTAGCGTTAGAAGGTGCTGAATCTCAGTAGCCTGCTTGGATTTGTGTTCCATTTGTTCTATCACTTGAGCTCAATGTGTAGCCTGACGTCCCTCCCTTGAAGCTGCAGATTTGATAAAAGCTGAAAATCCAAGGCACCGAATAAATCTATTGAATTATTTATAGACTTCACACGATATCGAATAGAGCCCTCGGCATTCCCTGTCTTCTTCACTTAGCGTAATGGCTTCACCAGAGACAGGCCTCATTTTTCATTCTTCTACAGTTCCAACACAAGAAGTCTCAGAAGCTGGCAGCCGAAACTGAAGTACGACAAAGGCGCTCACTGAGACTCACTTAGGTTTACATGCATGTGTACATACCCTTCACTACAGGTTCTGTGGGACTACTCACCTTGATCAGCTTGATTTCGTACTGAATCATCTTCTGGTAGGGTGAGGAGCTGTTGCTTGGGGAGATGATCTTCTCTCCGGATATCTTAGCCCGGATCACTAAACAGGAGTTTGCATTGTAAGACAGTGGTGCAGAAAAAAATACTGATATCTGAAATTACTGAAAGGTGATGCATAAGAATCTGAGACACTTTGATAAGAACCAAGCTGTGATGTTCTATACGTCTGGGACAGGACATCTCCAGAACATCAGACAGGTCTTGTGGGGTGTTCCCGGTACACAGTGGTCAATACCTGCCATCTGTGAGTTGTTGATGGAACTACCTCCACCATGTTTGGAGACTGTGCTTTAGCCTGGCTAGCTCTCACTGTGATTTGTTGATGGAACTACCTCCACCATGTTTGGAGGCTGTGCTTTAGCCTGGCTAGCTCTCACTGTGAGTTGTTGATGAAACTACCACCACCATGTTTGGAGGCTGTGCTTTAGCCTGGCTAGCTCTCACTGTGAGTTGTTGATGAAACTACCACCACCATGTTTGGAGGCTGTGCTTTAGCCTGGCTAGCTCTCACTGTGAGTTGTTGATGAAACTACCTCCACCATGTTTGGAGGCTGTGCTTTAGCCTGGCTGGCTCTCACTGTGAGTGACATGCTTCAAAAGAGAATTCTGTGACTTGAATACACACTCTGTAAAACAATCTTAACAAGTGTAATCCTTTTAAATATAGTCTAAATAAAAGAAAATTGTCATTTTGTAAGTAATAAAAGAAATATTGTAAGAGTAATGAACTCTTTTCAAACTTATTTTGACTTTTTATTTTGATATTTACAACAAGCAGAATTATCCAACATCACTTAAATTAAGTACAAATAAATTAGAAATTGATAGAAAAAAGAGAGAAAAAAATATATATATATATACCACTGGAAAGTGGTATAAAGCACATTTACCATAAATATTACTTTATTACTTTAATGGTAAAGAACATAGTATTCAATACCAGATGGCCAAAAGCACACTTAACCTTAACCTGTTGTTTTTCCCTCTACTGTTAAGTTGCCACTGTGGCAGTACACAGTTTCAAGATGATATATATATATATATATATATATATATATATATATATATATCCCCCAACTGCTAGAAGTAGAAGTCCAGCCCTGCTGGACGAAAACTCGAGCTAGCTGTTCGCAGGAGGATAGCTGTGATGCTAAGATGCTGCTATGGCAGCTGAGCCGGACTATGTGGGAGAGGTGTTATGGGGATGTTCTGTACAAATGCTGAAGGAATTTATCTGTCATTACAAGCTCATTTTTGCCATTCCATGCCTGGCTGTTTTCGAACAATAGGGCGGAATGCTAAAGCCAGCTGGGTGGACTACCCTCTGTGAGGCCTGTGGCGCGCTTCCAGCTCATGGACCAACTTTCACACCCTTAGAAAGGGAGAGGCAGAGTCTTTCATAACAGCCCAGCTGGACATTTAACAAAGCATACATCCAGAGCCTACTTGTGGGCTTCAGGGAGGAGTGCTAAGTCTAAAAGCCTTAATGCAGTTTGTTCGTGTAATTTCTTTGGAAGTCTTTTGAACACATGCATAGCTGATGATATCTCCCACACCTAATGCAATGTTTGGCATGGGCAATGTCCCACCAATTAGACTTAGAACCAGAATTTTTTGTCATAACATTAAACCACCTGCCTAATGGTGTGTACCAACGCCATCAGCTCCCTTAAGTCCTGTAAGTTGAGCGGTGGGGCCTCCATAAGCCTAAATTTTCATTGGGAGTCCATGAACCTGCCACTGGTTCACTGGTTGTCCTTTATTGGAGCACTTTTGATAGGTACTGACCACTGCATACCATTTTTGGAGATGTTTTGACCCAGTTGTCTAGCCACAATTTGGCCCTTGTTACTGGTACACTTGGTACCAGTGTAACCAGGTAACAGCTGGTTTTTGAGACCTGCATGAGCTGGACCAGGTGTGTTGGGGCAGAAAATAGCTGTGGGTCACTAGAAGAAGGGTTAAGAAACTAGCCTAGTCAATTGACCCAACCCAGAATTGAGTAGGTTGAGTAGCAGAATTGGCCCAAAGTGAGTAGGTTCTTCTGTATGTTCTTCCAGTTTCTTCCTGTTATTAAAAGAAAATCTGCTATGACTTTTGATGTACTTCACAGCTAGTTTGCTGCACACATTCACATGCTCATTCCAGTAGGCCTCGTCTAGCCGTTAGCTAACAGCAGATGGGTGGACATTAGATTGGTCCTAGATTCCAGTGGGAGATGAAGACCATACGCTCTTGTGCGGAAAAAAAAAAGTTGGCAGTAAAACCCAAACTGGCAAACCACTCTGATATACCAACGGTACTATTTGACTGGAGTCACCAGCTTCCAATTTGGTCCCGTTTTCAGTGCTAACAAGCATCTGCGCTCTCATGCTGTGGCTGATCTGAGGGGCCAGTTTGGAAATGGTCACTCTTGGCTTTTAATTCAGTATTCTAGTATATTTATCAGTGTGAAAACACAAAGAAACACAATAAAGAGAAACTTGGCTTGATGGTGTCACTGTTGGAAATGAAAGTGTTGTAAGTGCTGGCAGTAGTGGCAGTAATTCAGCTGATAATCTGAGTACTTTCGATAACCATTTAGTAGAAGAGTATAGAAATGTGCTCCTAGGCAAAAGGAAAAGACGTCCGAAATGTAGGACTGGAGGAAGCTTGAGTGGAATCTCAGACTGGCCTCACATGACCACATCCTTGTGGACATTTCGGGTTGGGTCAATAGATTAGGCCAGTATTTCGGCACACCTGTTCTGTTTTAGCACCTGATATTATGCCAGATTCTGGACTGTCATAGCAACCACCTGGGATGCCATAACAACCACTAACAACCACTCAACACAATCACCCCATCATTACCAAGGCTTCAGCAACCATCAGAGCAACAACCTGTAGTGACCCTAGTCACAGCATAGCACAGCAAATGCCTTGTATCATTCTAGAAACCACCATAGCAAGATACCATAGCAACCAGTGAGCAAAACCCCAGCAACCACCCAGGAACTGTATAAGATTAACCTTGTCAAAATGGCTAAATGAAGATGAGAGGGAAGATAATCCAATAGCATGATGAAGAAGAGAGTCAACTGACTCTTCCTTCACCCATCAGATTTAAAACAGAGGAGAAGCTCAAGCTCCACCTGATCACCCCAGAGTCCAGACCTCAACATCATTCAATGTGTTTACTGGGACTTGGATGGTGAGAAGCAGAAAACACTCAGACTTCTCAGAGTCTGATCTTTGGAAGTGTGGAAAAATCTCCCTGCAGATGTCAGAGCACCCCCACCACCATGTTTAACAGATAAGGCGGTGCATTGGATCTGGGACAGGAGGTGAGGAAACATCTCCTGCAGGTTTCTGCAGAAACACCGCAAGTGAGTCTCCTGAGAAGAATGAAACAGTGGTCAAGGTGGATGCTCTAAACACTCAGACATCTGAGAGTACATTTAGGTCGTGAGGTTTCCATCAAATAGGTTTTCTGCCTGAAAATGAAAGAGCTTGTCCAGAATAGCTGTTTGGACTGGACTGAAGGTTGCTCCCGGGACCTCGACTCAACAAACCCAGCTAAACTAAACGTTCTTTTACTCCAAACTGAAGGCAGTTCTTCTCTCCCCTCATTATGTTAGTGAGGACACAGATCTGAAATTGTTTGTCTTGGCAGAACGAGAGGCCGAGAGTGGACCTAAGAGTTCCAGCTGAGACGGTTGACGTTGTTTTCAAACTTGCTGCAGCTCAACTTTCTCTAAAAAGCTCTGTGGCGGCCTGAAGCTTTACCGAAGCTTTCCTGAGGTTTTACTGTAACTTTGAAGATCTGAAAAAGAGCTCTTAAGCTGCTGGACAGTGAGTTAGCTAGAAGATGGTAGAAGATGCCCTCAAACTACCCCCAATAAAACTGACCAGTTCTCAGAAACCTTTAGTTTGAAGATGAAGCCTTAAGTTCTAAACGCTCCAAAGTGAAAGATCTGCCTTAGGACCAATCTAAATCTTTCCTGACCCAGATTTCTAAACGCTGCACAGCATGCAGGATGGTCAACATTGTCATGTGGACACCAGCGAAAGGCTGGGAAAACAAATCTCTCGCTTCAGGGTTTATAGGGTTCTGATGTTCTACACTCTTAAAGTCCTACAGCAGAGGGCTCCTCATGACCTTTATAATCGCATGACTACTCTGCAATCCAAAAGGCTTCTATAGAGCACTGAACCCTTGTTGGCGCTATAGACTCTAGGTTCTTCAAATAGTTCTTTGCGCAACCTTTGGGTTCTGTAAAGAACCACATTTGTTATGAAGATGTATGAATAAAAGAAGAACCTTGTAAAGCCTAAAGGTCTTCAGTTAATGTAACGGTTCCTCATACAAAGGTTCTTCATACGTCTCTGTTGTCTATTAATGCGACTGTGTGAAGGTTCTACATGGCATCAAAAGGGTTCCTCTGTTGTTATGAATCAAAGAACCTATATAGAGCCCTTTTTTGCTAATGGGCACAGGCAATTAGGTCCAAAATGGTAAGGTCATGAGCATGAGAGATTGCCCAAAAAGAGTCATGTGCAATAGTTTTGGCGCCCCTGGTTAAATCCAATGTATTTTTGCTGTTGATGCAGCTTGGTGGAAAGCCCCAGGCCCCCAAGCCCCGCAGCACCAGTTAACAGATGCCTGTGCCAACCAACATCTACCCACCCGGACAGAACACGGCTGAGAGTTGTGCTCTCCGGCTGCTGATGGCAAAGTGGCCTTGCTTGGGATTCGAACTTGCGACCCCAGACCATAGTGGGCAGTATTTTAATGCACTACAGTTTATTTACTGAATTTATCTTACTGGAAAAACCTTAAAACTTACACATGGCATCTACAAAGATTCTAAGTTGTTATATTTACTCAACACATTCAGCAAACCAATAGTAATTACGTCCTAAATGGTTCTGGAGAGGAGGGTTCTATGTAGAAGTACTGCAAAGAGTTTTTGCTTTAGCTTGTTCAAGAGCTTTTCTATGTATATGAAGAACCATTTTGCTAGGTATAGAATTATTTATGCATTTATGTATGGTTCTTTACGGGGAGAACTTTTGCCTTTATTCAAGAAAGCTTGGAGAACCCTATCTTCTCAATGTGTATTTTTTTAAGTCAGCATCTCGAAAACCAAAATAGGCCAAGACAAAGAACTGGGAAAATTTGACTTTTCAATTGAGACTGAGACTGAAAGTGCACACACTGCCAAAAGAATATCCTAGCAAAGTGAAATCCTCTTAAATATAATCAGAATATCTGATATTTCTCATTTGTATGTAGTTATAAGAATATTTTGAGATTATTCAACTTACTACTGACTTATTTTCACTTGTTTATCACTGAAATATTGTATCTGATTCCACCGTCAGATCATTTTGCTTGTGTCAGACTTGATCTGTTGTTATTTTCGAATTAAACCAAATGATCTGAATAAAACGACCCTTTTAGTAGGTAAAATCCCTCAAAACCAGAATTCTTCTCATGACATTACTGTAATACTGCATTTCAGAGCCTTCCACCTACTAAGCTTTCATGTTTTGCAGTGCAGTTATTCAGGACAGTCCTTAGACTGAAGGTAAAGTCACTGAGGTTGAGGATGAGGTTGAAAGTACCCTCATCTTCAGAGCTGGTTCCTCTTACACAAATGCAGCTGCCGCAGACCCCAGCAGACCCCAGCAAACCCCAGCAGACCCCAGCAGACCCCAGCAGCCTGATATTACTGTTAGCCTGACCCACACCTGTGCAGCACCTACCTATTTCCGACTGGCAGAAATGCTCTTGGGGATGGGCGAGTTGGCAGGTACATCCCTCAGCCCCCTGGTCCATCACTCCTAAGGCCAGGAGGATCACCAGCCGCAGCCCCACACACTCGGCCAGCTGGGCACCCATGGTCACTCTTGCTCGGCCTGTCGCTTCTTATGAGCGTCTCGGACAAAGTAGATTTCCAGGGGCGAGGATAAACAACAGGGCAGAGTAGGACTGGCAGCCGAGGAGAAAAGGGGGAAAACACTCTCTCTCTCTCTCTCTCTCTCTCTCTGTCTCTCTCTCTCTCTCTCTCTCTCTCGCCTATTCCCTAGCCTTGACTGTGACACTTTTATACAACGCCCCACAGCTCTCTCTATGTCTATGTCTCTCTCTTTCTCTCTCTCTCTCTCTCTCTCTCTCTCTCTGAAGCTGTAAGAAAGCGAGGGAAAGAGAAGCCCTTATGTAGCACTCATCTTTGACTGTGAAGGAGGACCGCCCCCTAACAAAGCCGAGAGGATGGCCCCTCCTACAGGGTGGCCAATAGTTGTGTGAGAGCAGAGAAACACATGGGGAATAAAGGAGAGTGGGGTTTAATGTGCACTATAATTAAACAAACACATCCCCACTGTCGCCCTACAAACCCTCGTAACTGTGAATCAGCAGCTTTACAGGAGGAGGAAAAAAACCTTCCCATCTTTCAATGGAAGTCAATGGAAAAAGAGTTTATTCCAGGTCATTTCGGAGCATTTCTATTGGTCCATTCTTCACGAAATTTGGACACAATGTGAAGAACAGCTGCCAGATTAATATTATGGAGAAAAGTGAAAAACGATGAGTTATGAAGTTCTTGCAGGACAGCAACATCTGCAGTAGTCTATTAAATAAACACTAACTCAACCGAGCTCCACTAGAACCCAAGGTTCCTCACGGGTTCTTGGCTTGAATGTTTGGTTTTAGGAAAATCTAAAGCAACACAACAGTTCATCCGAGAACCCTGACATGATGTAAACACGGGTCTTGATGTGAATGGTTCTACCAAGGAACAAAGGAACGAAAGAACTAGCTGTAAATGGTTCCACCATGCACAAAGAACCTTAAAATTGCTAAAGAACTTGATGTAAATGGTTCCACTACATGTTAAAGAACCTTTAAACTGGTAAAGAACTTGACATATATGGTTCTAGCATGTGTGCAAAAGAACCTTTAAATTGCTAAGGAACTTGACATGAATGGTTCTATCATGTGTTTAAGAACCTTAACATTGCTAAAGAACTTGATCTAAATGGTTCCACCATGTGTTAAAGAACCTTTAAATTGGCAAAGAACTTGATGTAAATGGTTCCACTACATGTCAAAGAACCTTTAAACTGGTAAAGAACTTGACATATATGGTTCTAGCATGTGTGCAAAAGAACCTTTAAACTGGTGAAGAACTTGGCATAAATGGTTCTAACATGTGTGCAAAAGAACCTTCAAATTGCCAAGGAACTTATTCAGTTCCTCCTTACCAATCTAAAGGTTCTTCACACCAATTGTCGGTTCTTTATGGAACCAGAACTGCTTTGTCACACCTTAATTGTAATTCAGATTTCTCGGGGACGTTCTCAGTGTCCTCATGTCACACCTTTTAGCGAACCTGGTTAGAAAGTCGGAAAGTATAACGTTCCCAGTACGTTCCCCTGACGTTCTCCTGATGTTATTATTCAGCAGACCAAAATGGAACGTCTGCTCATGTTAGCAGGACGCTTCCTGTGGGCTGGGAAGGCATCACGCAGGTTAACTGCGATGCCGGATGGGTGACTTTATAATTACAGTCCCGAAAAACAAACAAGGCCTCGAGTGAAGACCCGCCGCGGCCTGCGGTCACGCTGCCTGACCAGCAGTTCTGCTGATTTCACGAGGGAAGTGGCTTTTGCTTGACCTTGCTGGGATGACGTGACTCAGAAATGTGATCAGGAACGTCTGCATCTGGTGCATAACTGCCGTCACTGCCACCATTAGTTTACTTCAGCTACTGCAGATATCGAGACCAGGCCCATGTCTTCACTGGTCTTGTATAATCCTTCAGTTTGACATTTCTGTATGAAAATCAGCCACAGTTCATTTCTACATCAGCATTTCCCTCTGTTAACCTCTTAAAACTTAAAAAGAGTCGCGGGTTTGAGGCCCGAGCCACGCGACTTTGCCTCCCAAAGTTGGTCGCTTTAAAATCGTACTTATCTGGATAAAGCGTCACTATTTAACTTTTTTTTATTAAATGTTAAATGAAACATTTATTAGCAAGTTTAACTATATAATATTGTTGTTGCTACACTGGCATATAAAGCTGATACCAACAGGTAAAATTAGCTAGCTATCGTACACTTGCTATCCGCTATTAAGCTAACCTTGTGCAAGATCAGCAGATAATTGGGATCCAAATAAAATAATAAAGCAACTAAAATATAATACATATAAATAAAATAATAAAACAACTCGGCTGGCTAACCAGTAGCATGCTAGCTAATACAATCGAAGGGGGGGGGGGGGGGGAGGTCAGCTCGACTGGCTAACCAGTAGCATGAAAGTTTATACAGTTGAGGGGGTGGACCAGCTCTGCTGGCTACATGTAGCATGCTAGCTACATCAGCTGGCTAACGAGTAGCATGTTAGCTACATCGGCTGGCTAACGAGTAGCATGCTAGTTACATTAAAATGTATCGAAAGATATTTACTAATCATTACTGAGAAGTTGTTATCTGGGTAAAGCTTCACTATTTAACTTTATTTATTAAATGTTAAACACTTATTAGCAAGTTCAGCAATATAATATTGCTGCTGCTACGCTGGCATATAAAGCTGATACCAACGGGTAAAGCTAGCTATCGTGCGCTTGCTATCCGCTATTGAGCTGACCTTGTGCAAGATCAGCAGATCAGGCTCTGTTGGCTAATGGGTAGCGGGCTAGCTACATCGGCTGGCAAATGAGTAGCATGCTAGCTACATCGGCTGGCTAACGTATTGGGTCCTAAATGGTCCTTCTGTAAGATGACGTTAGAGGGGATAGGATGTATCCGGCGGAATTGGCAGAATCAGACTGGGAAAAAAGGGATAAATAAATAAATAAATAAATAAATAAATAAGTTCCTAAAAGGTTCATTGGATATAAACATCTAGGACAGACCTTAACTTGTTTGGTTTTAGAGGTTCTTCAGACATCTAAAGCAGTTCTTTTAGGGTTCTTTAAAAGAGGCTTTGCTCAAAACAACCCTGTTTGATTACTGCATTGTTGAGACTGTAATGTGTTGGATAAATGCAGCGCTTCAATCCTGAAGGATATCCCTGCGTCCGGTTTGAGTTAATGATCATTTAGGACTCTTTGTGGATTGGAGACACAGGGTTTGAGCTAAGAAGGCATGAAAGCCTTATCTGGTTCCTGCTTCTTGTCAAATGATGTCTACGGCCAATGCTAATATTTACATAGCCATAAACACATGAGTGTCGATTCCGGGCATGGACGACAAAAGCCAAACAGTACACCTCTATTTATAATTCCTGTGAATGTATTAGGCCTTCAAGACCTACACAGATCAGCCATAACATTAGCACCTGCTGATGGGTGAAGTTAAAAAATCGTTATCTACAGTGGCTCCTGTCACTGTCATGTGTCATATTTGGCAATAACAATCAAAACGTTTTTGAAGGTGATGAAGGCGTAGAAGGTGTAAAATGGGCAAGCGTAAGAATCTGTGCCACTTTGACAAGAACCAAACTGTGATGTTCTAGACAACGAACACCTGGACTGTCAGGACATCTCCAAAACATCAGGCAGGTCTTGTGGGGTGTTCCCGGTATGAGGTGGTCTGTACCTACCGAAAGGTAGGTTCCAGGGAAGGATAACTGGTGAACTGTCGACAGGGTCATGGGCACCTCAGGCCTCATTGATGCTTATGGAGGTCCTACCTCTCAACTTACAGGACATAAAGGATCTACTGCCAATAGGACACCTTTAGATGTGACTTGAATGGTCAGATAAAATGGTCAGACTCAATAAAAAGGTCTAATAAACATCAAGTCTTCTGTTCTTCTGATGTGCTTTTGCAGATTTCCATGCCTACGTTCCCGGTGGTGGTGAAGATTGGACATGCTCACTCCGGCATGGGGAAGGTAGGCCGGGAATTCTTCAGCGGATATACGTACTGTGCTGTAATAGCATATTAGTCATTTCTCAGCGGTGATACCTCCTCTTTCCCTCATGACAGGTTAAAATTGACAATCACAATGACTTCCAAGACATCGCCAGTGTGGTTGCCATTACTCAGACTTACACCACTACAGAACCTTTCATTGACGCCAAGTACGACATCAGGGTCCAGAAGATCGGGAACGACTACAAAGCATATATGTAAGTGCACAAGCCTCCATGAATATAGTCAGTGCTGCTGATGATAATGATGGATGACTGAGGTGTTAGAGTCATTGTAATGTTACTCCAGGGTTAACCGACACAAATTTTTTTGTTGTAGCATCACTGAATTTCTCCACACAGTTGAGTATGTTAGAGTCAACGGCTAGATGGAACATCTTAATGATCAGCTGTCGTCAGCAGCAGCACTGATGTAGACACCATATCATCATCATAGTCTGCAAATTCGCAACTGACAGACCTGTTGTAGTATCACTGAATGCTTTTGCAGACATATAATACAGTATATTAAAGCAACCAATTGCAACTAGTTTCTTCAGTCCTCTCCTGCTCTGAGCTGCTTTATGAGCTTTAAGTGCACCATGAGTGAAAAGCACTATATCATTCATGTTGTTACGCCGGAGACGTGAACCAGGGGTGGGTGTAAAAGCAAGAGTCTTTAATATTGAATAAAGATAATCCACCAAAACTGTAATCCAACAAGATCCAAGTCAAAACCAATGAAGTAGAAGAGTGCATGGAAGAAGCGATAGACAAGAAGCGATAAAAAACACATTATACAGGTCGAGAACACCGAACAGCAACAGGTAAGTAAACGCTCAGTATGCAACAATAAACGATGGCAATACTTTGCAACAAGCTAACAACACATGCAGACCTAAATCCAACATCAAAACACTAGACACAGGTGAAACCATTTAGTACTTAGATGACATGGACCATGGAAACTGTCCCTGATTGGATGCTTGAGATTCTGTGACTGTCCTCGAGGAATGAGGGGTACTCTGGGATATGGAGTCCTGCACATCGTCAGAGCGTGGAGGCAGACCCGGGAGTGTAACACATGTCCTCTAAAAACCTGGAAATCTCCTTAAATTTACAGCTGTTTTTTTACATTGTGTCAAAAGTTCATGATGAATGGGCCAATAGAAATGCTAGGAAATGACTTAATTAAAACATTTTACATCAACTTCCTTTTACATTGAAAGTCAACAAGGTCTTACCAGTCTTCTGTTTTCTGTCCTCAAGTCTGGTTGAGTTGAGTTATAAAAAAAGTGTTTTTTTGCGCCACAGCTGTTGCAGATGGTGTTGTATGAGGATGGTGGAGCTATAAATACCTACAGTGTTTGCGAGTAGTTGTAATCAGACATTGAGAATAGTACAGTACAGTGCAGTGAAGTGAGTGCCTCGTTGAATGTGAGTTAATGATTGGCAAAAAGGAGTGATTTGCAGCATTTGGGCGTGGCCAAAGACCATAGTGTGAAGGAAGTAGCTGAATCTGCAGGTGTATGGAAGCTCACGGTCATACGGGTCTACCAGCAGTGGCATGAATCCTCATATATACATATATATCCAATGCTGCCATCAAGTAATCTAGGAAATACCACATTTATGAGAAGTGCACATAAAAGTTGCATTTACTAGCGAGTCATTTTCATTTCTTGATGAGTACCTTCTGAGTTGGGGGTGTGTCAAAAAAAAAGGTTCATAATTGTATTTTAAATTGGTTGTACTTTCCTCATATGTCCAAATGTACTGACTGTTTTCCAGTTGAGGTTAGCCCCAAACACCCCCTGCAGCACTCAGCTACTACACATCCACCAGTCAACCTGCTAACCCCACCTATTATTGTCAGGACACCTCACACAGCTCACAGCTCATGTTCGTCTCTACAGTCTAGCACTGGAGCTGCAAGGCTAGCGTTGCTAACAAGTAACAGAAGGTTATACACCGTCTATGATCTACGCCAGGCATGTCTTGGCTAATCTGCGTCGCATGTATTTTCTGGCTGAACTATTCCTCCAAAGGCCTCAAGGCACCACATGTATTTGCACAGATAATTAAGTTTTGCTCTGTTCTGTTTGACAGGAGAACATCCATTTCTGGCAACTGGAAGTCGAACACCGGTTCTGCAATGCTGGAGCAAGTAGCCATGACTGAAAAGTGAGTGCTGGAGAGTACGATCACATGGCCTGACATCTGGTGAAGCTATATAAGCCTCCTCCCAGCTGTTGAGCGGTACACCTGATTCAGAAATAATGACCCTTTGATTGCGTTTAATTGAGGTCAGCATGTGCGGGACGCTGTGGTTGGGACACTAGAATGCTGGAACCACACCTTGCCTTGTCTGAAGACACTGCGCTCCTCACATGTCCAACAGTGTTGCTGTATTTTTCAGACGTCTGATCGATTCCACATGGCCTCTTATTTACAGTTAGGCCTATACAGTTATCCTATAGAGGGTATAATACCGAGCTGTTTCATCATCATTAGCAGCCCAGAACTTTTCCACATTACAAAATCTAGCTTTTTTAAAGGTTTAAGCTGGATTAGGTACAGGCATTTTGTTATTGAGCTATGGAAGTACTGTAAACGTCCCATTACAATGCCTCACAAAGACAGGAATACTAATCAGAGTGTGTGTGAACATTACAATATGTGACCTGTCTCACCTTAAAATTCACATACGTTCTAATATCAGTGCTTTTACCTGGGAAAAGGTCATTGTACACTTTAGGGGACATCTTGCAAGTCCCCAAATACCATGCAGTCAGAAATTCTGTGGTATTAAATATGCCTGGTGTGTTTTTTTTTTTTTTGTTTTTTTTAACAGACGAAAGAATAAATATGTAGCTGATATTTGTTGATTCTGTTATAACTGACCTGTCCGTGCTCCGAATGGCCTTTTCTGTAGGCTAGGCTGGATAAGCTTTACAAAATGCCGACAATAAATCCAGTCGACCTAAAACGTTATCAAGTTGTGTTAATGTAGGAATAACGCTTCAGTATTTCACAGTTAGCGTGTTAGTTGAAGTTTATCACAGTAGCTCATGGTTTGCTTGGCAACTTGAGGTTTGCGCTTAACGTTGAGGCAATGACTAATGACTAGGCTTAGCGTTTTTTTTTGTGGTTAGCTTGTTTGTCAGTGTGTAGCGCTAGCTAAAAAACAGATAATCAACTAGCTCATTGAGAAATCAGTCGGAATGGATAAGGCTAACAATATTTAAATGACAATATAAAGTTTATAATATTGTACTTTTGTGACTGTGAATTCTCAGATAACCTGAAAAACATGAATATTAGCTTATGAAAATTAGTATTTGCACAATGCTCCTGTCAATCAGTCAACCTCAGAGAACATTGATGGATGACCCTCATTTCAAATACAATATACACTGGAAACTGTAAAAGAGAAATTTATTTGTAAAAATGTAATATAAAAAAGTGAGGGAAAAAAACTAACATGATCAATTATAATAGTAGAAATCTAATTTAGGCCATAAAAAATATAAAAATGATAAAAATAAAAAAAAATCAGAGAGAAAATACACAGATCATAAATAAATAAGAGTGGAAAAATAAAACAATAAAAAAAATATACAATTAATTTCTAAAAAGAAAAGAAAAAGTTAGCAAAAGCAAAAGGTAAAAAGACAAGTAAAACATATTAAAATATAAAATATATCATAAAATAAAATAAATAAAACAGATTTCTGTAGTAAATTTTAGATTGCTGGGGCACTGCAGCTAAAAGCAGATTTTCCCAGTTCAGTAAAACGCTAGATTCCTGAAGTCCACAAGTAAATATCATAAACACAAGAGTATTACAGGCGTATACATCTTATTATAGCTCTACTTTCATAAGAAAATTGAAACCCTAGAAAATCATGATCTCATTGGCCACCATTGTCTTCTTGCCTTCGTTTTTTTAGGTACAAGCTGTGGGTGGATGCCTGCTCAGACATCTTCGGAGGGCTGGAAATCTGTGCAGTCAAAGCCATACATGGAAAGGATGGGAAAGACTACATCACTGAGGTGAGGCTGACTGACAGCGGTCTAACCAAGGGCGATTACGACAAGCTAAGCAGAGATTTACGAGCCTCTCAGGTTTAATTAGGAATGGGTGGCAGCGTTATTTTTACAGTTCCCTGTCTGTCACTCTGTTATTAATATTATTGCAGCACAGCAGTAACAGCTTGCGTGACTCGTTCATACATTATTCCAACTGCGCTCTGAGATTCCCTGAATAATGTACGGAATAGTAATGAATTTGTATGGATGACGGATAGGCTGGATGTTTAATAGGCCTACACTAGACAAATGGACAAATTCTCCAAAGCTCGATGCCGTGCTGCTAGAATATTAAAAAATAGTGTTTATTGCAAACATTTATCTGCAGGCGCCTGTGAGCTGGATGCCAGTTTTACTGGCTGTATTTGGATGAAGCTTGGGGTTTACTCTCATCACGCTTGGACATGCAGAATAACTGTGGTTGTGTATTTTGGTGGGGCAGGACATGAGGCGTTTACCACAGTGATTGTGCACCATTATTCTCAGTGTGTAGACATAGGGGGCGTGAGTTTACGATGGTTTCCGGGGAAAAATCATAAAGCCAGTTCCAGTTTCCAGTTTTTCCTGGGGATTTTAGGGTCTATTTAGATCTCAGACAGCGATTATCGTCATACGGACAAAAACAGAGTAAGCCAGTAATGACGCATTGCTTACTTCAGTCTGTCCTGATGTTACTTACAGCTTTCTTTTTTTATCTTTACGTCAGCTTCTGTCATTTTAACAGCCATAGCATCAGCCAGAACATTAAAACCACTTGCAGGTGAAGAAAATTGAAGAAGTTACATATTGGGCGGCAAGTGAACGGTTAGTTCTTGAAGGTGATGAAGAAATGGGCAAGAATCTGAGACACTTTGCCAAGAACCGTCAGAACCAGTGATGTTCAAGACGACTGGGTCCGAACATCTCCAAAACATCAGGCAGGTCTTGTGGAGTGTTTCCAGTAAGGAGTGGTCAATTCCCACCAAAAGTGCTCCAAGGAAGGACAACTCTAGGTAGGCTCTGGGTGATCCAGTAGGCACCACCACTATCCCGAAAGGGCCTTGCTCACTCTGGCTCCGGCTCCGGCTGCTAATTGCTGGTAGCACTTCAGTCATAAGCTGAAGCCAGAGTCAACTCTTTTTTTTTTTGCACAATTAGTCAGGGGCGTCACATGGGATTGGGGGGGGGGGTGTACTAACAAGGACTGAGGACTAGGGTTAGGGTTAGCTGGTTGATATGAGCCATGGAGGGCCCACCTCACAACCTACGGGGCTTAAAGGACCGGCTGCTAACACTGGTCAGAGGTTTTGTGGAGTCCATGGCTCAACAGTGCAGACCTGATTTGGCAGTTTAATGGGGACCTACACAATATTAGGTAGGTGGTTTTAATGTTATGGCAGAATGGTTTATGAAATGGGTGTCAAGCATTCTAAAACACTGAGCTGGGATCATTACTGTAATTCCGAGCTAATGTTTAGACTCAAGCCACACAATTGGCCCAATTTCTAATCCCATTAGTGCATTTTGTTCTTTGCTTAGAATTGAAAAGCGTGCAGCCCAGCCGAGATTGCTGAGAGGAGGAAAATGGTGGAGTTTTGTGGGTCGTTTGGTTTGGAAGCATCACAGAGAATCAATTTATAGCCTTGTTTTCTTCTCACTTTCATCAACTAGGTCTCAACGTGACACCTCAGTGTGGCGCGTGAGAGTGACACACCACTGGGTTGTGGATAGGCACAGGCATACACCCTCACCCACACACTCACTGTTTACACCACTCCATCACTGGCCCGGCTGCTGACGTCAGAATGTTCATCCTGATTGAACCTTTCCACTTGCTGAGAACGGGAGGACTGGTCTTCGGACTGGTCAGATGTTTCCCTGGAGTACCACGTCCAGGTCAATAATTGTTTGTGGCCTTCTTGTTTATAGCTACTGTAGCAGTGGAGAAAATGCTGCTACAAGCAATGACTTTTTTCAGCTGTCTCTGGAGGTTTCAATGCCCAGTTTTCACCCTGTTTCTACCTGATCTGCACAATTTTGCCACAGTGATGGGACGGCCTCTCATTAGAGGTGATTTATGGAGCGGTATTTGGTAGGCGAAACAACTGCCCGAACACTAATGATCTGGTTCCAGTGGCTCCTGTCAAGTTCCGGTGGGTAGTCGATCAGTTCATGAAGATGACGAAGGAAAAATGGACAAGCGTAAGAATCTGAGACACCAAACTGTGATGTTCTAGACAACGACTGGAGAGTCAGGACATCTCCAGAACATCAGGCAGGCAGGTTCCCGCAGTGGTATGCAGTGGTATGCAGTGGTCAGGACCTACCAAAAGTGCTCCAAGAAAGGACAACCAATGAACCAGCTTACGACAGCTTACAATAGGTGCCCGAGGCTCATTGATGCCAATGGAGGTCCCGCCTCATAACATACATAACGTCTTGAACTTGGTGCCAGATACCACAGGACAACTTGCCTCAAAGGGTCAGAGCTGGCTGTAGTTGGTGGCACAAGGTGACCTAATGTTATGGCTAAAAAGTGCCAGATCTGGATTCTGTCCAGTTCGGCTACAAACAAAGCCCGGGGACCCTCCAGGTGATCCTCACTGCCCTGAGATCTGCAGCGTCATAAGACTCAGGAATTAGGAAACGGAAGCCTTGGTAAACCTTTGGTCACAAGACTTAAAGGTCTATTTTGGAGTGTGTGGTGACCACGCTGACCTCTTGTTGTCCCAGAATGATGGTTTTAATTGAACCTCATCATGACGAGTCTCGTTTCCCAGCCTAAAAAACTGCAGGACATGTGAATGGGAGGCTACAGTCACGATTCCGGAGTGGCTGGTCCCAGTAATCCTGCCCCTCCTCAGGCTAGATGAGATTGGGTTGGACTGTGATGTGGTAAAAGAGATGCTAAATAGATTTCCATTACGAAGGGATGTGGCCATGCTTTTCTTCTGGGGTACCGCAGTGACATAGCTGCCAAATCCCACATCGCAGTCGTGCAGACAGACCATCAACTGTCTGGAAGGTATAGAGCAGCTGTCCTGCTGTAATAACCTTAGAGCCAGCTCGCCTCATTCATCTTCGGATGAGCGAAATCGTGGCAAAAGCTTCCCTCTTGTACGTTTCGCTATGGAGATGATTGCCATGGCGATGTTCAGCTTCATCATGTGCGGCCTCGCTGACACAGCATGGCTGGTCCAGGTTTCCATGGCAACTGTTTTCCGACGTTTCTTCGTGTTGCTTCCTGCAGCCGTCCACTTTGGAGCACGTCCAGTAGGCCTCGCCGAAATTACACGCACGTCTTATTGAGGCTGTGCCTGCACTATGAATGTGATTTTATTGAATGAGTGCTAAATGAGCCATGTTGTATAATATTAGGCACATATGTGATGCTTTTTATGATTTGTAATGATTTTGTAAGGTTTGAAATGTTATATTATTATAATATATTATTAAATATTAGATAATTTTATATATAATACATTATCTAATATTAACATCTGGAATCTTCTGCATTTTAGTCTCCTATGCACAACAACACTGTGTTTTTAGGTGGCTGAAAATGGAGGATTTTAAGAAAGCTCTCCAGAGTGGTGATTTTTGACAACTGTAGCAACTTTTAGAGTATGTTGACATCAGCTAACAGCGGAGTTTACTCTTTCATTACACTGAACATCCTGAACTGATCCAGAGACAGTGGCATCAGTAATACTGCAACTTAAAAAAACACCTACCATCAATTTGTATCTCAATTTTCATTGTTTTTTTCTGGTATTCTGACGTGTTATCGCCCCCTGCTGGGCTGTTCAATTGCATGCTCAATTGAGCATCTTCAGGTCGTGGTTGTGTTGTGTTGGGTGGACGGAGAGATTTTCAGAAACGCTTATGGGGCACATGACCACTTTGGGACTTTGAGTGGCTCAGCAATACAATGCACTACCACTATGGCCCGGGGGTCGCCGGTTCCAATCCGGTGCCACACCGCTTTGCCATCAGTGGCCGGAGTCTGAGAGAGCACAATTGCCCATTTCATTAGGTGGGAAGATGGCGCACTCACCCCTCATCACTCTTTAAGTAATGTTGGCCGGCACAGGTGTGTCTGACAGCTGGTGTGGCTTCAAGTGGAGTTGGCTGGCTTTATTTGTATCGGAGGAGACGTGTGTTAAGTGCTTACCCTCCTCGCGTCGGGAGCATTGCTAATGCTAGGGGAAGCTACGGACAGTTGGGTTAATTTACAGTAAAAAACCTGATTGTAAAATAATCCAAGCAAAACAAGAAGAAATCATTTCTAAACATTGAGAAATCAAATCTTAGCATCTTGAAATAATAAAAAAATAATAATTAAAACAAATTCTCATTCAATGACTTCATCTCGTATTAAGGGCATAGCAATCCATTTAATAATGAAAAAAAGTGCTGGATTAAATTAATATTTTAAGTAGCGCTTTCCAGTTTCCATAGATATAAAACTGTGCCCTATTCCCTATATAGTGCACTACTTTGGGATTCTGCAATTTTATAGTGGTGTAGTGTCAACATTTTCATAGTGTCACCATAAAGTGTACAAACAATGTACACTAAACAGACATAGAATACCCATAATCCATTGCATTGTTGGGTTTGAAGATTCGAGCGCAGCTCCTCTAAGGAAGGCCGATGTTCAGATGGTTTATGTGACGTAGTGATGTGTCCGGAATCGTTCCCTACCTTGGAATTCTGTGGAATTCTGTTCACTATAACAGTGCCCTACTGTTCTAGTGATCTGGATTTTTACATGTAGGGGGCAATGAATAGTAAATGAATAGAATAGAAAAATGTCAGTGTGGGCGGAGCCTAAGACTACCACTGTTTTCAGGACGGACCTGTTCAAAAACAACCTTCGACACTCGACCCAATGCACTGGCCTCAGGTCCAAAGAAAAACTCAAGCCCTTAATCTCATCAAGTAAATATTGCCGTTTCTGCTGAAGCACTAATTCGGTTATCTGGCTCTAGTTACCAGCCTACAGAGATGGTGCAGGAGGCTCCATTCATCAAATCCACACTGATTCTAATTAACCTTCAGAAAAAAATTGACAGTCCAGCCGACGCTGCAGCAGAACAGTGGAGTTCTTTGATATAATGAGAATTTCGTTCTGCTGGATTGTTTGGGCTGAGCAGAGCGCCGTCATAACTGAACCTACACTATGCTGTGTTGTAGACCCTTGTCTGATGTGAGGACACTGAGGATCGTCCAGCCAGTTCAAAGCCCTCAAAGCCCAGCGGAGGCCTAATGTTGCTTATCTTGCTTATGTAACACGCTCTGACAGAGAGAGGCTCTCTCCACATGACCACCAGCCTTTTGGACGTCCTGCCCTCAGCAGCTCTGAGCTTTGACCTTCTCTGAGCGATGCGCGCTATGAAAAGCTCTCAGTCGCAGCAAGATGGAGATGGAGGTCGATGAGGATTTAGAGTCACAGAACTGTAATGATGCTTTTACTGGCTTTTATCCTTTCCGCCCCCGCTTGCAGGTTGAGTATGTGGACAAAGTGAGCCAGATCCTAGACGCCAGATCTTTTACTCTCGGAATTCGCTTAAATGTGGCTGTCGAATGTGGTGCATTCAGGTTCGACGCTTTGATGTCCTCTCAGCATCCACTACAGGCACTCAGTTTAGTCTATTACGACTCCTAATAAGAGCTGGAGCTTCTAAAGCGATTTGTTCCACTTCTGCTCCAAACCATCTAATGAGTTCTCTAATGAGTTCTCCTTTCTACCTGAGGTGCTAAAAAACATAGTTAATGAACTTTGTTGGTACGTGGGAAGCATATACAGCAAGCACAGTGGGCCAGACTTCTGAAGTTCAGAGTGGATCAGTGATCTTAAATGCTACCAATGCTATGGCTTGGGGGGGGTGGTCGTTAGTTTGAATCCCGAGCCATGCTGCTTTGCCATCAGCAGCTGGAGTCAGAGAAGGCACAATTGCCCGTGTTTTCTCAGAGTAAGTAGATGGCGCTCTCTCCCCTCATCACTCTTAAAGCGGTGTTGGCCGGCGTCTGTTAACTGGTGCGTGCAGCACCTTCCTCCAAGTGTGTCGGCTGGCAGGAGATGGGAACGGGTGGTAGAAATATGGGGGGAAATTTGAGGAGGCTCTGAGTGGCCTAAGGGGACTAAGGCACTGGTTCGGTTGCTGTTTAATACTGCTTGCCATCAGCAGCCTGAGCCACAGAGAGCACAATTAGCCTTGCTCACTCAGGGGTGGGTTGATGGTACCTCCTCCCAACATCTTTTCTAGTGTGATGTTGGTCAGCCCAGGCGTCTGTTAGCTGTTGGATCGGAGCTGGGGAGCCACGCTTTCCTCCAGTGATGCTGCATCCTCCGAAAATTAAATCTTAGGTCTTGTACTTGATGGAGGTACTGTAACCTCATCAGGAGTACCAGAGAATAAAGGAAAGCTCACATCTTGAGTAACTAACACACCATGACCTTCTGTTCCCTGTCTACAGGTGGTGGGTTCCTCCATGCAACTGATAGGAGAGCACCAGGCAGAGGACAGGCAGCTGATCGCTGAGGTGGTCCTGGCTAAGATGAGCCAAGTGGCAGCTCGCACGGCCGCTCGCTCTTCACAAAGACCTCCAACTGCTGTCCAGCAGCCACAGGTAACAGTCTTCAGTAGGCTGCTTACCCTTCATACAGCTGTTTATCCTTCATATAGCTTATCCTTCATACAGCTGATTACCCTTCATATAGCTTATCCTTCATACAGCTGCGTACCCTCCATACAGCTACGTACCCTCCATACAGCTTACCCTCTATACAGCTACGTACCCTCCATACAGCTGATTACCCTCCATACAGCTGATTACCCTCCATATAGCTGCGTACCCTCCATACAGCTGCTTACCCTCAGTACAGCTTACCCTCCATACAGCTGCTTACCCTCCATACAGCTGCGTACCCTCCATACAGCTGCTTACCCTCCATACAGCTGTGTACCCTCCATACAGCTGCTTACCCTCCCTACAGCTGCTTACCCTCCATACAGCTGCTTACCCTCCATAGAGCTGCTTACCCTCCATACAGCTGCGTACCCTCCATACAGCTGCGTACCCTCCATACAGCTGCATACCCTCCATACAGCTGCTTACCCTCCATACAGCTGCTTACCCTCCATACAGCTTACCCTCCATACAGCGTACCCTCCATACAGCTGCTTACCCTCCATACAGCTGCGTACCCTCCATACAGCTGTGTACCCTCCATACAGCTGTGTACCCTCCATACAGCTGTGTACCCTCCATACAGCTGCTTACCCTCCATACAGCTTACCCTCCATACAGCTGCGTACCCTCCATACAGCTGCATACCCTCCATAGAGCTGCTTACCCTCCATACAGCAGCGTACCCTCCATACAGCTTACCCTCCATACAGCTGCGTACCCTCCATACAGCTGCTTACCCTCCATACAGCTGCTTACCCTCCATACAGCTGCTCACCCTCCATACAGCTGCGTACCCTCCATACAGCTGCTTCCCCTCCAACAGTTCCAATGTTGTAGGAACCTGGCGCCACCTGCTGTAGAATCAAAATAAAACAACCACTTAAAATTGTGGCTTTTTATAAAAATAATAAGATGGGATATATATATTAAAAAATATAAAAAATAATAATCCATCTGGGTTGTACGCTACATGCGGGGTCTACATGGGATCCATGTGAGATTAGGGTGAACTGCAACAATATAAGCCATTTGGGAAGACCAACTGGGTGCCAGTCCAAAATGTACAAACTCACTCAGAGCCCATTCCCACCAGGAACCCACCTAGCCCACCTCCAACCCATGTGAGCCCCATATGAGCAGTATATGGCTGTATATGACTAACTGTAACCACAGTAGCAGTGTGTGAAACTACCTCCACCATGTTTTAAAGCTGTACTTTAGCCTTGGTAGCTCACACTGTGAGATGTTGATGAAACTACCTCCACCATGTTTGGAGGCTGTACTTTAGCCTAGCTAGCTCTCACTGTAAGTTATTGATCTTCTTCAAAACAGTGCTCTATTACAGCCACCCGGAGGGAGATTCAAATGATATAAGAGTGAATTTCTAAAACATATACACACCCATCATGAGAAACATCTGTCAGATCATTTGCAGAAGGTATTGCTATGATTTGTGTTATTTGCTACAGATGTGCTAGATATACCTAGAGGGCAGAGTGCAGAACTACAACAGAAAAAAAGAACTGTGTCTATTATCTATTCTATGCATGTATATGTATGTGTCTCCACAGAGCTCCGCCTTAAAGGAAGGCCTGCCTGACCCCAACAGGACTCCATCCCAGCGTGTCCCTCCTCAAGGTTGTTTACAGTACATTCTCGACTGTAATGGAGTTGCTGTAGGAGCAAAACAAGTCCAGGCAAAGTGATTTCCCCCTACAGAAAGGCCAGGCAGATGTTTCAGCTGCAGAGAAAAAGGGAACTGCAGATGTTAGTAATTGAAAAGCGATTGGGGTTCAGTTTGGGATTGTGCTCGTCTGAAGTCTTTCAGTTGGCTTTGACTAGAACCTGATTCCACACTCTAAATGGGTTACTTTAACCGGTAATGCTTGACCTTTGATTCCTGGACAAATGCAGCTCTTTAAAAAACATAATTTCCTAGGATGCTCATGTTTATACTCGCCGTAGACGTTTGATTGAACAGGATGTGACAGTTCCTTTCATTCCTGAATCTTAAATACAGTAAAGCTTTTTCTCTCTGAAAACTGAAAACTACTGTGAAACAACGAGAAATATCAAAATTGTCGTTATCGTTTTTGCTCCCACAGTCAGGGTGAATTCACTTCGATTCAGAATCATATTCAGAATACACTCCTGCATGGTTTTTACCTTTGAAACAAAACCATAAAACTTAAAAACTGTAAAAACAAAAGCGTTTCAGAGTCGTTCCGCTCTTCCAGCTGTAATCTCAACGTCTCTGCATTCAAGGAAAGTATCGGCTTCAGTCGCTCCTGATCCTCCCATTCTAACCAAAATAGTTGACACTGTCAAATGTTGATGCAAAGTTCAAATGTTAGCTTTTTACATGTATGAGGGAAAGCCATGCTAGTTAGGTACTTCCCAGCTTTACCTGGTGGCCTGTTAGGCACTTTAGGCAATGTTTATTCCCAAGTACTTTACTGGCCTTAGCCTGGCAGCCTATTGAGTATGTTAGGCAGCGATTATTCCCGTGCTCTTACCAGCTGTAGCCTGGCAGCCTGTCAGATACTTTAGGCAAGGATTATTCCCACATACTTCCCAGCTTTATCCTGGCAGCCTGGTAAGTATTTTAGGCAAGGGCCATTCCCAGGTACTTCGCAGCCTTATATCTTAGCAGCTTGTTAGGTATTTTAGGCAATGAATATTCCCAGACACTTCCCAGCTTTAGCCCGGCAGTCTGTTCAGTACTTTAGGCAAGGATCCTTCCAAGACACTTCCCAGCTATACCTTGGCAGTCTGTCAGGTACTTTAGACAATGGCTATTCCCATGCTTTTCCCAGCTTTAGCCTAACAGCCTGGTAGGCACTTTATGCAAGGATCACTATCACTCCCAGACACGTCCCAGCTGTATCCTGGCAGTCTGTCAGGTACATTAGGCAACAGTTATTCCCATCCAATTCCCAGCTTTAGCCTAACAGCCTGGTAGGCACTTTATGCAGCGATTATTCCCAGACACTTCCCAGCCTTAGCCTGGCAGCCTGGTAGGCACTTTAGGCAGTGAATATTCTTAGTTACTTCCCAGCTTCATCCTGGCAGCCTGGTAGGTACTTTAGGCAACAGTTATTCCCATGCTCTTCCCAGCCTTAGCCTAACAGTCTGTTAGGCACTTTAGGCAAGGATCATTTCCAGACACTTCCCAGCATTAGCCTGACAGCCTGTCAGGTACTTTAGGCAACGGCTATTCCCATCCAGTTCCCAGCTTTATCCTGGCAGCCTGTTAGGTACTTCAGGCAGTGAATATTCCCAGTTACTTCCCAGCTTCATCCTGGCAGCTTGTTAGGTAACGGCTATTCCCATGCTCTTCCCAGCTGTAGCCTGGCAACTTACTGAGTATTTTAGGCAACGGTTAGTCCTAGGTACTTTAGGCAACGATTTTCCTCTAGCACTTCTCAGCTCATCAACTTTTGACAGAGTTGACTACTCTTGTTACTCCGGGAATTGTGCTGGCTTTCATTGGATGAATTTTGCCTTTCAGGACTTTGACTTCGACTTGCGTACCCACTGAACCCCTTCCCATTTAGAAGTGCATGCGTGAAAGGGGCTCACGTCTTGTCCCGATGCAGCGTTCAACTGTACTGTTTGATGTTTTATGTGTTTTCTGGCTGCTTTTTCTTGTAACTTGAGTTTTCTTGAGGCTACCATCGGCAGTTTACACTAAACCGAAATGCTAATTGTGCCTATGCAGGGTGCAGGGATACTCTCCTGCTACTGTTTACACCTATTTTGATAAGTGAGCAAGTTCCTCACTGCCTGGTGACTGCTAGCTGAATAGTTTCGCTGTTGTACATGTGTGTATACTCTAATCGACGGTGTGTGTTGAGGTTTGTGACAGTAGTGGCTTTGTAAGGCAGATGTAGTTCATGTAGCTTTGCATGAGTGACGTTGCAGAAACTGGGAACTGAATGTAATACTGTGTTTCCATAGTGAATGTACATGAAACTCTATAGTGTGCTCAAGTGCAGTCTATTGCCTACCTTTAGTATTGAGACCCTTTGGTAACACCTTACTGAAGGGCAGTGTTCATAACCCCACAGCCATAACATTAAAACCACTTACATAATACTGAGTAGGTCTCAAATCAGCCCTAAATCGTGGATATCTGGCACTAATTCCACCAAATGCCAGCAGCAGATCCTTTAAGTCTTTTAAGGACCTCCATGAGCATCAGTAAGCCTTGGGTGTCCAGTTGTTCTTAACTTCGAAGCACTTTTGGAATGTACTGACCACTGCACACCCCAAAAGACCTGCCTGATGTTCTGGAGGTGTTCTGACCAAAGTGCCAGATTCCTACGCTTGCTTCCTACACATTTTTCCTGCTTCAGCACCTTCATCGCCTTCAAGAACTGACTGTTCACTCGCTGCCTAGTGCGTAGATCCCTCTCGTTGACCGCAGCCACTGGAACCAGTTTATCAGTGTTATTCAGTGTTATTTCCTGTCAGTGGTTTTAATGTTATGGCTGATGAAGAGGTGTATGCAGGCGTCATCCAGCCTTGTGAGCACTGCCTCTTTAGGAAAGCGTTGGCTGTTTCTGACATCGGATTGCTGACGGGAGTTGGAATGAACTCTAGCGAGGCCTTGTTGAGGAGTTTAGCGTCTGGGGGAATTTTGATGAATGCTTTTGGGATCTCTTTTTTAATACGTTCTCTTTTTTGGTTACAACTGAAGCCATCAAGTTTGAAAATGTGTCCAATTTCACCAAAGTCGGTGATCAATATATTCCAGAGAGGGGAACGGTCAAACTAGCCTTTTTTGTACAGATATGATTGACATTTTTAAGCAATATGACTGTTTTGGTGGATATTTTCAATACTAAACACAACAAGAGGGTTTTTTTCCAATAATGAATTTTAATAATCACTGTTAATGACTGTAATCCGTAATGACCGTTGCTTATAATGTACTGTTGGCAGTTTATCTCTCTTAGTTATTTTTACTGCCATTTATTTATACGTTTTAATCAATGTTGTTTTTTATGCAAAAGCATTCAGTGAGATTCAGTGAGTACAATGTCATTCGCGCACTGATGAAGACAAAACACAGTCCATAACAATGAGAAGTCGGTGGCCATTGTGTTTCACTGATTAACAATCTTCACTTTTCTACTTTTCATGCTGTTAAAAGCTATAAACTGCCGTTGTTTGGCCGCATGTTTGGAAGAGCTAAATTACTTGCATGCCGTTTTACCAAAGAGTGGAGAGACAAATGGAAAAGTCAGGTTTTGGTTTGAAATGACACTGGATGTTATTATATTATTATTATTTTTGGAGCTCTAAAAACAATGTCTGGGTTTCCTGACAATACTGCCTTTACAGACTAAACCAACTCCACCTGACATTTCAATACCGTCTCTTTAAATCCAGTACTTGTGTTGAAGGTTTGGACACTTATTTTTGATTGCTCTCGGAGTGTCTGGTACAGACCTATATAGCCCCCCCCCCACCCTCATGTCCAAAGTAATAAAGCTCCCCTTTGCAAGACCTGTATGTTCTGTGTTACTGTATCATATTTTGGTTCCATCATTTCTGCAAGTTTTGCAGACATGCATTATTATGTCTGGTCATTGTGAACCTCTAACTATTACCAAAGCCTTTGTAGGCTCTCCTCATGGACACAAGGCATGAGACTGAACTGTGATAACGATAATTAGCTCTTATCAAGCGACACATCCAATATAAAACACGCCCAGCTGTGGGTCATGAGTATAGTGGCAAATCCAGGTCCAGAAAGTAAAAAAACAGCCTGAGACATTTGTTCTAACTACCTTAACCTCCTGAAGCCTAGGTTTACTATTCTGTTAAATTCAGCTCAATTCCATTGCGCTTTGTGGAGAGTCCCACAGGGTTCTATTGTAGGGCCTATTAAGTTTTCATCTGAATGAGTGAATAAATGAAGCATGGGCCCACTTAAAAGGTGTAAAAGGTTCATGGATCTCCTGCTGCTTTAAGCTTACTCGAGCTGTCCAGGCTGTTCAGGCAAATTCTGGCAAGGTTTTCTGTTTTCTAGACCAGGATTTGACACATCTGTCGAACTCTATACAGCACACAATCACTTTATTTTAATAATGCATGTTTTCCTATATTACTTTAATTACATTTTACATTTCTGTATAATATTTTATTTTCTTATTTATTGTTCTGAACAAAATCTCCAGAAGATCAAGGACTCAATCTCGAAAAGATTCAAATTCTGGCAACACTACAACAGGGCAGCATTCGTAAGACTACATGACATCTATGGAGGCCTGCAATGCTCCTTCATGACAACTGGCATAAACCTACATAAAACCTCATCCATCTCATGGATGAGCACGTCCGATTATGCTGTCTCAGACTCCGGCTTCTGATGGCAAAGCGCCATGACTCGGGATCCGACCTTGCAACCCACACTAGGCCTTACTAGTAGCGCATCAGCAGACCGCTGAGCCACTCATTGCCCCTGGTTTTTTAGGTTTCCGTCTGTTGCCAAGGAAGATCTAGGCGATATGTAGCCTAATGAATGCTGCCCTGCAGTTACGCCCACTTTCCACATTTTAAAATGTAGTGTGTGTTTTCTTGACTTAGCTGTTACTTATTTGCATGTGTGGTGATTTCCAGTTTTCCTAAAACAGCTGTTGGTAAGACTTTCCTTGTACACGGCTACATAACGTCATATTTTGTAGTATAACAGCATCAAATTGATATGGGATATTATCTGCGAAGACCACGCATCTGCCATGAAATGTTTAGAGATGGTAATTATGTCAGTGTTAGGTAGCAAGTTTCAAGGAAAGTGTTCCCCAATTTTTCCCTATATCCTCTCATTCCAGCCTCTCCCGAGTGTATCTTCCCCTCCGATTTCATTTCGCCTTTATTGGTAAACCAAATCAGTTTCCCACTGGTTTCTTCCACTTGTACCTTTACTTTGGCCAGACTTGGGGGTGCCTTCTTTGTAACCTGACTGATTAGAAGATCAGAGCAACTGGTGCTGGATTTAAAACCTTCTTCTTTAGCACTGAAATGCAAACAATGTTGTAATGTGATGAGTCTCTTTTGTACTAAACCTAGGGGCCCCAGTGAAACCCCAAGAGTCCCAACCTAAGAGTCAAGAACTTCCATCTGAGCCAGCCCCTAGTGCTCCTGCCCTGGAACCCGTGCCAAAGGCAGCTCCCACCCCAACTCCTCCTCCCACAACACAGCAGCCCAAGCCCCAAGCTCAGGCGACGCCTGTGCCGGCCCCGGGGAAGCCGACGGAACTGCCCCCGAAACCCCAGCCTCCAAAGCCACTTCCCCCAAAGCCTGTGCCTCCAGTCCGGCGAAACTCCAAGCCTCAGATCCAACCAAAGCCCCAGACCCCACCTCCTGCCAAGGCCCATCCTAAGGTGCAGCCTGAAGGCGCAGATCAGAGTCCTTCCCAGACAAATTCAGCCCCCACACAGGTACAGTCCCCAGCCAAAGCCCCCGCTAAACCCCAGTCTCCTAACAAACCCCAGTCCCCTGCTAAACCCCAGGTCCAACCCAAGCCTGTGCCTAAAGAGCAAACCCAGGTTGAAGCTCCAGCTCAGAGAGCGGCTCCGTCCGAAGCGGCACCTTCGGCTCCTGCGCCGTCCACTGCCCCTGGACCGGCCTCAGCTCCTGAGCAGGGTCCTGTAGAGGAACAGCCGGCACCTCAGCAGAAGTCATCACATCCTTTCTTAAAGTAAGTTCTTCATGCTCCACGTTGGAATGTCAATTGCCATCACTACTACAAGCCAGAGAACCCTTTCCCATAGTGTAGCCCTAACGAGACCTAACGAGTCTTCTTCTCCTTCTCTTTTCCAGCAAATCCCAGTCCCTGACCAATGCCTTCAATGCCTTCGGCGAGACCTTCCGCTCCAGCAACGAGGACGAAGCCAAGGCAGAGACCATCCGAAACTTGCGGAAGTCTTTCGCCAGCCTCTTCTCTGACTAGTGGCCAACTTGTGTTTCCAAGCTTGGCCGTGGACTTGATCGACGGAAGTGTGTCCTGGTCTGAGGTTGACTCCATGTAGCTGTATACATTGTACCCTCCTCCCAACTCTGCTGTAAATGTCTGAATGTCGATAAGCAAGTGGAGATAAGCCGGTGTACGGTGATTGTTCCCGGCGAACGTGTTGGTGTTTACATGTTTGATTTGCACTGGTCTGAAACATTGCCATCTATACGAGAAGGAGGAGAAGGAGGCCAGTTGGCGATGCATGGTTTGGAGGAAATGGATTTCTGAGGCAGTCGAGAGCAAGAGAGCCTGGTTCATGCTGAGGTTGTTCATTAACCCCTTGATGTTGTAGCCTTATCGTGGAAGTGTGTTTAATTTACCCAAAGAAGAAATATCTGTGAGTAGTCTCCCTCGTCTCTCCAGCGCAGTGTGTATATCTAGTTGATCTGTTGTACTTATTAGCCGACGAGACATTAGTTCCACATTACCTCCATCAGACCAAGCACTTTCCTATCCGAGAATCCTACAGTATGCAGTGCTTGGACTGGTTCGTTTCAATGCAGTAGTGGCGTTTCAGTGGAATGCCTGGTGTTCTGTGGTGTGGCTTGGGTCCGGCACATGACCGACATAGCGTCAAGTTACTCATGAGTGCCATGTAGTATCCTTACATATTGTATCGTACTGTACGTTCAGCATCTCAGGAGTTTCAGTTGTAAACCATTTCCTTCTGCCGTCATATTGTTCACGTTGTGTTTCCTTCGTTCACAGTAGTACTGCTTTGCATGACCCCGTGACGGTTGTTTTTTCTGTACAGGTGTCAATAAATATGTGGCACTTCATTCCACTAATTTACTGGTGACCTACATGTGCTTGTTGCTTTCTGTATTCTGTCCTTCATTCATTTGTTCATTTATCCGACGCGTTCGTCAACACTGACGACGTGTTGATGTAGACCTGATGTATGATGTGGAAGCTTTTGTTGGGTTGCTTTGTTGTTTAATTAGATTAGATTATAGGTTTAGATTATACTGTAGGACGAGTGCAATCCAGATTCAGATACCCGTAATCGTATAAACACACATACATACTGTTCAAAAGTTTGGATTCCCTTATATTAATATTAACCCTTTAAAGAGGTATATATAATTTCAGGGTTTGACCACCCCTTTTCCCTTTTTCTCCCAATTTGGTGCTGTCAATTAACCCACTTGTTCCTAGCCCTCCCCCTCGCACTAGCAACGCTCCCCACACTAGGAGGAGCTGGGCAGCCAATACGCTCTGAGGAACCGGCCAGGTGTCGGCCAACATAACATCCCTTAAGAGCAATGAGGGGAGAGAGCGCCATCTACCCACCGAAGGCCAATTGTGCTCTCTCTCCCGACTCCGGCTGCTGATGGCAAAGCATCATAGCTTAGATTTGAGCTCGCGTCCCCCCGGCCATAGCTGTAGCACATTAAACTGCAGAGCCACTCAGAGCCGGGTTCCACTGTTGTTGTCAAAGAACCCCTTTTTGATTCTTTGATTCATAACAATGGTAGAACCCTTTTATTTCATTATTATTACTGTTATTATTAGTTTTAAAAGCTACTCTAAGGATTAAACCAGGATTTAAGAGCTCAAATATCTCTATACAGAACCACTGTTTTTACTAGAGAACCCTGGAAGACCTGCTTTTTAAGGTGTTTTAAGAGTGTCCTATATACTTTTATCTTTTTGTCAAGATATAATAACTTCAGTGACTCATACATGATATAAATGTTTATTATATATAAATATATAACTTGCAAATGGTATTTATTGATGTTTTGTTTAATATAAGTATTGTGTTAAGTAATACGTATTAATAACTTTTCTGTTTATTATAATTTCTGTAAGGTTTAACTTATGTAATATGAGGCATTCTGGATATCAATGTTATTTGGATATTATTATTATTATTATTATTATTATTATCATTGTTTCTTTTCAAAAAATCCTTTTTATTGGCTACAGTGGATCCACACCTTTGAATGGTAGTGTGCATCTGGATTTGTACCTAATTTTAATGAAAGTGTCTGTAATAACTATGTAGTTACACATTAACAATCATACAATAACAGTGTAAATACTGACGTTAATGTTCTGTTAAAGTTGGCTAAAGATAAAACACACATACATCAACTTCAGTCTTGACTCATCTAATTACTCAACACTTAGAACAGGAAACGCAGCAGCAGCCCACAGAAATGTAATTACCCTCACCCGATATAACACCTGTATAACACCCGATATAACACCTGTATAACACCTGGATAACACCTGTATAACAACATACTAGAGAACACACTACTACTGGGACACGCTTGTGTCAAAAATGTATGTATTTACAGAAACTGGACTAATGTTATTCAACTGTAACACTGAATGCAGCTGTTACACTGTTGTTACAGATATTATGAATGTGTTATTACACAGTTATTACACTTACTTATGCAATCAGTGGACATTTGGTTAATGACAAGGTTCTGAAACGTTTGCCATGTGATGAAATGATCCAACATGAAGCAAAACTTATGAAGCAGTGTGTGTACATGACAACATGACCGTGGATCACCAGCAGGTGGCGCTAGGTGATTTTTGAAGATCTACATGGTGCGTGAAAGCCCACCAAACACATCTTCCAGATTACTAACAATGACAGTGGGTAAGATTCTGACCTGTCTTTGTCTTTATGGCAGAAATCTCTTTGTTCGAGTACAAGCTTCTGTTATTGCACTTATTGTGCAAAGCTGTTTTTTGTGCTCATTTAAACACCAAAAAATACCAAAACACTACAAGCGTCTGCTGTTCTGACTGGAAAGTTGTAAAAGTGAAGATTTGGGGGAAACTTGATTAGGTAACGAATTGAAATTGACAGTTTGATCTACTTTATTAGGGTCACATCACCGCTGTCACTCAAAAACCTTCAATGTCCATTTTTGTCAATTCTCACTGAATCTGGTAGCTGTTCTTTACATTGTATCCAAAGTCCAGGATGAACGGACCAATAGAAATGCTCCAAATTGACCTGCAGTCAAATCTTTTTACACTGACTTCCATTAAAAGTTCAGAAGTTTTTTCCTCCTCCTGTAAAGCTGCCTTTTCAAAGACATGTGAGGATTTTCATGACAGCGGCGATATACACAATTAATGCTTCTCAAGTCTAAATCTGTCAGTGTGTGTGTGTGTGTGTGTGTGTGTAAGTGTGTGTGAGTGAGAAAACAAGTAAACAGAGTGAAGATGGTGCGCTCGCTTTTAAGTGTGAGAAAAGTCATTTAAGTGTGCTATTTCTACCCCCCTGCGCTTGCGTTCACCTCAAAGGCACCACAAAAGTGGCATAAATCTACTTCTCAGAAGCTAAAAGCATCTCATGGGTCCGGGAAAACACACCAAATAAACAGCTGAAGGTACGAGCACTGCCTAAAAGCTGCACTGCACAGCTACAGTCGTGGAAACATCTGACATCTGACATAGAGGTACACCATATGTATCTCCATATGTACAGCTATAACATTAAAACCACGGGTGAGAGATGAAGCACAGTGAAGATTGCTGAAGATCCGGGTTCCAGGTGTGCATCTACATATCAGGCCGCAGGTGATGTTCTAGACAATGACTGGAGACATCTCCGAAAAGTGGGGCTCTTGTGGGGTGTTCCCGGCTGTATGCAGTGGTCAGCACCTACCAAAGGTGCAAGAACCTGTGAACCGGCTTGCGTCAGGATCATGGGCATCCAAGGCCTAACTGACACTCATGGAGGAGGTTGGTGAGGACCTCACCAACTTACAGGGCTTCAGTTAAGGATCTGCTCCCAACGTCGGTCTGAGTGATACC
The DNA here is from genome assembly GCF_030463535.1 of Salminus brasiliensis. Taxonomy (NCBI): domain Eukaryota; kingdom Metazoa; phylum Chordata; class Actinopteri; order Characiformes; family Bryconidae; genus Salminus; species Salminus brasiliensis. The sequence goes on from NC_132898.1 coordinate 2,256,063, forward strand.
ACAGGGCACTGTAAAAGCTCTTGTGGAGTCCATGGCTTGATGGGTCAGGGCCGTTTTGCCGGCATGAGGCTGACCCACGCGATATTAGGTGGTTTTAATGTTATGGCTGACCTGTGTATAATGAGTGAGGTTTAAATTAACAGTTATTGTGACAGATAAAATGAGTCATCGTACAGGCTGATACTGGCATACCCCCAAAAAAGAGGAGTGCCATGTTTTTAGATGGTGTAATCTGCCTCTGTGAGCTGCAGTCCGCCCACAGTAGGCACATGATTGTAATCTAAAGTTGGTAAAAGGGGAATTCCACCAAATGTTCGAAATTTATGCAGAATTCAGTGGTTAAAATGTAAACAAAGTCAGTCGGAGTGGAGCTGGTGTGAAATGATTCATTGTGGAGAAACCTACCCACTCAGATTTCTTTACAATGGTGGTGAATGTAACCAGGCCTCTGCATGACTATAAAACAAATATCGTCATTTTATCTACCCCCCAAACCCACCAGCGGACCTGCACGTGCCTTCTGGGTTTTATACGAATGGTGGAAAAACCATAGCTTTTCTTTGGGGACTATTTTATTTCTTGCCGCACAACCCGCTGCACGTATCCCTCCACCATGAGTGGATTTGTAGATTAAAAAAATATGTATAAGCCTGAAATCTCGTCTATAAAAAATCAATTCAGTATATATTTATCAGGTTTAGACGCCTGGCTCCACTCTTAAAACAGTAGCGGACTTCCCCTTTAACTAACTGTGGCGGTACAGAAGGCTGCATTAGAGTGGTAGTATAAAGCTGTAGTTTAAATAATGCCATTAATGGAAATAAGCACAGCCCACGTCCAATCATTTACAAGCCTTGGGTGCGAGGGCATTCGCTACACCTCCCCTGGCAGATGCTTAGTCAATGGTGCAGTCATAGCAGGTAGGTTTGTGGCTAGGGGTTGAGTGCTTGCACAAATACAAGACAAAAAACAAACATGTTTATTGGTCTGATCAGAACAAACAGAACAATTTCCTCTTCGCCAGCTCCTCGCATTATTAATAAGTGTACCACAGCTGCACATTAACTTTATACATATATATATTTATATATATTTATATATATATATGCTCAAAATCTCTCAACATGTGTTTATTAACGTCTCTAGTGCGCTTTTGCAATGCATGTGGGTAACGCCAGCTCTGTGGTCAAGAGCCAGTTGTGGTCGTTCATGCAAAAGGCCCTCAGAGACTTGTGCATATTTCACAGATCAAGATCATTTAGATTACACATAAAGGAGATAGATATATAAATATATGTTGCAAGTCACACATTTGCGATTCTCTGCAGTGGAGAGAGAAGTTCAGAGTTGTTTCAGTGCTCGGTTCTTTCGTAGTAGGCGTAATTACGTAAAAATCTCATTACGGTGAGTTCTGTTGATTTCTTTAAGCATTTTTAAGGAGTCTTTTATACAGTAGGGCCTTCAGTTTAAAGGGGAATCCAACAAATCTTGAATTGTTTTGCATAATGCAATGATAAGGATGTGAATAAATGTGAATAAAGTCATTTAAAGTAGTTTGGAGTGAAGCGCTCCGTTCCAGAGAAACGTACCATGTTGTCCACAGTGGTGGTGAATGGAACCAGATGTCTGGAAAGTTTAATGCTTCTTAAACCTCCCTAAATGGTTCTGAAATCATTGAGAAATTTGTAGGTTTTGTTTTTTACATTTCACTATTTCACACCAAACCCACTCTCAATGAGTTTGTTTACATCTTAACCACTTATTTAATTCCCCTTTAATGGTGGGAAGTTGGGTTTTGGGGGCAATGTTATTTGCTAACGATGAACCACTGAAAAAGTAACACATTGGATTTTACGGAGTGCGTTGTTCCTACATGAATAAAAAATATGTCAAAAAAATTGGTCTTATTTTGGAATAAATATCAACACAAAGACAATCAAACACAAAGACTGTCTCAACCAGTTAAGATGATCTGAACACTGAGGATCTTTTGAGGAACTGGGTTAAGATCAGCAGGAGAGCCACATGACCCAGCAAAAAACAGTTACCACAAATCTGGGTTTTTTTATTACCAGTAATGATCATTTATTTGCTACAAATAAAAAATAAATAAATAAATGAATAAAAAAAATGAACTAGTTTGAAAAACATATTTGAATAAATATATTTCAAATACTTCTAAATGTGTTTTTTTTTGTGAGGTTGTGAAGTTATACAAATATGACTAAAGTTTTTAAATATTTATGTGTATTTGTAGTTACATCTCAAAAAAAGGAGCAGTCAATTTTAGTCATTTGAATGTTTTTAGGTTTTAAAATTTCCCAAAATAAAAATAATAATAACAATAACAGTAGATTTCACTACAAAATGTAAGCAATTTTAACAAACTAATATTTAACAGAAATATATAATAGTATAGACTTCAACTTTAATTTATTTGCTTATAATTTTTATTTATGTTTAGACTGTATGTCGCACTTAATACTGTCATAATTTCCCTTCCTAAGAATGTGATAACATTCAGAGATGTAATAGAAACTCTGAAAACTCGAACACAAAACCGAATGCAAGGTTTTACATTATTGATTTAAAAAAGGGCATCACTTTATTATGCATGTTATTACATTTATTATGTTTATTATTATATATATTTTTATTATTATTTATAATATTTTTATTGTATATATATATTTACTATTTATTATTATTATTTTAATTATAATTATTATTATATTTTACAATACTTATTGCTACAAAAGTGTGAAGTGTAAAGAAAAATAAATAAATAAAGTTATCCAAGCTAAATTTCATTTTATTTTTAAATGTTATTTTAACTTTACTAAACTGTTCTCAGCTCATTCTTAGTAATAAATGCATATAAGAGCTAAGGTTCATATTTCTAAGTACAATTTGCACATTTACTGAGTTTTTCTTCCAAGTTAAACTTAAAAACAAATGATGAGTAAACATTTCCCTTTATTTAAAAAATAAACTTTAAATAAAATTTGTTTATGTTAAATTAGTCTGTATAATGAGCATGTTCCTTTATATTGATTGGTATGTATGTCCTCTTTATCATTACCTAATAATTCCATAATTTATTATAAAGGAAATTAAAGGTCTAGGCTATGCTGTGGGCTGTGAAAGCTGAGAGACTTGAACTGGGGGTCTGAAGCCCACCAATCCGGACCTGAGTGAGTGAGCTGGAGCAGACAGGCCTGTCCTTCTCTCCAGATGGGAGGGGAAACATGAGAGAGCATCAGTGCCCCACACAGTGAGAGCCACAACGACTCAGCAGCGAGCAGACCGTCACCGTCGCGCCGTTTTCGCCGATTACAGACATTCACCCCCCCCAAAATCAGCCTCCGTCAACACGGACCCACAGGAGGAGCTGTGCTGGAGAGCTGAACCTGCCTTCCTGAGCCCTGCGTCTCAACGAGCCACCGGAGAGTCGAGCACCGAGGCGAGTCCCCCTGTTCCAGAGACGAGTTCAGGTGAGTGCGGGGAGAACCTCCACACCTCCGTGGCGAGCTGGGAGCCAACCTGAGAACCTGCTTGGTGCAGAATTGGAGTTTTTGAGTTGAGTTGTGGGTCAGTTGTGAAGCACTAGCTGTAGCTGTGTGGTTCGACCAGGGCTTTCTGAACGTTACTGGCTATAGACCTTTATTATAGTCACATATTCTTTAATATCCATTCATCCCATTCATAAATGCCTGGTGTAATTCATGGTGGAAGCCCTCAGAAGAAGCCCACCCACTGTGAAAGTGGTGCACAGCGTTAGAAAGTTGTCAAACTTGTATTTTTCCACATGGTCCAGCAATAAAATGAAGGTCTGCTCTGCTTGTCAATGCAGATAATCATTTCTGGGTGACTCAGCAGTTTGAGAACACTCACTGAGATTGCAAGTCAATGATCTATGAGGCAGCCGCCATCCTAACAGAGCAGGGAAAGTGAATTATGAAATTTGTGAATTGTAAATTAAGCAACATACCAGAAGAGACCAGCCTAGATTCGCTCACTTCCACATGTGCTGCTGTTTTGCTGTGGAGACAAATGCATACTCCCTCTCTGAGAACCTCAGCAACCTTGACTTTCTAGTAATAATTCATGACTAGAAGTGCAATAAAGTTCCTGAAATGAGGTTTAATGGAGGAATCTTCTCCTCGAAAGTCCTCGATAGCTAATGGTTTGGTGTAGATACTAAGCAAGGGATGCATGTTGTCCTGCAGCAAGCTAATGAGAATAATGAACATAACCTGAGATCTTCTAGTGGGACATACGGACTTGCTTTTTGAGCAATCTTCTCCTATAAATGTGATAAAGTACTTTGAAGGATGTTGCGTTGAAGAATCATCTCTAAGTACTGTATTTAGCAATATATAGCTAATGGTTTTGTGTAGAGACTAAGCTGAGGTTGCATGTTGTCCTACAACAAGGTCTCAGGTAATGAGAATAATCAGCATAACTTCTCGGAGACCTTCTAGTAACCTTGACCTCTGAGCAAGTTATGGAAATGAATGTGATAAAATGAGGTTTTATTGAAATATTGTCTGACAGTACTCAAAGCTATAGCTACTGGTTTCATGTTCTAAGCAAAAAGAGCCTCTCTGAGATCTTCTAGTGGGACGTACGGACTTGCTTTTTGAGCAATCTGCTCCTCTAAATTTGATAAAGTACTTTGAAGGATGTTTCGTTGAAGAATCATCTCTAAGTACTGTATTTAGCAATATATAGCTAATGGTTTTGTGTAGATACTAAGCTGAGGTTGCATGTTGTCCTACAACAAGGTCTCAGGTTATGAGAACAATCAGCATAACTTCTCCGAGACCTTCTAGTAGGAGAAGAACAATCACGGCAAGGAATATATTAATGTACCTGAAATTAGGTTTCATTGAAATATATGAAAGTACTCAAAGCTATAGCGACTGGTTTCACCTACTAAACACATATAATCTCTCTGAGACCTTCGAATGGGACGTACAACTTTGTGTTCATGACCAGTCTGTAAAAGTCGAAAAGTAATAAAGTACCTGAAACCAGGTTTCTTAAAGAACCATCTCTAAGTACTGTATTTAGCTATATATAGCTAATGGTTTCGTGTAGATACTAAGCTGATGTTGCATGTTGTCCTACAATGAGGTCTCAGGTTATGAAAACAATCAGCATAATGTCTCTAAAACCTTCTAGTAACCTTGACTTTTCAGCAATTTATGGAAATGAATGTGATAAAATGAGGTTTTATTGAAATACCGTCTGAAAGTACTCAAAGCTATAGCTACTGGTTTCATGTACTAAGCAAAAAAGAGCCTTTTTGAGACCTTCCAGTGGGACGTACAAACTCGTACAACTGTTCCTAGATCAGTTTGTATCTAGAAAAGTGATAAAAAAAGTACCTGAAACCAGGTTTTGTTGAGGAATCATCTCAAAATATTGTATTTAACAATAAATAGCTAATGCTTTTGTGTAGATACTAAGCTGATGACAAGGCCTCGGGTTATGAGAACAATCAGTATAACTTCTCTGAGACCTTGTAGAAGGAGACCAATCTTGACTTTTGTGCAATTTATAGAAATAAATGTGATAAAATGAGGTTTTATTGAAATACTGTCTGAAAGTACTCAAAGCTATAGCTACTGGTTTCATGTACTAAGCAAAAACGATCCTCTCTGAGACCTTCCAGTGGGACGTACGAACTCGTACAACTGTTCCTAGATCAGTTTGTATCTAGAAAAGTGATAAAAAAGTACCTGAAATCAGGTTTTGTTGAGGAATCATCTCAGAACTATCGCTAATTGTTTCATATAGATACTAAGCAGAGGTTCAGAAGTTGAGTCAGTCAGAGAACTGCAGTAACTTCTCATGCTAGCAAACTGTGTAGCAATTCCAGCCAAATGAGCTTGAAATGCTAAGACAGCTAAACCAGAACTTACTTTTTAACTTTTTACATGAAATTACATGAAAAATATTCCAACGTTCTTAACATAAAAGACATAAAAGGCTCTTGTTAGCTCAGTGGGCTAAACAGTGCAATGCTAAAGCTAGTGGCCTGTAAAAGAAGGAAACAATGAACTTAAAACACAGAAACTCTAAATGAAATGTGTGTTTATGACTGAAATATAGCTCAGAAGATTCTTACTTTCCTTGCAGACGTTCTTGATTATGAGGGAAAGTTTTGAGAGCTGGTGTGACTAGCTGTTTACTACCCACCCATGCTAATAGGCTTAGCCACAGCACTCTTGAGTTTCAGTCACAATGGAAAAGCACACTGTGATACTTCGTGATTAACACAAAAATCTTCAGTAAATATAAAATACATGTAAATGATTTATGAATATTTCTGTTGTTATAAAGGAAATAAAGTGTGAGCGCTCTTCTTTAAATGTAAACACTCTGGGCTAGCTTAGCTATTTTAAGCTGCCCTGTGGAGAAGTAGGCCTAAATGACAAATAATACTTCTTATCTTCACATTCAAAGCTTATTATTATGAATAATTTTTGCATTCCGGCCTAATTTAGCATAAAAGCAACTGCATCTGCCTATCTGTAGGCTGCTTGCCCAGCTTTCTTACTGGCGAGGGTGTATTTCCGGCAAATTGAGCAAGCATCAGTCCGAAGACTCTGCATGACTGTAGTAGCGCAAATGATCTCAGGATTTTTTTGGGGTAACTGGTCCAAAGGTCTCCTTGAAGGTCATCATCTATGACCTTACTGTGGTTGAAGGTTTGTAAGGGTCATCTTTATTGCGCTGTTTGGTTATTAGAGCACGTGTTTGGCTGAAGGGCTGAAGGAGTTTGCGGTTTAAATTCTGGTCTCGTGTCTGACAAGAAGACCAGCTCACGTTCACGCTGATTCAAGACGTTAGTAAAACTGGTTTGGGTAGGAATGTGTGGGGTGTGAGTGTGTAAGTGTGAGTGTGTAAGTGTGAGTGTGTGTATGTGTGTGTGTGTGTGTCAACAGCTGAATGCATTACCTACAGTATAGCCTACGTGCACACACATTTTACTGCTATCAGTTTCTGTGATAATGCTGTGATATGGTTTGGGGGGGTATGGGGGGCTTATATTAAAGACCAGTGAACCGTGATAATCACTGCCATTTAATTCCAGTACTAAAGTCACAGTCTTGTGACTACATTCAGAAATAGCAGCTGAAACGCAGGCCGCTATTTAAGGAAATTACTAAATAATCGGTGACGTCTGAATTGGGAAATCAACAGTTGCGCTTCAGGAACGTTTCCTTTTTTTAATGTATTTTATTTGTGTTGTTTTACTCAAAGCATAATTCCAGTCATATGTAATATGGATAAGATGTAAACAACAGCATTTAACGAGTTTCTTGGGGAAACTTAACCCCTAAAAAATCTTCATCATGGAAAACTATTGCACCAAAAACTTTCAGCATAGTTTTACGTAGTTTTTTTTTTTTTTACCCCATTTTACTTTTTTAAAATAATATAATAATAATAATTTACTTAGTTTAGTTAATATGACATATACAACTGAAGGTTTGCTAGTTGGTTATGGTGGAATATTATAATATATGTTTTAATAAATGTTTTTAATATTTGTGTTGTAAATCGCTGTACTGAAAAGCTGACATTCAGTGCAAATCCCATTTAACTTTCTTTCTTTTACTTAATTACTCTCTTACGTAATTATTATATTCCAAATTACATCCTTTCCATCTTTTATTCAGAGCATTAATCTTATTTTGCTCCAAAAAAACAGGCCGCCATTCTGTCAGTAATATATATCCTTTATGGCACTACTACAGCAGCCAAAGCAGCAGAACTAATATGTGTGTAATCATTAGCTTGTAGATCTAGGTATGTGTGTGTGTGTGTGTGTGTGTGTGTGTGTGTGTGTGTGTGTGTGTGTGTGTGTGTGTGCGCAATGCAATGGTGAGTGTTATATAACAGACATACTATGTGCCGGACTTTGCTCTGTTGTTGTAAATGTAGGTGCAGTGATACGAGCTGTTTTCATTGCTCGAGTTTGATCCACCTCGACTACAGAACCAGCTCGTAACCCAGGCCCTGTCTCACCCGTCCTTGCTGCGCTGAAGACCATCGCTCGGGTGTGTGTGCGTCAGCTAAGGACAGCGTGTCACAAGATGCACCCTTTTTCTTTGAATCTTCATAAATGTGTGCTGTGGTGTGTGTGTGTGGGTGTGTGCCACTTGGCCTGTTGTAAAAAAGAGCGCTCCTTCAAGGGTATCAGCGTAAACCTTTAAACTTCAATGCTGGGTGTGAGGAAACGCGTGGGAAAGTGGAGATACAGCCGATTTGAGCATCTGATAGAATTTATGATTATTATAGTAAATGTAATAAATATTTGATAAATAAATGCATTATAATCAATACCATAAATTGATTATTTAAATTATTATTATTATTTATATTCCTCTGGGCACATTTGCATACTCATTGTATTTGAATTATACACCAAATTATTCAATGTAAACTATCACAATAAATCAATGAATCATTTTCTAAAGAACCTGAATTTTAAAGTTTTAATGTCACAGATTTTCACCCTTAACAAAAATCACTTGTGTTCTAATTGGGTTCATTTAAACTACATATGCCAAACTGGGTTCTTTGGCATGGAGAACCACTTTTTTCTTTTTTAACAAATTATTATGAAAACGTTTGAGTGTAAAGAACCTTGAGAACATTTTTAGCGTAAAAAAAACAAAAAAAAAACCTTAAGACCATACGTCTAGGACCAGAACTTTTAAAAAAGTGTCTATTTTTTAAGACTGTAAGGTTCTTCTGAGTCTAGCACTGGCTAATAAAACAAGGAATACTTTTTGAATATATATATATATATATATATATATATAATAAGCTATAGTCTAAGGCTTGGTTCTAAGCCAGTGGTTTTGTGGCTCTCCATCCCAGTCCTGAAGACTCATGAGTTCTCTCTGCTGTAGAACGCTCTCTTCAGCGTGAGGTTGTAGACCTTGTGGACCTTTAAGAAGGTCTTTAGAGCAGTAGGCCAAATATCATTGCGGTGTTGAACTGACAGGGGCTAGTGATGCTTGTTCTGCCCGTCTTGTGCTCATCAGTGTTCAGTGGCATCAATGCCAGTGTTTTGCCACTGCTGGTAGACCGGTATGACCGTACGCCTGCAGATTCAGCTACTTCCTTCACATCATGGCCTTTGGCTCGCCCAAACACAATCACTCCTAGTCCCTGTAGAGAAGTACTGCCAAAAGAATAGGACTCTCTGGAGGAGATACACATCATATTGGCACCATGCTGCTTAATGCCAGGCGTGGGCTAGTAGAGGGGGTATAAAGCCCCGCAGCATTGAGCTGTGGAGCAGTGGAAGAACTGTGTTCTCTGGAATGATAATGGTACTCCAGTACTTTTGGGAAAAGCTGGAGATGAATGAGTAATGATCATCAATTAACATCCTGATATCACTAACACTCTTGTTGCTGAATGCAATCAAATCCTCACAGCAACATCAACATGCCTCTCCAGAATCTAGTAGAAAGACTTCCTCTCTGGACAGTAGAGACAGTTACCCTCTACCCTTGATTTCAGACGAAACATTGAAAAAGCATGTGTCCCAATAATTTTGTCTAGTGTAGTGTAGTAATCTAGTGTAAATATTAATTGTTTAAGTGTGTGTGTGTGTGTGTGTGTGTGTGCAGGCCATTATTAAGTCATCTGAATGCTGAGACCTTCACTATAATGGCATGATTGCCTAGTCAGTGAGGCCTGGACTCTCCAACACACTGTTCAATGGCTTGTGTTTATATATGTGTGTGTGTGTGTGTGGGTGTGTGTGTGTGTGTGTAACAGTATTCTTGAGCTGTAACGTGACGTATCTGTGAGTGTATCAGGGAGGGTCCGTAAACTTGTGGAGAGCTTTCTCTACATAATAGGTGGAAGGTAGTGGGAGGTGGAGGTGAAACGTGACTCCATTGGTTAATATTATGTTGCCCCGCCCACAGTTGCATGGTGACATCACTGCAAATCAGAAGACATTCTAGAGGCGGCGATAGTCACGATACATATTTAGAAGAGAGATTACAAGAACACTAGAATTATGCTTAACCCCCTCTCAGCTGCACTACACCCACAGCAGAGCAGCTTAAGAGGTTCCTCCACTGAAGAACCTCCAAAAGACCCTCAAGACCCGGACAGTGCAAGTGAGCTGACTGATTCTCAGGGTGTAGAAATGTCATAAACATCTGGACCCACTGGTGAGTTCTGGGGTAGTTAATGGGTTAAAGGAGAATTCCAGCAGTTTAGGAAATGTCATGTAAATCATTACACCACAGTATTTAAATATATTAAAGACACGATATGCAATATTTATTTTGATACATGTGATTGCAGTAGCCACAGATCCTTAACCCCTACTATTCAAATACTCTCCCATACTCAGTACAGTGGTTTCGGTTCAGGATTTGCTGCACTTTATCCATTCGATCCAGAGTAATTACACTGTTTGTAATAAAATGAGCAGTTGAACATTGTTCCTTAGGCACAGACGATTTCCTCCTGCCTAGAAAACAAGAATAGTGTGTATCAGAATAACAGAGTTTATCACGATAGAAAAATATGGTCATATTGCTCTACTCCAGCTCTCAGTATTGTTCAAACGAAGATCTACTGTCTATATATATATATATATATATATATATATATATATATATATATATACAGTGTGTATTTCGCTGTTCTCCAATTTAGATTTTTCATTTTTTAGTTTTCTCCATGGTTCGAACCCTGTAGCTGCTTCTGTACACTGTGTGAATAATTCTTGATGAATTGACCAATAGAAATGCTCTAAATTACCTGGAATAAAATCTCCTCACTTATTTTACACCTTACCTCAGCCAGAGGTAAGGGCATTTTTGCCCTCTCCTGTACACTCACCATTCAAATCTCCATTTGTAGTATTTTTAATTTCATTACATAATGTAAATCATGATGTTTACATTGTATCAATACTTCATGATGCACAGACCAATAGAAATGCTCCAAATTGACTTAGAATAAAATCTTTTTACATTGACTTCCATTGAAAGTTCAGAAGTTTTTTTTTACTCCTCCTGTTAAAAGTTGACATTTTGGAGATACAAGGTTTTTGCGTGACATGTTAAAGACTGGTTTAATTGGATGTCCTAAATTCCTGTAACTGTACTGTGCATATGGCACATGTAGGGCTGGGCGATATGATGATATTTTATCGTATCGTGATCAATTTTGATATGGTGATAATAATGCGCTTTTCTAATCATATGGAGGAGACTGTTAGTGCTAATAACGTGATATAGTATTTTTACCATATCGCCCAGCCTTAGGCACATGTGTACTTGCAAACAATGTTCCTTACAAATAACAAGGTCACAGGTTATCATAAGAAGACCACTGGGGTTACCAAAATGTTTGACATGACCCAGTGATTCATTAGGGTTCATACAACCGAACGGTTCATTGGATTAAAGTTCATAAGGCCAGTGTCATCAGGGCTTAACATTTGTACAGAATTTACAGTGTCAGGAATGGTAGTAAACATAGTCACAGATCTCAGGGAATGTCATGTAAATCATTCAGAAATCTGACCTTTCTCAAAGAGCCCGGCCAGTAGCAGCGTGGCCACATGGTCCTGCTCGTAATGTGAATCCCCCGCCAGGCGTCCGCCCACCCGCTCCTTTTTCCTGTTCCACCTCGAGGAACAGGGAAGACCCCCTCCTCAGCGGGTTGGAGGCCACGCTGAATGGCGGAGGGCCTTGACAGCGCACAAGCCTCTTCCTTATCCGCTGAGGAACCCTCAGGAGAGTCATCAACTATTAACTCATGCCTATTAAAAGCAATTGGAGGAAAGTTCATGTCCTAAGATATTGTGCAAGACCAAATTCCCAAGGAGCTACACAATAAAGATCTTGGCATTCGAGACTCTCGCCCAGAAATGTTGCTTGTTGCGGATATCGTTTGTCATCAGGGTCCCCCCCCCCACCCACCCCAACCCCGAGAATGCTACGGTGGGCAGTTCAGCTCAGGCATTTCAGCTCAAGTAGGTATGAAGTGGGGTCGCCGTCGTGTTTTCTCCAGGGCTTCGGATTTGAAACCATGAGCTCATGATTAGTCAGGTAATGAAACTATGGAGGAGTGGGCTCTGTGCTGGTATGTGTCTGCATGTGGTTTAGAGTGTGAAGATGCATTTGTAGTCAAGGGCTGTTAAAAAAAAAGAAAAGAAAGGCTCAGGGTGTTTTACTCGAATTTCAGTTTTCCAGTCTTAACCACAGACGAACTGTGAAATTAGCAAAAGTAGTGGTTCAGAAATTAGCAGGTTTGCAGACTCTTCCTTCATCAAGCCGTGCAGAAAGACAGAAACAGAACCGACTGCTGTTGCTCGTTTGGCTCCATCAGTCCACAAGACCCGACGATTGCTAAATGCACTGTAGCACCGTTCAGACGTTCCTTTACAAACATCTAAACGTCTGACACTGGTATTTTGTGGTTTTCTTCAGATGACTCTGGTGAACCATATGTACAGGTATCGCTGCACAGTAGAATAGTGCATTATGTGCACTATATGATAGGCCAAATGTTTGTGGACACCCCTTCTAATGAATTGCATTCAGCTGCTTTAAGTTGCTCCCATTGCTGACACTGCACACACACACACACAGCTTAATAGGAATAGAATAGGACTCTTTAAAGCATGCAAACATCTTGAAGCTTTATTGGCACCATGCTGCCTAATGCCTAATGCGTGGTGGGCTAGTAGAGGGGTATGAAGCCCCCCCCCCAGCATTAAGTGCTCTATGGAATGATGGAGGGTGCTTCATCCAATACTTGTGGGATGAGTTTGGAATGAGTTAGATCGCTGATGCTCCTAATACCTGTGATATTTGAATGAAGCAAAAAAAATAAATAAATCACAAGGCGTCCACATACTTTTGGACATGCTGTGCACACACATGCCGTTAAAGGGCCCGTGTCGTCAAAGCCCAGTCTCACTTTTACAACAGGTTAATGTTGTATGTAAACACAGTTAGTGCTTCAAAACTCATCTGAATATGGAAAGCGGTTTGACATCATAAACCGGCTTCCTTTGTGATGTCACACAAAAATAATTAATATGCATATATTTGCTTTTTTTTTTTTTTTTAGAATTTGTATTACACTAAACCACAGAAATTCCACACATAAGTGGGAAAATGTGGGATATGGGTCCTTGATACCCAAATATTACATGTAGGACCTCTGCAGCTATGAAAGGGGCCTAGGTTGGGAGCATGTGTGCATGTCTTCTGTGAGCCACAGAGTCTCATACAGTCTTAAACATACAGGCTCCTAAATGGTTCCTAAACTAGTTTTTTTAGCCATCCGCTCCACTAAAAGTCTTATGAGAGAACCAAAAGTGGTTCTTCTGCAGCATCGTTCTGGAGAACCCCGTAGGATGTGGATGCGGCCTACCTGAAGCCTTACCTGAGTTAAAGGTTCAGCTCCCTTCCATTAAAGCTCCGTTAAAGCGAATGTTTAAAAAGCGAGCGCCTCAGCAGTCACGCTGTCGACGTCAGTGCAGGGAAAGCTGATTTCTTTTTTTTTTACGTCAACTCAACTCTATAAATTTATCCAGAGGAAGAAGCTCTTTCTCTAAAGAGAAGTGGAACCAGAAAGGCTCTCAGTTTGAGTGAAGCAACAGGAAGTCATCTGGCTAGCCTAACACCTCACAGCAGGACCACATGATGGTTAGCTGTCTGCACTTTTGCTGAGACTATGAAGTGTGAAAATTGAAAAAAAGGGAAAAAAATCCAGTTCCTGTTCAATTTGGTATAACCACAGAAATTGTCCCTGGCCTGCCCATTTTCCAGAGTCAAAAGTTCAGTCAGTTCGTCCTCGCTGCAGTCGACCAGCTCAGTCCGGCGGCTCTTATCTCCAGTGGAAGGCCGGGTTTTTTTGGGGGTGAGTGATTTATTTTATTATTTGGTCTGTTTTTTTCGCCCGTTGTCGTTGGTGTAGGTTTGTAATATTTCGGATGCGACTGTGGTAACGATATTACAACACTCAGATCAGATATGCAGGTTTTAAAGCCATAGATTACACATACTTCAGTTTATCCACTTGTGTTTTTTTTCACTTTTTCGTCCCACCATTAGTTTTATGAAGCGATTATATATTATATAATACAGATTATGATGATGTCTGACTTTAGGAATGGCATATTTATCTTTTTAAGCATACTTTTTTTAATACATTGTAAAATGTACATACTTTCTAGGTGGATTTTACTCATCCTAGAGATAAATAAAATAATATAAATAATATCTAATGTGAAATTGCGGTGCCTTATAGAAGAACTTACAGACTCAGATTTCTTTACAGTGGTGGTGAATGGAACCAGGGTTTTGGCACAATAACAACACAAATGCAGCCACTTTATTTTAACTCTCTGAAGCCACCGATGAAGCTACACATGTGATGATGATGATGATGATGATGATGGCATTTGTGGCAGATCTGAACAAATCCGTTTTCTTTTGTGGACTATTTTGTGTCACAAAACCCCCTGCATGTATCCCTCCGCCTCCGCCTCCGCCTCACTCATCAGTTTTACACCAGGCCTACTCTGAGGTAAAGGTAAATGGCAAATGGAAACCAGCAAAACTGATAGCAGTAATTAAACCGCTGTAAAGGGTTAATAGGATATGTCAGCGCTGATCATGGTCATAAATGACCCGCTGCCATAAACAAGGGGCATTCACCTGTAAACAGTTTGCCTATTCATCACTTAAACATAGATTAAGCTACTCGCGTGGAAAGGTGACTTCCAAGAATGCCGGTTGTCTAAGCTCAGGTTAGCTGACTCCATGTGGGGACAAACGTTTACAGCTAGCTGTTCTTAGCCAGATAGCCTGCAAGCTAGCAGGGCATTCAGGTCACTGAAGGCTTTCCTAGACCTGTGTTTCTACCTGAGTAGGTTCTTCGAGGATCTCACATCTTCTCTGCTAGACTAATATTTAAAATATATATATATATTATTATTATTTTAAGAACTTTAACACTGCAATGCACTAACATTGCACTGTAAAGGCTTATTGGTGTTTTTATGTATTTTTTTTGTACCATATTTTTTACTATACTAATAAAACAGAAATGTGAGTGTGGAGAACCTGTATTAAAGGAAATCTTGAGTAGTAAAATTAAGATTTAATATAGTGCCTCATGTTGTACAATACTATTCAAATATGATTTATCTACCAAATAAAAAGTTGTTTTATTATATAAACCATAACAGATTTCTCCACTAGTAAGTCTCCATTGTGATATGATATCATATGGTTCTGCTATAGTTGCAAATAGTTAGATAATTAAGGAAATATGGTCTATTTAGTTAGTTTTTAATAGAAAGATTTTATAACTGGCCAAGTTTTGTCTTACAGCAAAGTACATAACATACATGCACACAGCTTTTAACTCTATATAACATCAGAATAACCCCAAATAAACATAAAGTCAGTGGTCAGTGAGAGTGTCTACCTGTAATTAACTCTATATAACATTAGAATAAACCCAAATAACTATAAAGTCAGTGGTCAGTGAGAATGTCTACCTGTAATTAACTCAATATAACATCAGAATAACCCCAAATAAACATAAAGTCAGTGGTCAGTAAGAGTGTCTACCTGTAATTAACTCTATATAACACCAGAATAACCCCAAATAAACATAAAGTCAGTGGTCAGTGAGAGTGTCTACCTGTAATTAACTTTATATAACATTAGAATAAACCCAAATAACTATAAAGTCAGTGGTCAGTGAGAATGTCTACCTGTAATTAACTCAATATAACATCAGAATAACCCCAAATAAACATAAAGTCAGTGGTCAGTGAGAGTGTCTACCTGTAATTAACTCTATATAACATTAGAATAAACCCAAATAACTATAAAGTCAGTGGTCAGTGAGAGTGTCTACCTGTAATTAACTCTATATAACATTAGAATAAACCCAAGTAAATATAAAATCAGTGGTCAGTAAGAGTGTCTACCTTTAATTAACGCTATATAACATTTCAATAAAGCCAAATAAACATGAATTCAGTGGTCTGAATGTGCTGTTGGTTTTCATTTTATTGAAGGTTAATGAGAACTCGGTGGTTCTCTGTCTGATCTAGCTGTATTTCCTGATCTGTATCAGAGGGACCAGTGAGGATAAAGAGGGAGTAGATGAGTGGACACGTACACGGGAGTAGGTGTGGTCACATAGAGTCTTATGAAATCTGGACCGATCTGTTTTCTGCACTCTTCACTGGATGTATTTTTATTTCCACCAAAAGTTCAGAGTCTTTAGCGTAATCTCACAGCCTGTTCTTTTCTTTTTGTCCGAATCAAAACCGTGTTTGATTGTAGACGTCGAGAACTGGGCTACAAGCTGTCTAGGCCAGCCTTTTTGGTGCACCGTATGTTAAACATGGTTACTCACAAGTAGGGCAGCTCATTTCTTCATCATCGTCTTCTTTAACCTTGAGTCGCTCCGGCCCAGGGGACGTTTAAAGGGACATTTCACCCAGAAATCTGATCTTCGTCTTTCCTTAGCATGCCTGCCACCAGTGTGCTCAGAGGAAAGCGGCGTATTACACGTTTAGAAAGCTAGAGAAAGCCTATTTCCTTATTTTGATACGCCGAACTCATCAAAACTCGTCGTGTGGGGGTCTAAAAATGTGTTCTGCTGCTCATTTCAAAACCTGGAAGTGTGCGTTCTCCGTCTGGCAGTTCAGAACAAGCTTCTTCTTCAGCAGTTCAGTGACAGAAACGGTGGAAACATGAGTTTTAGCCCAAAACCGCTTCAGCCGTGAGTCTGTGGAACCATGGAAAGGTTCTTCTTCATCTTCTGAGAGTTTCTGAGAATTCATAGTTCCATGACATTAAAACCACCCGCCCAATATTGAGTAGGTCCCCCTCATGCCTCCAAAACAGCTCTGACCCATCAAGGCGTGGACTCCACAAGACCTCTCTAGGTGTCCTGCTGTGGTGTCTGGCACCAAGACTAACATTAGCAGCACATCCTTTAATGAAGTCCTGTAAGATGTGACGTGGGCGGGGCCTCCATGAGCATCAGAAAGCCTTGGATTATATATTTATATTTATGGCATCCAGAGCGACTTACAATGTTACTCGTATTACAGAGGTGGGCCAATGTATTGTTATGAGTCTTGCCCAGGGACTCTTACTGGTCGAACCCCAGTCTCCCACATGGTGCAGTAGCTTATTGGCAGGTAGTGGTGTTATCTGTTGCGCCACACCAACCACTTCTATCCTTCCTTAAAGCATTTTTGGTAGGTACTGACCACTGCACACCACCGAACACCCCACAAGACCTGTCTGATGCATCTGATCTGGAGATGTTCTCAGATTCTTCAACAACACAACTTCAAGAACTGACTGTTCACTTATCTGCCTCATATATCCACCCCTTGACTGGTGCCATCGGAACCAGCGAATGTTATTTATGTATTCACTTGTCGGTGGTTTTATTGTTTTGGCTGATTAATCTGATTTTGGCTTTCAGCGTAACGGTAGACCGGTAGCACATATTTCCTGCATCTTCTTCCATCAGACGTCTCTGAACCAGCAGATGTTCAAGTCTTAGGATTTCCCCCCTCTCGCACCACGTTTTCCTAATCAGTCAGAACAAATCAGGGTTCACGCGTGCCAAGCTTGACAAATCTATGCCAGACTACCCAGAATGTGGTCTACCAGTCATGTAGTGTAATGCCTGCATCAAAGTGACAAACACTTGCCTAGCAAATTCAGTACTAGCCATGTGGGTGGCGAGACGGCCCTATTGTCTGGGCTCCGTCTCATAGCGAGAGGGCATGGGTTAGACGCTTAGTTGGGGGTAGAATTTTCTGGCAGAGCTGAGGTCAGGAAGTCACTTTTTCTCTTTCTACAGCAAAGTGTTGAGGTCACGTCCTTTTCCGATGAAAGCGGCGCATCTACAGTGACACCACGAAATCATAAACGTGAGCCACATTCTCCGTTTTTCAGAGAAAGCCTTTTTCAGGGTCAGAACGTGCTAAAAAAAAAAACCCGTACCTTGAGTGTTCAGACCACCGAGACGCAGCGCTTTCCTCTCGTTCCTTTGGTTCCTCTTTTCCACCACCACAGAAATGAGCAGATGTTAATACATACAGTGGCATGCAACAGTTTTGGCACCCGGTTGCTAAGTGAGTATAAAGTTTGAGATCTTCTCAAGCAAGATCAGTGTATTATTATTCCTTAGAGATGGAAAAATGGTGAGGAGCACCATGCAAACGATTGAGTATCCCAAGATTTCCCAAGCTCTCAGCTCATTAAGGCTATGGATTAAATCTCACAGCTTCATAAACACTCCAACTCCTCAAACCTCGTCCCAACAATCAGCAGCCATGGGCTCCTCCAAGCAGCTGAAGCCCACAGAGCAGGAGAAGACGACGGGGTGTCTCACACTTCCCCACTCTTTAACTCTTTAAGTTTTGACAATGATGTTCAAACGACTAGAGGAATTTCCGCTCCACCTTAAATGGTGCTGCCGTATCGGACATGCTGCTTCATTTAAGGTGGAATGTAACATTTAAATAAAAAGGCCAAGATTTGGAAGCTGTGCTTCTCGCCCTCTACTCGATCCTCTTTGACTGACGCCAAAAATCTGCAGACTAGAGCCAACCAGGACAGACCTAGCCAGACTGAGAAGTGGGCCTAAACCTGGGCCTGGGGTAAACCATGGAAATGTCAGTTAACAGGAAGGGTGGAGGTCAAGTTGAGGTCTGGAACAACCTGAGGGCTGAAGGCTTTCAGAAAGAGCTACTTCCCACGGCTTTCCATGTGCTAGAGTGCTAGAGAATAGCTGTGGCGTCTGAAAAAGATCGCCACTACATTGACGTGACATTGAGTGGCATTTATCTGACGCTCTTATTCAGAGAGACTTCCATCTGAATCATTTACATTTAAGGCGTTTAGCAGACGCTCTTCTCCAGAGCGACTTACAAAAGTGCTTCACTATTTACCCAAGAAAATCCTCAGCTAGTCTGAATAGACTAAAAATTCAAAGCTCCTCTAATCTTAGACTCTACTAAACACGTCAGTAAGTCAGTAAGGAGACCATAATACTCTTCTCTTCGCCTGAGTACTATCAGAAGAGGAGGATCTTCAGTCTGGGTTTGAGGACAGCGAGTGTTGGACTCTGCTGTTCGGACACCCAGGAGAAGTTTGTTCCACCACTTCTGTGCAGGACAGTAAAAAGTCTGGACGCTCGTCTTCCGTTGATCTTAAAGGATGGCGGGTCGAGCCGAGCCATACTTGAAGCTGGAAGGGTTCTTGGTGCAGATCGGCTTTTGACCATTGCCATCAACTACGGAGGGGCTGGCTGGTCCAGTCTTGGCTTTGTAGGCCAGAGTCTGGGTTTTGAATCTGATGACCTGGGCAGCAGCTACAGGAAGCTACAGTGAAGAGAGAACGCAGCAGTGGAGGAGCTGAACATGGCTGAATTTAGGAACGTTGAAGACGACCCGACCCGTGCCGCTGTGTTCTGGATCAGCTGCAGGGTCTGATGGTGCGCAGAGGGAGACCAGCCAGAAGAGAACTGCAGTGGTCAAGTCTTGAAGTGAGGAGAGACTGAACATCTGAGCACCTGGGCGACTCTCTAGAGAAGAAGGGTCGAATTCTCTGCATGTTGTACTGGAGAAATTACTGCAGGACCGAGTTACGTTTGCAACATGTTGCACAGTTAGGAGAGTGTAGAGTCTGGAGCTCCTTCAAACTCTCACTTGATGGACCCAAATGTGGTTCTTCTACGGCGTCGCTCAAAGAAGAACGCCAGTAGTAGTTACCCCCCTTCGCTACACCAACCCTGCCACCAGTTACCTTCAGCTCAGCAGCAGATAGAACTGGGAGGGCTGAGTTGTGGAGGTAAACAAAGGAGGTTTACTTGAAGGTTCAGCAGTGTGCATTCCACCAGACTGAGAAACATGAGTGTGGTATGCGAGTCTCGCTGAATTATCTCTTCAAAATCCCACAAGGAAAGAGAAGTCGCCTCTCCGCGGGCTTATCAGTCTGCCGCGCCACGATGAATGCGAAGATGCCGTTGAATGTGGTCAGGCAGGTTCTACCTGGTGCTCTCCGCTGACAGCCGCCGCTCTCCAGAAAACCTTAGCGACGTGACTGAAAGGTAGCACACCTCTCAGCCTGCCAGACCCGTGCTTTCCCTCTGCCTGGGGGGTATGTGACAGTAACAGGTTGGTAAATGGAGGCTGGTAAGTGGACTTTCTGGGGGGGGTTCTTAGAGCTCAGTTCTGGAAGGTCTGTCCTCGCCAGGCAGGGTGTTTCCTGGTGTGTTCTGCACGATTGTTAGACGTTTGGAGGCCAGAGTCTTTTTCATGGAGCATATTTTTTTCAATGTCGGGTTGCAGCAGCTTAACGTAAACTTAAGAGAATGGCTAAGCAGGGTTATTTAGAGGGAAGTTCCTGTAGATCATGCGTGTAATGATGCACCACGCTAATAAATCCGAAGCCTGGGCAGTGTATCCTCTTGTTTTGATGTCAGCCCTCAAATCTTTCAGTGGCTTGAACCACCTTTGAGCCCAACCTGTTTCAGTCTGTGCTGTTAACAATAGTGTGGATGATCCAGCTGAAGTGTTCCAATTAAATATACTTAAAGGATCAGCACTCAGATACCTTAAGCTAACACAGCCTTTTGTAGGTGTTTTTTCTTACTCAAATTAGAGGTATTTTCTGTGCCCTGTTCAGTTTCTGTCATCTGAGAAACCGAGAAAAGTGGAGCCGTTTGACGCACTTCCCTGGATTTGTTGTTCAGTTCTGTCCAAGACGTCAAATGTATTGACCCCCCCCTTTCTCCCCGATCCCCAGATGATCCCAGATTCAATCAATCAGCCAAGATGTGTTTGGTATCTGATATGTGCTTCTTTAGTTCAAAACGGGACATGCTAGGCTAACATTGCTAACAAACACTGGACTCAGACTGTCACCGATTTCCCAACCTGTCTTTTAAAAGTCATTCAGATCTTCGTTTGTTTGGTGCAGACAGATTGATGCGGTTTGACTTACTTACTTAGTTCGTCTAAAGGTCATTATAATCTTGTTCACGTAGCTTTTTAAAGCAGATAGATGATTATGACGATAGATGTATTTACATAGATAAGATTGGTGGCAATCCAGGTCCAGTGTTTGTTAGCAACGTTATCCTAGCATCTCCTGTTCTTCGGTAAAGAGGCACACATCAGATATTAAACATATTTCGACTAAACGACTGTAACTGGGGTCAGTGGGATTTTGTTGTCGGAATATCAGCTTTTTAACTGGGATGCATTAAGAAATCACTGGAAAGTTACAGTAGGGCCGGGCAATATAACTAATAAAAATATACGCTGTACAGTACGATATGATGAAAACCTTAAAAAAGAATAATTTATTCTTTGTTAATTTATTCGTAACACCAAAAACATAGCATGCTGCTTTTTAAATAGTCAATATATAACTGTGTATCTAAGTAATTCACATTTAAAAAACTGAGATGATGAACTAAATTCTTCATACTGCTCCTTTAATTGCGATGTTTCTACGTCTGAATTTGCACAAGACTGTACTTTGTTGTGTGTCATTCTTCTGGAAACCAACCCATTTCCACATTAATGACCCTGCTTTTTTTTAACTGAAATCCATTGTCGACGGTAACCTGCCTATTTCTATAAAATAGTTTCCAATATATCAGTATTTATGGGTATATTGCCCAGCCCTAAGTTACAGTGAGAACACAGAAATTTTACAAGAAGACTAGGTGTCCACAAACTTCTGACATTTTGGCCTTTGTGGCAGTGTAATGTAAATAACCCATTACTTGTAGTTCTCATTTGTACTTTTAGTACTTGTGTTTTTTTCAGTATGTCCGTGTGACGCTGTGTAACTGTATGTGATGAAACGTTGAATATACATGAAAACATCTTTTTCCACACTTCATCTTGGCTTGACCACGGCTGCTCTTAGGAAATATCAGTGGAAAACATCATGTTCTTGTTGCAATACTGTCCCTGTGGAAGGGATTTCACATCATCACTCTTTTCCTTAACGTTCTCTTATGAACAGAATTAGAGTTCCCTCCCCAGACCTCCAGGGTTCTGGACAGTACTGAACCAATGGGAAAAGGTACTATATGAATCCATCTACAAATGGTGTTACCTTTTAACCAAGCAAGGAACTGTAAACTAAGCATCTAAGGGTTCTTTGGGTTGTCATAGATCTCTCTCTCTCTCTCTTTCTCTCTCTCTCTCTCTCTCTCTCTCTCTATATATATATATATATATATATATATATATATATATATATATCCATCTGCTAAAGGTTTTCCATCAATCCAAAGAACTATTTAACCAAACAAAGAACCATTGAAGATCCTAAATGGCTATTTGAGTTGACTTCTGGATCTATTTAGAACCATCTGCCGAGGATTTCCTACAAATCTGAATAACCTTTGATCAAGCAGAGCAACACTTAAGCATCTGAGTGGTTCTGTCAGTTGTTATGGTTCTGCATACCAGCGTCCACACAATTGTGTCAAACCAATCCAAAGAACCATTTAACCAAGCAGGGAAGGTTTATGGTTCTATATAAAACTAAGAATCCAAAAATTCCAAAAAACTTTTCTAAGAATCCAAAGAACGTCTTAACCAAACATAGAACCAGTTAAGCATCTAAATGGCCCTTTAAGGTGTCATGGTTCTACATGGAAGCATCTATGAAAGGGTTTACACCAATCCAGAGAACCCTTTAACCAAGCAAAGAACCAGTAAATCATCAACTGACTCTTTAGGGTGTCATGGTTCTTTGCAGAACCATCTACAAAATGTTTTTTACCCAGCCAAAGTACCTCCTAACCAAACAAAGAACCAGTTAAGTATCTAAATGCCAATTTACGGTATCATGGTTCTACATAGAAGGATCTACAGAGAAGGGTTCCACCAATCCATAGAACCCTTTAACCAAGCAAAGAACCAGTAAATCATCAGCTGGCTCTTTAGGGTGTCAAAGTTCTTTGTAGAACCATCTACAAAAGGTTTTCCCATGCAAAGCACCAGTTAAGCATCTCAACGGTTCCATGAGATGTCATGGTCATGTTTGCATGTAGAACCATCTACAAAAGAGATTTCCAATCTGAAGAACTCCTCACTATTTAAGCATCTAAATGGTTCTTTGAGTTGTTATGGTTCCACATAGAACCACCTACAGTGGTTTCCAAGCAGCTTAATGATCTGTTATGATGTTTCTATAGAGAAATGTTGGCTTTGTGATAGAACCCTTGAAGAACCTTTTTTAACAATGCAGAACAGACCCCCCCCCCCCTTCCTTCTTTATAGGGGTTACTCACCTCCACCTACGGAACCCTACTGTGTATGTAAAGCAAGGCAAACGTCTGTGTCTGAGCACAAAGCCTAATGTAAAGCTGTTCACCTGTGCATTTGTGTACACTGCAAGACCAGACTTGACGGGACAGTGGCTGAGCGTCCATGAAGGGCTGGTCCGCGAGACAGTTGTCGTCCTTTGTTCGTCTGTGCTGGGCTAGCTTTGATCGCTCGTCATGTTTTGTTCAGCTCGGTGCGTCAGGTTAGCGCAAACACAGCCAGTATCTCTTCAAACGATACCGGCACAAAAAAGAGAGAGGCAGTACTTCTGTATCATGTGGGGCTTGCATGGGTGGAACGTGGGCTAGGTGGGTTCCAGCCTTGTGTATAGTGTACAACCCTGATGGGGCCCATGTTTAACCCATCCTGGTCCAACCCATATGTGGGGCCATCGTGGAACCTGTGGGCAGATCTTTGAGGTTCTCAGTTGGGCTCCCCATACAGGGTTGTCTGGGAGGATTAGGATAAAGGGACACACATGGTTATTGAAGCGATACCATTGAAGTTCTACTTTTGGTTCCATGAAGAACCTTTTTTGTAGTGTTGATGTGTGAGTATGAAGAACCTTTGTAAAGTTTCAAGAACCTTTACAAGTGAAAATAAAGATAAAGGTCCTCCATCGTTCACTGAAACCACAGTGGGGGCGGAGCTCATGCTATATGGCTAACACAACACACCCACATTTAAATCACTGGACTTTTTTTTCTTGGGGGTTCCTTTGCTCGAGAGCAAGTGTAGGCATTTATTATTCTTCTAAATCTTTAGAACCGAATGAATCAGTGGAACATAAGTAGAACTTTGGAGAGTCGAGACATCATAACTTTTAAAATATCAAACATGTTGCAGATCTGAAGCAGATTTTAAAGCCACAGCTCTCTGAGTGGGTAGGACAGCCTTCCGTGGCCTCCATTGCTCAGAGTGGTTCTTGTCAGAGCAGGCGTCTGTTAGCTAGAACGTCAGAACTGACAGTTCCACAACCACAGGTAAATCAGATTAGAATTACGTCTGATTTTAGAAACTGGCACCAAAATCGAGATTTTATATATCTGCTGTGTTATTTAGAGATACACAAAGATCAGATCGGATCAGAATCAGATGAAAGTCAGCATTAAGAGACTCGGATCGGATCGGGACATAAAAAGAACTGCATTCCCTATCTGGAAAAACAGCCGTGACCTAACGGCCAGAGGAGTGGGCCTGGGATCAGAAGGTTGCTGGGTCAATCCCCCAGACTGGCAGTAATCGTTTCTCCCTAAACAGAGGAAAGGCCCCTTAAGCAAGGTTGCCTTGAGCAATTGCATTACTCCCCAGGTTCTGAGGGGGCTGCCCACCACTTCAGGTGGGTGTGTGCCCCTAGTCACTATTATGAGTGTGTGCATGTGTGTATTCACTGCCACAGATGGGTTAAATGTGGAGGCGGAGTTCTTTTAGCCTCAGTCAGTCAGCCACTCACAGTTTGAACAAAGGCAGTTGAGGGTTGAACAAAAAAATAGAGGTTCACAGGCCTAGATATGCTTATTACTGTGTAATATTTACTAACTAGCTGTCTTTATTGTTGGATGCGCTGTATTTTTTTCCAGACAGAGTGCGCACCGGCCCTACGAACACAGTTCAAATCTAAAAGCGCTTATTATTGACGTTTAACGATTAAATTTAACTGACGTGAGTTAAATTCCATTTGAATTTGAGTTTAGCTGGTTTAAAGGGACATTTCTACAGTGCTGAGAAGTCCCCTTACAAGCGCTACCAGTATGAGTGTGTGCATGTGTGTATTCACTGCCACAGATGGGTTAAATGTGGAGTGTTTTTATGTTAAATTCAGTAAATAAACAGAAATCGGGTCTAAATTTGTAGAAAAATACTGTATATTAGTTTTTGCTATGGAGGTCATTTGAACCGGGGTGCCAGAACTTTTGCCTGTGACTGTACAAGTCAAAAATCGCTCTGTTGAATCACACTGAAAATATGTTGTTACACCCTTATTTAAGGACTTATTTTAAGGAATTTAAGGTCCTCAAGGTCAGACCATCCTTTTTTACATGAAAGGCCTGTGGTTTCGACCAGAATGTGATGACGCTCCACACCGACCCGGCAAAGGAAGCAGAGGAGTGAAGGGAGGCTGCATCTCAGCAAACCAAAACGCCTGACTCTTAACATCATCTTCCTCGTCCCTCCAACTGGAGCAAAAGTGCTCTCGCAAGCAACATGTTTACCACAGCGTGGACACGTTCGGGACAGGCCGCCGAGGCTCCACCAAAAATAGAATGGTCCTATTCTGTCCGGCGTTCCAAAGAAGGGTCCAAAGAAATGTGCTTTTTCTCCCGCGTGTTCCGGAACAACTGGTAGTGGCAGGTAGTTTTAGGGGTACTCCATTCATTGGTTCGCATTCCATTCAGGTAAGAAGGGAAAAAATAAGTCGTTGAGTAGAGGATGTTTGTAGCCCGCCGGTATTTTTAGAACATCACTGGGAACCATTTCAACTATTTGGCTATTTTTGACATATTTAGTAGGCTAAACTCGTGGAGCCTGAATTAACACCTGGGCTTGTTCCCCTCAGCCTTTACACACACCCTTATTATTACCATCCTCACAATACTCTCAAAGCTACGTTCCCATGAAGGTAAAATTAACTGCAGGAGGAGAGAAAAACACATTTCCAGTGTTCTGGTTATAAAAGCAGTCTTTGCACAACCGATGGCCTTGATTATGTAAAATCATGCTGTGTGTGTGTGTGTGTGTGTGTGAGTGTGCTGGTCGATATGGAGAGTAAGGGCAATAAACTGATTGAGTTTATTGATGCGCTCGCCAAGTCAAGCTTTAGCTTATCATAAAGTACAGCTCCTTACTGAGAACCCAGACTGGGGTTATATCCCATAGTTCGAGAACAATTTACATTAAAGTGTTTGCTTTTAAAACATAATACCTAACACCTATATATATGTGTGTGTGTGTGTGTGTGTGTGTGTTTTATAAATATATACAGATAAATACAAATAATTCAATCAAATATATATATGTGTGTATATATATATATATATATATATATATATATATATATATATATATATATATATATATATATGAATATGTATTTTTGCTGTCATGCTAAACTCTTGAATCTGCAACTTTACAGAAGAAGGAAAAAACTTTTTGGCTTTCAGTGAAAGTCATGTTGGAGCATTTATATTAGTCTGAAATATATATCATCATGAAATTCTGATAAATTATAAAGGAAAAAATTATATATTCACAGATTCACAAAAAAGTCAGAAATGGAGAAATGGTTTTTACAGACCTGTGACAATATATACACACACATACATCACTGTCACACAAAAAAATCAGTGGAAGTCAATGTAAAAAGTTACAATTAGTTAAATTAATTAGAAAGTTACAATTAATTAAAATTAAAAAAATTAATTACATGAAATTCAGTCATGTTGGAGCATTTCTATTTGTCCATTCATTGTGAAATTCTGATACAATATAAAGAACAACAGACAGATTCATATTATATAAAAAACTAGATTTTAAAGTGACAGTCGCAATGTAATATAAATGTTTATGTAAACATAAACATCTGTAGTTATTGATATGCAGCCAAAGTCAGTCAGCCACTCACAGTTTGAACAAAGGCAGTTGAGGGTTGAACAGAAAAATAGAGGTTCACAGGCCTAGATATGATTATTACTGTGTAATATTTACTAATGTTGGCGATGGCCTCTTCAAGTTGCTGGTAGAGCTTCCTGTATTGTTGGATGCGCTGTATTTTTTCCCAGACAGAGTGCGCACCGGCCCTAGGAACACAGTTCAAATCTAAAAGTGCTTATTATTGACTTGTTTAACGATTAAATTCAGTGAGTTATAGTCCAGAAATTGAGTTTATCTGTTCAAAAGGGACATTTCTACAGATTTCCAGCGCTGAGAAGTCCCCTTTAAAGTGCTACTAGCTGCAATTCTTTCGCGTTTGACTTGAAGGGTCAATTAAATGAAGACGCAGAAATGTCTCGTGCTTCTGTCAATTTTCTATAAATACCCTTGTGAATAATTAGCTTGTTTTAAAGTCGTGCTTGTGCTGAAAGCAGTTTTCACACTAAGACTCGAGTTGCAGCTTCCGATTTCAGAGCTGTTTATTCAAATCGTGTTTCAGTCTCGCTGCACGGTGTCAGACTTGTGTGCTCAAAGAATGGTTGTGGGCTGAAAATCTCGCAAGCATAAACACACACACACACACACACACACATACACACTCATACAGCGGCTCGGCCTGCTGTTTTCATGGCCAAAGAGGCCATCAGGGATGATGTTAAGCAATGCCATGCAGTTCTCCAGCCTGTGTTTTTTTGTGAAAGCTGACTGGCGGATGCTAACATAGTCAGCTGTTTGATATCCATGGAGCTGGCCTTCAAAAAAATCGTCGGAAGTTGCTTACTTTCGTCGTTTCTTATCTCTTGGCTTGAGCGGAGACTGAATGTTAGCTTTAGCATCAGCTCAATGCCGTGTTACTCATACAGTAGCACCACCGACATCCCTGCAAGAAACCAGAGACGACTGCAGAGTCTTCAGGGTCGGGCACAGTCAGTCCGATTCCGTTGGGTACGCTTGCAACATTGAATTGCCTTTAGCCTGGTTCTAAAACCATCTCTCTCTCTCTCTCTCTCTCTCTCTCTCTCTGGCAGCTATGGTGGACACGCAGACGTTTTCCTGGCCCATGGGATTTGGCCTGAGCACCCTGGACCTGGAGGAACTCGATGACAGCTCACACTCTCTGGACATGAAGCCTTTCTCCACGCTGGACTACGCAACGATCTCGGCCGCCGAGTACGAGCCCAGCCCGCCCCAGAGCGAAATGACACACATGATGGACCTGACGCACATGTACAGCTACAGAGCCCAGGAGGCCAACTACAGAGCCCCGGAAGGCAATTACAGAGCGCACGAGAACGGCTATAGGAGCCAGGAGAACAACTACAGGAGCCAGGAGAACAACTATAGAAGTCAAGAGAGCAGCTACAGATGTCAGGAGAACAGCTATAGAACCCAGGAGGACAGCTATAGAACCCAGGAGGACAGCTATAGAACCCAGGAGGACAGCTACAGAATGCAAGAAACCCAAAGTATGCATTAAACTTATGACCTTTTACACTATGACTTATCACTATTATACACTAATATTCTGAGGTATTGGTGGAATGCTGATGATGGTAAAATTGCAGCAAATCCCCCAAAAATATGCTTTATTTGGGGACTAGTTTGCTGAAAAACCTCAAACTACATGTAATTCACCATTAATGGTTTAAAAAAATATACATTTTAGGCCGAACTGTTCTCAGAACTCTGGTAGAACAGGGTCTCAGTGTCTCACAACTATAGAAGTCAAGAGAACAGCTACAGATGTCAGGAGAACAGCTATAGAACCCAAGAGAACAGCTATAGAACCCAGGTGGACAGCTATATAACCCAGGAGAACAGCTATAGAACCCAGGAGAACAGCTATAGAACCCAGGAGGACAGCTATAGAACCCAGGAGAACAGCTATATAACCCAGGTGGACAGCTATATAACCCAGGAGAACAGCTATAGAACCCAGGAGGACAGCTATAGAACCCAGGAGAACAGCTATATAACCCAGGAGAACAGCTATAGAACCCAGGAGGACAGCTATAGAACCCAGGAGGACAGCTATAGAACCCAGGAGGACAGCTATAGAACCCAGGAGAACAGCTATAGAACCCAGGAGAACAGCTATAGAACCCAGGAGAACAGCTACAGAATGCAAGAAACCCAAAGTATGCATTAAACTTATGACCTAAAGGCCAGTGTTGCTGACAGCCCATAAAAGTGAATAACCACCAATTAGCACCATGCACACGAAACTATGCTAATTGGTGGTTCCTGGCTTCCAGCCATTGTTAGCCATGTTAGCTTATATGGTTGAACCTCCGGCTAAAAGAAAAATCGGAATAACTGAGGGGTAAATAGTCACCCAGAGCAGGTTGGTGTGAGGTGATGCATGGTAGACCAACTTCAGCTCTATCTAAAACCACCACTGAACCTACACTAGTATTCTGAGGTTTTGGTGGAACGCTGATGATGGTAAAATAGCAGCAGATCCCCCAAAAATATGCTTTCCTTGCTAAAAACCTCAGACTACATGTAATTCAGCACCATTAATGATTTAAAATATATACATTTTAGGCCGAACTCTTCTCAGAACTCTGGTAGAACAGTGTCTCAGGCATCAGGCAGCGTCTTCATCACCATTAGGTGAAGAACTTTCTGTGAGGAGGTTTTATTATTAGAGCTTCAGACGTCTGCTTCCCTTCTCCTCCACTGTAGAACTCCAGCTCTGACTGGAGACTGGTTTTCACACCAAACCCACCAAACCCCACTCTGAATGTCTTTGGTCATGTCTCACCAAGTGCTAAGAGTACGTTGGGCTTTGTTATGCACAGAGCTGGTTTGTGGGACATGATTTAGGCCCAGACTTAGTTCAGCATGTGGAACTGACATATAAAGCCGTGCATTTTTGAAGTGTGGGCTTAGATTTGACCTAGTTTTCAGTAGCGAATCGTATCCTTATCATATCCAGAGCTCAGTTTTTTTTACACCATTTAAAAAACTGCCTTTTATATTATGTATATCTGTCTTCTTTATATTCGGATAATGAAACTGGTCTAAAATTTTATATAAAATAAAATATGAAGAAAATATTACATTAAATTGCAATATACAGTCATCTTTTCAGACAGATGTTTTTAAGGCGGCTACAAAATGCTACAAAAAAATTTCTTAAGTTTATGATTCAGTATGAATATGCGTTTATTTTGCAGGGTTTTTAACTAATTCAGCTTTTTTTTTTTTTTGAGTGTTATTTACAAGAACGAATGTACACTTAATACCAATGAATCCTTAGAAGTTATCAAAGTTATAACAATAGCAAAAAGCAAAGTAAGAAAATAAGAAATAACAAAAATATGATTTTGTTTTAAATAGTATTTTGCTCAAGTGGAGCTCATTAAAACAGGCAGATGAATTCTAGCAGAAGTGCAGATCCCAAACATATACTTTATCCTTTAAATGTGTTACGATTTACTAGGATTTTTATTTGATGTTTTTTGGGAGAGATATTTTACATTGAAATAATTGCAATAAAAAAATATATTACAAAAACATCAGGTTTAAACCTGTTAATATAAAAATAGTAAACTGAATGTTAATAGTAGTATCAGTATGTACTTTACTTTACCTTAATGTGCAAAATGTTGGGCACCTCTGTTGAAATGATGTAATTATAGTGCAGTGTAGGTCTATGTATGTGTATAAATCACTTGTTTTATTAATTATTAATAAATAAGTTCCCGTTTTCTGCAGACAGAATTCTGCACCCTCAAAAGTACAATTACTGCTTATTTACTGTATCACATATTGTGTTTTGCAACAGAAAATGCAATTTGAGAAAAACATATGTATATATTTTGCACTATGTTAAATTCTAGATTGTAATATTTGAAATGTTGTATAAAATCTGCATACGTTTATGACCTGTAACGTTCATTTGTTTTTACATATTTGACCAGGGGTGCCCACATCGATGCATATGACCATGTACATATACAATTCTGTCCTTACATTAGAATATTCTAGACTGGCAACTGTAATACCTCTGCTTTTAAGGGTTAATGCCCAACAAACCTCACGTTTTAGCACATATTCACCCATTAATTTGCACTTTCTCACAATGCCGAGCTGCTGTTAGGGCTTTAATGCAGTGTTTTTATTTTCATTCCATCCAGGTTCAATCAAACTTGAGCCCGAGTCTCCTCCACAGTACGGCGAACACAGCGCGTCCTTCTCCAAACTGCAAGAAGACTCCTCCGCCCCCGTTTTAAACATCGAGTGCCGAGTGTGTGGGGACAAGGCCTCTGGCTTTCACTACGGTGTCCATGCCTGCGAAGGCTGCAAGGTACAGTTAAATACCACTTCCTGAAATATCACTTGTTTTAATGCTGTTGTGGGCAAGCTACACACACCACACTTCCTTATATACCCCCCCACCCCACCCCCGCCTGGGGACGTCTGAGGACATCGGGCTTTTCAGAAAGCTTTTAATGAGCAGATGAGCGTGTTTCCTTTGTCGGGTTGCAGTGAGTTAACGTAGTAAATAGAGGCTGGATTCTTCGCGAAAACCGTAAATCTGGGCCTGGTTTCCCAAAAGCATCTGAACCCTTTCGAGCCGGAACCATCATGGAGTGTTTACTGGACATTCTGACCTACAAACGAAATAATTAGCACTTAGCATGTAGCTTTCGTTCTATATCATATTTGACACATCTGGAATTTATTGCTCACAGCTGGGTGCAGCTGTTTTTAAATCTCATTATTTAAAAACAGAAATTAAATTAAATAAAAAAAAATAAAAAGTTGACTTTTATTATGTAAAGTTAATTGATAATTGTCCAAACCTCCAAAAAACATGGTTCAGTTTGATCCCACCCAACACCACCTCCTCAGACCAAATATTAGCCCATTAGTGGCACCTTGGACAAAAGTATTGGGACACCTACTCATATTCATTGTTTCTTTTGAAATCAAGGCTATTAAAAAGAGCTGATCCTGCTATTGTTGGAGTAACTGTCTCTACTGTCCAGTAAAGAAGGCTTTCTGCTAGATTTTGTTTAAGGAGCATTGCTGTGAGGATTTGATTGCATTCAGCGACAAGAGTGTTGGTGACGTCAGGTCAGGTCAATGCTGGGGGGCTTTATACCTCTCTAGCCCACGCCTGGCTTTAGGTTCATGTCTATCTGTTCACCTATTCTAGTGTGTGTGAATTTGCAGGGGTGTCCACAAACATTTGGCGGTGTTGCGTATTTTGGGTGCGAAGCTGTATTTCTCTGAAGCCGAGGAGCTGCCCATGCTAGACTGTGAGTGTGCTGCTCCAGAGTTTTATTATGGGTCTAGGTACGACACCCTGTCTCCTATACACTCGAGCGCTCTAACCACAGAAGAGCACCGAATGCCCAAACACACTCCTTCCCGTCATTCAGATAATTTAAGCAGAGGTTTCAATTCACACTCAGACATGTAGATGAGGTCAAAAGGTGTCTGGCTATCTTTCCTCCGTCTGTCACATGAACCACAAAACCCCTTACAAGTTTCCACACAGAGAAATATGTAGGGGCAGAAAGAGAGAGAGAGAGAGAGAGAGAGAGAGAGAGGTGTCTGAATAAGAATAATCATGTGAGTGGGCGACCCAGACTTCTCAGATATATTTCCATCCCTCGTGCTCTAGACTCTGAGCTTCTCGAAGTTAGTGGGCGTGTGTGTGGGTGGGTGGTTTTTCATGAAACACCTCAGAGGAATCGTTTTGGTGAAAAATGAAATTGACACCCTTCACTCAACCTTAACCCCCCCCCCCCATACCCCCCACCCCCTTACCTCAGCTCTTTATTTAACACTGTGCTACAAGGTAAATGAAGCCCTCCAGCTAATCAGGCAGATCACACATACAGTATTAAACAGCCTGTGAGCCGCCGGTGGGCCGAAAGTGTGATTACACACTCTTCTGTGACCAGAGTGTAACAGCCCCCAAGAGTTTATACAGAAGACCCTGTAGTTACTGAGTAGCACAGCTCAGTGTGGGATGAGGATGGGAGTGGTGAGGGGTTAACTGAGGTGAACAGACTGTGAGTATTATTATTATTATTAGCGACGTCCGCGATCAAACCCGAGTCTCTAAATGCTAAATAGCAGCCGGTCCCAGTCCGATCTTCATGTGTGTATGAATAATAATCCAGCTCCACAGTTTAGATCAGACGAGCTGCTGATTAATCTGATCAGTAAAATCCTTTATTTTAGACTCAGTTTCTATAATCAGACTTTCTGGACTGACTGATTTAGTTGAATCAAAACTTAAAATTCTTAAAATGATGTTTTATAGTGTTTAATATCTTCTAATCCAGTCTGACTCTCCTCCCTGACCAATCGGCTCCCAGCTTCTTTACAACGCTGCAGTCTGATCACTTCCTGTGTGTGTATAGTGGTACACACTCTGGATTGCTATCTGTGGTTGTTGGTCTACTGGTGTGTAATAACTGGTGATAGTGGGTGACTGTGCTGTGTGTGTGATTGGGGTTTCTATAGCATGCATGTTTGTGTGTGTGTGTATTAGCATTAGCATTAGCCTCCATTCGGCTCTGAATGGGCTCTTCAGCTCTGGTTTAATAAAACCACCCAGAACCATCCATCTGCTTCAGCACTGCACTAGCTGGTCTAGTCCCTGTAGAGAAGAAGTACTGCCAATAGAATAATAGGACTCTCTGGAGCAGATAAACATCATGGCCCTATTGGCACCATGCTGCCTACTGCCAGGCGTGGGCTAGTAGAGGGGGGGATAAAGCCCCCAGCATTGAGGAGCTGTGGAGCAGTAGAAGAACTGTGTTCTGTACCTTTACGTTGAGTTGGGGAGTTCGGGATGATGAGGTGAGGTAGTGATCATCATCCAACATCCTGACCTCCCTAACACTCTTTTTGCTGAATGCAATCAAATCCTCACAGCTATGCTTCTCCGAAATCTAGTAGAAAGCCTTCTTCCCTGGACAGTAGAGACAGTTACTCCAACAAAAATAGGATCAGCTCTTTTTAATAGCTTTGATGTTAGAAGAAACTGTGAACGAGCAAGTGTCCCAATACTTTTGTCACTTTTAATGCCGTCAAGGTTCTTCATTAAAAAGCCTCAAACAACCATTTAAAGCATTAAAAAGGAAAGATCCCAAAAAGTGAAATGCTAAACAAACCCCCCCCCAGCCCCCCACTACCCCCACCCCCGTGTTCAGTGTGGAACGTCTTATTTCCTAGAACTGGAAGATTGAAATGAATGGAATTTTTCTATTGACACTACAAACTGCACCCAGGCCTGAACTACCCGGGTCTTCACTGTCCCATCAAATAACAATGCCTGAAGCCAAGTTCAGCCAAGCAGGTTAACACATTCATACTTGAATTGTTCTAAAACACAAAAGCCTTTTTTTGGGCGGAGTGCTAATGATAGCCC
Organism: Salminus brasiliensis; assembly: GCF_030463535.1. Lineage (NCBI taxonomy): Eukaryota > Metazoa > Chordata > Actinopteri > Characiformes > Bryconidae > Salminus > Salminus brasiliensis. The sequence goes on from NC_132898.1 coordinate 2,290,538, forward strand.
TCCAACATCCTATTTCTATTCATAGTCTAAAATCCTTCTAAAATTAACAATAAAGCGATGGGACAAGGGGGTTCTTTAGGGGGACTAAAAAAAACACATTAAAAACATCCTCTCAGTTTTGCCATGTTAGGCTGTTACTGTAAGCCCGACCAGACCTGGCCTTAGTGCCTGAGCATTTCTCACACATGAAGGAACATTAATATTAATATGAAGTGTGGGCGTGTATCGCCATGTGACAATAAATAATGTGTAATATCACGATTACAGCAGAAACAATGGGCCAGAATCCAATATTTTCAGTAAATATTACCCTAATATAAGATGTGGAAACATTCTGCTGTTCTAAAGGGTTCTACTGTGGTTCTGTAGTAAAAGACCTGGTTCCAAATACAACTATAACGACTCAAAGAAAGATTCGGGTTCTTGCAAGGTTCTTGGCCTGGTCAGATTGATGGAAACCCTTTGGTAGATGCATTCAGCCATAACATTAAAACCACTGGCAGGAGAAGTGAAGGTTGAACACCGATGATCTGGTTTCTGGGGGGCACATGTCAAAGGCTGGGGTCTACATATATACTGTAGGTGACGCAGAAGCTAAAGCAGGAATTGTGATGTTCTAGACAACTGGGTCAGAACATCTCCAAAACATCAGACAGGTCCTGCGGTTGGTGCTCTTGGTGTGCAGTGGTCAGTACCTTCCAAAAGTGCTCCAAGGAAGGACGACCGTTGACCTAGCGCCAGAGTCAGGGGCACCCATAGATTACCGATGCTCCTGAAGGCCCCAACTCACAACCTACTTAGGACTTATTTAAAGGTGCCTACGTTAGTCTTGGTGCCGGATACCACAGTCCATGCTGGCCAGGCTGCTGTCCGGTTTCCTGAAGACTCCAGGTTGAGAAGAAATAGAACCTCTATTAGGATCAACCTTCTGGCCAAAGTCCAGTCTAGGCAACGCTGTTGTGTCTTAATGGTGTATTATATAGATAAGCCTCGTCTATCGTGAGGTCTTGGGTTATCTTTGGGTGAATAATGACTTTGCAGTTCACTTAGGTGTTGTAACCGAATGAGCGCTGGGTGCTAAGCTCGGCTTGTGGGCTCAAACCATATGCAAAATGATAGTTTGGCAGGCGCGAGCGAGTGGCAGGGTTCTGATATAAATCTTGGTTCTCGTTTTTAGTCTTGCTGCCGCTGTTCTCGACTGATACTTTAGAGGAACTGCTGAATGTGTTGAAGGTGTTGAGCTGAAGAGTCTGCTATTATTAACAAATCTGATCTGATCTGTTCTGGTCTCGTGAGTCACAAGTAGTTTGGCTTCAGAGCGCTGGCAGTGCAGATGCAGATGTACACGTGAATCCACAGCTGTAATGATTGCTAGCTTAACGTGAATTACGTAAAAAATAAAAAAAACACTGATGATCTGGTTTCCGGGGGCACCTGTCAAAGGCTGGGGTCTATATATATTGTAGGCGAGGGTCTGGGGTCTACATATATACATATATACTGCAGATGCAGATGTACACGTGAATCCACAGCTGTTACGATTGCTAGCTTAAAATCTTTTAATCTACGATAAGCTGGCAGTGAGGAATTACTCACTCAAGAGTCTGTATGGTGATAATGCATATTTGGATATTAGAAAAAATGCATGGAACTACTCTTTAAGGCCTTTTAAGGCTCTTTTAGATTTTTACGAACTTTTGACGTTTTGAAAAACGAACTCAGAATATATTCTGATTATGACTCTGACACTGCGTATATTTCCTAACCGGACCAGCTGACCAATCAGACCTCTATTATTATCATGGTTGCAGACCAAATAAGCATCAAGACAGCAGCAGAATAGCTGCTTCTGCATCTTGCAGGCATCTTAGATGACGAGCAGCAAGTCAAGTCAAGAGGCTTTTATTGTCATAGTCACAGTCTCAGTGAGTTCAGAAGTCTGCTTGTGGGAAAAAGCTGTTGCAGAACCGTGCAGTGAAGGCACGGATGCTCCTGTACCTTCAGTGAAAAAAGTCCATGTGACGGATGAGTGGGGTCCTTCACAATGCTGATGGCCTCACGGGTGCAGCGTGTGGTGTGAACGCTGAGGTTTAAGGAAATGTGTGGTGGAGCAGAGCTGAAAGGCTGAGGAACAGCTCATCCATGTTTGCTTGCTCTGCCTTTTAATCCAGCTTAGCACGTCGCTATTGTCAGTGAGCACCCAGAGGGCCCCCAACCTGTGGCTCTCTGAAATGCACATGGGAGAATGAGCTTATTTGGCCATGCTTTAGATAGACACAGAACATAAATCCATGCAGACACATCAGACACGCCGTCATTTTAAAGTACCGCCTCGTTTGGAGATATCGCCAACATATACCCTAACCCCTCGTGCCAGGGCAAATTGTAATGTCATTTTTTTAAGACCGTCAAAAATATAATTTACATTTACAGCATTTAGCTCTTATCCAGAGCGACTAACACAAGAGTTTCACTGTTTATTTAAGAATAACCTCAGCTAGTTTGACTAGACTAAAACTTTTAAAGATCCTCTAATCTTGGACTCTACTAAACACAAGTCAATATGGAAACCATAATACTCTTCTCTTCGCCTGAGTACTCAGTCTGGGTTTGAAGACAGCGAGTGTTGGACTCTGCTGTTCAGACACCCAGAGGAAGTTTGTTCCACCACTTCGATGCAGGACAGAAAAAAGTCTGGACATATTGTGCATACATTTGCATACATTGTAACCATTCAATTTTGCAGAGAATTTGGAAATTTGGTGGAATTATCTTTTATTGTGACATTTTTTTGTTGTTGTTGTTCATGAAATTTCCACCCAAACATCTCCTCTTTTTTCTCAGGGATTCTTCCGCCGAACGATTCGCCTAAAGCTAGTCTACGACCACTGCGACCTCCACTGCCGCATCCACAAGAAGAGCCGCAACAAGTGCCAGTACTGCCGCTTCCAGAAGTGCCTGATGGTGGGCATGTCACACAACGGTGAGTAGCAACTTCAGACTGCAGACCAGTGATAAACGGATCACTGCCGACTTCCGCGTGCTGCTAGTTTGTGCTACCATTGTCTTTTTTTTCTTTTTTTTTTCTGGTCTGGTCTGTCCCTTTAAAGTGGAGCCTGGGAAAGGCCCTGCTGTTTAAGTGAAACCTGCTGCTGGTTAAGCTGCTCTGGGTAGTAGATACTCTTCATATGGCGGTACCATTGAGGCTGCAGCGTCTTGGCCTGCTTGCTTTTGTTGTTTCCTCTTTGTGGTCTCCACCTGCATCGTATGTGGCATTGCTGTCAGAATGTGCAGAGCGCTGAAATGTGCACAGCCACATGACTGAGAATCAACTTCCCTTGAAACGTAACACCCACATTCGCACCCCCTGCAACCTCAAAACAAAGCCTGTCTCAGCACGGTCATGGCTTCATTAATTTTTCCAGCAAAACCGCCATCAGCTATTTACCAAACTATGCACCGCTTAATTGCTGTAGTGCGATACTCTCTCATTTAGTGATAGGTTCTGAATATGCTCGGTTCTAGATAACCTGATCCAGTCAGAGCTGTTCACAGGAGGCATGGGAGCAGACGTCTGAAGCTCTAATAAAAGCTCCTCACAGAAAGTTCTTCATTTACATTTACATTTAAGGCATTTAGCTGACGCTCTTATCCAGAGCGACTTACAAGGTGACTCGTATTACAGAGGTGGGCCAATGTAGTGTTAGGAGTCTTGCCCAGGGACTCTTATTGGTGTAGCACAGGATAGTCACCCAGACTGGGAAACGAACCCTGGTCTCCCACATGGTGTAATAGCTCATTAGCTGCCAGTGGTTTTATCTGTTGTGCCACACCAACCACTAATGGTTGATGAAGACCTCTAATGGTGATGAAGACACTGCATGATGGCCAAGACACTGTTCTACCGGAGTTTTTTAATAAAAAGAAATCATACTGGAGGCTAGAGCTGGGAAATATGACAATATTTTTTTGCGTTTCGTGATATGAAGGAGACTGTTAGTGCTTAATAAACACTGATCAGCTGCAGGTTTCATTACTGACAGTGTAATTAGACTGGGTTAATGAGATGAAGAGCAGCAGATGTTGAGTATAAATCACTGTATTCAGTACAGGAGAGGATCTGAATAGTAGTTTGTAAGAATCTGATACTGATGATTTTAGTCTGTAATTACATGTATCATGATCAGATAGATAGATCTAAGCTAATAGGATATATAGTATATATATTCCCAAATGTAAACGAGGATTACAAACAATATGATATAAATAAGCATTAGTAGCCCTGTCCTTTCATCAGGATTGAAAAATACATACAGTTAACGAAGTAGAACCATTCCTTCCCCTTCCCCTCGAATGTGGCTGATCAGCCAAGACATGTTTTCTTCTTCAGCTGGACTGAAGCTACAAAGTTAATGTAGCTAACAAGTAATGAAAGTTTATATCCCACCCCATCAATTAGGTGATAACTGCATGCCTACATCATCACACACCGTGTTTCTATCAGTGTGTAAAAGAAGCTACTGCTGCCTTTATTGTTGGATGCGCTGGATTTTTTACATGGTCAGAATGCAATACATATTGCTGTAAAAATGCACATTATTATCAGTTTTATTAAATTACGAAGAACATTAAACATCTAATGACTTCAGTACAAAACCGAAAGGTGGTAACTTTGTCAAGAAAGCCGATCGACCAAGGTAAGCATGGTAACATGTATCATGATGTGTTTAAATACCGTGATATAATATTTTTACCATATCGCCCAGCCCTACTGAAGACACATGTATGATCAAATCGTCCCAACAGAAAGCAGACAATTTTTAGATGACCACTATTTTACCATCATCAACATTAACAACTCAGAAGACACGAGGAGGTGGGTTTGAAAAGTAAATAAAGTGGATGTATTTGTGCTGAAGTCATGGTGACGTCTGATTCCACTCGCCACCGCTGTACAGAAATAGGAGCTATATTTAGATTTTACGTTTATCTCCAGAACCAACCCGCTTCACACCAAACCTCTCTGAACGCCTTTTTGTACGTGCAAGTGATGGAACTGTGCATGAAAAAAGGATTTTGTAAAATCAGTGGAATTCCCCTTTCAATTCACCCAGGATGTCTCGCAGCCTGGTGAACTCTGCTGACCCAGCAGTCACTGCAGCACCACGTTAAGCACTTTTGGTATGTAGAAGCTGTGATGCTGTCGCTGGGCAGGTTCCAAAATCCCCACATGATGCCAAAAGACAATTAAGTAGCTGGTTACAATACCTGTACCTGCACCTGTACTGTCATTAATCTCTGAATGATGAACTGATATTCTAATTACTGTAATAAACCGGCCCTATTAAAGCCGCCTCTCTATGTCTGGGGGTTAGAATAACTTTCCAAAGTCTAGAAGGTAGGAGTGGAATACTGTATTTGTACTGTAATTGTGTTTCGTACTTAAATACTAGTTTAGAAGCTTTACTTGAGGATTACTGAAATGGAGTAGTTGTACTTTTACTCAGTTACACTTTGCACTTCTTACATTTCCCTTTAGACCTTCAGAACTATCAGTGTACTTCATTTCTTTAGGTATTTTACCTCATGGCAGTTGCTGTAAATTTGAATGAATTGCAGTTAAGTAGTAAATAACTTTTTACTTTACAGACAGAGAGACAGACAGGTAGTTGGATAGATAGATAGACAGGCAGATAGATAGACAGGCAGACAGACAGACACACCCAGACAGACAGATAGATAGATAGATAGATAGATAGATAGATAGATAGATAGATAGATAGATACATAGACAGACAGATAGATAGATAGACAGACAGACACACCCAGACAGACAGATAGATAGACAGATATATAGATACATAGATACATAGATAGACATACATACAGATAGATAGATAGATAGATAGATAGACAGATAGATAGATAGATAGATAGACATACATACAGATAGAAAGACAGTCAGACAGACAGTTAGATAGATAGACAGATAGATGGACATACAGACAGATAGACATATCTATAGATAGATAGACATACAGACAGACAGCTGGATAGACAGACAGACAGATATATAGACAGATAGATAGACAGACAGTTAGATAGGTAGATAGATAGATAGATAGATAGATAGATAGATAGACATACAGACAGACAGATGGATAGATATATAGACAGATATATAGACAGACAGATAGATAGATAGATAGATAGATAGATAGATAGATAGATAGATAGATAGACAGACAGATGGATAGACAGACAGACAGATATATAGACAGACAGTTAGATAGATAGATAGATAGATAGATAGACAGACAGACAGATGGATAGACAGACAGACAGATATATAGACAGACAGTTAGATAGATAGATAGATAGATAGATAGATAGACAGACAGACAGACAGATGGATAGACAGACAGACAGATAGATAGATCTAAGCTAATAGGATATATAGTATATATATTCCCAAATGTAAACGAGGATTACAAACAATATGATATAAATAAGCATTAGTAGCCCTGTCCTTTCATCAGGATTGAAAAATACATACAGTTAACGAAGTAGAACCATTCCTTCCCCTTCCCCTCGAATGTGGCTGATCAGCCAAGACATGTTTTCTTCTTCAGCTGGACTGAAGCTACAAAGTTAATGTAGCTAACAAGTAATGAAAGTTTATATCCCACCCCATCAATTAGGTGACTGCATCATCACACAGCTTCCTGTGAGCTACCGTGTTTCTATCAGTGTGTAAAAGAAGCTACTGCTGCCTTTATTGTTGGATGCACTGGATTTTTTCCAAGCGAGAATGCACACATGGTCAGAATGCAATACATATTCCTGTAAAATGCTTCAGTACAAAGCCGAAAAGTGGAAACTTTGTCAACAAAGCTGATCGACTGCATTCAAGGTAAGCAGTGAGGCTTATCGAACATGGGTATTGGATAAACTGCCCCTTTAATGACACCACCAGTCACAGCAGTGCTACTCATGCGAGCGAACATGTTCATTCACTGTAAGGCAGAGGTTCTCCTACCAGTTCTCAGGCCTCCACATTTTTGCTCAGGCCCTTCAAGCTGCGAGTGAGTAAAAATGTGGCCAATCCAGAGAGCTTTGAGGAGCAGTAAGAGAAACGCCGCCTTACAGTAAACGTACAAGTCATCCCACATGTTTGTTCGCATGAGGAACGTGATACGTGCCACTGTGGGTACTGTTTTTTTTTTAACCCTCAGGCAGAACCACACCACTCTTCAGGCATCTTGAGTTACGCCATGCTGGGGTTGTCTCCAGCACTCTAGCAGTGGATGGCAGGTGTTGTTCTCCGAGAGGCAGGGTCAACAGGGTTTGTCGGGGTTATCAGCCCCGCCGGCCTCCTATTGGCTGCCTTTGTTTTCCCTCCTCTCTCGCCTTGCCGTCACGCAGGGCTCACGCTGGTTGGGTGAAATCTCGTCAGGCTTAAGCCGGCTTTCTTTTTTATCAATGATTCATGAAGGCGCAGAGCCGGCAGCCACAAATGCGCCATGTCACTGCTCCTGGCTCCCAGCCAAGGTGTACAGTAGGAGCGAGGCGGGGCGGCGCGCGAAGGGTTTACAAAAGGTGTGATGGATATGATGGGCCTCTATTAATCAAAACGGTTTTGCAACAAGTCGAGGCACATGCGAGAAAAACGGCGTTGACTTCCCTTCCCTTCTCTTCCATCAGGGGGGAAAAAAAGGGTAGAGAAGTTTCGCTGTCGCCTCGGCTCAAAGGCACTGTGGGCTCGACGCCTCACACGTCATCTTTTCAGACATTTTCCTGCCCCCTAGTCAAATACTCAGGATTGAGTGTGGGAGAGAACCCAAATTACAGGCTTTTAACACTTGCGTGCACCGGCCGTGTTCGTACATGTAATCAGATTTGTTTTTAAAAGAGCCCTGATATTATTATGAATTATAATGTAATAATCAGAATGATCAGCTTCATATGTCAGACATGCCCCCCGAGGTAGTGTGTGATCTACATATATACATTTGTCCCAGTGAATTGAATCAGCATTGAAGAGCATTGAAATTAAAGAGCATCTGTGTTTCTATTACTGTGTAAAAGAAGCCGTTTCTGCTTTTATTGTTGGATGTGCTGGATTTTTTTCCAACAAGAATACAATACATATTGCTATAAAAATGCATATAATTATTAGGTTTGTTTAATTTAAGAAAAGCAACTTTAAAACAAGAGCTATATACTGAAATAATATCACAAAAAAGAATCACAAAATAGCAACAATATATACAAAGAATAAAAACCATTTAGAAAAACAAATTCTATACTCTAAAAACTCTATTTAACATACACAAAGTCAGTGGTCAGTGAGAGTGTCTACCTGTAATTAACTCTATATAACATTAGAATAAACCCAAATAAACGTAAAGTCAGTGGTCAGTGAGAGTATCTACCTGTAATTAACTCTATATAACATTAGAATAAACCCAAATAAACACAAAGTCAGTGGTCAGTGAGAGTATCTACCTGTAATTAGCTCTATATAACATTAGAATAAACCCAAATAAACATAAAGTCAGTGGTCAGTGAGAGTATCTACCTGTAATTAACTCTATATAACATTAGAATAAACCCAAATAAACATAAAGTCAGCGGTCAGTGAGAGTGTCTACCTGTAATTAGCTCTATATAACATTAGAATAAACCCAAATGAACATAAAGTCAGTGGTCAGTGAGAGTGTCTACATGTAGTTAACTCTATATAACATTATTATTTTTATTTGGGTTAAATATAAAGTGTATAAAGTTATTGAGGTGTTGGTTAGAAGAACACAGTTAGGAGAACAGAGGTGTGGGTACTGATCGTCTCTGTGAACTCCAGACACTGTATGGATGTGCTGGACGGTCCACCTGATCTACTTTAATGAGGGACAGATTAGAAAACCAGGTGTAGGATAGGAATGGGAATATTAGGCCTTCTGAAAAACCAATTATTATAAAACCAATTTTTATTATAGAACCAATTATTGCCCTGTTGTTGAAACAAGGTGAGTTTGAATCCTTGAATAAGAGCGTATATTATTCATATTAAGGCTCAGTATGTTGGAATATAGGAAACGTGACCATGGAGAACTGCCAGTCATATCTATCAGTAAGGCAGATGTGAATATCAGACTCAATTATGAATATAAAAGTATATTGGTCAACATAAAAATGACTATCAGTGAACTGGAATGCTCATATCGGCCGTGCCCAAAGGGAGAATCACCTGCCGATCACCTGACTACCTGTTTCAGATGCCAGTGTGACCTAGTGTAGTCTAGTCTTGTAGTTTTTCTTTCACAGTGAAACGTCCGTATACTTCTAACCTTCTGCTTTGAACGAAATGTCCAGCTGGCGCCTGGCCTACTGAGTTGTACGAGTTTCAGTGTTAAGGGAGAGATTAGCGCAGTATTGCGTCGGCAGGTCCGCTCAATTAGAGGCTGGATGAACTCGGTCCACCTGACAGTGAGTCAGAAGGTAGTCAAACAGCATGTTCTCACTGCAGTGGAGTCTTCCTTGCGTAATCTCATGACTATGCAGTTCAGCCCAGTAGGAAACTAAATCTGCTTTTGTGTGATTCTTACCTGGATGAAATGAATTCACCAGGTGTGATCACCTGGATGAATAATCAGAATCGTCTCTCTGGTGGTCTCTGTGGTGGTCTCTGTGGTGGTCTCCGTGGTGGTTCAGAACTAGCAATCCATGTTCAATTGAAAAGAGGAGATTTCTCAACAGTTGGAGATGAATTTATCTGGATCCAGACTCGGGTCACAGTGACATCCGTCAGCATGCCCACGCTCTTAAAAAAAAACAAACTCCCTGTTTTTTCACATCCCACCCACTGATCCCCAGAGTGAGCATGATAGTAGTGACCGTGAACATGTTGGGTTTTGGGATTTTCGTGGGGGGTTTTCAATGTTTTTGGCCTCTTCGCTTTTTTCCCAGCCATTCGCTTTGGCCGCATGCCCCAGGCAGAGAAGGAGAAGCTCTTGGCCGAGTTCTCCTCTGACATGGACCACATCCACCCCGAGGCGGCCGACCTGAGGGTCCTCGCCAAGCATCTCTACGAGTCCTATCTCAAGAACTTCCCCCTCACCAAAGCCAAGGCTAGGGCCATCCTCTCAGGGAAGACCAGCGACAACGCAGTGAGTAGAGTTGGATGGGGTCTTTTGGCGGTGTAGTTTGCATAGTTATGTAATGAATGAGCTCACAAACATTTCTACATTTTATTTATTTATTTATTTATTTAGGATGTGTTTAGGCAGGTTATTCATGTGTAGATTACCAAGAGAACAGTCAACAAAAAATAGCAAGAACTGCAACAAGTTACTATAAAACAAAAAAATAATAATTAAATGATGAATTTAATAATGATACAGTTAAATGATCTTTGGGTGCTCCATTTTTAACTTCCTCTCAGTTAGAACAGCGTAACTTCAGCAGCTACTAAGACAAATTAAACAGAAACATTGGAACGTAAATTGCACCAAAACTTGTTAATGAAAATTAGGGGTACCCCGATCTGATGCTCAGTATCAGGACCGGTCCAATACTGACCAAACTCACTGGATCGGTTATCAGAAGAAATAAAAATCCAATAATAATAATACTATAATCCGATCCATTACCCTCTCCATAACTACCGCGTAAATGCCTGGTGTCCTAGGCTTCATAGCTGAGGATCAGTATAACTTAAATATATAGTATACATATATAGTAACTCTATATACCTTATAGAGTTACTATAACAAGCAGCAACACTGACCCAATCTAACCATGCTTCTATAGTCTTTACAGGCAACAGCGCCAACTGCAGGCGTGGAGTAAATGTATGACCAAAACATGGCCAAATTTGAACAAATATCTAAATTCTGCTCACATTTATATCAAACTCAAATTCAGACGTATTTAAGTAGTCGAGAATCTCCTTAAAATCACACAGCATGTGTGAATGTCTCTTATAAATTCTTTAAATTTTTTAGCCGTACTATTATAACTATTATAAAATCACGCAAAATTGGCCTGGTATCGGATTGCTGTCAGTATCAGTATCAGTAGCAGGCATGAATAGGTGGTATCGTTCTACCACTAATTAAATAAATACAGACAAATATAAAGAAAGACAAAAATAATCCAGCGAACTGAAAGTTGAGGCTAAACGATCATTTAATAAGAGGTCGCAGTGATGAGAATATCCGGCATGTGTGGTAGATCTTCGGGACGTGCCTGTATAAAACATCACCATAGTCTAAAATAAATCAAAACGATCCTTAACTAGAAATACTAATCTAATATATTTCTAATTTGTCTGATTTAAAAAGCGGCTTAAACACAAAATCTTAATATTAGTCGTTTAAAAACTAATTCCTTGGTTCTGTCAGTTCTTGTGAAAATTGCACAAAATGTCTAATTACTCTAATTAAGCCCTATGTCAGTGATCAGATTTCCAGACCTCATTATTTTGCTCCAGTGTGAAATTTGGAAACCACAGGTGAGTTGAAAGTCTCATCTGCAGCAAGTTTTTTAAAATATGGGCTCAAGCTCAGCAGGCCCTGCAGGCGTCCTGGTGCGATGTTTTTGCCGGGCTAACAGAACCTCGTCTCTCACAAATAGTGTGAAACGAAATCTTAGCACCATCTTCATCCTCTCTGAAGGTTTAAACTAGTGTTTTTTTTTCCATCTAGTGTTTTCTGATTTGACACCTATCTAAAAATAGACTCACTATTACTGCACTAATTAATACACCAACAAAAACATAAATAATTAATAGCAATAATAATATATTACTAATAATTTCCCATAATTACTGATTAAATCAGGTGAACATCTAATGTCTCTAGCGTGGATACGACGTAACCACATTTGGTGTAGTTGCTAAATCTATGCTAAAAAAAACTCAACCCTGTGTGTCAGCTAAAAATAAGTAGGGCTAAATGCCACCGCAGTCTTTTGGAGAAGCATTGCTGTGAAGATTTGATTGCATTCAGCAACAAAAGCTGTAGTGAGTCAAGATTTTGGATGATTACCACACCACCCCACCCCATCTCATCCTAAAAGTTCTGGGCGGAGAACCAATCATCATCATTCCAGAGAACACAGTTCTTCCATTGCTCTACAGCTCAATCCTGGGGGGCTTTACACCCCTCTACTAGCCCACGCCTGGCATTAGGCAGCATGGTGCCAATAGGGTCAGCAGGTTTATCTGCTCCAGAGAGTCCTATTCTATTGACAGTATTCTTCTCTACAGACACTAGACAAGCTGTGTGTGTGCCTTTGCACATCTGTGTCAGCAATGGGTGCAACTCAAAGTAGCTGAGTACAATCAACAGAGAGGGTGTCCACAAATATTTGGACATACAGTATATATATATAGTGTATGGTGTCTTCCAGTAACATGTCTGCAGCCCCGGGGTCCGGTGGATTACCTGGACAGCTGTAGCTCAGTACTCGTGTTCACTGTGGTAAGAAGGTTTCAGCTGCAGGTATCGCAGGTGTGTCGACTGTGATGTGCACCAGTTATCAGAGCATTTGCAGAAGCGTCTAGAACAGGATGCTTTGGGCAGATGAAAGGCTGAAATTCAGGTTTCTAACTCATGCTGGTCTTCTGACTGCGTGCAGGCCTAAACTCAGCTGAACCCCTGCCCTATTTTGATCAAGTCAAGTCAAGTCAAATTTATTTGTATAGCGCTTTTTACAACTGTTGTCGTCACAAAGCAGCTTTACATAATTATTACTTAATAAAGAACAGAGACAGAGAAGAAAGAAGAAAGAAGAAATAACATGAATTTTGATGGCGCTATCAGTTCCATAAGCAATCAAATGACAAGGATACCTGAACTGTGATGGTGTGAAACCTTAGACCCACAAACCTTTAAGACATGGAGGGATTTTCCTGTCATTTCGCTCAACTGTTTCATGTAATTACACAATTATAGGATTACTGTGGGTTTAACAATTCCCAAAACCGAATGACTGGGCTGGATGCGAGGCCGTGGCTGCTCAGTGCAGTACCTTTTCTGATAAGGCCTCAGGTTATCTGAGCGCTGACCGTTGTAAAAGTGCAGTGGTGGAGACTCGAGAGCGGTGCAGCAGGGTTTAGCCTCCATTCAGACTGGTTTCCTAGCAGCTCCGAAACCCTAAACAAAAGCTGTGCTTTGCAATCTAACAAAATCAGATGTGGTCAGAGGAAAAATAATAAAAAAAAACAAAAACAGGAAATATCATCTGAGTTTAGCAACCACAGCACTGAACCATTTCACAGCTTTTCTAACTCCACTGACTGGCTGTGAAGGGTGACATATGCATGTGAGCTAACATGCTAGCCACGAGCTAATACAGTATGCAGAGCTAATAGGTTAGCCTCTAGCTTGGAGCCTCGGAGGTCGGAGCTGGGAATGGCGCCATGGCCCGGTTGACCAGGCTACAGTTAAACATTCTGATGACTGGACGCTAGTTTAAAATTTCACCATATAAATATAAAAAAAAAAACATATATATAGATATAATAATACATCCACCTTTTATTTAGCTAACAATGCTAACGTATTTTGGTCAGATTCGTCATAAAACTGATAAAGGGTCAGCAAACCAGTTGTGGTAAACTTCCTGAAGTCGTTAGCGACATTTTAAACTAGTGTCCCAGGTTAGGGTTTTAAACGAGGGCCGATACGGCACAGCCAGTCAGAACAGAGCTTATTTACATATACCGCTCTTACAGTACAGTAACAAAAACAGCCTATAGGATATATGTTAGTGGCCTTTGTTCTGATTGGCTGCCATGAATAGGGCCTCATTAAAAAAGAAGTCCAGGCTGCAACACTGGACCGTTAATAATGTTAACGGACAGGGCTAAACTGCAGTAGGCTGAATATGTAGATATATAAATATAAAAAAGCATCACAAAACTCTCTACTGTTGCAATTTTTTTAATTAAAATAAATAAAAAAAATTTATAATGACCATTTAGATTTAGCAGAATATGAGGTGTTTAAATTGGATGAGACATGGATAGGACCTCATTCAAAAGCAGCCCAGGCTGAAACACTGTATAACAGGGCTAAACTGCTGTAGGCTGAATAGGTAGATATGCAAATGAGTTGGTTTTAGTCACAAAAATTACCACCAAACTGTCTGGTGTTGCAATTTATTATTTACAAAAATAATGAACATTTTGATTTAGAAAAATATGGGACATTTCAATTGGACAAGACACTTAAAAGGTTTTAATAAAATTTATATTAAATGTTTTACACAATAATAAGTCGTCCCAACATGCCAAAACGTCTCTTTATCAATCAGAATTTTATTTTTTTATTACTGTGCCTTTAAGACTGATATAAGTTAATAACCTCTGTTCTGATTGGCTTACATATAAGATTAGATATACTTCTCTAACAGTACAGTAACTGCCTACAGCTGTTCAGCCCTGTCCGTGTACCCTATACACAGGGCAGCCAATCAGAATCAGTTATTAACATAGATCAGTCTTAAAGGCACAGTAACAAATAAAAATTTAATCTGACTGATAAGGAGAGGTTTTGGCATGTTAGGATAAATTATTATTATTATATAAAAAGTTTTATACAAATGTTATGAATCCCAGTCTAATTGAAATGTCTTTTTGCAAAATCTAAATTTTCTATTATTTTTGTAAATAAAAAATTGCAACTCCGGACAGTTTTGTGATGGATTTTGTCACTAAAACTAACTCATTTACATATCTACCTATTTAGCAGTTTAGCCCGGTTATACAGTGTTTCAGCCTGGACTGCTTTTTCATTTAGGCCCTATCCATAATTTATTATATTTTATAAAACCTTTTAAGCGTCTTATCCAATTTAAACACCCCATATTCTGCTAAATGTAAATTTTGTATGTTTATACTGAAGTTATACAGTGTTTCAGCCTGGACTGCTTTTTGAATGAGGCCCTATCTGTGGCAGCCAATCAGAACAGAGGTTATTAACATAGATCAGTCTTGAAGGCACAGTAACAAAAAAAATAATCATATCTGAGAGGTTTTGTCATGTTAAGACGAATTATTATTTTAGGAAACCAACCGCCAATCTCAACAGAGGTCATTAACATATATCAGTCTTAAAGGCACAGTACGGAAAACAGCCTGTTTTTAAATATAAGGGATTTATGAGGTCTATGAAATTATGATTTATCAAATTTTATGAGTGTTTCATAACTCTTGAGTCACTTTGTGTGAGTGTCTTTCACTCTTTTCGAACAATATTATTATAGAAATTCTCTTTCCTGCTTTTCCCTTTATGGCAATCTGACTAAAAACAGTACACAGCAGTACGTTTGAGCGTACGGCAGAAATGCAGAATAAAAATATTGCTTCATCCGTCTCTGGAAAGAGATATTACCAAGGCTGCTGGACGGCTGTTTTGACTAGCGTGAACTGAGATACGGGCCGAATGATACCGAACATCTGGTTGCCCCGAGAATGCGGAAATATTTATGAAGGCCCCGGCAGCAGAACTGTAAAGCTATAAAGCTAAGGAGGGAAAATATAGACAAGTCTTGCTGTAATGCCAGAACATGTTCTTGCCAATGTATTTCCAAACAGTAGGCTCGGCTCGGTCAAGTTCTCCGTCCAAAAAATGGCTTGTATTGTAACTGGCTCCAGCATAAATCCATTAATCTTTTTTTAGGACAATTCCTAATTCAGTCCACTCCTCGTCCACTCCTCGTCCACTCCTGCAGGGGCTTATACAGCACAGCCCATCCAGAGGTGGCTGTGGGATGAAATATGTCACCTCGGGATTTTAGATAATTGCGATGTGTTTTCTGTCTCAATATAAGAATAAACACCCAGGGAAGATTTGTCTAGAGTCCCACACATCATTTACAACTCCTTTTATATAAATAATGACGACTGCTTTAATTTTAGGTTGCAGTTTCCCACAGTTTGGTAGATGATGTGAAAAAAAGACTTAATATCACTGCTTTGACAAAATAGCTGGAAGAAAATTTTGCAAATTTAAAGTTTCTATATTGTGGAAAGTCAAATTTTTAGTCATTTTAAAATAAACAGGCAGTTTTGTCAAGTTTTTTGTCACTAAAAACAGTCTACACCAGCTTAGCTCTGTCCATTTACACTGAAGTTTAGGCAAAGCGCAATACTGGGCGTCCAATCAGAACAGAGCTCATGTACGTAAAGCAGTCTTAAAGGTACAGTACCAAAAACAGCCTGTTTATTTCTAACTGAGGGAGGTTGGAGGTTGGAAACAGTGATGTGAAATTGTGAACCATGATGTAGGATATGTTTTAGCTTGGACTTCTTTATAAATGAGGAACAGTTCGGCACAGCCAATCAGAATAGAAAGGTCAGAAAGGACTTAATATCACTGTTTTGACAAAAAACAACAAAAATATACATTTTTTATGATTAAAAACTGTAGTTAAACTAAAATAACATCTTTCCTGAGGTCATGTGAGGCCTGTAGTGTAGCATAACTCCAACTGAACTAAGCAAATCTACATTTTTTAAATTTCTTTCAGCAGTTTTGGCTTTTAAATGCCCATTTACAACCCCGTTACTTTGCGCTAAAATAAAAACAAGCTGTCTTAGAAGACTAAATCTAAACAAATATTGTGGGAAATGTTGTTTTTGAATATCAGCATATGTCTGTGAACAAGTAATACAAAAAGCTTTTAGCCACCAGGTACTCCTAAACCATTGAATCTTGCCTCAAACCACATACAGTTGCTAAGTCATGTTAAATAGAGTTGCTTATGCGGTTTCTGACATATCTGTGATATGTATGATATCAGAGCTAAAAACAGTAGCAGCAGCTATTCTGAAACCTTCATTTAGTCCGTACTTCAGTCGGTGTTTATAGATAACAGTGAGTCATACAGTGTCAGAAACCACAAAAGTAAGTCTGTTAGAGATTACCGAACAGCATGATACAGTCTGAGGTGGGTGTGTGATGATGAAGCTACATTAGTGTCATAGTTCCTGCTGAATACCTCCTAAACGAGCCTAACGAGTCCCTAACACTTTCTTTTCCCCCATCCCCCCCCCCCCAGCCCTTTGTCATCCATGACAAGAAGTCCCTGGCAGAGGGGGAGCAGTTCATCAACTTCCAGCAGATTCCCCGGCAGGAGCAGTCGGAGCTGCAGGGCGAGCTGGAAATGCGCTTCTTCAACAGCTGCCAGTCGCGCTCGGCCGAGGCGGTCAGCGAGGTCACCGAGTTCGCCAAGAGCATCCCGGGCTTTGTGAACCTGGACCTGAACGACCAGGTGACGCTGCTGAAGTACGGCATGATCGAGGTGCTCATCATCATGATGTCCCCGCTCATGAACAAGGACGGCACGCTGATCTCCTACGGCCAGATCTTCATGACCCGCGAGTTCATCAAGAGCCTGCGCAAGCCCTTCGGCGAGATCATGGAGCCCAAGTTCGAGTTCTCCGTCAAATTCAACATGCTGGAGCTGGACGACAGCGACATGGCGCTTTTCCTGGCCGTCATCATCCTCAGCGGAGGTGAGGTCACATGGGGTCTCGTTACGGAGGTAGCCGAGAGACTGCCCTGAGGGTCAATGCAGTATGCGGTATCGAGCGGCGGCCGGACCTTTCAGTCCAGAAATCTTCGTAGTGCCGCCAGATTGTCTCAAATACTGAAAACGCTTCTTAAAAAGTGACTCCAAACTTTTGACACATACAAAGCCATGCCAACCACACTCACACATGTGTTTCCTTTTCCTGACTCACACTAAAATCAGCAGTAGTGCACACTTATGTACAGCTGATGCTGGATCCAGCATTACCTAATGCTCGTAGCAGCTGGAAGTCACACGGTGGCAAAGACGAGAAGGCGCATGACGGCCTGAACTGGCCAAACATGCTGATTTCTTTTCCTACTGAGTGTCAGCCTTCTGGTCAGCCATGTGATCAGCACCAAGCCAGCTGTCACAAGAAGTGTTGACAGTGTGCTTTAAAACGCTCAAATGAGGCCCCTCCTCCCAAACACACACACACACAAACACACACACACACATATATATATTTAACAAAGCTCTGACTAAGGATTGTAAAGGTTTCAAAACGTTTTGAGAGAAGCACTATTACTGATTTAGCCGCTGATAGCATCTACCTCAAGCTCTTCTCGAGCTCCACCACAAGAGTATGACTCATGGCTCATATAGGGCAGGCTTCACTCGACCCTGGCAAAGTGAGTTCACCCAGATTTGTGTCGCATCCCGATTTTCAGCCGATTCTGAACATTGATCCGACGTTATCATCAATACGGGCTGTTGCCTCATCGTTAAAAGGACGTCCTCAGAACAGCTAGCTATGTGGTTATCGCCTAGATTTATTGGTCGCCAGTTTGTGATCATTTAATAACACCTTACCCTTGAACTTTGATTGGTTCGATGGTTTGTTCCAGGGGAAGCGGTTAAGCAAATAAAAATAAAAAAACCTGCCTGGGATCGTCCACTAGGAACAAAGCACGAGGCATGTTGCTTGATCGGGGTCTTAGCAGTGCTACGGTTTTGTCACTTGAGCCTTGGTGACCACAGTTTACTTCTGTAGATTTGAACTGTACCTGTAATGGAAATGGAAAACACCCCAAATGGAAAGTTACAGGACACAAATCACCCCTAATATCGGACCAACAACCAAAACTCATCCCCATCGAAGGTGGCACCAAGACTGGCACTAGCAGCAGTAAGTCCCTGTAAGTCCTGTAAGTTGAGAGATGGGACCTCCACAAGCATCAGGTGCACGTATCTGTCACTGTACTGAGAAATGTGCCCTCCACATTTGACCCATTTGTGGTAGTGAACACACACCCACACACTAGTGAACTAGGGGCAGTGATCACACACACACACACCCAGAGCGGTGGGCAGCCAACTCCAGCGTCCGAGGAGCAGAGAGAGGGTGAAGGGTCTTGCTCAAGGGCCTAACAGTGGCAGCTTGCCAAGCCCGGGTATCGAACCCACAACCCTGTGATCAATAGCCCGGAGCTCTAACTCCGCTGAGCCACCACCGTTTTTTGCGTCCATGGGCCGGGCTCACTGGTTCGCTTGTCCTTCCTTGAAGCACTTTTGCTAGGTACTGACCACTGCCTGATTGGATTGCACGCCTCCATCACCTTTGAGGTGAGCTGACTGTTCACTCGCTGCCTAATACGTAGATCCGCCCCTCGACAGGAGCCACTGGAACCAGATCATCAGCGTTGTTCACTTCAGCTCTGAGTGGTTTTAATGTTATGGCTGACCCATCTGTTTCCCATCTGTTTGACTTCTGCCAACTCTTCCTCTGCCGATTCCCGTAGATCGCCCAGGCCTGCTGAACGTGAAGCCCATTGAAGTACTGCAGGAGAACGTCCTCCACTCCATGGAGCTCCACCTGAAGATGAACCACCCCGACTCCCACCACCTCTTCGCCAAGGTGCTGCAGAAGATGACGGACCTGCGGCAGCTGGTGGCCCACCATGTCCAGGTGATGCAGCTGATGAAGGAGTCGGAGATAGACATGTGTTTACACCCGCTCCTGCAAGAGATCATGAAGGACTTGTACTAGGCTGTGGTTTTGGCTGCCTGTGCGTTGGTTTTAGGGCTGTGGAGTTGAGGGTTTGTTTGGGTTGTATGTGTGTGTGAGTGTGTGTGTGTGTGTGTGCGTGTGTATTCTCTTTCGGTGAAGGAACTGAGCCTCCACTGACAGCGAGAGAAGGACTTAGTGTCATCCAGCGTTTGGCAGCGAGAGCGTACGCAGTTAGACAGTGAATGGGCAGTGACCTCTCAAAGCACGGGACCCTGCGGTGATGGAAGAGCAGATACCAGCACAAACGCACACATGTTTAACAGGAAGCTGCCAGGAATCCCCCGGACAGGTGAAGAGGGAATTCCAGAGCAGCTTCCTTCAGATCACTGTTTGCAGCAGGTGCCTTTTTACAAATGTTGATAAAGAGATTATTTTTAATATTGTTAATGATGAAGATGTAATCCCAGATCATCTAAAACTGTTTTACAATCTTTGCTAAATAGGTAAAAATAAGTGTTATCTTTGTACATAAGAGAATGTCTTTTTTTTGTTGTTGCAATTTTCATTGTTCTCAAAAAAAAAAACAAAAAAAACAGAATTCTATTATATTTCAGAGCTTTAATTTTTGATCCTAAAACACCTTTATAAAATGTCTGTAAATATGATAAACAGATTTTAATGGCGCCTCTGCCGGGGGTTTGGTCATAGTTGTTTTACTTTGCAAATTGGTTAATAAAATGTAAATAAATATTTTCAAGATACGCTCGTCTTTGACCGATGTTGTGAGACTCGTCGCTCACCGATGAGTCGCTTATCTCCTGTCACTCTTTAAAATAAGGGTTCTTTAAATGGTTCTTTGCGTGAAACCATTAAAGAACCACTTTGGTTTCCATGTTTGAGAGCCATGTTTGTAAATGTGAGTGTGTCGGGGTTCGTACGGGTCCTGGAAGTCATGGAAAATAAACATAATACCGAATAATCCTTAAAAAAAAATAACTAAATTGAGAAAAGTACGTAAAAGTCATGGAAAATGTTGTTGTAATGAGCTCCTGTCATCGTTTTGTATAGTAATATATAACTCAAACTTTTATAGTAGCATCATTTTGTCATGGGTTACATTGTTAACTAGCTAGCCTGGACAGTCTTTCAGCTGCTAGCCTGGACCAAACATCCCCGTAAACTCATTACAGGGACATTTTTGGTCCTGGAATTTTTCGTTTCAAGTCCTTGAACTTGATAATATATTGAGGCCACATATAAACTTTCTTCTGCAAACCTTCTATACTGTGGAGGAACCTCTTAAGGTGCTTTGAGGAACCTTTAAGAAAGTTTTTTTTGAGAAAAGGGTTCTTTGAAGGTTCCTCTGTAGTTTTAAACTGAAGAACCTCCAAAGGTTCCTCAAGGAGTTTCATGCACTTACGCTAGACCAGTGAAACACAAAACACCACCATCATGTTTCCAGTATAAAACCATTTAAACACCTTCAGATGTGGAGGAGAAACCTGGTTTCTCATGTGAAAGGAGCTGCAGATGCAGCAATAAAAGCGTATTAATAGAATATTAATTTATATGTGGCCTCAATATATTATCGTGTGGCCACCAGAAACATCATTTGTGGCCTTGATATGTTATCTCTTGGCCTCTCGAAATGTTATATGTGGCCTCAACATATTATCGTGTGGCCACCAGAAACTTGAACATGAGATTGGTTAATGTGTATGAACCCTGGTGTGTAGAAACCTCCACCACAGAGTGGTTCCCTCAAACAACCATTTGAAGCACCTATCAGTAGTGTAGGCCCCCCTTCCCACGTTGTCTTCAGCAGCTTCCTAGGGAAAACGCCAGCCAGCCCTGGAAAGGTACATTCAGTCCCATTGCACGCAAAGCCGTTTCACAGGCATTACATCACCGCCTTTATTGCGTGTCTCTTGGAAACACACCCTGTTGTGATTGCAAAATCTGAAGCCTGCTGTTCCCGGCGGTTGATACATATCTCCTGCTCTTAAGATATCATTTCCAGCTGCAAGACGGACAAGGACGTTTTTTGGCACCTAGCGGAGGCTCTGCGAAAATTGTTTTATTGATTTCTAAACACAATGGCCACACGGGGTAATACAGTACGACTGTGAAATATAACAGAGGGGGGGGGGGGGTTATTGTCTGCCAGTGAAAGTTGGAGATTATTTACAGAGCATAAAGCAACATTTTTGAAGCGCTCCTTTTGGACTTTTTAAAAATATACATAGGAGCAGCTACTGCCCAGCTCACACTGTAAGAGTAATTAACTGGCAGCAAGTTATTACAGGACATTTCACAACCACAGTGCATATCTGCAACCCAGCAACTTCACAGCAACAAGTATATATATATATATATACACTATAAGAGGACACACCTCTAATCACTGAATTCACGTGTTTCATTCAGTCCCATTGTTTAAACCACAGCCTCTAGCCCTGCAGTCTGTCTTTCTTCCACACATCAGTGAGAGAACGGGAGGTTCTGAAGAGCTCACTGAACTCCAGCGTGGTTCTGTATGCAATAGGAGACACCGCTGCACCAACAACTACAAGTCAGCTGGTGAAATTTCCTCCCTCCTAGATCTTCCTCCATCAGCTGTGAGTGGTGTTATTATTGAACAGTGGAAGAGTTTAGGAGGAACAGCTCACAGAGAGCAGCTCAGCCACAGCCAGAGTGCTGAGCTCAGAGCAGAGTGCAGAAAAGCTTCCAACTGAGCTCCAGACCTGCTGCTGCTGCTGGTAGAGCTGAGGGCAAAGGGGGACCGGCTCTATATTAATACAGCCTATGGGCAGCAGGGCTGCTGTAGGTGTAATGTGGAGGTGTCCCAATACTTTTGTCTATTTAGTAAACATATATTGGTGGAATTACCTTTTATCAAACTATACAATTCAGAAGGTCAAATTTACATGGTTATAATTGGAATAATTAACAGGAAGCTGTAACATACTCAGTCCAGAACGATGAGCGTACCAATGGAGGATTCGAAATATGCAGTGTAAACTATATACCAAGCGCACAAGTTAATATATTGAGGCCATAAATTAAGCTTCTGGTGGCCACAAATGAAGTTTTCAGTGGCCACACGATAATATATTGAGCCACATATAAATGTTCTTCTACAAACCTTCTATACTGTGGAGGAACCTTTTAAGGTGCTCTGAGGAACCTTTAAGAATGTTTTTTTGAGAAAAGGGTTCCTTGAAGGTTCCTCTATAGTTTTAACCTGAAGAACCTCCAAAGGTTCCTCAAGGATCTTCTCCTTTAACAGTGTAGAGTAGTTTTCATGCACTTACGCTAGACCAGTGAAACACAAAACACCACCATCATGTTTCCAGTATCAAACCATTTAAACACCTTCAGACCTGGAGGAGAAACCTGGTTTCTCATGTGAATGGAGCTGCAGATGCAGCAATAAAAGAGTATTAATAGAAGGAATGCTGAGAAACTCCACTTCCCATCACTATGATATGCAGAGACAGGCTGCACAAACTCCAGACCAGTCTTTTAAATCCCACGCTTGGACTTCTACCGTAGTCTCCTTATTCACATTTCTGCTGTATCTGTTTATTACAGTGCTCAGCACTTATCACCTACCTAAATATGCAGATCCATAGACCTCATTTTGTAGTTGGCGACTTACCCAAGTTATTTTTGTGAAGAACCCTTTCAGTTGGTTACGAACTTTTATATTCTTCTTTAAACCTTCAAAAGGTTCTTTACACACATCTTTTACAAAAATGCTTCTTCATGGATCCAAAAACAGTTCTTCCACGGCATCGCTCAAAGAACCCTGTGTAGCACCTTTATGTTTAAGGGTGTACTTTCAGAAATTACCCCATTGCCCTGCGGTAAACATCATTTGTGGCCTCAATATATAATATCTCCTGGCCACTTGAAAATTTATATGTGGCCTCAATATATTATCGTGTGACCACCAGAAACATCATTTGTGGCCTCTATATATAATATTGCAATATATTTTCTTACAGGCATTAAAAATGTTTAAATCCCATGTTATCTTGTGGCCACCAGAAACATCATTTGTGGCCTCGATATATAATATCTCCTGGCCACTTGAACATTTATATGTGGCCTCAATATATTATCGTGTGACCACCAGAAACATAATTTGTGGCCACTCGAAACTTCAGCGTTGCCACCATACCCAAGTTACTTTTGCTAAATACTAATTACTAGTTACTAGGTTTGTAAAGGAGAGTGTGAAGAACCTTTTCAATTTGTTAAGAACTTTCATATTGACTTCTTTAAAACTTCAAAAGGTTCTTGACACACATCTTACAAAAATGCTTATTTATGGAACCAAAAATAAATCTTCCACAGCATCACTCAAAGAACCCTGTGTAGCACCTTTATTTTTAAGAGTGTACTTTCAGAAATGACCCCATCGCCCTGCGGTAAACAAAAACAAAAGCAAGGATGATATGTTTTGTCCAGCAGACGCTTCCCTGAAAAAGGTTCGTCTGAATTAGGAGCAGTGCTGTATTTAAGACCATTAGAGTCAACTCACTGGAATCTAAGACCAAGGCCACAGCGCCGGCCAAGAGGACACACTGAATAACACTGACAGAGGCGCTAAAACGTGCTTCATTTTTCACAGCTGAGGTTTCACAGAAAAGACGAAAAGACGAAAAAACGGAAGGCTGTGTGCTCGACAAGAACTTTGAGGACGACACAGGACCAAGTCCAAATACTGTCAAGACCAAGACCATTCATCTGTGATCTGAGTTCTACAACACTACTTATTAAGTAGCCAAAATATGAATATTGCAATATATTTTCTTACAGGCATTAAAAATGTTTAAATCCCATATGTTATCTTGTGGCCACCAGAAACATAATGTATGACCTCAATTTATAATTTATGGTAATTTGTGACCTCAATATATTATCGTGTGGCCACCAGAAACATAATTTGTGGCCTTGACATATTATCACGTGGCCACTTGAAACTTTACATGTGGCCTCAATATATTATCATGTGGCCACCAGAAACTTGATTTGTGGCCTTGACATATTATCACGTGGCCACTTGAAACTTTACATGTGGCCTCAATATATTATCGTGTGGCCACCAGAAACTTGATTTGTGGCCTTGACATATTATCTCGTGGCCACTCGAAACATTATATGTGGCCTCAATATATGATCTTGTGGCCACTTGAAACTTAATTTGTGGCCACAATATATTATCTTGTGGCCACCGTGACCTCGATATATTATTTCGTGGCCACTCAAAACTTTATATGTGGCCTCAATATATTATCATGTGGTCACCAGAAGCTTCATTTGTGGCCTCAATATATTATCGTGTGGCCACCAGAATCTTCATTTCTGGCCTCAATATATGATCTTGTGGCCACTCGAAACTTCATTTGTGACCTCAATATTTGATTTGTTTTATATCTATTATGCTGAGGTGATAAATAATCTGGTTGCCACTAGAAACGTAATGCGTGGTACATTCTTTTGTTGGCACGCCTTTTGTTTAAAACAATAACTACTGGAGAACGTTAGGGGCTCTGTATCTGCTTACCACACTTTATTTTTTCCTACCTCTTCCAGTCAGAGGCGGTTTACCAGGCTTTTCGTGCTTTTGAATCAGGTGTGTCGAGGCAGAGCAGGAAAAAAAAACACAAAAAAACACAACAAGCCATGCGGGTCAAAGAGTGTGCAGAGGTCCGGGACTGGAAGCCATCGCAGAAGATATTGTGATGATTATCTGATGAACTTTGTAGGCCTTGTCCAGTTCGTCTCGGAATCATTCATTCCATTGTTTAGTTAGGGGCCCCGCTGATGCTGCAGATAAGCCCTAAACCCATAACAAATGTCTGTAATTAGCACGAACATGCGAGAACACCGTACGCTCTCCGTGCTTCTCTCAGCCGTGTGAAACTAAGGGTGATTTCACAAACTTGTAAAGCCTTTATTTCCTCAGCAGAGTCCAGCGTTCTCTCTCCGAAGGCCAGAAAGGGAACGGACAGCGCAGCTAAAGACTTTGGCCCGGAGCTCTTCTGGAAAGAGGTCCGCTGCCTGTTTTGATGATGATGATTAAATGTGTTTTTTTATGTCGTGTCAGCATATCCTTACTTTGTTACTACCAACTCTCTGATGACCATCTCCTGCCAAGATTCTTGGTGGACACTGCCAAACAATTTCAAAAAATACATTTTCCTGCTTTAAAACCTCTTGAAGGAACGTGGCCAAAGATAGCATTGGGTTTAGTAAACGTGGTTTCTCGGACACAGCAGCTTAACACATCTGTCCAGTGTGTTTAAATGCGGCGTATGCATTCATGAATTTATGAACGCCCATCTGATGTTGGAGGCAACACACCTGCTGCTTCAGACGGTACATGAGGGCCGTCACTGTGGTATTACACAGTACACATGCAATAAACCACTCCACCACTCTCCAATAACGTTGGATCATTCTGCAAATGAATCATCATATCGCGCTGAAAAGCTCACTTATACTTAAATATGTCCCATTATCCACTGATCGGCCATAACATTAAAACCAGCTGCATAATATTGTGCAGGTGCCCTCAGCTCTGACCCCATTGAGGCATGGACTCCACAGGATCTCTGAAGGTTAGCAGCAGATCTTTTAGGTCCTGTAAGTTGTAAGAGGTGGGGCCTCCATGAGCATCCCTGAGCCAAAGACTCTGTAGGCCTCACTCGTATCTCCAGAACCGATCAGACAAGTCTTAGACCAAGTGTAGTCAGATCAGCCATGAAGGTTGACCACAGACACTGCTTCTATAGGTTTGAACTGGAGTTATAACTAATGGAAATACACAGATCCACCCTCATATTGCTTCTGCCAAAGCAGCCCTGGCCCTTCGAGGCATGGACTGAGCTTATCTGGCACCAAGTCTACTGTGGGCAGCAGATTGTTCTAGGCCCTGTAAGCCTCAATAAGCCCTGGGCGCCTATGACTCTTCATTGGAGCACTTTTGGAAGGTCCTGCCCACTGCATACCACTGTGGGAACACCCCCACAAGACCCTACTGGAGACTGGAGACAGTTTGGTTCTGGTCAAGGCGTCTCAGGTTCAGCACATCATCTAATACATCCAGGCTTTGACAGGAGCCACTTCAGATTTCCAGTGGTTTTAATGTTATGGCTGATTAGTGGACATAAAGATCTGCAGGTGCTGCTCACGGAACAGCCATAACATTAATAAGACAAGAGTCAGGCTGGTCTGGCGGGGCATCCGGGGGGGGAAGGTGAGACGTCCAGGGCTCAGAGATGCTCATGGAGGCCCCAGCTCACGACTTACAGGCCCGAAAAGATCTGCTGCTATTACGCAGGTGGTTTTAATGTTATGGCTGATTGTCATACGTAATTCTTAGCTTCTACCTGCCTTCTACCCTTTTTAAGATACGTTTCGTTCCAAAAGCTGATGATGCACAATATGGACAAAAGTATTGGGACACCCGCTTGTTCCCTGCTTTTGTTGGAGTAACTGTCTCTACTGTCCAGGGAGGAAGACTTTCTACTAGATTCTGGAGTGGAGAAGTTCTGGGTGGAGACCAGCTAGTTCCACTGCTCCATAGCTCAAAGCTGCTGGGGGGGCTTTAGACAGTACTTCTTCTGGCAGTACTTCTTCTCTACATGGACTAGACAAGCTGTGTGCGTGCAATCTGTGTAAGCAATGGGTGCAACTAATGAATACAGTCATAAGAAGGGGTGTCCACAAACATTTGGACATGGTGTATGTAAACAGAAATAAATGCATTTATAAAGTGTAAAAACGTCTCATGACGTTATATAAACACATACCTGTTCTGTGACACTTGAGCACATTTTCCACATTTTCCACATTTTTTGTCGAGTAAAAATAGAAAAGGAAGGACAATCAAGATTCCTCACTGTGAGAACTTTTCTTCGAAAGTGGTGGATCAACCAAAAACTGCGCACAGGCAGTAAAAGCCAGATTAACTCCACCCACCTTCAATTCTGAGAAACACTCACAACGATCTACAAGAACTCTGTCCTCTCAGGTGCAACCAGCCAGGAATCAGGTCACTGATTGCACAAATCAGTTATCATGCTTTTGGCTTTAGTAAAAGTTCACCAACACTGGCAGGATTTCGCCGTGTCATCTGCGTTCATGGCCAAATTTTGACATTTGGCTGTTGGTCAGTGCAAACAAATAAAGTGTTGCTGACATTTTAAAGAGGTATTAAATATCAAATTATAATTTCTAGTTAAGAGGAATCATAATCCTACACTCACTGTCCTTCTTTCCCATATACAGGACAGTCATATTGCAGCTGGTTTCTAGGCCTGTACTCGGTATGCTTAAGAAATGGCTTGACCAACGGAGCTAATGTTTTTAGCATTAGGCAGCATGGTGCCAATAGGGTCATGATGTTTATCCTCTGGAGAGAGTCCTATTCTATTGGCAGTACTTCTTCTCTACAGGGACTAGACAAGCTGTGTGCGTGCAATCTGTGTAAGCAATGGGTGCAACTAATGAATACAGTCATAAGGTCAGAAGGGGTGTCCACAAACATTTGGACATGGTGTATGTAAACAGAAATAAATGCATTTATAAAGTGTAAAATCTCATGTCTTGACGTTATATATATATATATATATATATTACATTTTTTGTCGAGTAAAAATAGAAAAGGAAGGACAATCAAGATTTCGCCGTGTCATCTGCGTTTATGGCCAATTTTGACATTCGGCTGCTGGTCAGTGCGTACAAATATAGTGTTGCTGACATTTTAAAGCGGTGATTCACAAAGCTGTGAGAGATATATTAAATTTTAGTTTAAAATAATCATAATCCTACACTCACGGTCTATCGTTCTCATATACAGGACAGTCATATTGCAGCTGGTTTCTAGGCCTGTACTCGGTATGCTTAAGAAATGGCTTGACCAACGGAGCTAATGTTTTTTTTTCACTGTCGTAAATAAAGTAACTTCCATAGTCACATTTTTCACTGATGTCATGTTTTCAGTGCAGTTTATTAGCTTTCCTGACTAAATTTCTTCCTTAACTTCATTTCACTGAGCTGTATTCAATATGCTGGCCGGGCCTTAACATGATGCCTGCATCGATCCTTCGCTAAGGCTTGAGAAGGGATCACACTGGTAAAGAATACCCCCTAGTGGCTGATCTGAAACCCTTACAGCTTCCCCAAAACTGTTTTTTAAACTTGTATTTTTCAACATTTCCATTTTAAATGTCCTCAGAGCTCAAAGCAGCCCTCAATTCCCAGCATAAGATCCATTAACATACCAATCAGCACCTTAGCACACAGATTGTGAGTGTTGATACTTCCCAGTGTACAACTCTATGAGGTTTGTAGCTACGTTTGGGAGGTCCTACTGCAGCATCTACCCTCGTAGAAACTGAATTTCTCATTTTTAGCTCCTTCTGGTGTGAAATAAGGCGCTAAAGCTCCAAAGTGAGAAGTGTTAGCCGTTGTGAAGAAGTCTTCAGGAAGGACTTCAGCCGAACATCACAACAGAACAAATTTCAACATGGAGCTGATCATAATTTACTCAAATTGAACCGAGGAAAGGCGAAGGCCCCTCACTGGTGTATCTGAGTAAGTGTTAGCACCTGAAAACTCTCAGGAAAGTACAAATCCAGCAATATTTTACTGGAAGTGAGTGACTGAAAGTAGGTACCACCTCTGACTAAGAGCGGTAGTGTGAACAAAACCAGAACAGCTTGACAATTTCTTGGAATTGGTGTCTTTTCTGTCTGGGTTTTTGTCTTTCTGTCGTAGGGGACACTTGACCTCAGACTCACAGCTTATATTCTAAAATCACGGTACGGTTGGATTCAACGGCTGAATCTGTCTGATTTCAGTGTTTAGCAGGACTTGTGAGTTTAATTCTGATAAATGATGACTATTATCTTTAGAGCATTATACACTGGTGATGGAATATCACAGCATTGAAATACAGCAGTATTGGTCCTCATTTTTGATAGATATTAAACATTATATGCGGGATCCATCAGTGCCAAAGAAAGAAAGTTCCAGGTGTTCATCAAGAATTTATTTTTTAGCAGTTTAATTTTATTTAGTTTGCTTTACCCATGATCTCCAAGACCTGAGACTGCAGTGCATGGGTTTTAAAATCAGGTTCAATAAAACAGTTATTTAAAAGAGGGCTAGGAAGGCCAAAACGGACGTGCTTATACTTAATATAATTAATATTTTGGCCATGTGAATATATCTTTTCATAAAGCTGATGTGTATTTGATGCTAAAAAGTTAAATGAATGAATGAATGAATGAATGAATAAATAAATAAATAAATAATGTCAATTATTAGCTTTGGTATTGGTACTGAGATATTAACTTTATTATTAATACATTAGTTTAAAATACAAATTAAATCAGGTTAATTTGATTAAAAATAGGTGTAATTTTATAAGAAAAAAAGATAAATATAATAAACTGCTAAATAATCAGCAAAGTAAATAAATTTGAGCAGAGTAGCAGTAAAATAGGATGGATTCACTGGTTTACTAAAATAAATCTGTGCCTCCATCCTATTTTACTGCTAATCTGTGTCTCATAAATCTTATATTTCTGTTAAAGTATTAGATTATATGTTGGGCAGCTAAATATACACGTAGTAAATATGATCAAAATAATCAATAACGCAGCGTAATTTACGCACGTTAGTGCTGATTTCAGTAAAACTATAAATTGAAAACTATAAATTGACCTAGATTAACTGTAAAATATCATGATACTCTGATCAAATCGTCAGAATTATTTATCTGATAATTATTCTCAGCTTTTTAAGAACTATTTGAGCTTATTATCGCCTGCAAACGATCAGGAACCAAAGACAAAGCTGTGAACCTCGGCGGTCGTCTTTCGCCGTGGCACCGCTCCTGCAGGTTAGTTAGCATAGCACAAGCTAAAGCACCCTAATGGAGTAGATTGTGTGGCTTTAATGGTTGTGTTTGTGAATTCCTGTGAGAAATGTGTAGGAATTATTCACAACGACATCAGCTAATGCTTCCTTTACAGCACCCCGTGTCTGTTTTCGCTGACCAGCCTGCGGGGAAAGCTGGCTAGTGCTAACGTCTGCTACAGCCAAATATCCACCTGGCTAGCTAACTAGCTAACTAGCTACCTCCAGGGCTGCTAACTAGCCAGCTAACTTCTCCAGAGCTGGTTTTCTGAAAGGTTTAGTCACGATCTGCTGACATTTAGGTTGTAACTGTGCAGTAAAGCCCTTCCTTGCTAAGGTAGCTAATGCTAAACTGATGAGGAACATCAGGTTCTCACACTAGCTGAAGCTCCAGAGGTCTGCAGGCATCTGCTCAGCCTCACTTATGGACTTATGAGCCTCTGCTCTTCTGGGAAGTCTTTACACTAGGTTTTGAGTCATTGCTCTGAGGATTTGATTGCATTCAGCCCCACCAGGGCATCAGTGATTAGGTGGCTACTGATGTTCTGATCTCCTGATCCTGGATGGAGCTCTGTTGCTCCCCTGGTCCACAGCCACTCAGTGCTGAACTGAACACCTGTTTAAGCAACTGGTGTCCGGATACTTTTGGACATATAGTATGGGAACCATCTCCATGTTATATTACATAAACTAGTGAAATGTTTCCAGACATGGATTAAGCCCAGTTTTGGGCCAAGTTGAAGCACCAGTGTTGATTCTGGGGAATCACTGCATTATTGATTATTGATTATTATCAGTAACTATCTTACATTTCCAGACTGAGCTTCTTCACTGAGTTTTTAACTGAAAAAGGTTTAAGAGGGGGGTGTGTTTGTAATGGGTGTGATGTCCACCAGCACCTCGTAATCTTACAGTCATGTTTCATCATCTGCTCATTGCACGTATTCCAGCAGTCATGGAGGCGGTGTTCCAGGCTCCAAAACGGAGGCCCAAAGTCTATGAATCGTTTGAGAGCCCACTGCCCGTTCCGTTCACCCAGGCCGAAGAGGCTTCCTCGCCTCAGAGGAGCCTCATCTACAAAGCTGAAGTCATTAACCAGCACGTCATAGTCCGAGAGGCCGACCACATTCTAGCCCTGTATGGAAAGGTAAGTTGGTAAGCTTGCATTTCGATTCTCTTGTAACTTAACCAGGAAAATGTCTTGCTGTCCAAGACATGGAAGAGCATACTGAAAAGAAACTAGCATTAATGATATTAAAGTAGGGCTGGGAGATATGGTAGAAAAAATACTGTATCACGATATTTAAAGACATGTTCATGATCCATGATATTGATCACGAGACACGGAAGCAGAGATTAAATACATCGGTAGCGACGGATTCTTAAAAACTACCATTCAGATCCACTCCCGTATTGAATACAGTGAATGTCCTTCATCTAATTAACCCAGTCTAATTACACTGTAATGAAAACTGCAGCTGATAAGAGTTTATTAAGCACTAACAGTCTCCTCCATATGCTTACACAGTATATTGTGTATCATGATGATAAAATGTATCACGATACATTAATAAAATATCGTCATATTGCCCAGCCCTGTGTTAACATAGCATTTTTTTTGTGTCACTTCTAGGGTTACTTTGGAAAAGGAGTTCTGTCCCGAAGCAGACCAGAGTACAGTATTTCAGATCGGTGGGAATGTGAGTGTTGATGTGAATTTGTATTTCCATGGTTCCTTCTTGACATGTTTTCAGTGTGATTGTAGTGTGATATCAACCCCCAGTTTGACATACTTTATAATAATAAAAACAAAATATATATATATATTTTCTTCTCTTTATCTAGACATCGGCAAAAAATGTGTACCTGTTATCTCCTTGTCAAAGTAAGTAGTTGGAGACCTTAGAGTTATGATTGTGTTTATGTAATGAATTAATTTTTTATGAGAATGTTTGAAATGACCCTGAATAGACCTTCAGAGCAGAGCCAAACTTGAGGCTTAATCATTGACCCTTGTATTATTATTATTATTATTATTATTATTATTGTCTTTAAACCATAGGTCATGAAAACCAGTGATGTATGTCTAGTCCTGATGGTCATACCCCAGATAACATGCCCATATGTGGCCTGTATAGGTAGCCCAACTGCAACCCAGAAAGTTTTGTCCATGGGTTGGCCATGTTGGCCCAACATTTGGATGCTCACCAGGGTCAGTGATGGGACCAGGACGGGTTGAACATTGGGTATCGTCTGGGCTGTACGCTGCACATAGGGCCTAGATGTGACCCATGTAAGATTAGGGTGGGCTATAATACACGATGGGGCCCATTTTGGAAGTCCCAGTATTAACGCATGTACAAATCCACATTTAGAGCTCATGCCCACCTGGAACCCACCTAGTTCCACCCATGTGAGCCCCCAAAAAAATTGAATTGATTTGTTTAAGCGAAGTGAATCACTTGCTCTGATCTGATTTGAGGGAATTTAACCAAAAGTGTGTTTAGTTTCACTCCTGGTCATTGCAGTCTTGTGCTTGGAATCAAGCCTTTTAGTTGAAGTTGTGAGGAAATATAGATACGTGAAAATTGTGTTTTCTGCTATGTTTAGCCTTTGTGTTTATATTTATGTGAATTTGGTCTATGGAAAATTGGGAGGTTTGAGGCCAAAACAGTGAAATCTCAAGCTCATTTGTTCATTTGATTTATTCTTTTTGCTTTATTCCTGAGAGATAAGATACATGAAATCAGTATTATTGTATCCAGAAATAGCAAAGCTGCAAGTCATGCAATCATGCCTTGAACATGAGTTCCAGAAGAGTCTAAATATTCAGGACTGTCTCGCTCCTTTCTAACTGTCACTAAATATGTGCTGTGTTTCTTCTGCCCCAGATACCAGAAACATGTGAGCTTGGCTCACTCTGCTCTCCTGGCTCAGGGATTAGAGGAAGAGGTTATCAGTGAGATACTGCAAAAGCTTACACACCCAGTTGAACTCGACCTAAGAGAAGAACATGGTGAAGAACATTGTGAAGAACATGACAACCAACAAATTGACCATCTGGAAAGTCAAGAGACGGCAGCATCTCGGGCACCATCTTCAGATAGCTGCAGTCAGGACCAATCGATGGAGAACGTGGCCGCTGGAGGAGGTCTAAGTGATGACAGAATGAACTTGGAATTCTCTGAGACTGAGAATCCTCGTAGACAAGGAGATCCTCTGTACGATCCTCTAGCTGAACTCTATCCCCAAGAACCTGAGCAGGTGGATCCGAATGCACTTGCCAAAGCGAAGTGCAAAAGACATGATGACTGGATCGTTCACTGCGGATGTCGCCTGAATGAGAGCCAGCTGATGAGTGTTTTGTTCAAGTCAGGCACAGAAAGCTGTGGGTCTTCTGTAGTGCATGGATATGTTCTGGTGGAGGAGCCCAGTGAAGAAGACAGTGAGGATCCCAATCAGGACGACAGTGTAAATAAATAAGTACAGACATGATACATTACGCTGCCAGGGTAGTGGAGGATCGTTAGAGGTCTTGCTGGTTGGTGTAGGGACCACCACTTTCCCTGTGGTAGACTAGGGTTCAAGTTAGGTGATGTCACCACAACACAATCACCCGATTTACACCACCCTGAGAGCTTGTGGGACTGTGTGAACAGCAGTGAAGAATGTATGGGAGGAAGTTAATTTAGATGGGGTGTGAGCTGGACATCAAGCCTAGAGGAGAGGCTGGACTCAGAGTCTGGGTTTTTATTTATTTATTTATTAGATTTTTTTGTTCAGTGATTAGTTTTGACTGCCACTGTATTCAGTTTTCATGAAGGGTCTAATTAG
Source organism: Salminus brasiliensis (assembly GCF_030463535.1). NCBI lineage: Eukaryota > Metazoa > Chordata > Actinopteri > Characiformes > Bryconidae > Salminus > Salminus brasiliensis. The sequence continues at coordinate 2,324,847 of NC_132898.1, forward strand.
TTACTAAACAGCCAAGCACAAATAACACAGAGCCAGCAAACACGCTCAACTGGTAATTATATGAAGCATCACCCAAAACAGGACTAATAATAAGCTTTCAGCTCTCAAGCCAATACAGTGTTAAACACAGTGCTTGCAATAACCGTGGGAATTATTTATTTATTTCCTTATTTTTTTTCTTCCACATTCGAGGTCAGGGCGACCAAGCTGGTGTGCAGAATCAACCCCTTCAACATGATGGAGCATCTCCAGCTCAGTTATGAAGAGGTAAAATAATTCCTCATAATTCAAAACACACAAACTGTACAGCTGCTTCTTTTAACAGGCTCGTACGGCTCCGTGATATTCCACTGACCTGCTACTAATAAGCTGATTTGCCTTGTTTCGTTGTCAAGGTGGGGACGTGATAAATACTTCAATTAGGCCGTATTGTCACAGCTGGATTCGATCGGGAGAGTTCAGAGCCAGTACAAACAGCTGACGAAGCCGTGAAAATGTTCAGCTGGAGCTCCTCTGTGCCCCCTTTCTCCACAAGTTAATATTAACACAAGCCTCCCTTAAGGATGAACTTGCTGACATTAATATTCCAGCTGATGAATATGAATGAACCCGGTTCATTACAGGCAGAGTATACTCCGGAGGATAGTGGAAGGGTCACAGAAGACGGTTCAAATAAATGCCTGCAGATTAATGTCTGGTTATTTACCGTCCCTGTTGTAGTTTTTACCTGTCAGTGGAATGCACTGCTGTTAATTGATCGTGAAGGGGCCTGGGAAGCCATATTTGTCAGCCATTTGTGAACTTTTGGGAGTGTAATTCATGGAAATCCCAAAGTGAGCCCTTGTCCACCCACATAGCTCACAGGCAGTGGAGTGTAAATGTTATTTACCAGTAGAACATTGTTCTGCTTAACCTTCTCTCTGTATCATCTATATTGCAGGCTTTCTTTCTGGTCTATGCATTGGGATGCTTGTCAGTTTACTATGATGGGGTAAGTTAAAAAAAAAAAAACGTAGCCAGTGTTGAGACATATTTTTAAGATAATAATAATAATAATAGTAGAATTTTAAAAAGGCGTATTTATGGCTTTGTTGTTTTTCAGGAACCTCTGCCAGTTCTTCAGCTCTGGCGAATGTTTTGTTCAGTGCAACCCAACTTTGAGACCACCTACGCCGCCTATCACTATTTCCGCAGTAAAGGATGGGTGCCCAAGCCTGGGATTAAATACGGGACAGATTTAAGTAAGACCTCTCAACTCAATCAACATCTTTACGACAAATAAACTTTATTCAACAATAAACTGCTGTTACAGCATTCAAATGTGGGCTATGTTCACGTTACGGGGTAAAGTGGCAAAGAGATTGGGGGGCATGGGTGGGGTTAGGCCAGTTTGCTCACACTAATGACAAATGTGGATTAGTTACAAGCATAAATATGATCTGTCAGGGTAGAAAGATCTACTCTGATCTGATCTGATCTGATTGGAACGAAGCAATTAACCTAAATTAAGCGCTTGGTTCTGTTCCGATCCTCACTGTAGTGCTACTTTTCCTACTGCAGCACAGTTTTCCTTCTTCAGCTAGTTAAAATGTGCTGAGAGACTCCAGGACCAGGATTGGAAAAGTCTTCTCTCGTTGCAGTAGTACTTTCTTATTTCGTGATCTAGAACTCCACCTGATTGTGATCAGTGAGAGAGAATTTCCTATTGGTTTGAACAGCAGTAGGGGATGACGGGTGAATTATTCAGATGGATTAAGCATTGCTTTCCTTGATCCCCTTACCTGTTTGCCTACTGTCTTAATGTCAAGGCCAGGAAACTGACTCTTGGCAGTGAACTTGGAGAGCACGAGACTGAAATCGTTGCCTCCAGGCCGCCACACTTCGGACACATGATTCTCATGTCTGGAGTAGTCTAGAGTTACGTCTTTTTTTGTGTTCCAGTGTCGGTACTCGAGTTTTCTTCTTTAACGTTTTGGCTTCTTCAACAGTGCTGTATCGGAAAGGACCGCCATTTTATCATGCAAGGTCAGTATTGATTTAGGGAAATTATGAAGTTTGGAAACCGTACACTCTGCAAAAATCTTTGAGAAATGCCTCTCAAGCCTTTTTTTTGTGTGTGTTTTTAAGGTTCTTCACACTCACATCTCTATTAAAATATGATTCTTTATAGAATCAAAAGTGGTTCTTGTGTGGCATCGGTCGAAGAACCTTTATTTTTAAGAGTTTACTTCTGTATTTTCGCCTAGAGTGGGATAGGAGAGTAGCCCTTGTTCCACTTTAGCTCTCAGTAATTCTAAAATCTGTTCCGTCTCAATAAATCTGCAAACTCTTAAGACAGAAATAAGCAAGCAATCATGACTGTACCAATCTGAACATTTGTCGAAGTTGAATAATTCAAATATATTGGAGAGTTGTCCAGTTTTCTGTTGCTATGTCCAAAGGTTTGTGGACACCTCTTCTAATGAATGCATTCAGCTACTTTAAGATGCAACCATTGATGACACAGATGTACAAATACACACACAGCTTGTCTAGTCCCTGTAGAGAAGAAGTACTGCCAATAGAATAATGGACTCTCTGGAGCAGATAATCAACATCATCAAGCTATTGGCACCATGCTGACTAATGCCAGGCGTGGGCTAGTAGAGGGGGTGTAAAGCCCTCCCAGCGTTGAGCTGTGGAGCAGTGGAAGAACTGTGCTCTCTGGAATGATGAGGTGGGGTGGTGATCTCACTAATGTTCTTGTTTCTGAATGCAATCAAATGCTCCTCCAAAATCTAATAGAAAGCCTTCTTCTCTGTACAGTAGTCAGATAAACTATTTTTAATACCCTTAATTTCAGAAGAAATGATGAATGAGCAGGTGTCCCAATACTTTTGTCCATGGCATGTTTTTTTGCTGTTGTTGTTGTCAAATGATTTAGACTGTTTCTACTGTTGGTACACAGCTACTCTGTGGTGGTGGAGAGAGTAGACGACTCATTCCAAGGTGCTGCACGAAGACCCTTTAGCTGGAGGTCATTTGCTGCCCTGAGCAGAATCACCGGTAATGTCTCAAAGGTAAGACTCCTCACATTGACCTACACGTTACTGTAAACTGTACAGTGTTGTTTCCAGTCTCTCCTTCTATATGTTTCAGTATACAAAGACCATGTCCAAATGTTTGTGGACATCCCATCTAATGAATGCATTCAGTTTTTACTTTAAGCTGCACCCATTGCTGACACCAATGTTCAAATGCACACACACAGCTTGTCTAGTCCTTGTAGAGAAGTAGCACTGCCAATAGAATAGGACTCTCTGTAGATTAACATCATGAACCTATTGGCACCATGCTGCCTAATGCCAGGCGTGGGCTAGTAGAGGGGTATAAAGCTCCCCCAGCATTGAGCTGTGGAGCAGTGGAGGAACTGTGTTCTCTGGAATGATGGATGCAGTTTGGTATGATGAGGTGGGGTGGTGATCACCCAACATCCTGACCTCACTAACGCTTTCAAATCCTCACAGCAATGCTCCTCCAAAATCTAGCAGAAATCCTCCTTCCCTGGACAGTAGAGACAGTTACTCCAATAGAAGCAGAATAAACCTTTTTTTTTCATTCCCTTGATTTTGAAAGAAACAACGAATGAGCAGGTGTCCCAATACTTTGGTCCTTTTATTTCTCTATATTTCTACATATTTTTGTTTTTGAATTTTCTGTGCAGGAGCTGATGCTGTGTTATGTCATCGTGCCGTCACATCTAAATAAGGAAGATCTGTCCTCGCCAGAGTTCCTGAAGAGAGTCAAAGTTCAGGTCAGATGTTTCCCTTGGCCTTAGGGTTCATTAATATATTAATTTATTACCTCATATAAGTCTTTCTGACTCGGCCTTTGTTTTGGGTGGGATTTCATTACAGGAGCTTATTGTAAGCAGGTGGATATCTTCACGAGAACGAACGGAACAGGATGAAATTTAGAGCATTCAGCAATGATGTTCTCAGTTACCATTAAGTTATTTACTGACTATCGTTGCAATGTAATAAAAATCCCATATATAATTAATTAATAGTTTCTCTGCATTTGTTTTCTTTTGTGGAGGGGTAATGTTGATTTAAGGCATATCTATATCTGAGTTACCTGAAGGGAACAATAGGTAAAGTGATAGAGATCCAGTGGACATCTCTTATTAGGCAGGGTGTGGCCTCAGACAAGGCACTGGCTTAGCTGATTGTCTTATTGTCAGCGAGGAGGTTGAATATCTCCACACAGGCATATAGACTCAGTGTGTGTATATATATATATATATATATATTATATGACACACAGCAGACCATCAATACAAATCCCAGCAGTAGTTTTCCCATATTAACAAGTCAAGTAAAATTTATTTGTGGAGCTTTTTACAGCTGTTGTCACAAAGCAGCTTTACATAAATAGTAATTAGTGAAAGACAGAAAAAAACAAATAATGTAAGAAGATATGAAGGATCTAAGAAACCTTGGGAGGAACCCAAGGCTCCAAAGGGGGACCCGACCCGTCCTCCTCTGATCAGAACTATTTATAAATTATTGATAAAAATTATCAAACCATCTAAACTGTTGAACTGCTCTGTTCACAATCATAATATAATAATGATGGTGTAGTAGAACTTAATATAGTCATGGCAGTGATGGTCAGAGTAATGATGGGTAATGGTGGTGATATTAGTAGTGTCAGATAGTTAAGAGTCCATTTAGGTTTAACATGGTCATTAAACAGGTAGCAGTGGTAGAAGGGTGGCCGCTGGTCTGGCATGGGTGGTGGTGGGGGCGGGCCTGCTGGAAGGTGGCAGCTGGTCTGACGCAGGTAGAGGGGACCTCAGCTCATATATATATACCTCATATATATATATATATATATATATATATATATATATATATATATATATATATATATATATATATATATATATATATATATACAAAGCATATACGAATACAGCATATTTATGATAAATTGAGGAGTATTTTAGGCTGTCATGCTTACAGGATTTTAAATTGGTTATTATGTAAAGCCCAGGTGCACCCCTTCAAGACGCGCTCCTCCCGGCTTCTTCTTCATCACTGTGACCTTCCCGCGAGTTTCTTCTGGGACTGTCTACGATGTAGAAATGGTTCTGGGAAATCTCCCGACACAGCATGCTGTACTTGGACGCCCTTTTGACACGTGGCAGAACGAAAGTCTGTGTGAACTCGTCTTTGCTGAGGCCTCGTTTCGACTGGGTGGCCAGGACGCAGTTGATGAACATCAGAGTGTAGCTGTAGCAGTTGTGGTTCTCCTCGTTAAAGCTGTGGAGGAAAACGAGGAGCTTCTGAATGATGAGGAGGTTGTTACTCAGCCATAGATCGAAATACAGAGAAGGCCATGTTATTATTATTATTATTATTATTATTATGTCTGCAGAAGATGCAGAATTATTCAGGATCACTTTTCAGCCTGATCTTCATCCGATTACCACAGAAACCCCACCTAGACACAAATCGAGCTGGAGCTGCCAACAGATGCAGCCGATTTAATCAGATTAGGCTGATTAGGTCTGAAAGCAGGTCTTTAGGATGATTCCTTTTATCAACTTTGAATATATTAGCCTACCTCTGCCACAGTGGATCCCACATTTGAGCTGAGGAAAACTTCTCCAGGTATTGATCCCACTGATTGATCAGATTGTACATGTCTGGCTGAACTAAAGGGATGCTGATGCATCGCTCCCAGCCTTGATGGTCTCTGCGAACCCCAGTCTTGGTGTAGTTATATACAACTCCTTTAAAACAACAAAGGCAATGTAATGTATTTAATTTCCCCTTCTTTTACTGATATTGATTTATACACACTTTATACACACTACACACTGAATTCCTAACAACTATATATACTAACTAACTAAATATAACTTTATATATATATAAATCTTCTCAGTGAATCCTCGTGATTTTCAGAAATGCAGCAAAAGCAGAAACTTACCCTTAGTGTCAGTGATTCCAGTGTGCAGATCTGACCCACCATCAAATTCTCTGCAGGAAAGGGAAACACGGTCACATCATCAGACAGACATCAACAGAGCTGCTGTGAGCAAGTACACTGTACACGTCCAGTGGAGGAACCCAGCAGCCCTCCTGTTTGATCTCAGCCGTACCTGAGCATGTTGTCTTCTGTTGGGGCAACGAGGAAAGCACATGGTGCTTTGTGTCCATTGGAGAAGGGGTTGGGAACGCTGACCGGGGCTTCCTCCAGCCTCCTTCCACTGAAGCTCTCTTCACACTCAGGGCATTGCTCTGGGACGAAGAAACAGAAGATGTCTTTGTCACAGTGACTGAATTTGATCACACTCTTATCCATCGAGGGCGACCATGGGAGCGGCTAACGCCTCGGACTGCTCTCCACAACCTGCCGCTGCATTCTGGCAGTCGGGAGCCGGATGCAATGGAGGCCAGGTGTGTTTCAACAGGCTGACGTCCGCTGGTCATTTGTACCGAGCCTATCAGGTTGCAGCTAACCCTACACCTATGGAACAGTAGTGTCCGTTTTCAAGGCAACTTTTTTTTTTTTTTTTAACGTTCCTTAATGTTTTTGGACGTGCCGGCCGCTGAACTGTCTGACACTGCTCTGGCCTGAGGGGGGACCTGCTGTCCTTTGATGTCTGACCTTTGATATGAAAGTTGCGTAATGTGTTAATACATAATTATAGAAGTGAAAGTTAATTATAGGGTTAATTGTTGGGGGTTTGTGACATAAAATATCTCATAGTCCTACTAAAAGTCTTGGATGTTTAAGGCTTGTGCAAAAGTTTGGCCGCCCCTAATGTAATTACATGAAATTCAGTGTAAACAAAACTACATCTACTGAGACAAACGTTGGCATGTTGTAATACATAATTATTCTGCATATTTACTCAAATTAATTACTCAAAAATATTTTCAAATAAAATGTAATTTGTGGTATGTGCAGAGATTACGGCTCATATAATGTGTTATCTTTATTTTTTATTAGTTTTTCCAATATGAAAGTTAAATTCATCAAACAAATAATGAAAAAAATGCTCTTAAATTACAGACAATTCTTTTAATAACGTAAAATTGCCCAAACGTTCACATGAAATTGTTTTTGAAAAAAAAAAAAGAATTGGCTTTAGCTCCATTTGTATGGATGTAGTAAAGGAAATGTGTCTAAAATTTTTAAAAAATTTAATACATGTATATCCTTACTGTAGCATATATACTGTACACCCCAGAATTGCTAATATTAGTTATTTTATTTTATTTACTTATTTATATTAATTATATATACAGCTGGTACTCTTTAATAAGTATTTTAAAGGAAAATTCCTAGTAAGAAAAAATAGTAAGCCATTTAAACCCTGGATTACCTGAAGAAAAATACAGCTAATTGCACAGGTAAAGTGATAGTGGTCAAGTAACCATAGCTAATTAGGCAGGGTGCGGCCTGGGACAATGCACTGAGCCTTATATAAAGCTTAGCTTATTATCCCTTCTGAAGGAGAGGTGGGATATCCTTACACAAAAAAAAGGGTGTGTGGAAGTTCAGACAAATAGTTATTCCTACATAAAAAAAGATAGAAGACCATTTTTATAGCAGCAAAATCTAAATGAGATATTTTTATTAATACGTCAATAAAACCACTACACCAATTGGCATGATTACAGATATTGTTCTGTATATAATTCAATATTTTAATAACTTTTCAACATTTCTAAAGGTTTCTGTTTGGAATTGCCTATGTATGAATTCCCTTCACAACAAACCACAATTCTATTTCAAAATTTATTATTTAATAAGCAAAATATATAATAAGTGTGGGCAACATTGCAAGGATAGGGATAGGGAATAGGGATTTTTAGGAAATCTCATAGTAAAAAACTTCCATTAAGCCTCAGTATTTGTTGTATCTATGAAAAAGTGCTGTGAATATCTCCTCAGAAAGATTAATTCTATTTAATTAGTAAATTAATTTAATTGCAATTTTTAAAATGAATAAAATATAGTATTTATAATTACGATCTGCTGCATTGATTGTGTTTTCTATCATGAAGGGTTTAAAAATGTCCATTTTTTTATCCATTTATGCAGTGTAGAAAGGTGTTGTGAGAAGACTCTACACACTCAGTGCTATATGATGATATTTTATTTTTATCACAGTAAATAAGTAATAACAATGTGTACAGTAATTCATTCTGCATATTGCATATTTTCAAGATAAATACCTTGAGCTAATGGCAGCATCGTCTCTTTGTTAACAGCAATCAGCCATAACATTAAAACCACCTGCCTAATGTTCTGTAGGTAATCTTTATGTTGCCAAAACAGCTCTGAACAGTCCAGCAATGGACTCCACAGGCTCTCTGAAGTCGTCCTGTGGGACCTGGACACCTTCAGACGTTAGCTGCAGATCCTTTAAGCCTGCAAGTGTTGAGGTGGGACCTCCATGAGCATCAACGAGCCTTGGGCACCAGTTCACTGGTTGTCCTTCATTGGAGCACTTTTGGTTGGAACAGACCACTGGACCCGCCTGGTGTTTTGGAGATGCTCTGACCCGAGTCATCTAGAACATCACAGCTTGAAATGAAGCTCTTACTTGTCAATCATGTAAAAGCCATTCTGGAGTATTTCTCCATATACCTTGATGTACATGGAGGCACGCTTCACTCTGGGTAAAACGTGCACAGTGGTGAAGTCATTTCTGCTCAGAGAGTCTTTACCGTCGAGTGATCGCATGTGATTTATGAAGGTCAGGGCGAAACCATAACAGCAGGATCCAAACTCCCTCTCCTCCTGGAACCTGCACGGCGAAAACACAGGAATTAACATTTTTGCAATAATTTTGCATTTCCCAGTCCTGGACGTCCTGCTCAGGTTTAGGGAAACCACTCGACTGCCCAACGGTGGGCAGGTGGACCACAGGACTGCAAATACTAGCTTCTCTAATGTGTCACTATATGTCTGAAGGCTCATCCAGTGAGGGTATCAACATGGAGTTTGTCTCTGTTTACTGCAGGACCAACCTCCAGTGTTCTAGGAAGGCTTTACGCTAGATGTTGGAACATTGCTGTGAGAAGAATGTGATTGCATACAGCCACACAAGAGCATCGGTAAGGTCCGGTTAATCTAACTCATCCCAAAAGCATTGGATGGAGCTCAACTGCTCCACAGCCCATTGCTTGTATTAGGCATGGATGCTCAATGCTCAATACAAGGTTATACAAGGTTTGCATACCGCTCTGCAGCCCACGTTGGAAGTGATGAAAACGTCTGCAGTTCCTTATCCCAGGAATCTATCAGGGAATCTCTCCAAGGTGGAACCAGCGGTATACAAACACACTGTTCCCATCCATGCTCATCCCTCTGGACCCCTGACAATGTGTAGTTATAGACCAAGCCTAGAGGGGAAAGGTTAATTCTGACGTAATAATAATAACTACACACATAACAGTGGAGAATAACTGAGAAAGGTGACAAATTAAAAGAAAGAAAAAACTAAATAAATGTTGGAGAAACATGATGTTTATAGATACTACATGACACAATTAGGCCATTACCATGCAACCAGGCTCTGGGGCATGTTCAAAGATGCTGAGCTGACTTATACTTCATGTGTAGAGACAAGACATGTGGTCAGATGAGTCATTGTTTACCATATGTTGGGCGAGTGCATAAGTGGGCGAGTGCATGTGCAGCAGCCATGCAATGGCAGCAGTCACCAAAAGAGTGCCTGAATGCTTGACCTCTGGAGTGAAGGGGTCCAGTGGGTCTGTTCTACTGTAGAGGGCACTTGATCTACTAGAGACTGACCAGCTTTGTCGTATGATGATGCCACTCTTTCAGGGTGACCGTGCCCCATCCACAGCACACAAGGGGTCACTGAATGGATTGATGAGGATGAGGATGAATATGATGTATGACCATCACAGTCACCAGATCTCATCCCAGTTGAACCTAATGGGAGGGTTCTGGCCCAAAATATATTAGAGGGGGCTCTAGCATCATCCAGCATCATCATAACATCAACTGGAGGAACATCTGCTTCATCCCACTGGTAGCTGCTGCAGTTTCAAAGAACTGATTTGGTGGCTGGTGGTGACCTTACTGTGACCTTATCCTTAAAGGTGTCACCTGTCTACCTACCTACCTGTCTGTCTGCCTACCTAACTTACCTGCTGAGTTTGACACTCCAACGTGTAACTCTGAGTCTAGCCACTCTCTAAGGGCAAAGGTGAGGAAAGGGTGAGAATAGTGTATTAATTTGATCACAAATATGAATAAAACATTTGCTTAGGAGTGAAACTCACCCTAAAGACGACGGTCCGTCATTTGCTCCTAAAAGGAACGAGCATGGAGCTTTGTGGCCATTAGTAAACGGACAGGGAAGCGCTACAGGTGCGTCTAAAAGCCCCAGTGCGAGAGACTGCTGGCAGGCTGGACACAGAGCAGTTCGAGAACCAGCTTGGTTCCGTTGATCTGAAAAGGTATAAAGATCTTTCCCACAGTGGCGAAACTTGACCACGGTTCGGTCCATTTCAAGTCCAAAGTCCAGTCATTTGGTTGCTCTCGTTTGCATTTTCTACCCTCCTGCGCTACGATTGGCTATTTTTGGCTTGGCTTCGTGTCAGAACGGGCTACTAGCCAATCAGAGAGCAGTATGGGCGGGGCTTGCCCTAAACTCGTCGGAAGTTTTTACGAAGCCATGAAGGACACGTTTATTAGCAATTAAATTACACATAAATATTAAGCTTTAGGTTATTAATTATTATTTAGAAATAAGCATTATTAGCATAGCATCGCTGGCACACAAAAAATCGTATCTACAAAATGTAAATTTTACAGGAGAAGGAAATAAATCATCATAATAGAATAATGTAGACAGAAATATTCAACTTTTTTATTTCAGTAATTTAGGAGAATTAAGAATTTCTAATGGTCCTTTCATCGTAATATTCTGACACAATACAAAAAAAAAACAAACAACAGATTTACACTGTAAAAAAACGGACGATGTATTTATTTTAAACATTTATATATTAATTTATTTATTTATATTTATTTATACATTTTTTTAAGCAATGCTAGCCTGCAGTGTTCATGTGTTGCTACTGAATAACTGAAAAATAACTGGAAACTAGTTTACAGTTGAATTAGCAACAGCTAGCAGCTAAAGCTTTTATTTGTATGAAGACAGCATTTTAGCATTTATTTGTTGATATTATTTATTTATTTTATAGCAGAATATATTCATTTATTACTAGTTATTATTATTCTGACCAATTATTCAGTCAATAAGCAGTTATTATAAGAATGTCTTTCTATATACTTTTCTATCTATATGTTTCTTTATATAAATATTGTATATGTATGTGTGTGTGTGTGTGTGTGACTGGTTAGTTAAAGTAGTAACTGTAAGTTAACTGTACGTATATATATACGAGCTATTATAATAATAAAACCTTCATATTATTATTATCATTATTATTATACAGTTTAATTAACTGACTACAGTGAACTGCAGTAACTGTGCTGTTCTGTGTAAGTCCCTGTGGCTGGCTCTATGCAGGGCGGAACCAATAAACGCCTGTTCGCTGGTTTGCAGTGGGAGCGAGTTGAAAGCTGCACGTAAACGAGAGGTGGGGGGACCGGGACGGGAATATAAACTGCGCGGATTTTGGGGTGAAAAATGTCTACAAAGCAGGTGACTTGCAGGTAAACCACCTGGGCAGGTTTGTCGGTTGTGGGGAGCGAGGGAGTGCAGGCGAGCCGGACGCGTCTGTCGGCGGGGGGCGCCGATGACTTTGACGCTTTACACAACAGTGCGGGGTTAGCTAGCCGGCTAGCTCTGCGGCCACTGAGCAGTGGAGCTGTTTCCATTAATAACTCCTTAAAGTTCCACATTTCCCCTCAAACTCGGAGCAGATTCAGCAGCAGTAATCCTCGCGTCTCTGCTTTTATGGTAGTTTTAGTTCGATACTGGGTAGTGAGCGATTTAGCCGTGTGTGAAGCTGGATATGAGAGAGAGAGGGGGAGGAGGGGGGGGGGGGAGGAAGAGGAGGAGGAGGAGGAGGAGGAGGAGGGGGGGGGCACTGACGTTATTAGAACTGAAAGTATTAGAGGACACTTACGAGCTTTTGTGTCTCTAGCCCTTAATAAAATGCTATACGTGGCAAAAATAAAAAAAAAACCCACTTTAGGGCAACAATTACTTTATATATTTGTGAATAAAGCAATGTGTTATTCAAACAATTGTATTTTATTCAGCATCAGTTTGGCAGTATTTGCCTTTGTATTAATTATATAGAATTTTAAGCACCAGCAGAAGTGCTTATCCTCATATTTAGAGGTAAAACACTACACTTTTCTGCTATTTAAACAGCAAAAATGTAGAGAAAACTATTTAAAATATGCTGTAAGTGACTTTGACATGGCAAATGCATGTAAAAACAGTGTTAGGCTTAAGAATAATAAAAAATCATTCTGATATCATCGATTTCCTGAAGATCTGTGAAGATCCACTCTTTCAGTTGTCAGATTTGTACACATCTGTCTCAGATGTTTGTTTTTTTTAATAAGTTTTAGTCACTTATGTGGCCAACTTCACTTAGATGTATATATATATATATATATATATATATATATATATATATATATATAATATATATTAATTGGTGAAATTATATAATTAAGTGAGACAGGGTTCAATATGAAGTGTCTTTAGGAAGCACCTGCTATGTATGAACTCACCTGTCTGACTTAAACCCATCGCATGTCTGATGGCGTGTCGATGACCGATCTGTCTTGAGAGTGATGTCCGTATTCTCTTTCTTTCTCTTTAGATATTTCATTCATGGCGTTTGTCGAGAGGGGAACAGGTGCATGTTCTCGCATGATCTGGCAACCAGCAAACCCTCAACAATATGTAAATTTTTCCAGAAAGGTGTGTGTGCCTACGGCGACCGATGCAGGTAAACATGTCTTTTTTTTTTTTTTTTTTTTTGCATGTGCATCTAAAGTTTAGATGGATGTATTATATGCTGTGTGCTTTGATATTTGAGGACTTAAATAAATGCTTTATCAGTCTAAAATAAGCCATAGTTCTTCACCTTAATATATGAGCTCAAATAGGGCTGGGCAATATGATACGATTTTATGTTATTTTTATATTTTATATTTTGTCATCATGGTACACAATATCCTTTTATGAGCATATCATGGATTTCTTTAGTGCTTAAAGAATATTTAGTGATTGCAATTTTTTGTAATGAAATGTGCAGTTATTCCTGTTTATTTGAATGGAGTGTAGCATATTTTAAGAGAAAATTACAGTACTCAGTATGGAAGAGTATTTGGTTAGCAGTTTCTTAGAAATTTCACGCTGTTGGTGAATTTTGTCTACATGACAAAATATTGCAATAAATATTGTATATCGTAAAAATGTCTTTAAATACTGCCCATCTCTAAGCTCAAATAACTCTAGCTACACTCATAGTAGAAAGGTTGCTTTGACTTGCATTGCAACAGTAGAACCCTTTTTTTTTGGTTCTTCATAGAATCAAACCTTTTATAGAAGCTTCTAATAAAGGTTTTCCACCAAATTGAAGAATCCAAATGAGAACATTCTCTCTAAAGGAACCACTGACTTCACTAAAGAACCCTTAAAAAGAAACCCATTTTTAAGACTGGTGGTTTAGTGCTGGATCCTGAAGAAGGCTCATCACTTTAAACATGAGATGTTTTCTCCTCAGTGAACAATGTGCCAGAGTGTCGGAGAAATGCACTGTATGGACAAAAACATTGTCTCTATAGGACCTAGACAAGCTGTATGTGTGCATTTGCACATCTGTATCAGCAGTGGTTCCAGCTTAAAGCAGCAGAATGCATTCATAAGAAGGGGTGTCCACAAACATTAGTGACACATACTGTATCCTTTTGCAGTTTTGGGACGTGGCTAATATTAGCTGGGTGTCTTTAGCCTAGATAGCCTCTTTCTTAACCCCTCCTTAACCACCCTCATGCTTTGGGACTTTGGCACGAAGCATGATTAAGACAAAAATAATATTCATACTTGGTATTAAACACAAGCAGCACATTCCAATCATACAGTTCTGTTAGAACAGCCTGAAATAGCTTTTTTTATGCTGGCACCTGTTGGAGTACTCCTACACAAGCATAGTGCCTCTTTCTTCTGTGTTTCAGATATGACCACATCAAACCAGGCGGACGGGGGGGTGGGCCGCCAGTGGAGCACACAAACAGAGCCAGTAGTGCTGGGGCATCCGTCCCAGGGCCAGGGCCTCCACCAAGTACAGGCAGAAACACTAAGAAAGCGATAGTGTTGAGAGACAGAGGTACGACTGAACAGTATTGGTAGAAAATGTCACGTTATCTTAAAGTCACAGATAAGCTTTTCCTAAACAGCTGATTATTATTAACCCAGCAGTGGAAAGCATGTGTTTAGGAGGCCAGTTAATGCCTGTATGATTTAGAGGAAAACTCATATAGCAGGTTTAAGTTACATTGATTGTACTGTGCTTTGCACTCTTGTGTACTGTGCAAAAGGTTTAGTTCCCTGTGAGAATTAAACTGAAAAGCTGCTTAACTGGTCAGTAAGTGTTTATTTCCTCAGTAAAACTAATATTAGAATAGAAATTCTACAGAAAGTGGTGGTGGTGGTTCTCCATCACTGTGTTCATCATTAGAACATCTCCAAAGTTCTCCTCTCTCATGGAGTCTAGTATTATTTAGAGTTCTCCTCAGATCAACACCTGGTTTGGTGGTAAATCAGGGCTTAATGATGGTAAATCAGGTGAGCTGCTGCTGCTGCTGCTGCTGATTGAGTTGAACACATCCTCCATGCTGTGCCGGCTGGACTGGGGGGCGTCCAGGAGAAACCTGGAGGAACTGAGCTCTGTTCTTCAGACTATCTCACCGACAAGATCTCACTGCTTTCTTTCTTCAGAATGAGAAGCTCTTGTTTTCTCCTTTTTGTTCACCTGCTGCTATCTGTTCTGATGAGATCTGGAGCTTCTTCAGTAAAAACCCTCTCACTGCTGAGAGACGGGGGTTAGAAGGATGGGATTAGGGGACTAAAACCTCTGCACAGTACTACCAAACTACCAAAAAATCTCTTGGATTGGTCACAGTGTCACATTAACATGTTCAGAAATTGGATAAAGGCTCATTTAAGGTGTTACAGGCTTCATAGTCTGTCACTGTAATGATTAACAAACAGTAAACAGTGCAGATGGATCTGAATTTTCACATCCTCCTTTTCCATCTTCTGCTTGCAGCTTTGGCCAGTGACACTAGAGGTCAGCCTTATAGTGGAGAAAGCGCAGAGGTTCTGGATTGCTGGGACTACAGAGAAGGCTCCCAGGCCAAACCTCACACCTACCTTGATGCCATCCGCACAGGACTGGAGAGTTCCGCCACGGCCAGCCCTTACCCTGATGTGCCCCACCAGCCGCAGCTCTGCCCTTACGCTGCTGCTGGTCAGTGTCACTATGGCAGCACTTGCCCATATCTCCATGGCGACATGTGTGAGATCTGCAGGTTGCAGGTTTTGCATCCCCATGACCAGGAGCAGAGGGCAGCACATGAGAAGGTGAGTGAAGATGCACACACTTCTCGATTAGTTAATTAATTCATTAATTAGGGGATTTACTGACGTGGAGTTTTCTAGCCGATGGCAATAGCCAACAACAGCTAGTTATCAGACTTTCCATCAATATCTGATTCAGCCTGCTGTCAGCCCGGTACCATGCCGTGTCTAATGACAAGAACCTGGCCTCACTGTCAAATGGCTGTGCATCAGTGGACTGTAATAAGTAAGCTCTCCCTCTGCAGATGTGTATGATGGCCTTCGAGATGGACATGGAGAAGGCCTTTGCTGTGCAGCATAGCCAGGACAAGGCGTGCAGCATCTGCATGGAGGTGGTGTACGAGAAGGCGTCTCCGTCTGAGCGGCGCTTCGGCATCCTGTCCAGCTGCTGCCACACCTACTGCCTGAGCTGCATCCGGCAGTGGCGCTGCGCCAAGCAGTTTGAGAAACCAATCATCAAGTGAGTGGACCGGCCAACCAGATAACGTACCTGACGTTTTTGCAAATGCACACACACATACAGCGTACCTATTGGCTCCATGCTGCCTAATGCCAGGCTTGGGTTAGTAGAGGGGTATAAAGTCCCCCAGCATTGAGGAGCTGTGGAGCAGTGGAAGAACTGTTCTCTGGAATGCTGGAATCCTAAACTCACTAACGCTCTTGTTTCTAAATGCAACCAAATCCTCACAGCAATGCTCTAGTGTAAAGTATTCTTCCCTGGACAGTAGAGACAGTTACTCCAACAGACACAGAATCAACTCTTTTTAATACTCTTGATGTCAGAAGAAACTATGAATGAGCAGGTGTCCCAATACTTTTGTCCATGTAGTGTATTATCAGTTGGATTCTATATTAGTGCACCAAATTACTTCTAATAATTCTTTGTTTGTTGTGTTGCTTGGCAACCACAGCCTATTGGTAATGAAGTGTATTACTTGGTGGAAGATTAATAATAATAATAATAATAATAATAATATTTACTCTATGAACTGACTCAAATCCATGCTGTGTGTTTGGACGCAGGTCTTGTCCGGAATGCCGGGTGGTGTCAGACTTCGTTATTCCCAGTATCTACTGGGTGGAAGACCAGGAGGAGAAGAATCGTTTAATCGAGGAGTTCAAATCTGGCGTCAGGTGAGGAGCGCTCTTGGTGAAGCCGCCAAAGATTGTGATGTCAGCAGATCTGGTAGGGTTTAGTCTCAGAAAGCAGTGGAGAGGCTTCAGCTGGTTGTTAGTGGTCTCTCCTAGTTACACCCTTGAGCAGTGAGGTAGAAGTGGCATAGTTATTATATATTATATTATACACTTAAATAGAAACCCAAAGGTCAGCCACCAGTCCTCCCTTCAGAAGTCTGCTGTAGGCTTCCCCACCGTGCCGTTTGTGAACTGCTTTTGATCCAGTTGAAGCGCTAAATAAATCAAAGTCTGCTTCGTCCCGTTGGCTTAAGAACCTGACGCCAGCACCATGATGTACTATTCAGTCTATTGAGTCATCCTCGTCTTTTGTTGTTGTACCGCACTTGATATCCCGTCCTGTCCTGTTGAAAATGATGCATCGGTTGCTTATTAGCTGGTTGGTAAACTGGTGCCGTTTATGATTCTGAATGGTCTCTTAATGTGTGTTGCAGCAAGAAGCCCTGCAAGTACTTTGACCATGGAAGAGGAACATGTCCATTTGGAGGGAAATGTTTCTACATGCATGCCTACCCTGATGGAACACGGGCCGAGCCGGATAAACCTCGGAAACAGCTCAGCTCGGAGGGCAATGTTCGGGTAATTGTCCCTTTTTTTTCTACCTAAGCTGCACTGTACACACGAGCCGTCACACCATGAGTAAAGGACCAATAGGTATGCTCCAAAATGACTCCAGTGACCTCCATTACAAGTTCAAGGACTAAGTTTGTGCACTATGATCTGAAGATGGCCGGTTCGAATCCCAGGTCATGCTGCTGGCCATCAGCAGCCGGAGTCAGAGAGAGCACAATTGGCCTTGCTCTCTCAGGGGTGGGTTGATGGCACTTCCTCCCCACATCACTCTCAGGGTGTTCGTCTGTTGGCTGTTGTATTGGAGCTGGGGAGCCGTGCTTTTCTGTGAGTGCGCTAGGCTACCTAGCGATTCTGCACCTGCGACAATGGTGGCAGTGTTGGGGACATTGCTAGTGATAGGGGGAGTTCACATGACCCCCCCCCCCCCCATCTGTCACGTTTGTCATCTTCAAGCTCTTTATAAGTGGTCAGACTTACTGAACAGGTTCTTACAGCTACGTTACAGCTACAAGTCTAAAGTTGGTCCAGTTCTTCCAGCATCATTAAAGCATCCAGAATCTACACAGTAGATTCTGGTGAGAAAGAAAGGAGCTTGAGGGGGGGTCATGTTGTCTAGTTGAGTTTCCAGGGGTTAAACCACCATAAACTGTTTTTCGAGCTAGACATCTCCTCTCGACATCTGCTCCTTTCTGAGGCTCATTTAGCATTCTCCTCCAAGCGTGTTGAGCTCTAGTGCTGCTGCTTTAGCAGAAGCTCTGGTGGCATCTCATGAAGGGAAAGTGTGAATTGACAATGATGAAATTAAGGAGAGAATTGGATGAAAAAATGGTAGGAGAGCAAATGAGTCAGATTGCAGTGAGCTGAGTCCAGTACATGATCCAGTCCTGTTTTGAAGCCGCTACCATCCCTAGTAGTAGTTCTACCATCACTACCACTACTAGCGTTGATTTGGACTCCGTAAATGTGTTCATCCAGGAGAAAAACATAAAACATGTTCTGGGTGTTTATGAATGAATTTTTCTGGGTTTTTTTCCCTTTCCTTAAGTTTCTCAATTCTGTCCGGCTGTGGGACTTCATCGAGGAGCGCGAGCATCGTGGGGTCCCGCAGTTTGAAGATGAAGTCAACGAACTGGGAGAACTCTTCATGCAGCTGTCTGGAGCTGGAGAGGAAAGTGGAACGTCAGCATCCCACTGAGCTCTTTCTCTCTCCCTCTCGCCCGCCCCGCCCTCCCTCCCTCCCTCTTGCTCTCTCTCGCATACACCGACATACACTCATGCATACCTACACCCTTAGGCCATAGACCTCGGGAACCCATGGTTTCATACCTTTGGTAACTGTGTACATTACCTGGGCAATAAAAATGTACTCACTGGTAAAACTCTTTCCCTGTTCATGGTTTGAAGTGGTTTTCTAAAAAAATTAAAAAATAAATAAATAAAACATAAAGAGAGAAAAAATAGAAGAAGAAGAAGAAAAACAATGATCTTTTTACCTGTGGTACATTTTTGTGGTATGACATATAGCAAATGAATATGACCATATTTAAAGGCACCTGTATTGTTTCTGTAAGCTGCTATGTTTTCCTGATACGTGTTCGAATCTTGCTGGATTGAAAATGCGATATTTTTCTTTCTTTTTCTTTTTTTTTTAATGCACCCAAAGAAAACATGTATCATGGAAAAAAGAAAAGAAAAGAAAAGAAAAGAAGGGACTGGTAAAACCTCTGGCTTATCATGAATGCACTCCAGTAGTGTGTAAAGTAGAACAATTCATGTGTATAAAAGAAAAAAAGACATACTGTCATCGTTGCACTTAGTTTATGAAAACACAACTTTACTATTTTGGGGGAAATTGCAATATTAGAATAATTATAAGAAAAAGAAAAAAAATCATTTTCTTGTAACTCCTCGTCTTACCCATAAACTTCGGTAAATGTTTTTAGGACTGCTTAGATATGATTATGATTATGCCGTCGATGACAACATCCTCCTGAACCCAGCAGGAATAGTGCTGCTGAACTCTGTACGCTGGAAGTGAAGATACCTGATGAGGGTCGTATTATTCTGTTCTATGAATTGTCTTGTTGAGTGAGACTGTAATAAACTAGCAGTGAGTCAGCTGTTTGAGTGCTCACTCTTCCAACACCAAGCTGCATCTTCATCTCACCTGCTGTTCTCATTGCATCGGATCAAACATCTGAACACTGCCTGAGATTCTGAGATAGTTTAATGAGCCCAAATCTGCTTCCTTCTTTCTTTTTCAGAATCAGAAATACTTTATTAATCGCTGGAGGGAAATTGCAGTTGGTACAGTTGAAACCCATTTGTGTAAGAATAAACACAATAAAAATAAACACTTTATAAAAATACATTTATAAAAGTAAATAGAGAGAATATGTACGTGTATAGAAATTGTATAGATTAGAAATTATATAGATATAGATTATATGGAGCTCTGGAGCTCACATATAATATGTGATATTAAATTAAATTACAGTACTATTAATATAGCTCGCTACAGTATAACTTTATAAATTAAGTATTATCCCTTTATGTCATGTGTGTGTGTGTATGTGTAGGTATACCATTTAAAAAAAAAAAATAGGTGGGGTCCCGAGTGGTCCAGCAGACTAAGGCGCTGTCATTATCATCAGAGGGTCGCCGGTTTAAGTCCCAGTCATGCTAGCCATCGGCCACCAAACCCATAGAGAGCACAATTGGAAGGTGGCGCTCTCTGCCCGCATCACTTCTCTGAGGATTTTGGAGGAGCCTTCTGTGACCGCCTTAGTGAGGTCACCCCACCTCATCCCAAAAATATTATATCCATCATTGATCATTCCAGAGAACACAGTTCTCCCACTGCTCCACAGCTCAATGCCGGGGGGCTTTATTATACCCCTCTACTAGCCCACGCCTGGCATTATTAGGCAGCATGGAGCCAATAGGTTCATGATGTTTATCTGCTCCATAGAGTCCTATCCTTGGGCAGATATCTGTAGGAACTATACAAGCTGTGAGTGTGTGTGCATTTGCACATCTGTGTGTCAGCAATGGGTGCGTTCTAAATGCATTCATTAGAAGGTGTGTCTACAAACATTTGGACATTTAGTGGATCTGTATTATAAACATGTTTCTTTGGTTCTTTATGAAGTGTGGAGAACCTTTTAAAGTTCATTTATTTGTTACAGTCTGTAGAACCTTTTTAAACAGTTGTTCTTTGGGAGAACTGGTTCTATGTGCATTATACATTGTAGTCAAATACGACCAATTGAAAGGGGTGACTGCAGGACTGCTATTGCTTGTATGAGACATAAAGACAAAGATTTTAACCACCATTCTTACATTCTCAAAACTAACAAGGCCGGACAGAAACTACATTTGGTTTCCTACACTACCTGTTCATGGCTGGTTCCTTGTTTAAGAACCTTTAAAGAACCTTTTTTCTATTGAAAGAGCCAAAGACATGTTTTATATTTCTGTAAGATTTGTGTTTTAAAATGAAACCAGGTTCCAGTAGAAGAAGAGACAACTTGGTGGAGTACCTTTTGAGCTTGTGAAGAACAGCCACAAGGGGGCAGAGCGAACAGCAGTCCCAGACAGTCTGAAGTTAACGAGGTTCTCAGAGACAGTACAGTTTTTATGCTTATGACTGAAGTGTTTAACAACTCAGACCAAACCACGTATTTAACTTACTTTTATTAAAATACAAAGCTTCCACAGCCTTTAAAGTGTACGAGTTAGACGTGGCAAACACTCAAAAGCAGGTCAAAAATAGAGGAAAATCCCTAATAACTTTAATGATAGTCATCCATACCTTCTCACCTTTGATACAGCCTCAAATGGAGAGCTCTCCAACCACTAAACCATAGACATTACACCATAGAGGCCTGTAGACATGATAAAATGCTTGATAAAGATCCATCTGATCTGTACATCTACTGTCGCTAGTTAATATCAATCAATTTGAACTGTACAGCTACGCCTTATATATACGCAAACGGCCGCGATCCGAGCCGGCACTCCGACGCTCAAATCTACAACTTGCTTCATGTCAAACTCCCAGATCACCGAGGGTAGAGGGTGAAAGTTGTGCCATTACCAAAACCAAGCTAAAACAGGACCGTTCTGAACATCAGCACTGATGCAGCTCAGGTTACAAAGCTACACTATATGGACAAAAGTATTGGGACACCTGTTTATTCATTGTTTCCAGGGGAGTAGGCTTTCTACTAGATTTTGGAGGAGCATTGATGTGAGGATTTAATTGCATTCAGCAACAAGAGCTCAATGCTGGGGGGCTTTATACCCCTCTAGCCCACGCCTGGCATTAGGCAGCATGGTGCCAATAGGTTCATGTTGGTTTATCTGCTCCTGCAGAGAGTCCTATTCTATTGACAGTACTTCTTCTCTACAGGGACTAGACAAGCTGTGTATGTGTGGATCTGTATATCTGTATCAGCAACCGGTGCAGCTTAAAGTAGCTGAATGCATTCATTAGAAGGGGTGTCCACAAACATTTGGACATATAGTGTACATGCCACAGTCTTTTGCTTCTAAGCGGTTTGTGACATTGTCTCCACAAAGAAAAGGCAATCCAGTCTAATCAATCAATCAGAGCAGAAAGTGCAGTCTGAGGTCGCCTCCACTGGACCGATCTTTGGGCACCGGAAGAGAAATACAATCAAACAGGATTCAGAGGCGTTCCTGCAAACCTTCTGCCAAGGCAAGACCTCTAAAGGCCTTTAAAGACGGGCGTCAAGGCACAAGCTCCTTCATCCCAGCCTCCACCACCGAGACAGACCGGCCCAACTCCTCACGCTCAGTTTTAGAGGATTTGGGCTGAAGGAGTTCAGTCTGATTGTCCATATCTAGAGTTAAGGAGGAGTTTCCAGGCCTCGGGCACTTTGGCTTAGGAGCGTGCTAGAAGACATTCAGCCTCGTGGAGGTCAAGGTGCAGATGTTGATGTCCTCTGTGTGAGAGGCTCTGTGGAGAGACGGCTCGGAGGCGCTGCGGTTGATTTTGGGCAGGGAGTGCTGCAGCAGCTCTATGGAGGCCAGAATCTGAAGGACAAGGAGAATGAGCATTGGTCAGTGAAGCTATTTTAAGAAAAGTGTGGCTAAAGCTTATTACCATAATGCAAATCTGCTAACGCTGACTGTTTAAAGGGCTCGTATGCTAGGCTTCTCTTCATTATTCCAACCTGAAGTGAGCTTTTAACACTTGTGCGCTTTTTTTTTTTTAATGGTGAAAAATACTTGTAATTGTACTCAATCGGTGTAATAGCATTAAGGTAAGGTTCACATATTTGTCACTGTACAGTGTACAGCGAAATGTGTCCTCCGCATTTAACCCATCTGTGGTAGTGAACACACACACACACACACACACACACACACACACACACACACACACACACACACACACACACACACACACACACACACACACACGTGTGACTAGGGGCAGTGAGTACACACACACCCAGAGCGGTGGGCAGCCAACTCCAGCACCCGGGGAGCAGAGAGAGGGTAAAGGGCCTTGCTCAAGGGCCCAAAAGTGACACAGAGCCACCACTGCCCCATTATTATAAAAATGTATCTAACTATTTTTACTTCATTATTTTTATTAAATATTTAAAAAATTATATTAATTATATTTAAAATAAAGAATTCTAAATATTACCTTTGTGTAAATATATATGTATTTGTGTACAAATTTTTGTAGTATAAATAAGTATATGATTTATAACAAATATTTAAATACTTTATTAATAAATATGTATCCTATATACTTTTAAAATAATGATATATGTTTTATAACAAATATTGTTTGTAAATGTAAATATGTATACATTTTATAATATTTTACCCTGTAATAAATATATATATTACACACACACACACACACACACACACACACACACACACACGTATATATAAAAATTAAAATTCTTATTTTTGGCACAATAACTTTAAGTATTATTTTGAATTAAGTAAGTGATTAATAGTTATTAGTATTCATACTTTGACTTTGATAAATATAAGACTGATCTGTATCAGAGCTGTTCTGATTGTTTAGGTTTAAAAAACAAAAAACAAGCAAACAAACAAAAAAACGTTTTTAGATCAATGTGTCTCTAAAGGCAACTAAACAGCCCCCCCCCGATGATTTTTAGAGTCTAACCCAGAAAAAAAATAAATATCAGCATGATTACTTGAGGAAACAGTGGCCGGTCATCTTTGGACTTCTTAATGCAGTCTGCTACCAGCCTCTTCATGGCTTTGGGGCAGTTCTTGTACAGCTTGCTGAGGTCCGGAGCCAAGTATCCTCTTCCAACCATGAAGATGATCTAGTAGTAAAGCACAGACACCAAGATTTCATCAGACAAATCAGCTTAACTGAATGTTTCCACTAACATGCTGGATAACCCTCGCCAGAAAACACTGACGGGGTGTGGAGAGAAAGAGGTTGGTATTCTTTGCCAGAACCCGTACACCCTCCCCTGGGCTTCATGAGAACAATACGTGCAAGGCTGGGCCATGAGCTTGTGGTTTTTCCAGAGGAATGTGCGAGGGAGTCCGCTCGGCCGCAAGCAACCAAACAGAGCCGGAGGCTGCGGTACCCACCAGTGTGGTCTCAGTATGAGTCTTTGGGTTAAGGCGCCTAAATTTAGCGCCTGGGCTCCAGCATGACGGCCCAGCCAGAGCCGGCCCTGTGAGAGTTGTAGCTCTGAAACTTTGAGAGCCAGGGCTCTGCAGCCTTCCAGCTATTATTAAGACTCAACATTAGAGAAGACAACATTTGTGGTGATGTGATGTTCTCTCATCTCTTATAAAGTCAAAGGAATATTCATCAGTGCACAGGTTCCTACCCTTGCTCGTTCTTTAGGACCAAGGTTGGAGGCACTGCCTCAGTGAATAGTGGGTCTTCACAGAGTAATAGTAGAACCCTTTTAAACCCAAAGACCGAGCCTTAAATAGTCCAACACAGCGTTACCATACAATCTTAAAAAATGACTTAATCTTAAAAAAGTTCTTGACTCAATAGTGGAATCTCTTCTGATGCTACTTAGAACCATTTCTAAACATTTAAATGGTTCTTTAAGGTTTGATAGTTGTATATAAAAGCTGGGCCTTGAAGATTCCTGTTTTAAGGTTGTATATTTCTTCAGCTTCATTTGACAGTGACCATCTCAGAAACCCCCTGGTGAGAGCCTGGGAATCCCTGTTCTTACACACTGAGATGTCTGATGTCTGAGGGCTCTGATGTTGTTACCTGGTCTCTGTTTGCGATCATAGAGTACGGCAGCTCCCCAGTCATCAGCTCGTAAAGCACGATGCCGTAGGAATACACATCTGACTGGAAACTGTAGGGGTTGTTGTCCTGCATGCGGATGACCTCAGGAGCCTGGAGCAGAGAAGTGTCTCGTATTTACGTTAAACAGCCATTAGTTCAGTGAAGCAGGTTCTGCTTTCTCTTTCTGAAACACTGATAAGTGCAGCAGTGCAGATCAGAGAGAGCAGATACCACAGCAGTACTGAGCAAACACCGCGGCGCCCTGTTCTCCACAGTCCTGCAAGAAGAAGCTTTCACTCTCGATGCACAGACATTCAGCACTGGGCACTATTAAGGGTTATTACACAGTTCTGTAGGAATAAAAGAATGACCTGACTATTCAAAAGTTTGGAAGCAATGTATATACAGTGTATACATACATACATACATACATACATACGTGTGTGTATATATATATATACACACACGAACACACACACATACACACACGCGCGCGCACACATACATACACACATATATATATATATATATGTGTGTGTGCGTGTGTGTGCGTGTGTGTATGTGTGTGACATAAAAATAGCTTCTTGCCATTACTGAAAACCTAAAATGTGGTGTTTCAAAATATAATTATTTTTTAAAATTTGAAGGTTATAAAATGTTACTTTATTTTAGGGATATTTGTATTATATTAAATGATAAATTATAAATGACATTTTGTAATAAATTATAATTTAATTATCCATCTCAATTATTTTTAAAGTGTCTAATACAGCTTTAATACAGCTTCCTACAAATGATTTCACAGCTGCATCACTTAAGAATCATCATTTTACACCTTTACCTGCAACAACAAAATGATCTACACAGTTTATATTTCTAAACAATAACAGAAGTTCCAAACCTTTGGACCAGAAGTGAGTATCAACATTATTCTGCAGGATTTTGTTAATGAATGTAATTTATTTCTATCGAACATTTAGGCCCATTTCATCAGACTAGACTGGAGTCGTTCAGACTGGCAGCTTGTACTGATGGAATAGGATGTTCCGCTACCTACCATCCACAGGACGGACCCCGACGGCTGCTCCACTTGCTGGGAGCCGCTCCACCTGGTCTTCACCGTGGCCAATCCAAAGTCTCCAATCTTCACAGTCAGGCCTTCATGTAGGAAGATGTCTGAGGATTTAACTTAAGGAGTGAGAGAGTTGAAGGAGTCAGACTACCCCAGAACTAACATCCGTGAGATGCTGATCATAAAGTGGAGGGAAGGGAAGTTCACTTAACAGATCATTTTAAAGCTCAGCAGGTTTAAAAGAACAAACTCTGATCATATCGGCCAATACTCAAGATTTCAATATCAGTTTTGAGCGCTGGAAGCTCAGAACCTTCACTTAGCATGGAGCTAACTTTCAGAACCTTATCAGATTGTTCAGTAATCTCTCATAAACTTGCTTGTTTCTGTACATCAGAACATAAACACAGTAAATTTCTGTTGCATAGCTAAAACATTGAACACATTTTTGATAATTTGAAATGTTTGACATTTGAAAATGTTAAAATATTATAAAATGGTTATTTAATTGCAAAATTTAAATGTAATTATAAAAAAAATCTATTAAAATAAAATATTTTTAAAAATAATAACAAATATATATATTATATATATAAATAAATTATAGTTTATTCAATTATGCATTTTATAATAAATCATTATTTTATTGGCCCATCTCAATTATTTTTTAATCATCTACATCCTTTTTTTTTCACACTACTACTTCCTACAAATTATTTCACAGCATCACTTTAGAATCATCATTTCATACCTTTATCAGATCATTCATCATCTACAACCATCTCCAAACATTTCTACAGATTCTAGATGGTAGATGATCACGGAACAGTTTGAGGAGAGTGTGAGGACACTAAACGTAAAAAACATGCACGAAAAAATGTAAATAAATAATAAATGTAGATTTGAAGGATACTGTTTGACTTCATGTCCCGGTGGATGATATTCTTGGCATGCAGGTAACTAGAAGCAAGAAAACATGGACAACCTTGAGCTACTACCAACTACTCCACATTGCCACAGCTGCTGAGTTTTTTTCTTCCATTCTGCAATATTCCCACTCAAACCGTTCATTTCTAACCCCGAGCATCTGCTAAATAAATAAATAAATAAATAAATAAATAAATTCATGCCTGCAAGTTTACATAGAAAACACCCCTATTTTGAGTCAGTGTGAACTCTTGGCTTGTGTCTATAAATAGGCCAATTCAGCTGTTGATGGGGTGGAAAAGTCCCAACTTAACCTGTTATGACAAACCCAACTGCTGCAGACTGATCAAAAAGACGCGAGGCACGCTGAAGAAAAAAAAGAAAAGAAAAGGCTCTCCGGCCCATTAACTGTGGCGCAGAACCTCGTATTAACACTCCCAACAACCTCTGATGAATATTCATGCCTGTGCAGCCAAGCTCAGCCTTTGAGAGGCTAATCATTATGGGATAAGACTGGGGCAGGATGTAGAATAAACAATAACAGCAATACACCAACATACTGCTGTCAGTGAAAACGTCTGATAATGTAACCTTCACAAATCAAGGGGCCTTAAAACTAGTGTAAAAAATTCATTATGACTGGGCAGATTGGCATACTATTGAATACCTGTTGGTGTTTCTGCATAAATAAATAAAATATTATAAAAAATAAAATATTATTGTTATAAAAAAAAAAAAAAATATATATATATATATATATATATATTATATATATATATATATATATATATATATTGTTTGTTCTTTAAAATAGTAATATTTGCATTTTGTAACTAACCATTTTTTTAAGCCGTTAAGCAGTGATGCATTAGTGTTCAGTGGTGATGGTGCAAATAAACTGAAATCAGCCACGGACATATTAAATGTGGTCAAACTGGCCGAGCGCAAGACATAAGACATGTAGCTTAACCGTTTCGTAGATAAACGTCACTGTATTTCTACATCCCAGATAATTAATTAACCCTAAATGTCTCTCAGTGTTGAGCACCTTTTTTTTTTTTTTTTTTTTTTTTTTTTTTCCAGATTTTACGTTGAGTACTTTTCTCGTTATCTGATGGGGTGACATGACGTAGGTGCCTAGCTGTACCTGCTTAATCAATACCTGTGTAAAAGCTCTTGCTGAAGACCTTCAGACTGGTTTCAGTGGTGTAAACCAGACACAAAGCTTCTGAATATTAAATGTTAATTTGTTATTAATGAACATATTCTTAAATTACTGGGCCAAATAATTAAACACAAACCTAACAGCTGTGATTTTAGCACTCCTAAAAAAAAAACCCTCCTAAACTCACTCCATTCCTTGAGCAGCCTGCCTGGCAATGTCGATCAGCTGGAACATCTGCAGGTTGGTCTCTTGTACGTGCAGGTGTTTGTAGAGGCTGCTTCCCTCACACCACTGCGTCACAATGGCCAGGTTGTCTTTGGTCATGTACCCCATGAACAACAAGATGTTGACATGCCGGGTCTTCCTGTAGTGGAAAGATACGTAGAAATATGAAGGAGATCCAGTTCCAGCAGAGCTGAGAGAAGCTGATCTAGTAATCTGCAGGTTTTCATTGGCTGTTGCTGTTGATGCATCTATTAGACACAGAGATGGACTGGAGATGGTATGAAGATGGAATACTGTATATTAGACTAAGGGGATCATTTCCATGGACGCTTATTCTCAGCAGTCTTCTACTTGGATTACTCGTTTCCTCTCCACTCAGAATATCTCACTGATGTTTCTCACCTTAGCACTGCCACTTCGTTACGGAAGGCCTGAAATTGCTCCGGCGTGGGATCTGTGACCTTTAAAATCTTCACAGCTACGTCACCTGGAGGAAAACACACTTATTAAGTGACGAAAAACAACAAAATAATCCAATTCAATTCAGTTTAACCAAAACAGAATTTAGCTTTAATACCGTATATTAATCTTGTAGTGGTAGCCCAACATGCACCATGTTTCCAAATGTTTGTGGACAAGTTTCTTCAACTTGCACCCACTGTCTAATCTAGACTAGCCCTATAGAGAAGAAGTACTGCCAATAGAATTGAACTCTCTGCAGTACATAAACATTATGAACCTTTTGGCACCATGCTGCCTAATGCCAGGCGTGGGCTAGTAGAGGGGTATGAAGCCCCCCAGCATTGAGCTGTGGAGCAGTGGAAGAACTGTGTTCTCTGAAATGATGGATGGTGTCCTTACTAATGCTCTTGTTGCTGCATGCAATCAAATCCTTACACAGCAAAACATCTTTCCTAGCATCACCTTAAAAAGAGCCTTCACACTCACCGTGCCACTTTCCTTTATAGACCGTGCCAAAAGACCCTGAACCAATCCGGGAGAGCAGAACCACCTCACTGGCGTCGATCTCCCAGTAGTAGCTGGAATCCCGTTTCTCCCTGGGCCGCTGAGGAGCAACAGGATAAAAGACTTGACCAGAATAGAGAGAAAATCTACAAATCCTACCAATCAAATGTTTCAATTATGTAGAAAATTCTGCACAAATACGCTGCCATTGATCAAGAATACAAAATAATAAAAATTATTAATTAAACTGATACCAATTGAGACCACATGCAATCATGTAAACAATAAGCTTTTTGAGGTCACAAAACATCGGTTACGCAAAAACCTTGCATCTCCAAAACAGCAGCTTTACAGGAAAACGCTTTACTTCTAATGGAAGTAAAAAGAATGTATTTTTTATCATGAAGACAAGGGAGAAACGGCCTAAAAATGGAGATACTAGGTTGTTGTATGACTATTACTTCACAGGATTACAGCAACACTAACCCTGTGTAGCTACACAGCATTAGAAACAGGAAACACAGACACTCACTATTCTGCTTTTTTCCTGAGTATTAGACGAAGGTGCCTTCTCCCTGTGAACAGGAGCCGGGGGTTTGGACTGAGACCAGCCTGTCGGGCTGAGGTTAGGGGGGCTCCCTGTGTTAGAAGGCCCAGAGACAGAGAGAGAGACAGCGAGAGAGACAGAGAGAGAGATCACAGAACCTGAGCCACAGTGAAACACCACTGCAAGTCTGACAGATTTGTGGTGATAAAGTACTGGTAAGACTGATATTATAGAATTCTTACCTGAATCCTGCCTTTTAAAGGCATCCTGTCAGTGGGAAAGAACAGAGAAGAGTATTCAGCTTTTATTAAAACTATATAAATATATATATATTATAAATGTATAAATATAAAAGTTTTACATTTTTTTACATAACATCTTGCACTGTATACTGCCCTACTAGTTAAAACTAGATGAAATTAGACATATTTACACTATAGTGACAAACATGGGCAAGTTTTTCTTCTGATTGCATTCAGCAACAACAGCGTTAGTGATGCCAGAATGTTGGATGATGATCACCACCCCACCTCATCATCCCCAACCCATCCCAAAAATACTGGATGGAGCACCACCATCATTGTTCAATGCTGGGGGGCTTTATACCCCTCTACTAGCCCACACCTGGCATTAGGCAGCATGGTGCCAACAGGTTCATGATCTGCACCAGAGAGTCCTAATGTATTGGCAGTACTCCCCTACAGGGACTAGACAAGCTGTATGTGTATGTGTGTGTACTCATTGTCATCTTTGTCAGCAATAGTTGCCACTTAATGTAGCGTAATGCATTCATTAGAAGAAGTGTCCATAAACATTTGACCCATGCGCCGTCCACAAAAAGCTACTGCATAGCAAGCCAACGCTGCCAGTGAGAGCCTGTAGTATCATCAGAGTTTATTCATTAGGAGAGCTTGCGTTGGGTGTGTGTGTGTGTGTGTGTGTGTGTGTGTGTGTGTGTGTGTGTGTGTGTGAGATGCCACGCTGTCAGAACTGACTGGGTGTAGTTAAGAAGAAAGATCAGCAGCTTGGGCTGTGTTTTGATGGTGCTCATTCCACACATGGCCATAAAACTACACCCTTAAAAATAAAGGGTTCTTTAGTAAAACTAATGGTTCTCTGAGTCGTCATTTTTCTTAAGGGTGTAGAATTATGGTCGGGTGTTGAAGGAGCACCCTCACAGCATGATAAGTGTGCATTACCTCAACCGCAAGTCCATCCACAGGGAGGGTGGTGCTGACCATGTGGACGTTGGGCGTGGAGGTGGAGCGCTGTTTCTGCGAGAGGGAGCCTTCGGAAGGTGGGGCGGGCGTGATGTAGTTGAAGGCATGAGGGGTGGAGTGTCTGTGATGGGTGCTGAAATTAAAAGAGAGAGAGAGAGAGAGAGAGAGAGGGCATCAGCTTAGGGGTTTGCCTCCACAATATGTCCAAAAGTATCCAGACACCCCTTTAAACAAGTGAACTCAAGTGAAAGGTCTAGCTGGTGTAGCAAAGAGAGACAAACCACCATAAATACCCTTGATTTCAGAAGAAACATTGGAGAAGCAAGTGTCCAACTGTTCTAAACATACACTATAGGGACAAAAGTATTGGGACACCTGTTCATTTATGGTTTCTTCTGAAAAAATAAATAAAAAAGAGCTGATCCTGCATTTGTTGGAGTAACTGTATTCACTGTTAAGAGAAAGGGACTTTCTACTAGATTTTGGAGGAGGAGCATTGCTGTGAGGATTTAATTGCATTCAGCGATAAGAGTGGGAGGAGTTGGGGAGCTGACCTCACTTGCAAAGTATTGGATGGAGCACCACAACCACTGCTCCACAGCTCAATGCTGGGGGGGGGGGGCTTTACACCCCTCTAGCCTACATCTGGCATTAGGCATGGTGCCAATGGTGCCTATGTTCTATGTCCTATTCTATTGGCAGTACTTCTCTAAAGGGACCAGGCAAGCTGTGTGTGTGTGTGTGTGCGCAATACGTGCAACTTAAAGTAGCTGAATGCATTCATTGCAATAGGTGTCCACAAATATTTGGACATACAGTGTAGCTTTGTAAAAATAGAAAAAGGCTTCTTCGACTCATAACGCTAGTGAAATCATTTTGGTGCTACACAGAACCACATAACAGGCTTTCCACCAACCCAAAGAACTACTCAAGCATCCACAGGGTTCTTTAAGGTTCCACTGTTCCTTATAAAAACACGGCCTTTGGTAAAATAATAATAAAAAAAAACCCTTAACAGTGTACTTCTGATTTTACAGCACAACTTAACAACTGAATGAGCATCAAATGGATTAATCCACCCTTCTGAATTACTGGACATCATCTTGATGTGAAGACTAATTAGACCCCTCTCATTGGAGCTAATGCACTTCCACTGCATGATATGCCAAGTAATGGCCATGCTGCAAGGCTCCTCGACTAACTTCCGAGAGGCTATTTCTGGTTTAACAGACACACCCCTGAGAAATATAGCATCTCCCTTCCACCAAAAGCTTCATGTCCTCGTCACTGCATGAGCTGTGCATGTTAACACTACTTCTCTTTCTGGTATCTGCAAACGGTTCGACCCAAAAGGCAGGAAAAATGCTTGATTTAGATCATTTAGGTCCCAAGCTTCTACCAAAGGACGTTTTTTTGTGATAGACAGTGCTGCACATATATGTAACAGCACCCTTCATTTGTTTAAATCACTAGTTAGAACGGTCATTATGGACGGGTTCTTTATTTTTTTGGAGATACCTCTGAGGAGATCTTCCATAACGTAGGAGAAATTCTTTAAAAATTAAATGAGTCGTTTTCAGAGCTGGTCAAGAAGCTTTTTCAGTAATAATGACTCTCTGAAAATGACTCATTTCATTTTTAAAGAGTTTCTCCTTAGTTATGAAAGATCTCCTCAGAGGCATCTCCAAAAAAATAAAGAACCAGTCCACAACGACTGTTCCAACTAGAGAATTAAACAAAAGCAAACAGACCTGTTGAGTCCAGACCTCAACATCGTTGAAAGTATATGGGATGACTTGGCAAGTTAGATGGGGCAACTCAGGAGAAGTTGACAGCGTAGGCAAAGGAATGTCCTCAGCCCTCAACCTGATTTACTCGTCTACCACATCAGATACCATCAATGCCACATTTCTAGACTGAACATCAGGAACTAGGTCTTTTCTTGATCCTTATCAGGTCTTTTTAAGGGTAATGAGACATAGCAGCCTGCAGAGGGTTAGCATCAACAACTTCAACATTACTAACTGGTGTTCCTCAAGGGTACGTTCTTGGTCCGTTCTTGTTCTTATTGTATTGGGGCTTTTCTTCCCCATTAGTGATCCTGTCTGCATCCCAGGTCTCAAGGAGGACAGCAGAGTTCCTCCGAAACATCTGTTCTATGACGGAGAACCTTAACCTGATATGACAGAACCAGTTGTACTTACCTGGCAGGAAATCGGGATAGAGAATCTCGCATCCGCCGAGATGAGAGCGGTGGTAGGGACGGAGTTCCACCTTCTCCAGGTGTGGGGAACAGCCTGGGTGAGGAAGATGAAGAGGAAGAGGAGAAGAACATTAGAACTCATATTGACATTACAGGCATTTAAGGTGGTCTTGTACTTAAACATCAACTACAATGCATCATGCTACTACATTATAATACATACAATGAGGCAGAGTCGTGGTTCTCCATCACGGTGTTCATCATAAGAACATCTCCAAAGTTCTCCTCTCTTATGGAGTCTAAATAATACTAGAGTTCTCCTCAGATCAACACCTGGTTTGGTGGTAAATCAGGGCTTAATGATGGTAAATCAGGTGAGCTGCTGCTGCTGCTGCTGATGGAGTTGGACTGGGGGGCGTCCAGGAGAAACCTGGAGGAACCGAGCGAGCTCTGTTCTTCAGACTAGCTCACCGACAAGATCTCACTACTTTCTTTCTTCAGAATGAGAAGCTCTTGTTTCTCTATTTTACTGGATTTATTGAGATCTGGAGCTTCTGCAGTAGAACTCTCTCACTGCTGAGAGACACGACACATCATTGGTTGAGGAAGAAGAGCAAACACACAGCAGAACAGCAGCCACTACCATCATCATCGGGAGAATGGTCCATTGTGTCAGGCCTTAGCTCATTTCCATTGATGGCTATCTGCACAGTGCAGTCCACCACAGGACTGTAGTTAAGACTGTATGCAAAACTCTGACAAGCAGAGTCAACAGACTGCCCAGGACTGGACCGAGACGGCAGAGGGGAGGCCGATTGTATCTCTTTGTCCTCAGGCAGACCACAGGTACTGCACTTACTGAACCTCTGTTTAGCCTTTATTTATTTATTTATTTTTCCAAAATTGGATTTTTAGACGCTGAGGTGTGAAAAGCAAGGAGAAGTGTATGGTATGATGGCGGAAGTGTGGCTATAGAGTCAAAAATTTAATTAAAATGTAAGTGTCAAAAAGTATCCAATTCTAAACACACTCCAGGGCTGTCATATTACATGTTTTGTTCATTTTAAATAGTGTAAATACAAATCATCCACAGGAAACTTAAACTTAAATATTTTAATTTAGCAAAAGTTTCTAAAATAGTATTTTATAACAGACTGGAAAATGTATATTTTCCTTATTTAATGGCCCATTACTTTTGCACAAGCCAGGTTTATTTTTCTTTAAAATTGTTAAATTAAGAAATTAAACAGTAATGAATTAATTATGCTTGAGAATTGCACAAATGTGTGTCTATAAAAAAATATTTTTTTTAGTATAGCGCTTTTTGTAACTGCCGTTGTCACAAAGCAGCTTTACATAATCAATACGAGGACAAGAGAGCAACAATCTCTGGGGGGGGGGGGTCATAGTACAGATGGTCAGACTAATGGTAAATAGTTAATGGTGATAATAATATTGTTGTTGATGATGATAATAATATTAATAATAATAATAGTGGCAGACAGTTTGAGTCCATGTGAACTTCAACATAGTCGGTAGGCTACTAGGAGTGGCAGGAGGGTGGGCAGCTGGTCTGACACAGGTGCAGGAGAGCCCAGTGGTCAGTCATCATGAGATTGTGATTAATTTTGATTTAGAAAATTAACACATGCAATTAAACCATGTTTTATGTATTTGTTAACCATAACATACATAAAAATCTCCTGGCCTTCGAAGTTTAAGAAGAAAATGAAAATGTAAAAAAGTGTAAAAGTAAAAGTATCATTAAGTATTACTCCCGTTTTTTCCACCCCGGGCGAGAAGACATGAGCGCGAGTGTGATGTAAAGATCCTCAAACTCACAGGAGCTGTCGAATGTTGCTCCAGTCGACGCACATGGTGGGGACTTTGGTGCTGCAGTGCTCGTGGAATTTGTAGCCGCATGTTTGGCATCTGAAGCCGTGCAGGAGAAACTTCTGGCATATGTCACAGAAGGCCAGCTTCAGGAAGGTTTTTCGTACCTGGGACAAATTCACAAAATATTTTTTTCCCTCAAATCAATTTCATGAATGAAAGAATGGATGAAAGCAGCAGGTGGTTTTGGTATTACTGAAGCTAGGATAACTGTTCTACAAACCGCAGGCTAACGTAAGGACAGACTCGCGCCGCTGACCCAAAACAAAAGAAATGTGCAAACGCCTTTAGGTGAGGTCAGGGAGTGGGAAGGCGGAGTCAGCAGGGTCTGTGCAGACTGCAGAGGGAGTTGGGTGGTGAATAGCACATACAGCACATCTTGGAGGCAGAGGTTGGCTTCTTCTACAAATGTCTGTTCCACCTTAAATGGTGCTGCAGCATCGAACATGCAGTTACTAGCCCCAGAACGGAGCTTTCTACGCTCAGTTTTCATTGGCTGTAGACGAGACTTCGTGGCTGTACTGTATAGAACTCTGTATATGACAAATAAAACGTTGAACTTCGGACTTTAGATTAAGCTGATCAGTATCTGAACAGTATATAAGACTAGATCAGTCTCAGAGTATAACCTAATCCAAAAAAAAATAAATGAATCTAAAAAATCTAATGTTTGATACAGCTACACAGACGCAAACGCAATCGGGAGGCCAAAAAACTGGAGGCCGTGCTCCTCACACACACTACTCGATTCTTCCTCCAACCGTCCAAAAGCTCATTATTTGAAGATTTCGTTGACCCGGACATGTTTTAGGAGGCTATTTTGTATAAAGCAATGCCTGAAGTAGATAACGACACAATACTTAAGACTCAGCTCACACCTCAGAGACTCCAGACTCGACTCAGGCTCACAAGAAATGACCTGTAAACATTTCTGTTGCCCTTCTGCGCAAAAAAAAAAAAAAAAAAATTATTTAAAAAAAACTGACGATTAGTCAATTCAGTTGCAAGGAAACGAAAGCTACTAGACATGCTTATGTCTAGTTGCTTCCCTTCCTTGCAACTGGATTGGCTGATTGTGTGAGTTGAGTCTTAAAGGCACACAATTAATTATAAGTGCACTTCTACCTAGTCGGGTTTGACCCAATGTTATAGTGTTTCAGTATATAGTGTACTTCAAGACAACTCACAAAATTGTGCGTGGTCAGGGGTACATGGTCTAAAACTTCCACCAGCAGCTCTTCTCCAATGAGTGAGGTAGAATCTGTGTTCCAATCCATGCGGGATTTTTTGCTAAAATGAGAAGAGAAAAAAAAAAAAAAACACAAAAACAGTCATCTTAAACTTCTAACATTAATAAGCATCATCTTGCAGTATTAGACAACCAGCATCAGATCATCAGACCTTGAGTCTTAATCTTTTGTGGACTTTTCAGACGGCTATTCTTTACATCCTATCAGACCTTGATGAATGAATGAACTGACCAATAGAAATGCACCAAATTGACCTGTATGAAATCTTTTTACATCAATTATTGAAGGTTAAGAAAGTTTTTAAGCTTATAAACGCCCGGAGACTAGTGATGGTTTTTCCATCATGGTAGGCTAGTTTACCTTCTGGGCTGTTCTGGATGGAGCCTGAACACAGCGCAGCATTCCGGCTGAAGCCCCCGAACCTTAAGGGCTTTGATTAGGCAGTTGTGCAGAGTCATACCTGGTCGAACATTCACCTAATGGGAACACAAATGATCAGATTATCAGACAACTGCATTTTTACTGTAGGGGTTATTTTTAAAACAACAGATCAGAGACAATGCAGTCAGGTAGCCGCGGGTCTAACGTAGTTAACAGGTAATGTGACCTGCATTCAGAATTTTTTTAATTCACTTTAATTAAAGATTTTCAAGTATCTGCTGTTACTGAGAACCGATACAAACTCTGACTCAAATACAGGATAGACGGCTATGAATCCTGATATTAATAGTGTTCCACTGGTTGAGTTTCAGAGCTGAAAATGAAAAATGGCCACAATGCAGAAACACATGCAGGTAGGAAAGCATCATCTGGCTTCGCTTCACCAAACAGCTTTTAATAGGTGTAAAATTCACATTGCAGAGCAGTGAAAAAGCACCAGTTTAGAACCAGAAAGTGATTTTTGCAGCAATTTCACATTCAGGTTCTCGTCTCTGTGTAAAAAGCTACTAAACATCAGTGTCTGGTCTTTAAACAAGCTGCTGAAACTCAACTTCTGGTTTCAGAACCAAAAAATAATAATAATTAAAAATAAAAAACACCACATGGATACAAAAAGTGCTCATTAAACTTCAAAGTTCATTAAATGTCTGTTTAATGGTGATAAATATTTATGACTGGCTTTTACTGGCTGTTAAACATTTGGTGGCAAAAATGAGGGGTGTCAGAAAGCTTCATGGTATTATTGCCGATACAGATACAGTGTGTAAGCGACACTGTACCAGTGCAACACTAATAAACATGGACCCCTCCTTTTTATATATATATATATATATAAAGATGTTCATAGATAAATGAGTCATACAGTGTCAGAAACCACACAAACAAGCCTGTTTGGATGAATAACACGGTTAGTGAAGGTGTGATTAAATATAGGCATGGTTAAGAGTGGTGAGCATGTAAAAACATTCTGAAGGTCTAAAGACACTTATAAACATTATTTTTCTATTTTTATTTATTTTTTTATTTTTTTATTTATTTAGAGTATTGGATTCATCACAGAAGATGTGCATCAATATATCTATAATCTATAAGGAGAAAAAAAAAAGTATTGGGACATGCCTCAAACACTGAATATCAAGCCCCTAGCCCTGCAGTCTGTCTTTCTTACACACATCAGTGAGAGAACGGGAGGTTCTGAAGAGCTCACTGAACTCCAGCGTGGTTCTGTATGTAATAGGAGACACCGCTGCACCAACAACAACAACAACAAGTCAGCTGGTGAAATTTAGACCTTCCCTCCTAGATCTTCCTCCATCAGCTGTGAGTGGTGTTATTATTGAACAGTGGAAGAGTTTAGGAGGAACAGCTCACAGAGAGCAGCTTAGCCACCGAGTGTCTGTCAGACCACGTAAAGTTACAGAGCGGGGTCAGGGCCGAGTGCTGAGCTCAGAGCAGAGTGCAGAAAAGCCTCCAACTGACTCAGTAACTGCAGCAGAGCTCCAGACCTGCTGCTGCTGGTAGAGCTTGGAGCAAAGGGGGACCAGCTCCATATTAATAATGCCTATGGGTTTAGAATGGGATGTCTGATAAGCTCCTGTAGATGTAATGTGTAAGTGTCCCAATACTTTTGTCCATTAATGCAGTTCCCCTAATGGCATGTCACGAACTTAACTGATTTATCATCAGCCAGTAATTAATCTTAGTATATTTAAAGGCTCCTTCAGCACAAACCAGGCAGGTTATTCTCACCACTACTTACCACGGTGCGCTGCTTGTTTGGCAGGTAGACACGAATTGTGCTTGCTTTGGAGGAGTCTGGGATTTTCCCGTCGTCTGACGAGCGCCTCTGATAAGGAAAGCCCTTGGAAATGGTGGGAGACATGCCAGTGTCTTCAAAGACGGAGTCCTTCAGTCCAAACCCATTACTAAGGGTCTTCCAGGCCCCCTGAAAGTGCTCCATTAGGCTGGACAGCAGATCTCAATCTATAGAGAAAACGATCAAGACACACCGATCAATACATAAATGCCTCACAGCTGCAGAACACTGCACAGTCAACACTGCATTTAAGGCAAAAAGAAATCAGGTGTACATGAACAAGGACGTAAACCAATCAGCTAAAGAATTATTACGAGGTGGGAGAAAATCAGCCCCACACTACTCTTACCGACAAAATATTAAACATATTGAAAATATTAAAAAGCCTCAGTCTAGAATACATCAGAACGCTCCAGACTTCTGTGAAAGAGGAACACTGATCCAAACTAGCTGTAATTATCACTACAGTCTGCCAGAACTCTAAGTGGCTCCAAGAGTCACTAGAACCTGAGGCTCACTGGCTTGAATCCCAGATCATGCTTTTTTTTTTTTTTTTTTTTTTTTTAATATATACACATACACACCAAAGTTGTACTCAGGAACCCTCCTCCTAACCAAAAGTTAGCATCGCTAACCCTTTCTGCACATCATGGAAGGCTCAAGCAGGCCTCATGTAGCCTCACAAACTGCCCTTCAGTAAAAGTACCAAATTTATTTAGGGCAGCCAATGGTTCTCAAACCAGTCCTCAGGAAACCGAAGATGTTATGGTCCAAATAGAGGAAGAAATAAGGCCATCTGAGGCTTCCTCCTTTCGGAACCAAACTGCTCTTCAGTATCGCTCACCACAGTTCTCAGGGAACCCAGGAACCCCAGATGGTCCAGGTAGTGCAAGAACTGTAGAGCATCTGAGGCCTCCTTCTTTGGGAAGCCAAAAGTTCGTCTGAAGCATAACTCCAAAGAACACTTTCTGTGCACCATTCACAATCATTACTCAGGTAGAAGTGGGTGGAGATACGAGGGTTTAAAATACTTCTATAGAAGCTGAAGAATCAACTGAAGCTTTTTACTCCAGTAAAAGTGTAAAAGTACTGGTTTCAGAACGACTTCAAGTAGAAAAGTAAAAGTAATGGAGGGAAAACAAAGGCCGAAAGCTTAGGCCGACCACAGGGGTCTATAGTGCACCCAACCCCCCCCCCCCCAAAAAAAAAAACCATTTCTCTAAAAGCCATAATGAGGAGAATGATCTATCAAAATGTTGATGTTAAAAATGTTGGGCTGCACTAGGCTCCTGTTTCAGCTGCAGATCTGCCCATTGAAAATGAAGCATTTCAGTAATATCAGCTCTATTAAAGGAGCGTCTCTGTGCTCTACTGAGCATCAACATGAGCTTCATGGAGGAAAATATGAGGAGTCGTTGTCTAGAAGTTCTGTAAAGCTGCAGAAAGTCAGACTTCAGAGGCGTGTGATCAATAAGCTTTATTGGAGTGTAAATGTGGGGCTCAGTCGGGACGTTTCACTGCAGCTCTCTTGAGTCTCTGCCACGGACACAGTCTTCATACTAGACTACAGACGTCTGCTGTGAGCTCGCTGGAGAGTGACGGGACAGGTGCAGGTGTGATGGATCTCTTATAAACCAATAGGGAGTCAGAATGGTGTCTGTTTATACTTCTCATCCAATCAGGATCAGACTCACACTTTCCGGATGGAGAGATTTATCTGGACAGGGTTTTTTATTGATGACGAGCCGGAATGAAAACAAAGGGAAATGAAATAGAATAGAGTAACGAGGCTGTTTTTAAAATTTAAGGAGCAGAAAGTTCAGATAATTGGGTGAAAATGTCAGAAGTAGAAGTAAAAAGTCTGAAAAATAAAGAATTACTCCAGTAAAGTTTAGAGAACCAACATTTCTGCTTAAATAAGCTAACGAAGTATTATTTACTTCATTACTTGACACCTCTGCCCTTGACTAAAGTATTACAGTTGTTCAGGGCAGTGGTTCTCAAACCAGTACTCAGGAACCTCAGATCAGATTCAGCGAGGAAACCTAGCGAGGTTCCTCTAGAGCATCACTCAAAAGAACCCTCTTGGCAGAACTTTCCAGCTGACAAATTTAGCTGCCACAAAGAGACGTGTGAACCCTCTTTGGCACCTTTATTTTAAGAGCGTTCAGCACGACAACTAAGCAACACTTGGCTGAATCCACAGCACAACCGTCGCAAGGCAAGTGTGCAAACTACATCTTGATCCCGGCAGTCGGCCCTTCTCGAAGACTGCTGTTTAACCTCGTAGATCTGAAGGTGAAGTGTTATGCAAGTCATGTCACCTTGCAGCTGTGCCAAAAAGGAAAGAAAAAAAAAAAATAGCGTGCACTACGCAGGAGTGCTTAATCACCAAGAGGCCGCCACGAACTCGATAAGGCGATTGTTATCAAGGTAAAGATGGTTAAGAAAAGCACAGCTATGTGAGATAAGCTGCCTTCTGACCACACTCAGACAAAGTCTCAGCAGTGCTAGAAAATTCTGGAGATGCGTTTCGGTATGCTGTGGCACCCTCTTACACGGGTTACACTGGTTTCACTGGTTTCAATGGACAATCTGACCTGCAATCAGCTCAGAATGATGCCAAGTGGTCCCATGCTCTGCACAGACCTACTCGAACATCCTTGACCAAAAGCATCTTTGCACATGAGGAGCTTGTTTAGGAGTTAAAGGGTTAAATCAGGTGTGTTGCATGAAGGACTTTATGATCCCTAGGCGTGATATTGGGAACACCTGCTCTAACCAATCACAATAGTCTCCATTAAAGCCACATTATGCAACAATTAAGCTTCAAAATAGCAGCTTCAGGATCACGCTGATGCTCCACTGACTAACAGGGCCGGAATGCTGCTGCTGCTGCTACTACTTCTACTGCCCTATGGAGCTTTGGTGGTGGAGCACCAGAACTGTAACCAGAGTCATATTAGTGTTAAATCCTGTAGTATCACTCTACCGCCTCAGCCCACATGCTTCTCTACCTTCAGTCAGCTGGTCAACAAATGCACGTGCACAGTTGTCCATGAGGGGGCGCTAATAGCATGACTTGCATTTACAGCGAAACTGAATCACTCTCCACCACTGTAGGGGGAGCCCACGAGCAAGACGAAACCCCACTAATTCTCACATCACGCTGCTAGACACGTCCACTTTTACCCGGGAACGTAATGCGAATCAAGCTGGGAACGGGTGAGTGCAGTGTGCACACAAGCTAGAGTGGAAATTCCAGAAAACTGACCCAGTTCAGTTCCCAGGAGGCTCACGTGCCAACAGAAGCCGATACATTACCAGGAAATAGAACAACGTGTGGATGAGGGCTGCATGCGTGAACGTTGCAAATCCTGGACATCGCTGATACATATATCCAGATGTCCCACGTTTGAGTTTGAGTGTGTAAAAGGGAAAAACGGAAAAAGGGAGCATCCTGACCAACCTTCCCAGAAGTACAGAAGTAGCCAATCTTCCCAGAAGTAGCTTACTTCAGTCCAAGCAATAAAAGCCAATCTTCAGCCAATGCATTTTTAATATGCGACGGTGATACTGTGTATACCATAGCATTAGTATTTAATAAGGAACATGTTCATCCTTTCCAGGAGCTACTACACTTTTTTTTTTCTTTTTTTTTTTAAATAAAGAAAGGGGGGGGGGGTACAAAGGGTTCTTGGAGTGACCCCATAGAAGAACCACTGCTGGTTCCAGTAAGAACCATTTTTATTTTGTTGTGTCTGGAAAACCTTTTATTTTCTTCCGCATTAAGGTCAAAGCAATCAGACTTTACATTATAAAGCGCTGGAAGATCTCGGCCTCCTTAAAGAAGAAAGCACGGTGCATGAAGACCTCTGTGATCTCAAAGGACAACTAGAAAAGTGCATTTCCTGAAGGAACACCCAGAATGGATGTGCAGTTTAAGTGGCTTTCACTTCCTGCTAGGCGGTTGCTAGGTGGTTGCTATGGTATTCCAGGTGGTGGTGATGATTGCTACATGGTGGTAGCCATAAATGGTTCTTCTTGTGTTGATAAGTGGTTGCTAGGTGGTTGCTAGATGGGTAGACTGGTATTCCTTGGCTGTTGCTATGGTATTGTTTACTGGTAAGTGCCAAGTGGTTGCAGTGGTACCCCATGTGGCTGCTTGGGTGTCACTAGTACAGCTGGGCAATAAGCCGATATTTTATCGTATCGTGATAAAGTGTGTTATCGTGGATATCGTCAGTGCTTAAAGATTTAAAATCTGCACGCTTCATTCTTCATCAGTCTTATTTAATTTAATTTTTAATTTGGATAGCAGTTTTTTTTATGTGCGCTGTTGGTGCATTTTGTCTATGTGACGAAATATTATGATAAATATCGCATATCGTAAAAAACGTCTTTAAATATCGTGATATGAATATTGTCCATATCGCCCAGCTCTAGGTACTAGTGTATTTGGGACATTGTCAGGGTGCCTGAACTTCCACCTCATTCATTCCTATGGGGGGAATAAATAAAAAAAGAACTCGAACTGCAAACCACGTCTAATGCAGTTGCTGTGGCCTGCAGAACAGAACCGTCCACCACAAGCTAAAAGGGACTTTCACCTGGCTCAACTGTTCTCCTTATTTCCATGCAGCCTGCAGAGCTGCACAGCTGATGCATCACCCTGACATTAGAAACTTGCTCAGCTGGTCTGTGCACTCACCAAAACGCAAAAGTCACACTGTTGATCTTTCCATCAGCATGTGGTTCCACTACAAGTCAGGGCCTTAAACGCCACAAACCTGATCCAGCAGATAACAAAAAAAAGAAGAAGAAGAAAAAAGGTGCATGTGTAGTTCTCTTCAAAATTAAACGGTGCTACAAAGGGTTCTCTGAGCGAAGAACAGGCACAGAAGAACCACTTTTGATTGCATAACCATGAGATGAAGGAGTGTGAAGAAGAAGAACCTTGCAATGATCTAAAGAACCTTCACTTGATGTAAAGCTTTGAAAAGGGTCTTCAAAGTCTCGCATCTCTCTTTTCCAAGCATGGTTCTTCAGGGAATCATCAGTGGTTCTTATGTGGTTTTGTGCAAAGAACCCTTTAAAGCAGCATTTTATTTTTAAGAATGCAATTAAAAGGCTTTGGATGTTCTAAGCTAGAATTTGCTCTCTTTGCTCCCAAAGAACCAAGGTTGCAAAGAGGTGAGAGTGTGAGGAACCTTTAAAAGGTCTGAAGAACCTTCACGTGATGTTAACTCTCTTTTACAAGCATGGTTCTTCAGGGAATCATCAGTGGTTCTTCTCATTTGGCCAGTGTGGGGACTGGGGCTGCACAATGCAGTATCTTGATAATGGCCTTGTCAACACTGAGGCTGCATAGGGCTGCAATATGCAAACATCTGACCCTCTGACCAATCACAGTCCTGTCTGCATCCTGACCATCAAAGTTCCAGATGCATTATATACGTTAATATTTTAATATAAGATATTTATGCAAGCAAATAATTTTTGGTCAGATGCCAGCCAATCTCACAATCCGTAGTAACCAATGCATTTTAATATAGCACTTACACGATGTGGACA
The DNA here is from genome assembly GCF_030463535.1 of Salminus brasiliensis. Classification (NCBI taxonomy): domain Eukaryota; kingdom Metazoa; phylum Chordata; class Actinopteri; order Characiformes; family Bryconidae; genus Salminus; species Salminus brasiliensis. Next base: position 2,368,826 of record NC_132898.1, read on the forward strand.
AAAGTATTGGGACACCTGCTCATTCACTGTTTCCTGAGTTGATCCTGCTTTTATTGGAGTAACTCTTGGAGTAGTCGCTACTGTCCAGAGAAGAAGGCCTTCAACAAGATTTTGGAGAAGCATTGCTGTGAGGATTTGATTGCAAAGGTATTGGAGCACCATGCATCATTCCAGAGAACACCGTTCCACAGCTCCACAGCTCAATGCTCTATGTCTCTATGTCCGTCTAGCCCACGCTAGGTATAAGGCTTGTTCGTCACTAAGGTGAAGCAAGAGTGGAGGGTGTAATGGACATGGCCAGAGCGTGGTCCATCTTCCAAAATGTTGTTGTCGTAACTCTTAACATAACACGTATGAACTCAGAAGTGGTGTTTCTATGCCATTACTTAAGAACCCTTTGAAGAACCGTCATGTTTGTGACAGGTCACCAGTCTTCTGAAGTCAGTCTGATGTGCAGCAGTGTTAGCTTACATTGGTATGTTGCTCTTTTGTGGTAAAATGGACCTTCTCTAATCAGGTTTGGAGACTAACACACAACTTCAGAGGTCTACTAAACACCTCTTTAGAACCATACCCAGAAAGCTGGTTTGTGGTCCAACACAGAGTCAACTCAAACTTCATTGCCTTGAGTCAAATGTTAAAACTCCACTAACGATCCAGTGCAACTAGGCCAAGCCAGAGCAGTTCCAAGCACTGCAACAACAGAGGCTTAAGCATAAGAAGGACAGATCCGCCAAAATGCACAATACGTACTTTACTCGCTCGCCATTTGTAAACAAGGAAAGCCACAGCAAATCCTGAGGTGGCACTGATTCAGCAGTTCCTCACTGGAGCGTTGGGGGTGGGTTTGACTATTCTGTCCAACACTGAAAGCAGATGGTACTTCTGAGATGTTCACTTCTACGAATAAACAACTGAAGGAGGAGGGGGGGGTGTGACTAAGAAGGTCTGAGACGGCCAATTTTGCTTCAAACGAACAGTCGTTCCTGAATTCGGCTGACACAAGAAGGTCGATGAGGTCTGCGGACAGCCAGGCTTCATCTAAAATAAATAAATAAATACACGCAACTTCTCCAACGAACAAAGCACTGGAAGGTTCAAAGCACCCTTGAGCCTGTTGACAGCAGAGGCCACTAAAACGACAGAGCTCAGAACACAACCCGGTTCCACCGCTCTTAAGTCTCCATTAGCTTTCAGACCACTTGAACATTAGGCAGAAGGCCAAGTGCTAAAATAGCTAATGTTTGCTCTACTTCCTAGTAGTTCAGAGAGAATAATAACTGGGGCCTCAGGGGAGCCGAGAGGAGCCGAGGGGAGGGGACTCTTTAGCAAGTGCATCCCAGCTAGGCCTGGGCCCAGTCCATGCCCCATCAATTAGGACTTGTGAATGGTTGAATGGTTGCAATACACCAGTCATCTCTGCATTTCGTCAGAAAAGCAAGTCATGCTGGAGTAGAACTAGAACCTGTGCTGTAGGCCAATGAGTGCCACATTGCAACATGAGCCCGTGCAGAAAGTCTGAGAACCTGAGAAAATGACACGTTTGCAATCGGTCATGAAGACATGACCATGTGCCAATGCCCTGCACTCAACATATGCCCACAGAGAGTGTTTCAGTGGATAAAGGTTCTCTGGGCCAGAGAAGTCCATAGAAGAACCATGTTTGATTTACAGACAGTCGTATCCAACAGTACCCATCAGTGGGAATGACCACCCTGGGCTTGGAGGACACCAGCAAGACATCGCGGCATGGACCGTACTCAACTGTTCGAAGAAGGTACACCTTCACTACGGCGGCTCTAGAACAGCGGTTTCTGAGGTGCTAGCACCCTCAGGATGTTCTGAAATGGCCGTGTACGCAGTACAGGAATCACATTCATCAGTATGAATTAATGCTTCAGAGGTCTGGATGTTATACCAACTTAAGGGTTCCTCCTAGAACCTTTACATGATGTGGAGGCAGGAACCCTCTGAATACCTAAATAGTCCTTTGTCTGCTTAAACGGTTGTTCTCTATGACAGAACTTCTAGCATATGGTTCTTTAAAGTAGATTTTAAGTGTGGTCCACTTTTCAGTAGTATATGGAACCATTTTTGGATTTTGAGCAGTTCTTGGAGTTGCCTTAACTAAAGAACTTTTAAAGAACCTCTTTTTTAGGATGTATAGAACCCAGTTTCTTAGAACAAATCCTTCCATTGGTTTTTGGAGTGGTTTTTACTTTAGAACCTTTAAAGAACCTCTTTTTTAAGTGTGACTAGAACCCAGTTTCCAATAACAAGTCCTTCAAATGTTTTTTTGGAGTTGTCTTTACCAATGAACCTTTAAAGAACCTCTTTTTTAGGGGTTTTCAAAGAGTTGTTTTTACTAAAGAACCTTTAAATAACCTATTTTTTTTCATTTTTTTTTTAAATCTGAATGATTTATTCTTAAGCAAAGGTTCTAGTCACACTTAAAAAAAACTCTTTGAAAACTATTGGAACTATTGTTCTTGGAAACCGGGTTCTATACGCCCCTAAAAAAGAGGTTCTTTAAAGGTTCATTGGTAAAGACAACTCCAAAAAAACATTTGAAGGACTTGTTATTGGAAACTGGGTTCTAGTCACACTTAAAAAAGAGGTTCTTTAAAGGTTCTAAAGTAAAAACCACTCCAAAAACCAATGGAAGGATTTGTTCTAAGAAACTGGGTTCTATACATCCTAAAAAAGAGGTTCTTTAAAAGTTCTTTAGTTAAGGCAACTCCAAGAACTGCTCAAAATCCAAAAATGGTTCCATATACTACTGAAAAGTGGACCACACTTAAAATCTGGTTCTTGGAGTCATCATTCATCTTTATAAGCACTATCCTTAAAAGAAAAATAAGAGAACCCTTAAAGAACCTCCCTTTTTAAGGGTGATGGTGTTCGGCCTACTTTTGAATACTTTTTATTTTGCCTTTAAACACTTTTAATTAAAAAATTAATTAATCAATTAACAGTCAAATGAATCAACCAGTTACTTAATTGCAGATATTACTGACACCAACTGCTCAATAAGGAACCATGCATTGCCAGGTTTATCATAAAACAGGAGAGGTTCCCTGCACAAGGAACCCATTTTAACACAAACCTTAGAGCCTTAAAGTTGCTTTTTTTAAAGCCTGAAGGTCTCAGAGCTGTTCTGGTGTGGATTACTTCACTCCTTCAGAAAGTTCTGCACGGTCTTACAAGATCTGCAAGAGAGAAGGAGGTCTGCATTACCTCAAGCCCTCCAGAAAGCCTCTTCAGCGACGTGACCATGCATGCAAAAATCACTTGAACTGGTCAGGGCTCTTCTGGAAGTCCACTGAAGTCTACAAAACTAGCAGCAGGGTGAGGAAGGTCCTCCGTGCACAGCTGGCCGCCGGTCAGACCAGAAGATCACAGATGCATCCACAACTGCAGGGGATCGCTCGCGGCTCTCGTGCCGAAGCTGCGCCCTCTGCATTGCAAAGCCCGGTTCCTCCGTTAAACCGCCTGGAGCTTCTCCTCCTCGCCCAGACCCATCAGACCTCCTCACCGCTCAGCCGAGAGAGGGAGGGAGAGGGAGCGAGGGAGAGCTGCGACTCTGCTGCTCCGCCATGATTACGAGGCTGGAGAGAGGTGGCGACGGGGTGACGTCATCGCCCTCGCAAATGCATTGTTTTTTGGGGATTTTTTTTTTTTGAGTCAATTCACTCACTACGTGTCCAAAAGTATCCAGACACACATATATGAGCCAACCAGCTTCTTTAAAGCTGGCTCCCACCGCATGTATAAGCATTAATCTCTGTAGAAAAGTGTTGACTGAGAGGGTCGATAGGGGGCGCTCTGGAGTCAGGGGGCAGTGTCAAGCGTGGGCTAGAGGTGTGTAAGGCCACCCAGTGTTGATCTCCAGTGCCTTTGGGATGAGCTGTAGTAGTGTAGTACTGTAGTTATTCAGCAGCATTGATCCTTCATCAGCCAGTGAGCATCAATACTGCTCACAGCAATGTTCCAACAGGTCTTCACATTCATCACTCAGGTAGAAGTGGGTGGAGATACGAGGGTTTAAAATAAAAGACTTGTATAGAAGCTGAAGTATCAACTGAAGCTTTTTACTCCAGTAAAAGTGTAAAAGTACTGGTTTCAGAACCACTTCAAGTAGAAAAGTAAAAGTAATGGAAGGAAAACAAAGGCCGAAAGCTTAGGCCGACCACAGGGGTCTATAGTGCACTGCTATAGCTTTGGGCCCTACACTGGGCACCACAGCTCCAACAAGGCTTCACAGGCCCTTAAAGTGATCCTCCACCCCACCGTACAGCGCCCCTGGCTATCAGAATTATGGCAAATACAACAAAAGAGCAAATTAAAAATATTTAAAAAATCCAAAGTGAACCGCTATAAAATGATCAAATTAAGATTTAAATAGAAAAAAGTATATAATAATGACACTAATAAACAAATAATGAGAAGAAGATAAAAATAAAAACAAATTAGATATTAATACGGCACAATGACATAAATAAAATTAATCTCAGAATTAAGAGGAGATAAAAGGGTCTAAGTATGATTTAAAAAAACAAACAAAATGATAATTAATTAAATTAAATAAAAAGTCAAATCAGACAAGAAAACTATAGCTAAAATAAAATCGCAGTATTAATAACAATAATAACATAAATACATACATTTTAATCAAAATAAATACAATGTAAAATAATAATAATAAAAAATAAAAATAAAAATAAAACAGTAAAACAGTTACAGTTTCCATCCAACTCTCACTCTCGGTTTAGATCTGAGAACATCCAGAACATCATTCTTCCACTGTGAGAAGACGCCTCAACACAGTGGGTCTGAAAGGATGAAGCTCTAACTGAGTAAAATCTAACAGTCAAGCTGCTGAAGCTGCGGCTGCTCTCAGAGTCCAGACCTCAACATCATTGAATGTGTTTGGGCACCACAGCTCCAACCATTCTAGCCCTCTGTCAGTCACAGGCCCTTAAAATGATCCTCCACCCCACCATACAGCGCCCCTGGCTATCAGAATTATGGCACATACAAGTTCCCGACTTGGAAGGAGCCTTAGAACACCCAGGTCGTCATTTCTAGTGACTTTTCTATTTTGATCCCTGAGTTCCTGAGTTGAGGTGACCTTTAACCTCTGAACACAATGGAGAAGATTGGACGGTCATCAGTGCTGCTGCTGCTGCCGGTGGTTGTTTGTGTCCGGTAGTTTAGTCTGTAATCCGTGTGCATTTAACTCAATATAGAACAATGCTAATTGTCGCCCTATCATTAGCAAATCAGCTACTAGCAAGAGCTGCTAGCGCTGATGTATTAATGTCAGATTGGACGCCATTTTTCGATTCTGACAACAAAGCAGTTGAACGGCACATGCTCAAAATTCCCACTTCACTGCCCCTTTATTACATTTCCAGTCTTAAACCACCCTTAATTCAGAACCTCTATTCTATATCATTCTCTCATTGTCCAGAAGAATGTCAGGTCCTGGGGTCTCCTCATAGGCCAAACAGTCAGGTGCCTACAGACCTGCTGACTACATTGGCTCCAAGCTGTAGAGAAAGCAGCTGGAATTTAACGGTCAGATGTACAATCTGCTGTCTAGTGTCTGAGAGCGGCCGAGGCACCACGGTGGCTGAGTTAGATGAAGGAAACCAATGCCCAAATGAGGTCGTATCTATTGATCTGGACATAAGGTTTCAATGGAGCGGTGGCGGCAGAAGAGACAGCAGACTTTCCTTCTATCTCGAATCAGACTTCTTTGATTTCAGGAGAAACGTTGGATGGGTAAGTGTCCATAAACTTTTAGACATAGTACAGTGTACCCTTCAATTACTACTGTGAAGAAAATGTCCAAATAGCCTTTCTTCTTCTAGAAATATCCAACATATTGAAACTACACTGGGGGTATTGTGTCTCCCCTCCAAGGGGGTTTCTACACAAAAACTGCATTAAAAAGTACATTTATAATCTAAAACAGCTGGAATGGGCCTCTAACCTACAGCTAACTACTTCTGACACCAATGCTCCAATACTTATTAAGAGCATTTTTTTATATAGACAAGTATTAATGACTCAATATATCAATAACTCAATATCAATAACTTTATTTAATTTCCTGTCAAAAGAGCTGTTCTTTTTTCGGGAGATATTTCTGAAAACAGAACCCCAAACAACCCACTGCAAGACCTGGTAGACCACTGACTCTGCCCACATTAGATCAATACTTCAAATATATATTTATAAATATAATATATCTTTGAAAGCGAGAACGTCAATCAAACACTAAATCAATCAACCTTTATTTTCACTCCGGGGCACGTCAAGGGTGACCCTCATTTTCAATGTGTCCGGGTATTTATTATAAACAGTGACTGAAGGAGAAAATAAAAAGAATATTTATCAACTTAGACTAAAAGCAACGAAGATAAAAGAGCAAATTAAAAATATTTTAAAAAATCCAAAGTGAACCGCTATAAAATATTCAAATTAAGATTTAATTAGCAAGAAAGGAGAAAAAAAGTATGTAATAATGACACTAATAAACAAATAATGAGAAGAAGATAAAAGATTAAGAAGAGATAAAGGGTCGAATTAAAATGAACTTTAAAATAAAAAAGGTCTAAGTATGATTTAAAAAAACAAACAAAATGATAATTAATTAAATTAAAATAAAAAGTAAGATCAGACAAGAAAACTAAAACTAAAATAAAATCGCAGTATTAATAACAATAATAACATAAATAAATACATTTTAATAAATATAAATAAAATGTAAAATAATAATAAAAGAAGAATAAAAATTAAAAATCAGTAAAACAGTTACAGTTTCCATCCAACTCTCACTCTCGGTTTAGATCTGAGAACATCCAGAACATCATTCTTCCACTGTGAGAAGACGCCTCAACACAGTGGGCCTGAAAGGATGAAGCTCTAACTGAGAAAATCTAACAGTCAAGCTGCTGAAGCTGCGGCTGCTCTCAAAGTCCAGACCTCAACATCATTGAATGTGTTTGGAAAGACTTGGACATTGTGAAGCAGAAAACTGTCCAACTTCTGAAACTGAACTTTGGAGGTGTTGGAAAATTTCCCTGCAGATTTCAGAGCACCCCACCCCCACCACCACCATGTTTAACAGATGAGGAAAGATCTCCCTAGGAAACACTGAACTTGAGTCTCTTGAGAAGAAAGGAAGCTGTGATAAAGGTAAAGGAGGACGATGGAGACACTCAAACATCTGAGAGTAGAGTAGTTGTTTTTGAAGCTTCTGGGTCATTTCCTGTTAGATTCCTAACAGTTCCTGCTGCTTTTGCTTCACAGTGAAAAGTGAAGACGTTAGCGGGCGTTTTTGACTGGAAATGTAATAAAGGGGCAGTGTTGTAGATTTCTCGTAAAAGCAACTCATCCAGCCCAAAAGGGAAGGCCATGTGTGTTGCGTGAATGAGCAGCTCCATCAGCTGGCCCTTTGAAGATACTGCAAGCAGGACAGCTGGTATTTAGAAATAATTCTGAATAAATCATTCTGAATAAAGAGGGTCTTTTCCATTTTTATTCAGATTTGTTGTTGTTTTGTGCATCAGAATGGTTGCAATGAGCTAATAAGCATGCTTTTAATTGCACTTTTATGTAAAATTTCTATGTGCTATAGTATCTTATGCACCTGATCATATCTGTGCACCTCAGTACTGAGAATTGTGTCAGTGCTGCACTTCTGTCTTCTGTATTTATCGTAGTTTTTCTGCACAAATATTTGCTCATTTGCACTTTTTGCAGTCTTGTGTAGTGCTGTGTTGCTCTGTGTTGTTAATAGGCCTCGGAGGAACGTTATTTTAGCCCTGAAGGACCTTGACATGACCTGACTTTAAGCCCTTTATCCATGCAACAGCATTTAATCCAGTAATATTATATCATTATATAATACAGTAAGCAATAATAACCACATTATTACTTCCCATCAATCCCTGATTGGTAATTTCATCCATGCTTCAGCTTCCAGTAGAGCTGGGTTGTATGATTGAATACTTTTTAATATCTTGAGCTGTAAAATCAATCAGTGCTATTCCACATTACAGCAATCACACAATCTTTCATCTCTAATGTGAAATATCACCCACGCTCCGGCCTCTGAGCTAGATTTAGAGCTAGTATGGAGGCATTACTTCCCAACACAATGTCCAAATGCTACTTACCAGAATGAGGCATGGTCAAGCGAAGCAGTCCATGATGATCGTCCATCTCAAAACGCCTACTCTGATATTGGTCCCCATCCATGACCTACAAACACTGCAGATTACACACACACACACACACACACACACACACACACACACACAAAAACACCACCAAGAACCGAATTACTCCACCGTCCCTCCTCTAGAACACATGCAGAACTTAGTTTCTTGTGAAAGCAGCTCAAGGCACCTCGCAGGTGAATGAAAGCTCTCTCTGGAAATCCCAGGACATCACTAATGCCCACAGCTCACATGGTCAGAGGGATGGAGACAGAGGCGGAGAGAGCAGGGGCGACATCCTCACCACTGAGATTTAAGGCGTTCCCTCAAGCTTGCATCCACTGAAGAGCAGGCGTTGGGCCTGTAGAGCAGACAAAGCGGATTTGAGCAGGAATTCGACTGATTGTGATTTCTACACACTGTTTCATGCTAAGATCTCATTGCTGAAACCAGATTTTGCTCAGAACTGTCTGGATGGGCAAAACCACCTTAAGAGTAGGAGATGATGACCACAGCTCCAGCTGTATTGATTTGGGAGAGATGCTGTCCCATCAGTAAGATGACTCCTTTCTCTCTCTCTCTCTCTCTCTCTCACACACACACACACACACACACACACACACACACACACACACACACACACACACTCTCCATTCTGATAAACACATGCTACTGTACTCTTATCTGCAGCGCGCATGCGCAAACCACAAGCCCATTATAGCTACCATAATACAGGCTTCAAATTCACTACAGGTTCCCCCAAAAGCGAATACGAGGATTAAAATGCAGCCCAGCAACATTTAAGCATTAATTATTCATCTGGTGGAAGAAACTGAGCTTTTGCAGCCGTCTCCTCTGTTTACCATAGCCTCAGTAAGCTAATATTAAGGCAGATCCAGCATGGAGGGAGGGAGAATAGGGAGGAGGAGGAGGAGGAGGAGGAGGAGGAAGCACAGAACTGCGGGTTACGTTTGTTTACGTTTTGATTCGGTTTGAATCCACGAATTTCAGCAGGAGGGGGGCGTTGCTTTCCCCCACCCGTATTCCGGCAAGCCACGCCCCTCCTGTGCGAGGATTGGCTAGTCGCTCACAAGCTGTCCGTCGCTCTCTGCAATGTAAAAGTCCCAGTTTTAGATTATAGATTTGATTATCAGCATTTTTCTATTATTATATATTTTTAGGTAGTCAAGCTTAAAAAAATAAATAAAAAATAAATTTTACTTTTATCTAAGTTTATAAGATAAGATAAGATAAGATAAGATAGTCCTTTATTAGTCCTGCAGTGGGGAAATTCTCAGTGTAACAGCAGAAAGGGATAGCAGGACACTCAGTTACAAAATTTTAGATAAATAATTTACACTATATACACAATATAAATAAGAATTTAAAAAGCAATAACAATATTATTATTGTTATTATTATTATAATATCTCTGTCTCCACTAATGATAATAATTTATTTCATTTATTTAAATGATCTAATTGCATTAGTGTCACTGAACAGTAACATATTTGGCTATTTCTATTATTATGTATACAGAATAGAGAAGCTTGAAATGTATTCCATTTGTTTTTGTTATTCTTGTTTACGCATTTCTTAGTTATCTTCAATATGAATATCCTCTGTTGTAGTTTTGTATGTGTAAATAATAAAACAATTATGCCCAAGAATGGAAAACTGTATTTTTCTTGGTATTTCTAAATATTAAGAGTTTGGTACATGGAAGTGACGAACCGTTGTTTCCAGCAGAACCAAAACAGAGCAGGCAGACGGGCCAATTCCAAACCCCAACACTGCTCTGTAATAGTCTTGATGTTTTATATATATATATATATATATATATATATATATATATATATATATAATTTTTTATATTTATAAATATGGGCCACAACCTGAGGCAAGCCGTATTCAAATGTATAACTTTTAGGGGTTCTTCAATTTGAAGCTGTGGAGGAACCTCTTATGGTGCTTCAAGAATTTTTTTTTAGGAGAAAAGTTCCTCAAAGCACCTCTATTGTTTCAAACTGAAGACCCTCCAAAAGTTTCTTAAGGGTCTTATACTTTTAACAGTCTAGGTGTCTGTGCAGCAGCTGGGGGAGAGCTGCATGGTCGAAGCACAGCAGGTGCTAGCTGGGTGCCATAGGCTGAAAGTTAACCCCACCAGAGCCCTACTGCGGTCCCTTCAGCTGGCTAACTGTGCTGACTGGGCACCGAGAGGACATGGAGAGGACAGCAACACTATCCAGCTATTAACTCGAGTTATAGGCTATTCTAGGCTGGGCCATGTGAGCTGTCGCGGTGCCTTAAACCAGCCATTACAAAGTTTTTCCCCATAAGTCTACTATAAGAAAACAATGTGTTTCATTCTGAGATATAAATAATAATAATAAAAAAATAACAGGGTGGTAAATAGGCTTGTTTTATCCCAGTCAAAGTCTCATACTTTGTATTGTGCATCAAACAACACATTTTATATATATTAACAGATTATATACATTAAATATATATGTTTTAAGCTAAATTAAATACGTATACATGTATATTAAAATATATTAAATAAAATTAACAAATAATAAATAGTACATTTATTCGATGGCTACGTTTGAGCCAATCCAAGCGCAGGATTCAGGATGCGAGATGCACCCAGCCAATCCAAGCGCAGGAAGGCGGGACTTGTCCGAATAGAGGCGGGGAAAGAAACCTAACGCCGCTGGAGAGCCGCGAGCCGTGTGCAAAGCCGCGATGGGCGGGAGGGAGGCAGGCGGCGAGAGGGAAGGGAAGGGAGAGGGAGGGTGAGCTGCGAGCGGGCCGTGCGCAAACCGCGTGTGGCGCAGCGCGGAGAGGAGGAACCGAACATAAACAGCGACGACTCACGTAGCCGAGGTGAGTGCCTTTATAAGGACGAAAACGCGAAAAAAACACGGTGCGCGACACCGTCGCCCGGTCCGAGGGGGGTCGGTGCTCTCTTAGAACAGCCGAGAAATGGCGAGCCGAGCCGAGCCGAGCCGCGGTGGCGGAAAGTGCCGAGAAGGTAAACATGTGAATGTTTCCGACGGCGCAGACTCTCGGCCTACTGCGTGTGTGTCTCCAGGCTCTGCGCGGGAAAAGCGAGACGCTGACTGAGTGGATTCTGAGCAAAAATGTCTCCGCTGGCTCTTTTGTAATTATCCTGTAAGTCTGGGTCTGAGGTAAAAGGCGGGTTTCCGAGGAATAGCTTTAAACGGCCGCCGTGGGACTGGCTGTGTTTACGGGGGTCCGTGGGTGGAACTCTGCGGGGAACCGAGAGCCGACCTGAACGCGGTGAGTCGACAGAGGGAGGAGAAGGAGAGAAATGTCAGAAAACGGGCCTTTATTCATCTGTATTAATTATATTGATTTATTTTGCGTCTTAAACAAATAAAGAAACTCTTTTTGTGCTTTTTGGTGCTTAAAAAGGGCAAAAACAACTTGAGCGGTGACCTCAACGGACTGGCACTTGAGTTGACTGGTTAGCTTAGCATAGTCGCCCTCAGTTTCCATAGGCACATGCTGTCTGGGAGAGCAGCTAAGCTAAGCTAAGTGTGTTTACTGAGGGGTAATAACTAGTGTCCTTATTTTAATGGGGTTTAAAATGTGTCCAGTTTCTGCTGTCAGCCTTATTGTTGTTGTTTTTATGGTGTAACTAAAATGAATGACTGGAATAGGGGGAGAAAAAAAATCGTAATGTATAAAAGTAAACATTAAGGTTAGAAATTCATTCCTACTTTATTTTTGCTTCCTAATATTCAAGTCAAGGCCTGTACTGTTCTGAGACCCCTGGTGTATTCGCTTGACAGGTGCTTGGGCCCCTTCTTCTGCCCCACGTTCCTGCGGTCACTCACTCTTCAGTCTCTGTCTGCTCCTACAGTTGTCATTCACTTTCAAGCAAAGTCATAAAGCACCACTGACACATGGACACACGTGTGGATGGATGAATGAATGACCGACGGACTGACGGGCAAAGTTATAGCCCATTTGCTTACACCTCCTCAAGCAGCTCATTTCAGCACATGGTGTATCAATCAGCAGGCCCCATGTGCTCGCCCTGCCCTGCCCTGTCCCGTCCCGTCCCGCCCTGCCCGATTCCTATCCCCCCTCTCAGCCCCCACATGTCTCAGTCACAGGCCTAACAGGTTTATAACAGTTGTAACAGGTGTGTTATAACGTGGGATCTGTCTTCACCGCCTTTAGGTTGTTGATTGAGGAGATGAGCAGCAACGAGTGCTTTGGGTGCGGCCGTACCGGCCACTGGATCAAGAACTGTCCGAATGCTGGACGCGGACGTGGCAAAGGTCGTGGAAGGGGGAAAGGTGAGAGCGGCTCACGTCAGCAGCTGTTTAGTCCTGAATGGATATTTCTGCTCTGTTTCCATGATTTAACACACATTTTCTTTGGTTCTTGTATAGATCTTTTCTGTTACCGCTGTGGAGAGCCTGGTCATGTCGCACGAGACTGCGAAAGAACTGAGGATGGTAAGGTTTACTGTGCAGTGCTTATCTGGAACGTATGCGTGATACTGGTGTGTTTGTTTTCAGCTATTTGTGAGTGTCCAAGAATGATTTACTGTTACGGTAAATGTTTTGCAGCCTGCTACAACTGCGGCAGGGGTGGCCACATCTCCAGAGACTGCAAGGAGCCCAAAAAGGAGAGGGAGCAGGTGTGCTACAACTGTGGCAAGGCCGGCCATGTGGCTCGTGACTGTGACCACGCCAATGAGCAGAAATGCTACTCCTGTGGGGGGTTTGGACACATCCAGAAAGGCTGTGAAAAAGTCAAGTGCTACAGGTAAAAATAGTAATACATTAACAATGATTATAACATTAACCTTATAGAGCACTTTTGATATGGCTGGCAGCTTTAGTGTTTAACAGGCAAATATTAATAAGCGTTAGTGAGGGTAGTTCATTTAAAAATAAATTGGGTGGGTAGGTAGATAAATCACGTTGTTAATCCCAGAGGGAAAGTCACAAATTACAGCAGCACACAGGCAGCGAGAGAGCAGGAGCAGATAAAAATAATACAAAATAAATAGCAATCCATAACATAGAGTGGAGTATATGACTTGCAAAAGGAAAGGTGTTATTTTATTTACAAGATAAAACATATATACATGTGTGATATGCCACGAATTATGCCAGTCAACCTTCCAATGTTTGCCCTTTAATTTTTTCATGATTTCATATTATTATTTCTGACTTAATAATAACCCAATTTGCTTTGTTTTCTTTGTAGTTTCTGGGCAAAAGGCTTGGGCAAAATGTACCACGCAGTCTAAAAATGCCCTAAATGGTCTTTACGGGCTTTAATTGTGCCGTATTCAAGCATATTGTTCTGTCCCCCTCATTTATTGTACGTGTGTCCTTTAGGTGTGGCGAGATCGGCCACGTTGCTGTGCAGTGCAGTAAGGCAAGCGAAGTCAACTGCTACAACTGCGGCAAATCCGGTCACCTGGCGAAAGAATGCACCATCGAGGCCACCGCTTAATCCAGTGTTCCTGGGCGCCCCTCCTTTTTTCTGATTGATGGTTGTATTATTTTCTCTGAATCCTCTTCACTGGCCAAAGGTTGGCAGATAGAGGCTAGTCCCAGGCCAGTGAGCTCTTGACACGTAAAAGGAGGAAAGGGGTGGAAAAGAAAACGAAAATTTCCACTTTCTTGCATTTAATACAAAAAATGTTTATGTTTAGTTTGGTAGAGGTGTTATGTATAATGCTTTGTAAAAGAACCCCCTTTCCATGCCACTGGTGAACAGGGATGAATGAGTTGAGTGGAAAGAAATGATGTCGAGTCGGCCTCTCCGAGCTCGACGAACGGAGCCTCGGCGAGAGATCGAGGAGAAAACAAAAAAAAAGAAAGAAGTGTGAACTTCTGGGTCTGATTTGTTTTGCTTTTGTTGTTTGATCAGTGGGGAAAGACTTAGGCTAGGAGTGATTGACCTGGATGAAGCAGTCCAGGACTCAGCGGTCAGATCTGTTCGGGCCCAACCAGCAGTACGCAGCTAAGTGTGGAGAACACAGTAACGAATCGTACCATTGATGAGCAAGTTTACAGAACATTCTGAGAAGAAACATGGAATAATTTCAGAAAACTACATTCTTTGTAAAGCGCAAGTTGTTGGACTGTGCAGAGCAGCAAAGTTGTCGGAGAAAAATCAGGCGTATGATCCCATGATTGCAGCGCAGTTCCGGTCATTTAACCCAAGGAGGAGAAAAAAGAACGAAAGAAAAAGAAAAAAAAGAAAACGGAAACTTAAACCTAAACGGAAACTAGACGTAGTAGGGATTAATAAGATTTGGAGTCGGGAGAACAGGAGGATGTTTTCACAGAAATCAAAAATGTTATTTTTGTACAATATCACTTAGACTACTGTAAAAAAATATCATTTGCTTGTACTCAGTTTTTAAGTCGGAAGGTAAATGCGACTGAAGTCCTAGAACATAGAAATGTAATTTTAAACTATCAATAAAGCTGGAGGAGGAAGGGGAGTGAGACTGAAGCTTCTTTTCTGAGGTGTCTCTTTTGAACTCGTGTCTTCGGCACCACTAAAAATATCCAAAAGAACTTTAATCTCTCTCACATCACACAGCTCTGCTGTCTCTGACTTGTCAAACACTGAGATAATTACCCTGGAAGGTTTAGGACCAACACACACTGGAGGTATTTGAAATGTGATGGTATAAATTTCTCATTGGGATAAGCGACACTTTGCTTTTTTCTTCTTTTTTTCTGAAAAGGCTTTAAAGTCATTCTGCAAGCAGCAGATTTACAGCTAAATTGTTTATTGGAGACGGCGTCTAAGTAAGGATAGGTTTTGGGCCGTTACTGGACAGGATTTTTATAGTGAAAAGGGGAACGAAGCCAATCCCATAACGGGTCTATCCTGACATATCACACTCTCACACCATATTTTAAGGAGTTTGAGCTTTTACGTTTATGGCATTTAGCTGAAGCTCTTATCCAGAGCGACCTCCAAGGTTACTCGAATTACAGAGTCGGGCCAATGTAGCGTTAGGAGTCTTGCCCAAGGACTCTTATTGGTGTAGCGCAGCATAGTCACCCAGACCGGGAATCGAACCCCAGTCTCCCACATGGTGCGTCAGTGTATTTCACCACTGGTAGTGGTGTTCTCTGTTGTGCCACACCAACCCACCCTTTAGCAGCTGATTTTAGAGCACAGTTGTTTCTTAAAGAAGAAAAATCTGTCCTGCTCAATATTCAGAGCTGCAGTATCCGTATCGGAAGCTTAAAAGTGAAGTCAGGTCATCTCTATAATCATAGTCGGGATGGGACGGGCCCACGGCCTCATAATGTTCATATATGGAACGACTGCGGGGGGTTACTGTGAAAAGTAATCGACTGGTCTTCAGCGAATTGGCTCATCTTTCCTTTAAAAGAAAGTCAACAGAAGCTGTGCTATATTAGAAGCGAGGGTGCTGTCGTTTAAAAGTTAGGATCACTTTCAGCGACGGGCCTTCCCTATGACTCCCTCGTATAAATAGCAAACCTATAAAAAGCCTCGGGCCTCTGATGTCCCTTCTGTGACGGTAAAGCTGCACAGCATAAAAGCTGTTTGACAGAAGGAAGAATGGTTATTTTTGTCAGTAATCAATATGGAAGGAATTAGAATGAGAAAAGATTTAGAGGTTAATCAGTGTTAATTCAAGCATAATAACCCATTAATTAATAATGTACAAGCCTGATGTTCATTATACTGCTCATTTAGATATACACCAACCAGCCATAACATTAAAACCACTGCTAGGTGAACTGAATATCACTAATTATCTATTATCTGCTACCAGTGGTTCCTGTCAAGGGGTGGATCTACATATTAGGCAGCGAGTGAACAGTCAGTTCTTGAAGGGGATCGAGGTCTAGATGTCTGGAGAGTCAGAACATTGGTCTTGGTCAGTACCTACCAACAGTGCTCTAAGGATGTCCACAGGACCCATGGCAGGGTCAAGGGTGCCCAAGTCTTATGATGATGATGCTCATAAAGGCCCCACCCTACAACTGCTAACGGCTTGGTGCCAGATACCACAGGACACCTTGTGGAGTCCATGTCTTGATGGGTCAGAGCTGTTTTGGCAGCACAAGGGGATCCTACACAATATTGGGCAGGTGGTTTTAATGTTATGGCTGATTGGTGTTTCATAGCGTTTTGTTGTTGATGGATTAAGAGCCAAACAAACGGGTCAAACTGTTTGAAAATTGAGACATGACTAGTGTCTCTCACTGAAAGAGGCCGAGCTCCGGAATGGGAATCGCCCGGCCTAACAGCTGGCACCCGGGATATCTGAGCGAGGGTCATTTTCGTGGTATTAATTTCATCAGTAAATAATTGAATGCCTAGTCTAAAGCAATACATACCATATACACTGTGCTGGATGCACAGAATGGGTTAATGTACAGCCTTATGCAAAAAAATGCAAAAGGCACCACCTGTTTAAAAGAACAAAGGGACAAAAGTATTGGGACACCTGTTTGTTCATTGTTTCTTCTGAAGAAAAAAAAAAAAAAAAGAGTCTATCCTGCTTTTGTTGGAGTATCTGTCTCTACTGTACAGGGAAGAAGATTGTGGAGGAACATTGCTGTGAGGATTTGATTGCATTCAGCAACAAGCGCATTAGTGAGGTCAGAATGTTGGCTAATGATCACTATCCCAAAAGTACTGGATGGAGCTCCACCACCATCATTCCTGAGAACGCAGTTCTTCCACTGCTCCACAGCTAAATGCTGGGGGGCGTTACACCCCTCTACTAGCCCACGTCTGGCATTAGGCATGGTGCCAAATGCTGTAGAATAGTCGCATTGTATTATAGAGCTCCTAAAGGAGCTGAATGCATTCATTACAAGGGGTGTCCACAAACATTTGGACATACAGTGTGTTTAATGTGTCGTTACATTTGCACAATTTCTATTTAACCTTAGAATATCAACACTGCATGCACTTTGACCAGGCGTGCCCAAACTTTTGCATAAGCGTATGTATATGCAAAGTACATGCAGTTTACACCCAAATAAATTGACCAACCAATCTGAGCCTGGAAGCTCAGCACAGGGTGACCGTTCATGTTTCATTTGGCCTGTAGGAGCGGAATGTGACCTCTTGAACTCTTGGAATTTGGGTCTAATATAAACCCAGGGCTTTTGAGGCTTGTGACGTAATGTAATGTATAATATCATAATGTATAATAAAAAAAAAGTCCAAATGCTGTGTTGTTAGGCCGAGCTGGATAGCAAGGGAGGTTGAGGACTGATGTATAGCCTTGATGTAACGTGAACCCAAAGACCCGGTGATCAGTTTTTCAACACCAAGGTCGCTCTCCTCTCAGTCGGACAAACGTTGGATGAGAGGAGCGCTGATGAAGAGCTGTTACTGTCCTACCTGCGCCAGGTGAAGGTAAGCGTGCTAGTTTTCTCTCTGATCTGCATTGGATGGGCGGTAAAATCGCAAAAGACTGGCCTTAGAAAAAAAAACAAATACCCTGATTATATAATCATGTAATTTCAAGGATTTTACATTGCAGGGGTGGGTGAAGTACAATACTTATATACTTGAGTACATACAGATTACATACACAGTACTCTTAATAATTAAATACGTTTTGAGTACGAGTACATTAAAAAAAGTATTTCGAGTATCTGTCCCAAAATAGATGTACACTTCAGGTATTCCAGCTATATTTACAGTACTTTTAAGTACTTTCCGGTGAATGTACTGAAGTATCAAAAGTACTTGGAGTTATTATTGATGCTGTATAACTTGTTCTATTATAGAGGCACACCCTTCCCCCAGACCAAACCAACACAGAGAGTGTCAAAGCCATTATACCTTTATGTAAATTATATGTAAATCAAAAGGATCAAATACCTGATTCGTTATTTTAAAACCAGACATATCTACGATTGGTCATAAAGACTTATACCGACGATTAAGCCGAAAACTATTGGGTAGTATCTCTCACTTTGAGTCCGATTACCATGTTGTTCAGCTGTGATGACCGCAAGGGGGCTGGGGGTGGGCACTCTGGCGCT
The DNA here is from genome assembly GCF_030463535.1 of Salminus brasiliensis. NCBI lineage: Eukaryota > Metazoa > Chordata > Actinopteri > Characiformes > Bryconidae > Salminus > Salminus brasiliensis. Next base: position 2,387,115 of record NC_132898.1, read on the forward strand.
TCCCACAGTTTAAAGATCTTAAAGATCACAGCAAGTTCTTATCTTATGTCCTTCCTAACCACGTCCTTCTCAAACACAACAACCAGTCCTCGTCCACCGAACAACCTTTAAGTGTCTTAGAGTCTCAAAAAAAATGGAGAAAGCGAGGAAAAAGGGTCTTCAGGTCTTCAGGTGCAGAACAGGCCTGTGCTGGCCATGCTGAGAAGATCTCGTGAAGAACGTCACTCAGATAGCTCCTTGTCCCGTAGTTTGTACTCTTGTTTCTTAAATTTCAGCTCTGTCCAACAGATACCAACAGTAACGAATCCCAGCTAGAATCTTGATAATGGCCTCCAAGGCCTTGTGCTGTTGTCACTATTATATTATATATATTATATATAAAATAAATGTATATATAAATGTACATTTATATAAGAATGTATAAATGTGTAAAACAATTAATAATGAGTGTAATAAAGGCGTAGTTGTCCCCAACCACACCCTTACCCTTTTGGAGAAATAATGAGGTTAATGAGAACTACATGTTCTATTAAGGTGACCTCTCCACCCTAATAGTACATGGTCCACCCCTGCTGGCCTGGGTTTTTCAGTTCCAGGCCTGGGAGGAGCTTCGTTCCAGTGCTCAACTCCCTCCACTAAACCGGGTAATTAACGGCTGAGTTATTCTGAACAAGGTCATCAACACTGTGCTGGACTCCAGAACCCTGATCTAGGTTGTCTTTCATTTCATGTTCACAGGCCTTTTACTCTTAGATGCTATGATGTCAACAAAAACCATTGAAGAACTTCCTGACTGGCAGCCAGAGAGTGAAGGAAAGCTACGAGATCTGAGGCAACATGGAAAGATCCAGCCAGAGAAGAAGCCTGACTATGACGACCTCCTCAGCATCGGTTCTGTCAGTCCATCTCCAGCCAAGGATGCTCAAGCTACTGGCGACACCAGAGACACCAAACTGATGGAACTGATCGCAGGTCAGTCTTTGAACAAGTCAGGAACCTTGGCCCATCTACAGCTTGCGTCACCTCTCGAGTCAGTAAGAGAACTGGTGGAGGTAGAAGAGGCATGTGACCTGCGAATACCGGGAGAACTCATGGCGAGCCAGGAGATCTTTCCTGCCACCACCATTAGGTACATGTCCTTGACCACAGAAGGGCTTGGCCATGCTTTGGAAGGGACCACCTTGGGACCAACCACGCAACCAAGCAACTTTGTACATCTAGAGAGCCCCATGACCGAAGCTTGTAGCTCTGTGCAAGAGCTTCCAGATGCATCGTGGCTTCAAGAAGATTGCTTGAAGAATTCAGTCAGCGAGTGTCAACAGGTGGAGCCGTGCTCTCCTGCTATTTGTGGCGACCAGAAGGAAGCAGCACGGCCCCCGATGACCCCTTCTAGTGCTAATTCAGGGTTTTTAGAGATCCAACTGAGCAAACATTGCTCTGTCACAGCTCTCCAAGGCCTTCTGAACTGCCAAGAGGAACAGATGTGTCAGCAAGCTGGTATGACCGCTGAAGCTAAGCCTGATGACGAGTTGGGGTTAGACAGTCGGCCAAATTCAGAGGAGATTCGAGGTCACAGCGGTGAAAAGGAAGACACTGCAACCACTGTGGCAAACCAGTCCCTAATCGAGGTTCTCACCTCATGCAAAGCTAAAGTGGAGCAGTTCGAACAGCTCAGATCATCTTCCTTCGACCTGTCTGCCCAGGTACAGACGTTGGTTCTTTGAGAGGCCATGGCTTTATCTAGAACCATCTATAAAAGGTTTTCCACCAAGCTAGAGAACCTCTTAACCAGGCAAAGAACATTTAAGCATCCATTGGTTCTTTAAGATGCCATGGCTTTATCTAGACCCATCTATAAAAGGTTTTCCACCAAGCTAGAGAACCTCTTAACCAGGCAAAGAACATTTAAGCATCCGTTGGTTCTTTAAGATGCCATGGCTTTATCTAGAACCATCTATAAAATGTTTTCCACCAAGCTAGAGAACATCTTAACCAGGCAAAGAACATTTAAGCATCCATTGGTTCTTTAAGATGCCATGGCTTTATCTAGAACCATCTATAAAAGGTTTTCCACCAAGTTAGAGAACCTCTTAACCAGAGATGGCATGGTTCAGTATAGAACCATCTAAAAAGGATTTCCATCAAATGGTTCTTTGAGCTTCCACCAAATCAGAGTTAACGATGAAACTAGGCAAGGAACCATTAAAGCATCCAAATATTTATGTGAGGTGTCTTGGTTCTATATAGAACCCTTGCCTTTAGTAAACCCTTATAGAACTGTTTTTTTTTAGTATAAACAATATAGTGACTCAATGTTTCCTGTAGATGTTCCCATTGTAAAACATCCAGTCGCTATGTTGTTTACACTGAAAAGGGTTCTTCGAGGGTTCTTCTCAATAGCTCTGTAAAGAACCATGACACCTTAAGGGACTATTTGAATTTGCGCTGCTGCATTTCTGACCATTCTTTCTTCTTCTGCTTCAATTCAGCTGCGTTCTGCCCAGCTTCTGGCCGCTAGTCTGCATCAGAGAGTGCTCTGCCTCGAGCATGAGCACTGTCTCAAAGAGAGGGAGCTACGGGAGCTGACTGCCCATCTGGAGAAGACCAGTGAGGCCCTGGAGGCGAGGAACTCGGAAATGGCCACAATCACTAAGGAGCTCCACCAGCTTCACTCAGAGGTGGAGGCAAAGAAGAACATGCCCACTGCTGCCAGAACAGTAACAGCTAATGGACAGGCCACTCCTGACTCGCAGCTGCAGTCGAGCAGGAGCTCAAAAATGTGCACACTGCTATGAGGATGATGAGGACGATGATGATGATGATGATGATGTCTCACTGTAATGAAACATCCAGGCCTGAACGGTGGTTCTGACCTTCTGCACTGGTTAGAAACAGCAGTTACAACAGCACTGCAGAAATCTAGCTGATGTACAGTCAGGTCCTTAAGTATTTGGACATGGACCCAATTTTGTATGCAATGGATCTCAATGGGTTTGAACTGAAGCAATCAAGATGTGACTGCAGTGAAAACCTTTAGCTTTAATTCTAGAGATTTAACAAGGATTTAGGAGTCAAAAGTAATTGGACAAACTACATACAACAACATAATGCGAGTATTTTTAACACTTGGATGCAAATCCTTTGCAGGACGAAATTAGGCCGCACCATGCCAGCGTATTTTGGGTCATTATCCATTATCCATCTGTACGGTGAGGCACCGTCCCAACAGTTTTGCATTATCGGACCCAATCTGAGCAGACTGTAGAGATCTACACACTTCAGAATTCATCCTGCTATGTCTTTCCATGACCCAGGTTAAACAGCAGCAGTGCATGCCCATGCCATAACAGTGCCTCCACCCTGTTTGACACGGAATGCCCACAATGTATACTTTTCTGTTGAGTGATAAGCAAACCTGTTTAATATTGGAGGTATTTGTTTGAGTTCCGTCCAAATGTTCTGTAAATACTGTAAAGCCGTGTGTATTAATCAGATTACATATAAAATATATGTGTTTTACCAGAGTGATTAAGCAGTATTTATATTAATTATTTATTAATATATACTAATTATTTATTTAGTTATTTTATGCAAATTATATATTTAGGTTATGTAGCTACTTATTTAATGCTATTTCTGTTTGACCTGATGTTGACATGGTACACCTTACATGTGCATATATATATATATATATATATGTGTATATATATATATATATATATATATATATATATATACACACTGCACTTTGGGCCTAGATGGGACCCCTGTGAGATTGGAAGCCCAACTGAATTCCAGTAACAACACATGCATGTACAAATCTACTCAGAGCCCAAGCACACCTGGAACCCGCCTAGCCCACTTTCCACCCATGTGGGCCCCACATGAGCATGTTAGCTAGTGCCACCCGAGCTGATTGGTTAAGGAGGTAGGTGCCACTGCTGGTAGACCCTTATGACCGTATGGCTATATACCCACTATATGCCCAAATGTTTGTAGACACAGGGTATTAATAGTGAGTTTGCCCCTATACTTTTCTGGGGAGACATTTTTCACTAGATGTTGGAACATTTCTGTGAGGATTTGATGGCATTCAGTCACACAAGTGCATCAATGAGGAAAGGAACTGACATTAGATGGTTCTGCTACTGCAGCTTAGCCCAAAGGTACTGGATAGAGCTATATAACCCCAGAGAACCCCACAGCCCAATGCTAAGGGGCTTTACACCCCTCTATATATATTAATATATATTAAACTAGCTGTGTAGGTCTAATCTAAAGTAACTGAAGCGTGTCTGGATACTTTAGGAAACATAATGTAATGCAGTGCTCTTCAAATCACTACGTACCTCTTCAACTACGCATCTCTCTGTGGTGTCTGTGCACGCCGTTTCCTCTGCATGTACCGCTATCCATCTTCATTAATATTAAAAGATGGAACGTAAGTCGCTGTTAGGGGTCAGTGTCCTGTTCGCCTTCACTGAGACACTGCTGTCATCACCAGGCTCGTCCTCCACACTGCAAGTGGACCTTCCCTTTTCAACACTTTCCCTTCTGGACAAAGCACATTGACTTAGCTCTGGCATGAATAATTCATTATGGATAAATTACAGTATAAACAATAGAGGATCGCTGCCCCCAGCAATGAATGAGGTTTGGGGTGTCTTGCTCTGTCTGTACTTTGATGACATCACATGTTACTTACTGACACAATTAATATGAACAGAACACAGCTATTTACAATGAGACATATTTGCCCTCTATGCTGTTTGTAGGCCATGAAGGATAAGCTACATCAGCTACCTCCGAAGCAGTCATAAGAACTGAAGTAGTTACAGTACTTTAGTAAATATTACAGTACTTTTGTAGCTGTTCAAGCTACTACGTTTTATTTCCAAGCTTTTTTGATATATTGTTACATAGAAATTGCATTGATTTAGTCAGTGCCTAATGCTAGTCAGGACATTGTGGTGAATGGAACCAGACGTCTGATAAGTTTGACGCCTCTAAAAGCTCCCTTACATAAAATAAATACGTGAAACAAATACAGGAGACCCTGCCAGACGTCTGAGACATTCTTTTACAATAGTTCTAAGATATAGATTTGGACTAAAACATGTTTTAAATGCATTCATTGTGGAGAGGTACATTTAGGGCGTACAGAAAACTTAAATCTTTCAGATTTTCCTCTATTTTACCATCATTGTCATAACATACAAAACTCAGAAAATGTGTGTTGGTTCACTTTTAGGTTTGAATAGTAAATAAAACTAACAAATAGTTCCATCATGGTGACGCCTGGCTCCATTCACCACCACTGTACAGAAAAATATATCTGTATACATCTCTACAGTGAACCATTTCACACCAAACTAACTATGAATATTTTTTCACATCTCAACCACTGACTTATGCAGCGATTTTAAAAACGTAGTGAAATTCCCCTTTAATATCACTGCATTTTAATACAATACGAGCATTTTTAAAAATTATTTTTTTAGTATAGTTTTTTTAACGTTTTATTGGCACAGTCGTTGTGTAGAAAATGTGTAAATGACACATAATTCGATTATTTGAATCGTTTATAATAATTATAATAATTTCAAAATAAGTTCGCGATCGTAGTCGTCAACCACTAGATGGTGTAACGTCACCACAGGTCGAAAATAAGGATTTTTTTTTTTTGTTATTATTATATTTGAATAAAATCTGGCGAGAAATGTTTTATTGTATGTAGTTTTAAATACGTTAAATTAATAATAAAAAATGAGTTAAAAAGTATTGTTTGTTTTTTCAGTCTTCATGTCGTCACTGAAGTTGCCGGGCGCGTCATAGAGCTGCGCCGGTACCGTCGCACACGGAGTGGTCTGCTTTGACGACTGAAAATGGTAATAAATTATGGCTTAATTTATAGTTTAAACTGAATTATATAGTCTAGTTATGATTGTATGTTGTTGGGCATGTGGGTTACATCTGTTTTGTAACTTTGGGTGCTTGTTTTAGTTAGTTTTACGAAGCTAAAGTTGGCTTCTCGTTCGCTAGCTTCGAATTGTCCGTTCCACCTTAAATGGTGCAGCAGTTCCATTCTGGCGCCTCAGGCGCCAGAATGGAACTGCTGCACCATTTAAGGTGGAACGGACAATTCGAAGAAGAAGCCATCTCTAACCTCGAAATTAGACCTAAAATAGCCAATTTTAGGCTCAATATTAGTTATTAAATAGCCAACTTCAACCTTAGCAAGGTTATACTTAAATACTTTAAGTAAAAGTAAAAGTATCCATCCACCCAAGGCCAACTTGATGGCCCAATGCAACTGCAGTGGCCCTCCTTCAATACAACAAGCATGTGTAATAAAGTCTATAGTATATAAAGACCTCCACAAATAGCATAATTTGTCCTGTATAATTGCAAAATCATTAGACTGAGTGTCTAAATATTATAAACATCATTATCAGGTGTCTTTTTAAATACAGTGAGGCAACGCTATTATGCCATATCAAGCAGCCCTGGGGACATCTGATCTGATATGATATAAATTAATATATAAATATAAAATTAAGATGTTGCAAATATGTCAGCCCAGCATCTAAATCTAAATGCTCTGCCCTTTTCTAATATACTGAATTATTGACATCTTCAGCTTTGATGTTTGTGCTCTTTACTGTTTACTGTTTACTAAATAATCATATTTTTTGCTTTTTTAGGCTCGAAACGCAGAAAAGGCCATGTAAGTCTTGCATTACGGACTATTCAATCATATTTGGAGATTTGCATTAATTTGGTGGTAGATGTCTTGCATTATTGCTTGGATGCTCTTATTCACGCCTTGCGTTTTCTTCTCTGTAGGACGGCCTTGGCCAGATTTCGTCAAGCACAACTCGAAGAAGGAAAAGTGAAGGTAATTAATATCTGCAAAATTATGTCTCGTCTTGTTTTGTATTGAACAGAATTGGTGTATTAATCATATTTATTATTATTTTTTTATTTAACTCGTGTGTTCCTGACTGTTTCAGGAAAGACGGCCGTTTCTTGCCTCAGAATGTAATGAGTTGCCGAAAGCTGAGAAGTGGCGGCGACAGGTAGGAGAACACAAGATTGTGTGGGTGGGAAAAAAAAAGGGAATTAATATTTGAGGTTATGAGCGCTGATGTACTTGGTGTTATTTCTAGCAATATTGTTATTATGTTAATCGGTTTAATTTGGTCAATGACTATTAAATGAAATGCATATATGCAGGGTTGTATGCAGTAATGTGAAACTTGTAATTTTGCTTACAGATCATCAGTGAAATTTCCAAGAAAGTAGCTCAGATTCAAAATGGTGAGTCCTATTTCATTATTAATATATTCATATTTGCACATTTGTAGGCCTTAACATTAAAACCACTCCTAGGTGAAGCAAACAACATGCATTATCTGGTCCCAGTGGCTCCTGATAAGAGGTGGATCTACATATCAGGCAGCAAGTGAACAGTCACTGTAATCAGAGTAAATAGAGACCCTAGATGGCTAGACGACTGGGTCAAAAACACTAGATCTCCAAAACACTAGACACTAGATCTCGTGGGGCGTTCCTGGTATGCAGTGGTCTGTACCTACCGAAAGTGCTCCAAGAAAGCACAACCGGTCAACTGGGAACAGTGTCATTAGTTCAAGGCTCACTGATGCTCACAGAGAGACCCCACCACCTCACAACTACCAGGACTTTAAAGATCTGCTGCTAATGTCTCGGAGCCAGATACCACAGGACACCTTCAGAGATGCCTCGTCCTTGTCGGGTCAGAGCTGTTATAGCAGCACAAGTAGGGACAAATACAATGTTATAGAAGTGGTTTTAATGTTACGGCTGGTTGTTGTATCATGTGCACATGTGAAACTACAGAACGTCAGATTTAAAGTATGGAAAGTTTATATTTTCCGTTAATGTTTTTCAGCTGGTTTGGGGGAATTTAAGATCCGTGACCTGAACGATGAAATCAACAAGCTTCTCCGAGAGAAGGGTCACTGGGAGGTTCGAATCAAGGAGCTGGGAGGGCCTGACTATGCGGTAAGCATTTTAAACAAACCCTATTAGCAGGTATAGGAGTTTGGTGTCATTCAGTATTGCAGCACACTTTGTTGATTTAAAGAATCTGGCAACGCTCACAGTTCTGTGTAGCTAATTATTGTGTGCCTGTAAAATCAGTCATTTTTACATGGTACTAATGTACATACACTATAGTGACTGCACCTGTATGTAAGGATGTTGAATAACTATGTTTAAGGAAATCCACACCTCTGCTTTGTCTCTGTATGTGTGCATTAGAGAGTAGGACCAAAGATGCTTGATCATGAGGGAAAAGAGGTGCCTGGAAACAGAGGCTACAAGTATTTCGGTGCTGCAAAAGACCTCCCTGGAGTAAGAGAGCTGTTTGAAAAAGAGCGTAAGTTGGATTAAACTATAAAATAATTTAATAAAGGGCATATTGGTTAAGATTTTCGCTCTCTGGACCTGAATTTGCCAAAGGCCAGGGTCATGCTGCTTCTCCATCAGCAGCCGGAGCCAGAGAGAGCACAATTGGCCATGTTTTCTCTGGTTGGGTAGATGGCCTTCTCTCCCATCATCACTCCCGTTGTGATATGGTGGATGGATCCAAACACATTGGCTGTCTAGTGATGCTACATTGTCTGCAGTTCGAACCGAGGTGGTGGCTGACTTCATATGTATTGGAGGAGGCATGTGCTTGTCCTCACCCTCTTAGTGTCTGGAGCATTGCAAGTAATGGGCCAAGTCAGCAGCCAGTGAGGGGGTGACTTAATTGGTTAGGCTAAATTGGGTTTAGGGGGGTTAGTCCACTCACCTTTGAGTTTCAGCTTCTCCCTTCTGGACCTAGATTTAGCCTCCTGAAAGTTGAAAAGTGAGCCATAGAAGAGCTCATTGTTCCAGATATGGTTTAATCTTTAGAACTGGAGTATAGAACATGGCCTGATTCCTGTCTGGGAAACCAATCATTTTGCATAGTAACAATTTGGAAATCTCTCCTATATATAGCTGCCCCACCACCCAGAAAAACACGGGCCGAACTGATGAAGGAAATCGATGCTGAGTATTACGGCTACCGAGACGAGGACGACGGCGTTTTAGTGCCCTTGGAACAAGAGTATGAGAAACAAGGTAGGTTGTGTCCCAAACGACCCTTTCAAACACCTCACTAAGCTGAGGTCTACTGCGGGTTGAATATTGACTGCCATTGGAAAATCCCACCCGAAGACGATGTTAATACCAGGTGCACTATAGGGACTAAAGTATTGGGACATCTGCATATTTATTGTTTTTCTGAAATCAATGGTTTCAGAGAAAAAAGAGTTGCTGCAGCTGCTTTTGTTGGAGTAACTGTCTCTTCTGTCGAGGGAAGAAGGCTTTCTCCTAGGTTTCACTAGAGCAGTGAGGATTTGATTGCATTCAGCGACAGGTGCATTAGATGGATTGGTACAACTCATCCTAAAAATATTGGATGGAGCACCACCGTAATTCCAGATATCACAGCTCAATGCTGGGGGGCTTTATACCCCTCTAGTCCACATTAGGTTCATGATGTTTGTCTGCTCCGGAGAGTCTTATTCTATTGGCAGTACTTTTAGGACTAGACAAGCTGTGTGTGTGTCAGCAATAGGTGCAGCTTAAGAAGCCGAATGCATTCGTTAGAAGGGGTGTCCACAAACATTTGGACATATAGAGGATGTAGCAAGGCTGAGGTCAGTCGAGATTGGATATTTTAAGACAATCAGTCTCAGGCTTCATTCATTACATCCTGCAATCAGTTCCACAAAGTGCAGGACCTGTTTAAACGTCTCGTGCCTCTGGAAAAGACCACTCACCACGAGACATCCTGATACTGAAACGTGATTTCACTTCATTAGGGCCTGGGACACACACACACACACACACACATACACACATTCACCCACCCAAAGACACCAGGGTGTTCTCAGGCCATCCGGGTATAAAGGCGGGCTTTGTTTGTGTACGTTGACAGAGTTATGGTCTTATGGGCTGCTGCTGCTCTCTGGCCATGTGTTTCACATTTAGGTGAATTATTGAAAGCCTGACACTCAACATGAGGTTCGGTGCTGTTTGAAGCATAAATGTCCATCTAAGAGTCCAGTGACCTGTCAGCTGTGCTCTAGTCATGTGACTGCATTTGGTCACAATGTCCTGGCTCATCAGTTCCATGAGTTTTTTTTGCCGCCTCCAGAAAGCACAGTCCAATACTGGGGGGCTTTGTAATAATACTCTTCCAACTCACGCTCATCATCGGCCATGGTGACCAAATCACAGTGCATAAGTTTTAGTCCCCTGTGAGGTTTAGAATGAAAAGCTGAGATGATGGTAAATCAGGTGATGGTGCTGCTGATGGAGTTGAACACATCCTCCACGCTGTGCTGGCTGGACTGGGGGTCGTCCAGGAGAAACCTGGAGGAACCGAGCTCTGTTCTTCAGACTAGCTCACCGACAAGATCTCACTACTTTCTTTCTTCAGAATGAGAAGCTATTGTTTCTCCTTTTTACTGGATTTATGTTCACCTGCTTTATCTGTTCTGATGAGATCTGGAGCTTCTACTGTAGAAACTCTCTCACCGCTGAGAGACGGGGGTTAAAGTGATGGGATTAGGGGCCTAGAACCTACGAACAGCACTGTCTTATGTATGTGAGTATATACAGCTCGAGAAAAAATGAAGAGACCACCCTACATGATCCGTTTCTCACGATGTGTTTAGGGAAAATTAACATTTGCACTGTATTTCATTAAGCATGGGCAACATTTCCAGCTGCTCAAAAACAGCTGCTCAAATAATGCAGCAAAATTATAATAATAATAATAATAATAATGTAAAGAAGTTATTATTCAGATTTAAACACAGTACTAATATCTGAACTTTGAGAGCATTCAGAAATCACTATGCTGAAATAACCTCGACCACCAGTCACAGCTCTCATGTCTCTTGCTGTTGGGACTTCATGCTGTTCATAGTCTGCAGATTCAGCTAACTCATCTCTGTTTGATGAAATGCCTGGAATAAAACGAATGCCGGACACGTAGAGATGCAGATTTAAGAAAAACTAATTAAGTGGTCTTTTTTTTCCAGATCTGCATGTATAGTGATAGAAGTACGTGTGTCAATAAATCCTTCACACCCTCTGTTGATCTGCACGCAGTGATCGCAGAAGCCATAGAGAAATGGAAGGAGGAAAAAGAGGCCCGTTTAGCCGGAGGTGGGGGAACCAAAGAGGTGGAAGAGGAGGAGGAATACATATACGCCATCAAAGACGACGAGGTATTTGGACGCCGCTGCAAAATGACCTCCGAGATATTTTGGGTGGTCGTTTCAGTTTGGTCCCTCGGGTCACTGCTGAGATGAAATGATTTAATGTAATAAATGAATTCTTAATGATGTTGTTGTTTTTTTCTATAGCAGTCTGACGACGAGATAAGAGAACAGATGGAGGGAGAAGATGGGGCACAAACATTCATCGCTCATGTACCTGTGCCATCACAAAAAGAGGTGAGGGACTGGACAGCATGTTGCTGTACAGTATGTGTTTCGGTCCTGGGGGGCCGACGTCCAGCACAGCTTAGGGATTTTCCAGCTTCTGGACATCTGCCCTCTGACAGTGTGTTACGGTTACTACTACAAAATATATTATTCATCACTTTGAAAATATCTGTGGAAGGCCACAACCGATTTCTTTTTTTATTTTTTTATTTTTAATATATAACAATAATGATGATAATAATAACAATTGTAATATTAGTGGTGGTGATAACTGCAAAATATAGTTTAATAAAAAATGTATTAAATATATCCAAATACTAAATGTGAGATCTTGAATCTCAGTACAGCTGCTTAGACAACATTTTGTTGTAAAAAGCTATATAAATAAATCTAAATTGAATTATTATTAATATTAATAATTATGACATCATTGACTTCTGGTTAAAACAAAAAAAATTAAAAATAGATATATAGATAGATAGATCAAAAAATATTTCATGTCACAATATATATCACAGAACAACAAAATATTAAATATTCTTAAATATTTAAAAATTTTAAAATGTTTAAAAACTAGACCCCTTCAGCACCATGTCTACTATTTACTACATACTAAAACAGGCATATCTACTCATGAATTGTAAATAAGGTCTGTGTCCTGACCCTGTGTCGGTGTTTGACCCTGCTTGCATGTGCTTTATTGATTTTATTGATCGGTCACAGATCGAAGAAGCCTTGGTCAGACGAAAGAAGATGGAGCTGCTGCAGAAGTACGCCAGCGAGAGCCTGATGGCGCAAAGCGAAGAAGCGAAGACGTTGCTCGGCTTGTAGTGGTCAGTCGCGGAAGGTGTTGGTATTTGGCCCCCTGGGATGTCCAGCAGGCCTTCCGCTGACATGGGAAAATCCGTTGACGGTTTGGCTCTGTGGTGCTGGTTGGTTCTGCAGGTGATAAAGGGTGAAGATGTGGAGTGGAGTGGAGCTGACCTGTTTAAGCTCTGTCCACATACGAGTTCCTACATGGCAGCTGTACGGTTGCTGTGGGAAGTAATTGCCTCTAGCAGTGTGCTGGTAACAACATGGCGTCCAAACTGCAAATTATAGTATTTTATAATATTTCAGCTTCATATGGTCACATTATACAGTCTTCTATAGGTTTAGGCACCCCTGCTCAAATGACATGTGCTGTTAAGGTGTAAAGATGTTCTCATTGTCTACGGAGACGTACTTCTGAAGTGCTAAGGCATAATTGCTGTTTATTTGCTTATGTTAATATATAATAAAAACATAAATGTAAAAGTTGTGCAAAAGTAATGGCTTTATAGTATTTTTACCAGTACATTGACAGTTAAAAATGGAAAATGCCTTGTTTAAGTTTGAGTTTTTTTCTTTTTCTTTTTTTCTTTTTTTTAAGCTAAATGTGTAATTGGTCCGGGGGTGTCCAAACTTTTGCATAAGACTGTCTTCCGTGACTAATGCATTGTAACTGTCTCATTATCTTACAAATAAAGGTGCTACGAAGGGTTCTTTTTTAAGTGATGCCATAGAAGAACCATGTCTGGTACCTTAACACCTGAAGAGTGTGAATAACCTTTAAAGAACCTTTACATCAAAGAAAAGAGTCTTTGAACTTCTTCAAGGTTCTTCACGCTCAGAACCATAAACAAAAGTCTCTTCATGGAACTGGAAGTGGTTCTTCTGAGCACCGTTATTTTTTTAGTGCCCTTGTTATTAATGTGTTCTTGGCCTGTTGGGGGACTAGACCGTTGATTAGAGGCCCACTGTGAGATGACCAGCCCACAGTTCCTTGTAAATAGATTTGTACTTTTACTTCTTCTGGACCAGTAAAGAATTTTCTAGAAAATTATAATTGTTTCTGTATTTATTGACCTGAAGTCGAGCGCACGCCAATTAGCCCTGATTTGAAGCAGCTTGGTTCATGTGACCACCAGGCCTAGAATAAACCGCCATCACACTCACAGTATCAAGACCAAATCTAATCTCCTCGTTCACTCCCTTATCAGACCCTGCCTTCTTTTTCCTGAGTTCTCCTTCAGCCCCCCGCCCACACACACACACACACACACACACACACACACACACTCTTTCTGTGTAATTCAGACTCTTATTACAGTGGTTCTGCCTGAGTAGAGGTCAGACACTGTGGCATGCAGCACAATACGTTATAGGTTAACTGTGCAAATAACTAAAATCACACATAATAATAATAATAATAATAATCCTGAAGTTATTTTCCAAGAAGAAGTAAGGTCCTCAACCTGCTGCTCTTGAGTCTGAATAGTCATTTGTTTCATTTTTAATTGATTTAATTTAGCAGTTGTTCGAAAAATATTATAAAACATATTACATATCATTTATTTTATTTACACCAGTTGGAATCAAAGGCTTTGAGGTGGTCGACCCTGACTCAGTGGATTTTCTCATGTGGACTGGTGTCCTTCTGCCAATGACCTTACCATCAATGGCACAGCTGCGGCCGTGTTCCAATATTCATAGCTCTGTTCTAACTAGTACGCTTAGGTAGTGCATACTTCAACTGCTTGACCTCAAATGGCATAAGTTCTTCTAGTTTCATAGCACTTAATAATGTGTTACTATACACCGATCAGCCATTACATTAAAACCACCTGTCTGATATGGCGTAGGTCTCCCTAGTGCCACTAGACCAGACCTCAGAAGGTGTCCTGTGGTTTCTGGACACCAAGACCTCAGCAGATCCTTAAGATCCTCAAGTCTCGTTAGTTTGTGAGGTGGAGCCATGATTCAGGATTTGGGGGGGGGGCGATGGCCTGATGTTTTGGAGATGTTCTGACCCAGTCGACAAGGCATCGTAGTTTTGCTATTTGGTCCTGATAAGTGTCCTGATATGTCCACCTCTAATAATCAATAATAATAATAAAAAATAAAAATACAAAAAAAGTTAAAAATAATATAAAAATAAATATATATTATATATATATAATATATAAAAATATATATTAATATTAAAAATAAAAAGAGCCCTGGATTTAATCTAACCTGAATATGTGGTCAGTGTTCAGAATTCTGACTAGCATACTTGCACACTTGTGCACTTCTGTAGTTTGCATTAGTGTATTATCTACTGACAAATAGCAAACTTATCTAGAACATATCTAGAATTTGATCAGGACTCTAGGTACCACTTCAGTGTTGTTTTTAAATGGTTATAGAAGTTTGCAAGTGGGGTTCTGCACACTAGCTAAGCTTTATTTTAGAAAACAAGTACACTTCAGAAAAGTGCACACAAGCACGTTTAGCTTAGCGTAGTGCACTAATGCTTCAAACTGCTTAAAATCCATAAAAATAAACAAATAATCAGTTTATTTGGGGGAAATGTTAATGTTAAACAATTACAACAGAGTATAAGGTTGAAGTTGGTGTCGTTTAGCTGGATAATAGAAGGAGAACACAACAAAACAAGTTGCTAGCTAGCACTAGCACTAGCTAGCTAACAAGCAAACCAGATACGAGACAATTTTTCAATCTTTGCATTCGTTAAAACTGTTTTAATTATCTTTATTATCTTAACTTTTACATTGAAAAAAATATCTTGGTGTTAAATTCCATCAACGCCGCCCAACACTCGCTTGCTGCCTAGTGAGGGTACGAGGCCGCGTATTGGAACGCAGCCTTTTGTTTACGCTACTGATCATCTTCCCATCCCCCCTAACCCCGCTTCCAGCCCTGGTTTAACATATTCCTCCTGTATTTTCTCACTGTTTAGGGCTCATAACTCAAAGATGACCCTTTCATTGACGTGAAGCTAATCCGAAAACCCCCAAATCTCTCCTCCTCCTCCCCCATTTCTGGTGCCCGTTTCCTGGCGAGCCCTCGCCCTCGCCCTCGCCGGCCTCGGCCCTCCTCCTGTGTCGTCACGTCGCTCGCCTACAAAACGCTTCATGGAGAAACAGCGGTCGTCTCCGGTGCTGGCAAGCGGCGACACGGGAGCGAAATGAAAGCCTGGGGATTGGTTTCCAGGTCGGCGGGCAGCCTGGTTGGCCGGCCGGCCCGGTTCGGGAGCAGCGCGGTGCCGCGGAGAGGAACAGCCGCCTCCTGCTCATCAGCCAGCGGCACGGTATGGGGTGGCGAGCGCTGGAGCCGCGCAGAACCGGCTCTGCCTGCGGTGTTTACTTTTAAAGGAGCTGCTCATCATCCAGGGCTTTGAGTGGGGGGATGTTTTTCACACCCAGGAGCCGGTTTAACATGGTGAAACACTCTGATTTTAATACTAGAGCAGATCTTAATAATTAAGCCTTTATTAATTAAGTGTACTTTATGTTCCTTTAGGAAAACTTGCTTTTCTGCAGGGGAAACACTACAGAAATACAAAGCTAGCTTAGTATCATGGATTGAAGGTGATATCCAGACATAGGTGATGGTGTGAAGCCCATCTTCAGAGCAGGATTCCTGCTGCTGCTGCTGCTGCTGCTGCATCATCAGTCCACACTAGTTGTTTTTCTCATGGCTGTTGTTGACCAGTTTCTGGACGCGGCCTGAATAGGTCCTCATAACCTCATAAAAAATCTCATGGTCTCGAAATCTCAAACAGCAGACCATGAGATTTCGCACCGATCAGCCATAACATTAACATGTGCTTCCGAGTTCTCGATGTTGGGAGCAGGACAAGTGAGCAGGCCTAGGAATCCTAGAAGCCACCTTGAGAAGATCGGAAGTTGCGATGGCCAGAGCAGGGAGACTGGGTCAGAACATACTGGGTCAGAACGTCCTGATGACCGGGACCTGCCAAAAGCTCTTTAAGAAAGGACAATTGAACCAGTGAACTGGTGAAGACATGGTAAGGTCATGGGGTCAAGGCCCATTGATTCTCATGGAGGCCCCATGTCACAACTTACAGGACCTAAAAGATCTAGTGGTTGGTGGTTGGTCTAGTGTGGCGCAACAGATAACACCACTACCTGCCACTGAGCTGCCACATCTTGAGGGAGATGGGGGTTGGATTCCCGGTCTGGGTGACTATGCTGCGCCACATCCTTGGGCCAGTCCTAACACTACAGTACATTGTCTGGATAAGAGCGTCTGCTAAGTGCCATAAATGTAATGTAATGTAATCTGCTAAAGGAACGTCATGGTGCCAGAGCTGTTTTGAGAGCTACACAATATTAGACAGGTGGTCTTAATGTTATGGCAGATCTGTGTCTGAGTCGTAGATAGTGTTAAATCTAATTGTAATCGATGGTGATGATGATGATGATGATGATGTCACATTGAGGGTCACTCTTGAGGTTATACATATGTAGTAAATAGACCCATCACTGCTGTCTGTGCTTTGTCTTCTGAAACAGTTTGAGCCAGGCTTCGGCTTGCTCTTCGACATCGATGGGGTCTTGGTCCGGGGCAGGACCCCCATCCCGGCGGCCAAGAAAGCTTTCCAAAAGCTGGTGGACTCCAAAGGCCGGTTTGTTGTTCCTGTAGTCTTTGTCACAAACGCTGGGAACTGTCTACGGCAGAAGAAAGCTGATCAGCTGTCGCATATACTGGGCATTCCTGTGAGTATTTGTACCCAGGCCTTGCGCTTTCTGAGTCATAACGAAGCGTAATATTTCCTACGGTGTTGGGAGACTTGAAAGAGGACTGACAGATGACTCATAATCATCTCAGTTTTCCACGTTACGCTGGCTTTTCTTGTGGCTTTTCTATTAGCGTTCTGCAGCCGCTCAAACCCTGAGCTTATAATGTGGTTAATAGGTTCATACAAGCTGTGTAATAATGAAAGTGAGGGATGGAAGATATGGGCCCACGTACAGGGTGAACATTCACTCTTAATAATATTGGATCTTTGAGCTCTGCCATAGCAGGTGTGGCGCTTCTCGATTACCAACTGGGTTCCTAATGGAGCCAGCAGACGTTCTTCTGTGGCGTCGCTCGAAGAACCATCGGGAGCTCCTTTCTGTTCCGGGTGTAGATGCTTATCACTGTATTTATGATGTAGTACTCTTTGTGATTGTCCTACAGATCTCTCAAGACCAAGTCATGATGTCTCACAGTCCTTTGAAAATGTTCAGGAAGTATCAGGACAAGTGTGTGCTGGTGTCAGGACAAGGCCCGGTTCTGGACATTGCCAAAAAGTATCCTTTCACTCGCTGTGTGTTGTATACAGTTCCTCCTTGTTCCCCATTGCTGGCAGGCTGGGACCTCGTGTCTCCAATTGTGGACCATATCTGCTCTATCTGGTCTGTTCACCATGGTCCGGTGAACTATTTATTATACAAGAGAAAGGGCAGGGATGATGGTAGGGTTGGTCTGATCCAGTTTTCTTGCCCAGCGATACGCAAAATCTGTGTACCTTAATGATGAGTATCGCCAGTACCGATCCAATACCGATCCAGTCTTTGTGATTGTGTAGCTTAAACCCACACAGTAAAAGGAAGATATGCTAACAGTCACCTTTTTAATATAATGTTTATATAAATATTAGTTTTAAAAATGTCAATTTTTTGCTCCTATTCAGCTCCCAGTTACTTTAAAACGCTGTTGTTGTTGTTGGTCGACTACTGATGTGTAATAACTATTTTATAGGGTCATGAATGCGCCCTGATGTGGTTTTCTAGTGTGTGTGTGTGTGTGTGTGTGTGTGTGTGTTGGGCTTCTCTTGGTTTCGACGGTGCCGTTCATGTCTGGTTTAAAACCAAAGATGGAGCCTAGAGGGCGCCAAAGACGCCCTTCTAAAACACAGTGGTAAAAACAAAGGATCAGAAGTGAACCAGGCTTAACCCTCTGGAGTCTACGTATGTGTCAACCGGTCAAATACGATCTCTCTCTGTTGATATCTCTGCGTTAGCACAGCGCGGAAATACAGTTCAAACACTTCCTGAATCTGTAGACTCCGCTCTTTTCATAGCATGTCACGGCCAGATCGTACGGGACTCGCATCCGGAGTTACGTGGCCGCGAAGACGTGTCGAGATGCTCGACTGTGCTCGTCTTTGGCTGTGTCTAACTGGTGGATTCAAGTGTCTGTCATCTGCCTCTCATCTCTAATTGGTGGATTCATGCGTCCGTCTATGGCTGTTTAGATTCTATGTATTCAGACGTTCCACTGCTTTTGTGGAGCTAGGACTCTGGGCTCTTCAGGTAAACTCATTTTAAGCACCAGAACAGTTCGCTCACACGAGTAAAGGGATGTTTTTACAGCAAATATGAAGAATTTCTGAAATCTGACTTCAGTTTTTCAGGTTTAGGGGCAGATTATCTCTTTGCACAGTGCTCTAGGTCACATGGGGTCTTGTTACATAGAGAGCTGAGACTGTTCGGAACATGTTAAACATGAGGGTATGATCTTTAAAGGTAAATTTAAGATCTGCAAAAATCAAGAAATGCACTTATAGGCTCCAGAGGGTTAAAATAGCCCATGTCTGATCCACTGGATGGGATCCAGACATCGCTAAGAAATGGAAATGAAGATTTTGACACAGTAGTGAGGACAGGGTCAATTCTGCAGTCTTGTTTTTTAACTGAAACTGAATTACTTAAACCTACAACATGCTGCAGTTGCTGGACAGGTATTAACTAAGACCCAGGCAATGTTATTTGGCCAATATCAGAGGTTCCACAGATGTAACGACGCTGACCAAACGGCTCTGAAGTTTTGCGTGTTGAATGATGTAAATGTAAAGTGTGAGTGGGTGTGGCTAAACTGTGGTCGGCTGAATAGGCCAATCCTAGCTCGAAAAGGGAAATTCAGTTCCCATCGGTTTCCATCATTTTAGGCTCTTCAGGTAAACGTTTCTGTGTTCTTGAGGTTTTCTAACATCAACAGTGAAAATCTTGAGAGCAGTGGCTGAGATGACCCAAATGTTCTGCTGGGGTTAGTGTGATTAGTAGTCGTGAAATTGGCTGTTGCACTGCAGCGAAGGCCCGTGATGCCGTATGTGCTCTGAATGACAACGAGGGAAGGCTCTGCTGCCACATCTCGCCATCTTTCGTAACAGTGTTGGATTAAAAGACCAGTCTGCCGCGGCCGTTCTTAAGTGGTGTGGTCTCGAGCGAGTGGCACACCGTAACAAAGCAACATGGGGGGACATCTGCGTCCGGCGCCTTCTGGTTGCGTAACGCGCGCTCGTCTGGATGGGATAGATTAAAACCCAGTGAAAAGCTGATCCGCGATGGCAGGGTGAACCGCTGGAGCACAACTTAATGAGCACTTATGCAACGTACCAGAAATGTGCTTTTCTACTTTTTTTTTTATGTATTTACCAAGGAAACCACAGAGTTACCTCCAGACTCCAGGGGAATGAGGGATTCACTCAGCCAAGAAGAAGAAGCTCTTTTGGCTTGGTTATGATGATGTAATGCTTTTCGGATAGAGGCAGATGAAGAAAAGCAGTGTGGGCAGCATTTTAAGGCTGGCACTGCACATTTACACCCCCAGCTCAACATATTAGGGCTTATCGTGGGATATTCAGAATAGTGCAGTGCTTGGTATTGACTTGATTAGGGTGTGTACCAGTGTTCAGTTTCACCTAAATTAACATCATAAACTATTATTTATAATAGTTAGATTATTCTTTTATTATTTATCTATTATAACTATTTTATCATTGGAGATAGGGCTACCCAAACCTCACAGATTGACCAGTGCAGCTTGTGTTATTGTAAGATACACTCTCCAGGGTTCTTCAAGGAACCATGATAACCAGTTCAGATCAGCATCACAGTGTGTTTTCTTTCCTTTGTGTGGTGAAATGCTTTCTCTATGTCGGAAAACCATTTGTGGAGGTTCATAGAACCCTTTAGAACATGTAGAAAGGGTTCCACAATTACTTAATAATATAAGTACTATTTAAGACTATTTTAGAGTTCCCAGGTCCACCAGTACTAGTCCCCTACTGTGAGGAACACTCTTCAGGGTCCTCAAAGGAACCATTACAGCTCAAAGAAACATTTGACTCATAAAATATAGAGTAGACTCTCATTTTTCTCATTTCAGGGTCTACAAAAATGACAAAAACGGGTTCCTCAGTGCACTTGGAATCTCATAAATACAAAGCTTGGACAGTCTGGATCAGCACTGATTGTGTCCTAATCACCTAAAGCCTCCGCGATTGTCTTTATGTAATAGAGCAGTTTAAACACAAGTTATACAAGACATTTCCTCAGAACGTAGGTCCTCTTCTCCTTTATACTGAAGCGATTAAAGTGGAGTTTCACCTCCTTGTCACTAAATACCACTGTGCTCAAACTGCTGGCGATTTGCTGAGGATTTGGAGGCATCAAGGAAGCTTTCCACAAGTTCTTAGCTTCAGCGCCTCACTGGAACGATGGCCAACAGCCAAATGTGTCCTTGGAACATTTTGTGCAGACCCTCAGGTCAATGTCCCTTTGGACGAAGAAGGCCTTTTCCTTTTTTTCATTTTGGGATGGAAATTTAAAATATTTTTAAAAAAAACAAGGAGAAGATAAATCCATCCATCCCTTCCATTAACATAGTTCCTCTCAGCTCAACTCTACTGTCCCAAAGTCTGTGGACACCTGCTGATCCTATCTTCTGAAGGCTTTGTTTGCTGGGAGGAGGATTTGAAGAGCATCAGTGAGGTCAGGTGCTGATGTTAGAGGTTTAGCGTTTGACACCCCAGCTCATCCCAAAGGGTATTAGATTAAGTGGTCCATCTTATCTTCTGTATCCTCTGTACCCCCAATAGCTAGAGCCTTAGCATTGAGCATGATGGCCTTTGGCTTATGTGTGTTTGCCCCAGAGCGCCCAGGTGCGCCGTAAAATGACCAAACTCCCCGATTAGTAGGGAAGGGATGACCGGGTTGAACGTTTGGGCATATTTGCATGCTTACAAAGCCTGTCCTGAAAGCTGAATCCTTAACACGCTCTCTTTCAGCCTGGGCTTTACCAAGGTGGTTAGTATCGACATGCTAAGAGAATCCTTCCCCTTGCTGGACATGGTGGATCACAACCGACGCCCCAAACTACCAGTGAGTACTCTAGACATCCTGGTCTCTTTCACTGAATGCAGTAGCTCTGATTCATCACTTATGAAGCTCACAGGCAGGATCTAGGTCAATAGGTCACGACCGTACGTCTGGAAGGGAAGGGTGGGGTAAATTTAGTCAAAAGAACCACCTTTATGTCTCGACCTGATTTCAGCTTCTCATACTTTCAATGCTTTGGGTTTTCGGAAAGTTTGAAAAGCCTATTTCAGAGCCGAGTCGCTGTTTTTAAACTGTAGCTAGCTTAGAATGGAGCTGACCCGAGTGGAGCCAGAAACGACTGACCTCAGGTAGGAGCAGTTATGGAGTGGTAAAGCGGAAACGCGGCTGTTATTGAAACTGAAGGGTTTAGAGACCTAAAAAACTACAATTATGAAAAAATCTAATCATTTTTAGCGCCAACATCATCAACTAAGGCAACAAATCGTGGCAGCCCTGTAGCTGTAGCTTGTTTTTGAGGTGATCACTGTTAATTACATTAGTAATTTAGAAATGTACCAGTTATTTTGACAATTAATCCAGTTAATCAAGTAGTCAAGGGTCATAAAATCATAAAAAATAGACTTCACTGAACAATAGACAAGATAACCATACCGCCTTTAACCCTTTACCAGTGAAGCCATTGAGCCATGAGCCATTGCTGCGGTGCAATGGGACAAGCTTGCATGCTTGCAGAGCCCGGGTATCGAACCCACAGCCCTGTCATCAGTAGCCTGGTGCTTTAATCTCTGAGCCACCACTACCCTTATGTCAAGGGTTGGGCATCCAACCAGCCAAGCTTCATAGGCCCTGAATATCCCCAATTCTCTTCTGTCTAGGTTCTCACATGAGCTTCACAGGGCTTCCCTAGCCCTTTTCCCCAGTAGTTTTAAACCCAGCACTAGCAGACTGTCAGTCCGACGTATCCCTGGTCTGTGTAGTAATAGCTCTGTCCTACACCTACTTTACTTTATTCCAGTTTCATCTTGAGGTAATGCTTCAAAATTGCTCTGCCTCCTACAGCTTAACTACTAGCGCCACCAAAATTAGCATGTTTTTCTGTCTGGGAAATGTCCCGGCAGGTCATTTTCTAAAACTCGGCTCGACGCCCCAGCCTTACAAGCTTTTAAACCTTAGTTTCCACCTACCCGTAACATCATTTTGGTACCTCACCCCCGAATCCTATTCCTCCTCATCTCATCAAACACAATCTGCTTCTGCCAGCTTCCTCACAGCTCACAGACGTAGAGCTGAATAATAATAATATAATAATAATATATAATAGTAATAAAAGCGTGTTATACATTGTGCGTTCTGAGACACAGTGAAGTACCGGGGTCATTATTGCTGTAGTTCTTGTTTAACCTTCAGAATTAAACCTGATGATTAATTAATTTCTCAATTAATTACATATTCAGCTCGTATGTTGCTGTTAAGAGTGTGTGTTCAGGTAAAGTATCTAAACTGATGGTTTTCCCATAACCTTGCTGGTGAAGAAGAAGCAGAAGAGCTGTTGGGTCAGATCTTTTTGAGTGGACAGGGAGGTCAGGATGGAAAAGGTGAAAGACGCATGGTAGCAGCAGAGACTGAGCATCAAAAGTGACAGGAGCAAACACACACACACACACACACTCTTACACACACACACTTACACAGTTGTTTTGTATGTGATGTTGAGACATAGGTTCACACTCCATAGGGTCCCATATGTATAATGTGATGTATTAAGTAGCCATAACATGTCTCATATGCATTTTATATATATATATGTATATATATATCGCTGCTGTCCAATGAAAACCAAGTATCCAAATCCGTCCGTTTGTTTAGTTTTCTCCATGGTTTGAACCCTGTAGCTGCTTCTGTGCACTGTGTGAATAATTCAGCCTGAATGGACCAATTGAAATGCTCTGAAGTATTTGGAATAAAGTCTTAGTTTACATTGACTTTCATTCAAATTTAAAGTCACCACTTTGGAGATACGTGTTTTTCATTGGACAGCGAAAAATGAAGAGACCACTTCTCTACGTGTACGGCAGTTTTATTCCAGGCAAACAGAGCTGAGTTAGCTGAATTTACAGACTATGACTGGCATAAAGTCCCAACAGCAATGTGAAAGACTAGCAGAGAGCCGGCCGAGACATGAGAGCTGTGATTGGCGGTCGAGGTTATTATTTCACCATAGTGATTTCTGAATGCTCTTAAAGTTCAGATATTAGTACTGTGATTAAATCTGAATAATAACTTATTTGCATTTTAATATTATAATATTTTATTTGCATTATTTGAGTAATTGCTTTGGAGCAGTTGTCAAAATAGCAAATATTTTTATTTGGAATTTAGGGGAAATGTCAATGGTTTATGAAACACAATGCAAATATTAAATTCCCTAAACACTGCCTATAAATAGTAAAACCTGAGAAACTGATCATGTAGGGTGGTCTCTTTATTTTGTACAGAGCTGTGTGTATATATATATATAAATATATAACTGTCAAGTTTTCCTGCAAAGTCAGGACATTGTTGTTTTTCAGATTTACTAAAAAAGCCAATTGTATTTCTCTACTGAGAGAGAAAAGCAAGCATATACTGACCTTGGCATGCCGTTATTGTGTACAGCTGTGGGCACCAACTGCAAAATAATATAACTTCAAGTCTGTCTGTCTTCCTGCAGAGTTTAGTCCCAACCCAAAGTGTGGAGCTTCTAGCTGTAGCTGAGGTGACCTTGTTAGTGTTATTTGGTTTAAGGCTGTTAATGAATGTTAATTCTATGAGCAATTGAGAAATCTCCCAAGCTAATAGTCAAGGCTTTTAACCATTAGTTCCAAAGTACAGCAGATATTATCTAAAATATTTATAGTATACAACATCTAATGACGATGCAGTAACCTTTAAACCTCTTTAAGTGTAACACATTTTTGAAATTTTGAATATTTTTTAGGGTTGCATTTTCAAATTATGCACAAATGGGAGTTCCTCTATAGATGACATTTTAGACACTGTAACTATTTGCTTACTTAATTTTAATAATTTCAGATTGGAAAACAATTCAACAAAACATAATAAATGTGCCATAACATTTTCAAAGGATGATAATTATTCTGAAATGTGTCTCTGTAGGAGAATTTGCTTTTATTTTGACTTAATATTATATAATAATATTATATATATATATATATATAGAATAGATAATAATTTAAGTGTAATAAATATTTTGTAATATAATAATAATAATAATTATTATTATTATAATTATTATATAATGGAGCAGTTTTGACGGCCCTAGTTTGGAGTTGGGACTACACTGTGCTGGGGGACGGACCCCAGCAGAGTTTCTTGCATTCTAATAGGCCAGTAGGTTTACCTCTGTCTCTTTTCTGTCAAAGCAGTGTGCCCTGCAGTAAATGTCAGGCTCTCTCTCTGATAGACGTTAGATCAGGATATATGAAGTCCCATTTTTCTTTATTATTATTGCAGTCCTCCCCTATTGTGAACCTCCCTAAGGTCGAAGGTAAGATGCTTTTGTTGTTAAATGGATTAACGTACTGCTGACATGGTTCTTACTTGTGTCCACCTGTGTTGTGGATGTACAGGCTTGCTAACCATTCCCTTAGTGATCCTTTGTTGTTAACACGCATTGACTAGGTTTCATGTCCCTCTCCTGCTTCCTCTTTCTTAGAAGCACATTATAGAGGCAGAAGCTCGTGTTAGAGTGGTGTAGCCATGGCATGCTTTATCATTGTTTATCATGGACAGGCCAGCTTAGCTTAGAACTGAAGGTGTGTAAACATGCAGACAGGGGCTTAGGAGACCTTCTACCACTGTCTGGATAATGGCAGCAATGATCTTCTTTCTTTAATTGCAGCTGTGATTCTTTTCGGGGAGCCCATTCGATGGGAGACCAACCTGCAGCTGATCATCGACGTTTTACTGACCAGTGGGAATCTCAGTAATGCGTATGAAACCTCCCACTCCTCCCATCTGCCTCTCTTGGCCTGTAACATGGACCTTATGTGGATGGCAGAAGCACAGTCTCCACGGTAACAACATCATTCGCTCAAACTCTTCAAAATAAAGATCAATCTAAAGGTTCTTCACACCACCAGACGCTCAGATGCTCATTTACAAAACCCAAAGTGGTTCTTCTGTGGGATCCCTCAAGGAACCATTTGAAGCACCTTTATTTTTAAGAGTGAAAACATCTACCCTGTACTTCCACTAAGCTTCACTTACCCTACGTACCTCATCATCGGTCAGTTAAGTGACCACAGGGCTGCTGGTAAACAGCTATTACCAGCAGTCTCTATACATGGAGTTACAAGGGAGGGCATTCTCATGAAATGGATAGTGATGTGTATGTCCAAATATTTGTGGACACCCCTTCTAATAAATAAATTCAGCTACTTTAACTTGCACCCATTGCTGACACAGGTGTGCACAGAGAAGCACTGCCAATAGAATAGGACTCTCTGGAGCAGATACACTAGATGAACCTATTGGCACCATGCCGCCTAATGCCAGGCTGGGCTAGAGGGGTATGAAGCCCCCCAGCAGCAGTAAGCTGTGGAGCAGTGGAATGATGGATGGTGCTCCATCTAGTACTTTTGGGATGAGTTGGGGAGTTAGGGATGAGGTGGGATGGTGATCAAGCAATATCTTCACCTCATTAATGTTCTTGTTGCTATATGCAATCAAATCCTCACAGCAATGCTTCATTAAAATCGAGCAGAAAGCCATATATACTCCAACAAAAGCAGGATAAACTCTAATACTCTTTTTTTAAATGTTTTAATACCCTTGATTTCAGAAGATACAATGAACAATGAATGAGCAGGTGTCCCAATACTTTTGTCTGCTCTTTTTTTTGTTCACAGATTTGGTCACGGCACATTCATGGTGTGCCTGGAGAACATCTACAAGAAGATCACAGGCAGGGATCTGAAGTATGAGGCTCTAATGGGGAAGCCCAGTGAGCTGACCTACCACTACGCCGAGTATCTCATCAGAGAACAAGCTGCAGAGAGAGGCTGGAGGACGCCAGTCAGATCTCTCTACGCTATTGGGTAAGGGACTTTCACTTCTTGCCTGTGCCAGAGCGTGAGTTTGAACAACGTCGATCAGCAGTGACTGACTGGAAGTGATGACCCAAGCGTTTTCAGGTTCCTGTCTCGGTCACCGTGTCTAGCAACGTCAGGTTTTCACCCTGAAGGGCACTAAACTTCAACATTTGCTTGAATTTATGGACAAAAACATGCTTTATTCTCTCGCATTTCCACCATAGTTATGTTAGTCCTTACCCTCCTAGTCCCGGGAGCATTGCTAGTGCCAGGGGGAGCTACGAATGGGTGGGTTAATTGGCAGAACCCATTGGCTTTTCCTTCTAAGCCTAATTTCATTCATTTCTTTTCCGAACCCAATCAGAGACAACCTCATGACTGATATCTACGGCGCCAACCTCTACAACCGCTACCTCGAGGAACGGCTGGCCAGGAAGAGCACCAAAGCCGTGGCCCAAGTGGTGGCCGCCACGGGAGCGACAACGCCGGTTCGCCAGGAAGTGGACGCAGACAGCGCCTGGGAGAGCGAGCTGGCCTCCCCTTCAGCCACCTCCTGCAAGTCCATCCTGGTGTGCACTGGGGTGTACAACCCCCACACAGAGGTGCCTAAAGATGCGAGCCAGTGCATCAAGGAGACTGTGTTCCACGGGCACCGCGACTTCCGCTTCGACCCGGCGCTCGTGGAGCCCGGGAACGTGGTTCAGGACGTGGACGCTGCTGTCGAACTCGTTTTTAAAATGGAGAAATTCTCAACGCCAGTTTAGGTAAATGAAGAAAGCTGCACGGACGTTCCTCAGAAGAATCCGTAGTTTGTCATTTTTGGACCTCATTAACGTTTCATTTCACAGTTCAAAGAGGAAGTCTCAATAAGATCAAAGTAGGACTTTAAAGCATTTCCACCATAACCCTGCTGAAAGAAACAGCTCGGCCAGTTCAAGCTGGTTAGGGTTAAGGTGGTTGACCAGTTTAGCTCTTGACCAGCATAGAGTATATTTTTGATTGAGTTTAATGGTTTAGCTGGTCTACCAGTGTAACCAACCTGTCCAAGCTAGTCAACCTGTATGACCAACCTACTAGACCAGTACGATCCTCATGACTACAGTGGTTGACCAGCCTGATCAAACTAGTCAGCCAGTTTGACCAAGCTTGTCGTCCAGCATGACCATCTTGACAAAGCTGGTTGACCAGCATGACCAACCTGTCCAAGCAAGTCAACCTGTATGACCAACCTACCAGACCAGTATGATCCTCATGACTACAGTGGTTGACCAGCCTGAGCAAACTAGTCAACCAGTTTGACCAAGCTTGTCATCCAGCATGACCATGTTGACAAAGCTGGTTGACCATCATGACCATGTTGGATGACCAGCCTGACCATCATGACCACACTGATTGACCAGCATGACCAACCTACTAGACCAGTACAATCATCATGACTACAGTAGTTGACCAGCATGACCAGCCTGAGCAAGCTAGTTAACCAAGCTTTGACCAAGCTTGTCGTCCAGCATGACCATCATGACCATCATGTTGGATGACCAGCCTGTCCAAGCTAGTCGACCTGTATGAACAACCTACTAGACCAGTACGGATCATCGAGACTACAGTGCTTGGATAACCTGAGCAAACTACTCAACCAGTTTGACCAAGCTTGTTGACCGGCATGACCATCTTGACCGAGCTGGTTGGCCAGCATCACCAGCCTGTCCAAGCTAGTCAGCCTTCACCACTAACCTTGTAGACCAGTATGACAAATCATGACCACAGTGGTTAACCAGCATGACCAGGCAAATCAATCAGTATGTCCAAGCTGGTTGACCACCATGACTAGCCTGACCACATCGGTCCACAAGTACAACCAGCTTTACTAAGCAGATAAACTGGTCTACCAGCTTAACCAGCTTGCTTACCAGCATAGGCTATGTGTGTTTTTGCCTGGATGACCAGCTTTTCAGACACGTTGACCATCAGAGACCAGCTTGGCACCAAAAGCAAGTCTTGAGCTGGATTCCTTTTCAGCAGGGACGGTTGATTATGGCGGAAACCACACTGGGTACTTGGAGAAGGGCGGAAAACCTGGCGTATCAAAGCACACTAATAATAGAAGCCAGTGGGCAGAAACTGCAGGTGGAGGTTAGGTTGAACAACGTCATTCAAAAGGTGCTGTGGTCTGTCAGACACATAGAACCGACAGTGGACAGTAGAAAAGACGTCCGGTACTGTAACCTGAGCTCATTGCTGTCTATCCAGATGACTGTCGTCGTGTTTTTTGCCCCATGTGACCCGAACTTCCACACTGACTACTTGTAGTTTCAGTTCAGTTACTGCCTCAGTCACTTCTGCAGTTGATTTACAGAGCTTTACTGTAAGCAGTAGTTCAGCCTCAGTTCACTTTACAGGATCCTTAGAGTTAACGTGGCCCTTTTACACTGAGTGGAGGCCAGTTTTACTGTATCTCTTCTACTGTTTGAACACAGGGTACACGTACCACTGCAGCCTAACCGGTTTTAGCAGAGTCAGCGCTGCCGTTTTGTCAGTATTGTCAATAGATCGTGTTTGTCACTTACTGTTTTTCCGAACAATATTCTAGAGGCACTGTGAGACCATCCTTCCATTCCTTCCGTACACTTTTGTATATCTATGTGTTTTACAGTGAGTTTTATTTGACACAAATATTCATTACTGGTTCATTTTTTCCTAGTAGTTTCCTAGTAATTTTATTATGAATAATAATAATAATAATAATAATACAATATATAGAATTTAAGCACAAACACAAGCAGGAACTCAAAC
Source organism: Salminus brasiliensis (assembly GCF_030463535.1). Taxonomy (NCBI): domain Eukaryota; kingdom Metazoa; phylum Chordata; class Actinopteri; order Characiformes; family Bryconidae; genus Salminus; species Salminus brasiliensis. The sequence goes on from NC_132898.1 coordinate 2,416,473, forward strand.
AAACAGGTCAGTTATTGAGAGAGATTTTAGATTTTTTTTTTACAAACAATTTGGCATTATTGCTATTATTATATATCACTAACATGTAAATATATTAATGGGTTGTAAATAATAATAATAATTAAATAATAATAATAATTTTTTAATTATTGTTATTTTTATTATTATTATTTCCAAATTGTGATAGATAAACATCTCTAACTTCTGGCTACAAACAGCTTTTATTTTTTTTTTGTTTTTAAGTGTTTTACCTTAATTTAGTCTTTTCTTGTTACTTTGTGCACTATTGGTGCCACTTGTGCCATCGTACTTTATTTTACTAAGGCATTGAGATCGCAAATCTGGCTCACATGTGTTTACATAAGCAAAGGGAGCATTCAGACACACCACTGGATTAATTACTATGATCTCACGTTTTATTTACAGTGCCTTAACTATGATTTTACCCAGGTTTAATAAGAGTCGCTTCATCTGAAAAACGTCCTACATTCAAAGCACGCCATTCAAACCACTTAGACGTCAAAGTCAGCATAAAAAAGGTGCCACTATCGTAACAGAGAACTGCATGTGACGTATTTATTTTCTATTAACAACTTCAGAATTATTCAAAGTATTAAAGAAATGAAATGGTAATAAAAGAGTATTTCAGTCATCTGATTAATTCATGTCTCCAGATTCTTGTTTACCATCACGTTTCATTAGAACATTGAACATTTTGGATTGGGTAAGTGCACTGGTGCAGCTTTAGGGGGACAGTTGGGCATGCCCCCCTGACTTTTCATTCATTATCTTTTTATATCAATATTTACAGCCAGTGATGGAAAAATGCCATTTGGCAATAAAGCTATACTCAATAACTACCCATGTATCAGAAAATAATCAAATAATTATGATCCTCATCATACTAGCTCTACTATTGGCATGTAAAATCAGATATCATAAAAATAGTACAGTAATATTTTTTTTTGCTCTGGGGCCCATGATATCCTTGTTATGCTGACAATTTCATTGATCAAAACTCGGAATTCATGCTCCCAAAATGTTTTATTCTTAAAATAACAAAGCGACAATTTATTCAATATGAACAGATCATTCAGACTTAAATTATGCTGCATACACAGATTAAAAACCTCATCAGAAAAACAACTTTATCATTGATTGATAAAATGTGTAAAGATAAAATTCATATTTCCATTTTTACCAAAAGCTCCTGTTTCTAGAAAAATGCTACAAATTGGTAATTCTAACAGTCTGAAAACTGTAATAGAAGGCACTCAATGCATCCGCTCAGGAAGATTCCTTTACAATTCACTTTCAAGTAAATAAAAACTTCACTCCACGTCCCATACACCGTCTGAATCCTCCAATGTACTTTAGTACAAATCAGCAAAGTAGAAAATTCCATAAATGTTATTTAAAAAAAAAAAAAGAACTGTAAAAGTGGCCTGCAAATGTTTCATATACTTTCCTTTATATACTGAGTATAAATTAATAACTAACTACTAAAAACTTAAAAAGTACTACAATTTAGTGAGAAAAAAAACATTACCAAAATCTAACAAAACAAAAACTCCTAACCTTCATCTAAAATTAAATAGTTGTTGATATAAACAGTAAAAATGTGGCTACAATTGGCTTGAGATGCAAAGACATTTTAACTGGCTAATGCAGCTGAACCAACAATGAACCACTGCACTGAGGTTATTATTATTTCAACTACTGAACTAAACAGAACCTGCATTTGAACAAAATATAAGCTCATTAAAAAACACGACAGCCGTGAGGCTGAAATATAGGAAAATATGGTTGGAAATGTTTTTTTTTTTTTTTTTAAAGGTCTGACATTTTAATATCAGACTTATTACACATCAACATTCTTGCGTGTATACATTCAGGACTACAAGACAACTCCATTGTGGCAGTAAAAGGTACAAATCTAGTTTAGCTTTTTTTTATTTCTGCATTAATTAAGATATGAAGATGTAAACAGTCAGTAAGTAGGAATGGTAATGCTGTTTCCATTCCCCACTGTAACTTTTACAAGTAAAAAACTCAAATTCAAGATGTAATGCAATTTTTACTAGTAGAAACAGCACGACATATCAGTCATATGTTACCACTGAGTTACATAAACTTCTCTCTAACCTATAGTAGTAAAAATACTAGTAAAAATTTTAGTTAGATATATCATTTTTTTTAGTAGAAATCATAACTCTGATACAACTTAATTTTATATATACAACTTAATATATATTGACATAAAAATATATCAATTATTTAATATTTTTCGTATTACAAAACTCGAATTCTAGATATCTAAAATTATATTATAAAGATCTAAAACTGCACATACCTTAAATTCACATTAAAACTACTTAAAGACATATTTGCACATTTTATTTAGCATTTGTACTAGTCTGAATTCATTTACAGATATGTGGACCTGGACTTTTTACTAGTAAAAATGAATAAAACAGTGGTTGTACATATCTGAAACTGGGTATCTTGTATTAGATAAGAGATAAGAGAGAGTGAAATTCCATGTAAATCAATGGTAACATATGACTAGTCAAAATGATAAGTACATGTCGTGTTTACTAGCAAAAACTTGAGTTAGGACTTCAAATATTTGATTCTAATTTAATTTCTATAAATGCAATCATCATGATATTGAACACTACAGAATCTAAATGGCATTGGTCGTTTTTAAACAATATAAAAACTTCTTGTATAAACTTATTAACATAAACTAATACATGTTTAGTCTAATAACACACCAATGATTTGAAATGCTACAGTGTTAAAAGCTATTCAGCACAAAGACACCAGATACTTGCTGGAGTTTCTACTAAAGTGTCTCTTAATGCTGTTGTGTTGCTGCAACAACACAAAGTTCAATAAGTAAGTAAGTGTCCCTCAGCTACAGGCTCACAATTACAACAATATTACATTACAGTATTACTACATAACGTCTGCTGCAAGTGTGTCACCTGGAGTAAACACTGGTGTGGGAGAACACTTTTACACAATGTCACCTATTTCACCCATTTCTGACTAAATCAGCAAGCAGAATGAGCTGATTTCAACTGGAGAAGATTATGACTATGGCAAGTGAATGAAGCTAGCTTAGTTCTCATCCTGTTCACTACGAGCTGATGAGATGTTCAGGCAGGTTCTCATCTAACCTGGTGACTCTGTGAACCATAAAAGCAAACCAAAACCACAATCCATCTGTTCACTCTGAACCAATCATCTGCCGCAGCCACTTCAAGGCCTGATGGCCAATCTACTGGTCCCTGAAAAACTCATTTGATCAAATGATATCAAACGCAGATCTGAGCAACAACAGTTCACACCACAGGTAACTGGTGGTGAACATTGTTAAGACGAGCAACAACGCAACAACGCAACGACGCAGCCTGAACCCACACCGGCCACCCGTCAACACCCACACCCCCAGCCCTCACTAGCCACGTCTTTGCTGTTGAGTTTAAAGCTGTCCGTCACGTTGTCGTTGAACATGGGCCCGCCATGTCTCAGGATCAGCTCGGCTGCCATCTTGTTAAACGCCTCGTCCACGTTGCTTGAGTCTTTGGCGGACGTTTCGATGACACTAATAAAGTCTAACTGGTGAGCCATCGTCTGAGCATCCTCGAAGGGAACTTCACGCAGGTCAGTCAGATCCGTCTTATTACCTGGACAACAGAACACACTGGAGCTTAAATCAACATACAGGCAATTCAACATTATCCACGTTCTTTATTATTATTTATTTATTTATTTTATATTTGAAATAAATTGTGTACCCTCAAATGACCAAAGATACTACATCAGTGCTCTCTGCTGTCAAACCAAGCCAGTTATGTAAGCTGGACAACAGTACGACAATTCCAGCTGTTAAGCATGGTGGTGGTAGTGTGAGGTGGTGGCAGATTTTCACATAGGGCACTGAATTCTGCTCTAGTTTCTATTTATTTGCTAAATTTAAAAACTTTTCAAAATAAAACACAGCATATTAAATAAGCCATAATTCATTCACTTAATTAATTAATCGATTAATTAATTTTTATTAGTATTCATGTTTTATTTTTTTTGAATATGTTAAATTAAGCAAATATACAGTAATACATTAAGTAGAGGTGTGTTCTCTGTAAAGGATGGTTTATGGGGTCCCCCAACATAAAATATATAGGGTTCTGCATTTTATACATATGGCCAAAAGTATTGAGACACCTGCTCATTCACAGTTTCTTCAAAAATCAATGCTATTTTTTTAAGTTGATCCTGCTTTTGTTGGAGTAACTGTTTCTACTGTCCAGGGAAGAACTTCTACTAGATTTTAAAGGAGCACTGATGTGAGGATTTGATTGCACTCAGCGTCAAGAATTTGTTTGTGAGGTCGGGACGTTCGATGATCCTCATCCTCACCCACCTCCTCCCAAAAGTACTGGATGGAGCTCCACCACCGTCATTCCAGAGAACACAGTTCTTCCACTACTCCACAGCTCCTCAAAGCTGGGGGGCTTTATACCCGTCTACTAGCCCCCACCTGGCATTAGGCAGCATGGTGCCAATAGGGTCATGTTTGTGTACTGACCTATTAAAAGGGGGACTATGTTCGTGCCACCGTACTTCTTGACGTCCTCCATCCATTTAGGCACCGACATGAAGGTGGATTTCTTGGTGATGTCATAGGTGATAATGGCGCCGTTGGTGCTGCGGTAGTAGCTCTGGGTGATGGTCCGAAACCTCTCCTGCCCTGCAGTGTCCCAAATCTGCAACTATTGAAGAACAACGGAGCACAGAGCTTTATTAATGCTTTCAACTTCAAACATCATCGGATTCATTTGCGATGTTTAATTCAATGGAGCGCAGCATCACCCAGCACCCAGCGTGAGGTCTGAACTATACCGACAAAATAAAAGTGCTGACATTTCGCTGAGTCATCCGTTAGAGCTTGGTGGGCTTGGAGGGCACATGGCCTGCTGCGTCCCCAACGTCCACAGGGCCCAAAACTAGTGGACACACCACAGTAAACCGCTCCAGCGCTCCAGTGCTCAGGCTGTGGGTTTAATTAGTCACTTAATCGCTTTTAATGAGAAACGTTACACTGCTTCGTCCTTCAGGCTGAGTAAGACCTTACTCCGCTCCATAAGGACCCACTTTTTATGAGGGCATGAATTTTTTGTAAAGTGAAGCAGAAATGAAATTGGAATGGCGACACTAAAATGCATGACATTAAAGGCCTGATTTCCAGCTTGAACCTTGAATTACATCCATATTACATGTTAACATCACCTTCATTTCTATTATAATCTCAGAACATGAGATATAAGGAGGTGTCAGCTCCAGAAATCAACCTGAAGATGAAATGCTCTCCTAGGGTTTAGTTATATTGCAGCTATATCTCATTATTGTTCATAATAAGGTGAAATGTCCACATATTTAAATATGTTTAAGTTTCCTAATTGTTCTGCATGGCTGCATACTGGTATAAATATACATACCTTTCCTTCAGGCCCTGAGTTTTTCAGTATTTTTCCTGTGTGCTTATGTGGCCATCATATATGGAGGATAAACCTGACGTGGTTGCATAACTTGTCCATTGAACCTGTCGTGCCAACTCGACTCAGCACGTCAACAACCCCCTCAGGCTGTAAACAAGGCTCTTTTTAAAGGTTTAACACAACAGCCAGCCAGTTGCTGTCTTTTCAAGCCGGTTTGGTTGATAACAGCTCAAAAAGAGGGCCATTAAATCAATAAGTTGGCTTGTTATTCGAACTTCCCGTTCCACCTTAAAAGCTGCAGCTGCAGCATGCGAACGGGCGCCGGAGGCCAGAGCGGAACTATAGGACTTTTTAAGGTGGAACGGATAATTCGAATAAAGGGAAACTTCATGAGCTTTAGAAGGACTTTTAATTTGTCAGCGCCTCGTAATGATTGCCAAATGACAACTCAGACGTTCAGCAGAGCCAAAGGAGCCCACCTTCACCCTCTTGCCCTGAATGTCCATCGTCTTCATGGTGAAGTCCACTCCGATCGTGTTGCCCTGCCGCTCGATGAACGTGCCAGTCTTAAAGCGCTGGACCACGCAGGTTTTGCCCACTCCGACATCCCCGACTAAGACTATTTTAAAGACGAAATCGTAGCTGTCGTCCGAGTCCAGCAAGGACATTATGTCAGTGAGGCTGTCTGTCTTTTGTCACTTTAGGAGATCGTCAATTATTAGGACAGAGATGCAGTAAACCGACGTGGACACCTGTAAAAAAAACCGTCCACTCGGAACAGATAGCCTGACCGGAACGTGGTTTTCCCACCCGTAATCAGCACAAGCCCCGCCCTCCTTTGACATGATTGGCTAACAGTTCATAAACAGAAGGAGATCGATGGAGCAGGAAAGTCATTTTAGTGTTTAATTTTTTTTAGTTACAATATATTACATTTTGCAAATACATCGAAATTATGCTCTAATATATATATATATATATATGTTTTAATTGTAAGTACCTGCATATTTCTATAACTGTAGAGTTAGGTCTTCTCTAATACCTTTACTCACACTGACAGCTAGCGTCTGTTCATGGCTGGTTAGTAGCTCATAAACACAAGGAAAAAAAAACTTTTAAGGAAATAAACTTTTAAAGAAGTTAAAAAGCAAGGGCTATTATTTTAGCAAATTTCCCCTTTTCAATTCATTTAAATTAGAAAAAACATTTTTGCATTTTTTTGTTGGCATGTTAGATTTGTAGTTATTACACATTAAATAGCTAGTTCCAACCAGAACAGTCCAAATTCGATATAATTATAGATTTTGCGAACTTAATTCGTACCGTTCAACTAGAATTAGAATTTCAACATTTATTTTATTTATTTTTCTTTATTCTTTATACTACTGTTTTTTATATTGAATTAATTGGGGAATGCATTATTTCAAAGTAGTGACAGTATTAATTTGCTCATGCTAAAATAGTGAAGTCGATTTTTATCGATTTTATGTCTTTCTCCGTATGAGTATAAACTATTAGCCAATCATAGCGCAGGAGGTAGGCTGATACTAGCCAATCGGAGCGACGGAGGGCGGGACCAGTGCAGGTACGGGTGGGAAACAAAATACAACAACTTGCTCAACATTGCTTAGGTGTCCCAGAGCGCCGCCTGACTGATTCACCACTGAAGATACTGTGAAATTCACACATAGCGAGAATGTGGTCACTGTAAATCAATTTACACCTCTGAATCCTTCATCTGAGCGCAAACCTGAAGACATTTGGAGTTGTAAGCAACAGTTGTAAGCAAACCACATAAATACTGTATATTTGTAAAAATAATAAAATATATATGTTTTTCACTTAGCAAATAAATAATAAATAAAACGTGTCATTTCACCTCGAGAGAACCAAACATTACCATATGACTATATATATATAAATATATCAATCCTACAATAAAGAGGATAGACATCAATACAAATGTATTACATACATATTACAACGTATTACACTACAAACCTCATTGTTTTATCAATACAATGAATCTGTACAACAACTATAAAATAATTTAAATAGCAGTGGTTAATTTCCTACAATAAATACAAACATTACGATAAATAAATAAACAAATAAAACAAACTATGTGTTACTGTGCTTTTTTAAGTTTTTTAAAGATAAAACTACGCGTATCGCACGGTAAATAAATAAAAATACAATATAATTATTTATAATATTAGTGTAAAAGTCGCTAGGTGGCAGCGCGTGCGCTCTGCCGCGCTGGGCGGTTAGCGGAACTGACGTCAGAGGCGCCTAAAGTTTAAATCGGTTGATGGCGACAGCGGCGAGAGGCAGGTAATGAGCCCTGTTACAGCTACAGCCTGGCTGTTTTCAGCGTTACTGCGCTTTAACTGATTGGGAACATGGCTGAGGGGAATTCTGAGAGAGATGGTGAATTGGTTTTGTTGGTTTTGAGTCGTTTCCGAGGTCTAAAGCTGTGTTTTAGAGTCGATTTTGACCGCCTGGCTGAAGCTGTCCACACAGCAGCAGCACAGTCCAGCGCCTACACCCTGAACCCTCGCCTGGTCTCTGAACCTGGGTGTGGGCCCTGTGTAGGGCTATCTACTGCGGTGGAGTAGATTGGGATTAGGATTAGGATTGGGATTGGGATTAGGATTAGCTAGCTCGGTTTTAGGATTAACTCCTGTCCCCTGTTTGTAGGGGAGGGGTGCAGGTTAGCTGGCCTGGTTCCCTGCACTGGGGAACCTGGGTGTGCAGCAGGTAGAATCTACTATATATATATATATATATATATATATATATATATATATACTCATATATATATATATATATATATATATATATATATATATATATATATATATATATTTTTTTTTTTTTTATATATATATATATATACTCATATATTTTTATATACTCATATATATATATATATATATATATATATATATATATATATATATATATACTCATATATATATATATATATATATATATATATATATATATATATATATATGAATGTGTATATATATATATATGCATATGACAAGTAACAAAAACACAGATTATTTACAGTCTTAAACCACAGGTAAATTACACTAAACAATAAATAGGGTACGGGATGAATTAAGAAAGTAAAAAGTACTAAAGGTAATCAGGAGCTGATATTTACAGAACGAGAACATCTGTACAGGTGTGCAGGTAGCTGGTCAGTCCGGTTTGGGACAGTTCAGCTGTAAGTTTTGAGGTTTACAGTGGGAGGTGTTCACTGTGGTTGAGGAGCAGAACAGCTCTGGGGAAGAAGCTGTTAGCATGGCGTGTTGTGCTGGTTCTGATGGGCCGCGGTCTTCTACCCGAGGGGAGTGTCTGGAAGAGGAGGTGTGCAGGATGTGAGGGGTCAGATGTAATCTTGCCAGCCCGCTTCCTGAGGAGACAAGGGTCCTGTATTTGTCTGGCAGTGATGTCACTGTTTTTAACCTAAAGTAATTGTGTTTCTTTAAAAACAAGTAAAAGAAAAAAGGTTTCAAATTTCTAGTTAAAATATTATATTATTAAAATGTAGCATTTTCATTTTAATAACCTAAGACAAGTGCAATGGAAAAGGCACAGCAGATATTAAGGGTTAAAATAAGTTAGAAATGAGTAATTTTAGCTTTTGCTAAATCGAGGTTTTTAAAAGTTGCCCTGAAAGCAGATGCCAGATTTTCTCGCCTTGCAGAAACAGGCTGATATCATAAATGGAGTTCCTCCTACTTAAAATAAATGTGAGTGTGTGTGTGTGTATATATATGTATATGTATGTGTATGTATGTATGTATATATATATGTATATATGTATGTATGTGTGTATATGTATGTGTATATATGTGTATATGTATGTGTGTTCTTTTTATATGTAGTGCTGGTTTCATACTAGTACTATATATAGAGAGCCGGACATTACTACATCTCTCTACTCACAGCTATATGCGCTGCCACCTCATATTCATGTGTTGCACTGCACTGTCATCTGCATAATATTTATCTTCCTTCTGGTTTTGTGTGTTTGTACAGGTATAGGAGGCTGCTTTGCTCTTTGCTTTTCTCCTGTTTGCTTTTTACTGTACTTCTCTGCTGCTGCTGTAATACCAGACTTTCCCTCTGGGGTTAATAAAGTTGTCTGTCTATCTGTCTCCATCTGTCTATACAGTTAGTGTTAAACAACTGTTCGCTCATTTGGATCGTTTGTGTTGGTTCTTGTAGGAGCCACGATGGAAAACACATTCCCGGTATACAAAGTCGACACCATCGTGCAGTTTTTCCGCACTGATGTTTTGACAGGCCAGGAAGCCAAACACTTCGCTAAAAGTGATCTCACTCCAAACCCGAAGGTGAGCTGGACTGCTGGAGACGACCAGCCACCTTCTTTCAGTCTACCCCAAAAAACATTTACTTATTGCTGTTACCGAGACCCACACATTTCTTTTATTTATTTATATATTAATTATTCTAATACTTGCAGGCAGACGTCATACAGAGACTCTACATGAGAGTATTACATCTACTGTACGGTTTCAGGCCGGAATGCCATTACCTGGTGAGTATAACAGAAACAAGCCATTCGACTATATATGTGGTGTATTTCTGAGCACTGATGCTGGTGCATACATGTGGAGGTAGATTACTATCTGTAATCTACTATCTAGCTGTAAAATCTGTGGCGGGTGACAGTATTTAAATTTTTGGGGGCTTTTTTTTTTCTTGGCAGGCACCTCTATCTGAAAACATCCAGTGCCCAAGTTTATATGAACATGCCACACCAATTATGAGCGTCTACTTGTCCATGTAAGTGCTCTTTTTTTTCTTTTGTTATAAAATACTGTTAAATATTCTTGGCAAGTTCAGAAAAGAAATTGCAAATAATTTTTGCAATTTCTTAAAGTTTTTTCTGAACTTGCTTCTACATTTGGTACTGATATTAAACTGTAATTAATCCTGGATGAAATAAAAACCACATCAGTCTATATCTTTACCCTGAAGATACAAATGATAAAATAATAATGTTTTTAATGACAACATTGTAGCGGTTTTGGCAACCTTTCATGTCTTTTCATTGTTCAAATGAGTGATAAGTTCTTGCTTTCAGGTGCCAGTTTCTGCCAATGTGTCACGTGTATGACTTTTCACTGAACGACCTGCTCAACCCAAGTGAGTGAAGGGCTTTAAAATTGACATTGCTATCCTAACAGTAATTACATCCTATTATGATGTCCTGTCTGAGTTGAGGCTGAGCGATATGGTAAAATAGATGTCGTTCAGTTTTTGCAAATGTTTTTGCTGCTTGATACAAAAGCAAAAGTCACACTCTTCTTGTTTTCCTTGAAACGTCTACCAGAGACGGATTAATGTTATCCCTGTATTTAATATTGCAGTATATATTACAGAAAGAATAATATTGCATAATTTTCCAATGTCTTGCAGCCCTATTGTTTAACATGATTACTAAATTGATCTAATACAATAACAAATTATATTGCCCATTCCTATCCATAAAACTATACATTTCTGAGCTAGTTATGATTCTGTTAAAATCTCATATCTTTGCAACACTAGTCCTGGGACAGTATGATGATGCTCTTGTCGTTATATCTCAGAAGCTTAACTCGGCTTAGAATAGCAAGCAGTTATAGATCTGAATTCTTGAATTTGATCTTAAATGTAACGTTCTTCTTTGTTGTCTGTAATGTCAAATTTTCTAATCTTGTTTTTTTAATTATTATTATTATTATTATTATTATTACAGAGCCAAAACGCACAATCACCATTCTGAGTGGCATCCAGAACTTTCTCCACTTCAGGAAACAGCGGCTGGAAATATTAGCAGGGCATCAGCAAGCTTTTGTAAGTCTGCTGTAAACATGACTACGCCTTCCTATTAGGCCAGAAATGCTGTAGAATTAATTCACTGCACAACCCACCCCACAATGAAAGCAGCAGTTATTCAGAAATTCAGATGTAACACCCCCTCTCCCACCTCTAATGTCAATCACCCAAGACCTATGTGGAGTCCAGAGTTTGTGTCTTTAGTCTGGCACAGAAGCTGTGAGGCCAGTGTGGCTGACAAGCAGTGGAAGCATAAACCTTGCTAATTATTAATCATTTGCCTCAAACTGAATCCAAGGTCTGTTTTTATTGCATATGATTTACGTTATATGGAAAAAAAGTATTGGGACACCTGCTCATTCATTTGCTTCCGAAATCAAGGGTATTAAAAAGATAAAATTGTGGTGATCTCCTTAATTTTTCCAGAGCTGTAGATGAGTGTGCCTCAGTGTAGTGGTTGTAATGCTGTGTTTTGTGCTTATTTGTAACCGCAGCGGGCAGATATGGATAAACTTCAGGCATGCAATAAAGGAGTTAAGGAAGCTGAGAAGAAGATCGAGAAACTGATGTATGTACTTATCCTCACCCCATAATTGGTATCGGAACAATCAGAAATCAAGACTATTAAATTTGTCTGTTATTGTGTGCTTTAATGTGTTTATTCCCTTGCTTGCTTCAGTTGTTCGGATAATGGTGGTGGTGATGATGATGATGATCTTCCTCTTGCAGGATTATCCCACCAGAGCAGCAAGCAGAAGCTAAGGAACTGGCTGCTGCCCTCAAAGAAGTAAACAGTGCCACCATGCAGGAGTCCCAGGAAGTGGTGAGTGCATTTCCCCATCTTGACCAGAGAATGACCGTGGGGTTATAGGGTCACATTAAGGGTCCGCCTCTCGCTGAAGAGCTTGACGGTCGCTGTCTTTTCTCTTTACAGAGTGCCCTGAATGAACAGGTGGCAGAGTGCAAAACCGAAATTGCGGAAAGGTCACAGAAACTGGTATGTACAGATCAGCTGTAGCGTTTTAACTGTTCAGTAGATAAAGTCATTGCCTTGCTTGCAGCGTGACTGTATGCAAGTACCTGAGACAATGATGTGACGAGTTGGTCTGACCCAGTTCTCGTCCCAGAACTACAGCAAAGCACTTTTGCAACGTCCCAGCAGAATTTACCATTAACATGCACCTCCATCTATAATTGTCTGTGTTCTTTCACAGAGCCAGAGGAAGCTAGAAGTGGCCACGCAGAAGGATGAGATCGGCAAGCTGAAATCACAGATCGTGGAATCCCCTGAAGAAGTCAAGAACGAAATGGAGAAGATGAAGGAGAACATCAAGAACATAAAGAATTCAAAGGTAAATCACTACAGTCGGTGCATCGTGACGTGTCTGATGATCGTGTTTGGGTAAATTTGCTGTTTGGCAATTGTGCCTTATGGTCCAGTGGAGTATATTCAGTAATATCAGAACCATAAAATAAGGGAAAGACAAAATGTACACTATGTGGACTAAAGTATTGGGACACCTGCTCTTTAATTTTTGAAAAAAATATAGTTTTTACCCGCATTTGTTGGAGAAATCGTTTCTACTGTCCGAGGAAGAAGGCTTTCTACTAGATTTTGAAGGAGCACTGCTGTGAGGATTTGGGACAATCGGGAACCAGCAATATCTGAGCTACGGAGGAATGTGGGGCACTGTTTGGAAAGCAACAGGCCGCTGTTGTGTCCCTTTTCTCTGTGCTATAACTGCTTACTAATGATTTCTAAGCTGTTTATGATCTTATGATGAAGCTGTTGGTTAACCTTTTACAAGGGTAGTTATATTATAAAGTGGTATAAAACGTGTTAGACCACATGGCAAGAAGATAAGTAGCGATAAGCATTTACAAGCTTTGAATAATGCTTATATAATATAAATATCTCATACTGATAATGTGCCTGATCAGATAAGACGGCTTTTGCTTTTGTCTGTGTTTTTGGCCTGTTGTTTGTAGAGACCAGCTCCATCACCACTCCAGAGGATATACTTTTCTTTTATTATTTATTTATCTATTTATTTTTGGGCTTTCTATCAATTCCAGAGAACACAGTTCTTCCACAGCTGAATGCTGGGTGGGCTTATATACCCCTCCAGCCCATATCTGGCATTAGGCAGCATGGTGCTAATAATTTATGTTGATCTGATCTAATGCATTGGCAGTACATCTCTACAGGGACCAGACAAGCTGTGTGTATGCAACTTAAAGTAGTTAAAAGCCTTCATTAGAAGGGGTGTCCACAAACATTTGTTTTAATATTTGGTTATGAGTGGTTAATAATTAGGTCACAAATCCTCAAAATTGGGCTTTCTATCAATCCTCCAAGCATTTCCTGAGGAAATGTCAACCTGAAGGCCCTTTACTCCTCCTTCAGAGCCATATCCTGCTCTATTCTCGAGCAGTGCTCAGCAGCTGCTTAGAAAAACAAATGGCTGCTGATTGTTGGGTCAAGATTTGAGGAGTCCAAACTTTTAAAGCTTTGAAATTTACTTCACCTTCCCAACATCATTCCCACACACATTTGAGTGTCATGCAGTACTTAACTGACAGTTCTCTGTCATTACTAGAGAAAGAAAAATAAGGTATTATTTTAAATTGTATATATTTTTTCATGCATGTATGTTTAGGAGCTGGCTGATGAGATGCTGGTAGACCTCCAGATCAAGGTGCAGTGTGCCAGCCAGGGTGAAGCAGACATCCAGGTCATACTGAAACAGCTGCATGACCTGCAGGCAAGCATGTGCAAGACCAACCAACAGAAGGAGGAGGTAAAGTAGTGCACGCATCCTGTCTTACATTAAGCAGAAGTTTTTTGTTCTCATAGAGCAGAAGCAGTGGCGCTCTGACCCCAATAAAGGTGTCTTTAAAGTGGTCCATTAGGGATATCTACCAAAATCCTCAGGAGAATAGACTGGCAGTGTTGCAGTTACTAGCTAGTCTTAGGTCATACCTTGTTTAGTGTCTGTGTTAAAGAAGGGCTTATTGCCTGGATTGCCTTCCTCTAGATAGAGAAATGGGTGGAATATGGTGCTGACACCATAAGCAAACACCAAAGCCAGTGGTATGAATTTGCAGGCTAATTGGATGAAATGCCACAGTTTTATTAGCATTATTTGTGATTCCTACTGGCTTTGGGGCAGACTTTTGATATAGCAACAGATTTTATTAATATCATCATCATTCTTATGTTAACTGCATCATATGACACACATATTTCAAAAACACAGTTTATTCAGTGATTATCCATTAACTAAACTTCTCTTTGGTGGACAGGTCCAGAGCTTGGTGGCTCTCTCTGAGAATCTGCAGAAGGAACTGAAGGCCCTTAGCAATGAAGAAGGCCAGATGAAGAGAGCGCTGGCCATGAAACTAGACAAGGAGTCCAAGCAGCAGATCCGCCGTCAGAAAAAGAAGGAGCTCAAGGACCAGCATGTCCAAAGTATCATTGGGTAAGAAGTGATGCAAATCTGCTTGTAACATCCGAGTCTCTTCTGCCTGCTTGCAGAGCAGTTCAGCATTAACACATGATGTTGGCTACCGTTCACCCGTTCTGCTGTGTGTGGTCTGTTTATTAAAATTTTGTTTGTGCCCAGGCATTATGACAAAATCCATGAGAAACGGGAGGAAATTGTGGAGCGGATAAAACACATTAACTCAGAAACCAGGCAGTTCAAAGAGAAGATGCAGAAGCTGCGAGATACCTGCAACCAGAACAGTGAAAAAGCCCAGGTATAAATGTTAATTAGTACATCTTAAAATATGCTTCCTGTGTGTTGCAAATGTGTATACACACACACACACACACACAGCTTGTCAAGTCCCTGTAGAGAAGTACTGGCAATAGAATAGGACTCTCTGGAGCAGATAAACATCATGAACCTATTGGCACCATGCTGCCTAATGTCCGGTGTGAGCTAGTACAGGGGTATAAAGCCCCCCAGAATTGAGCTGTGGAGCAGTGGAGGAACTGTGTTCTCTGGAATGATGGTGGTGGTAGAGCTTTTGGGGAATTAGGGATGAGGTGGGTTAGTGATCATCTCCTCCAACATCCTGACCTCCCTAACGCTCTTGTTGCTAGTGCAATCAAAGCTTTTTTGAAATTTAGGAGCTTTCTTCCTTGGACAGTTGAGACAGTAGCAGGATCAACTCCTTTTAATACCCTAAATTTCAGAAGAAATGATGAATACTACAGGTGTCCCAGTACTTTTGTCAGTATAGTGAGTTTGCTGCTGCCTATGTAAGGACACTAATGATTTATTAATTTATTTATTTTCTTTATTAAATAGGCCATCTATGATCGACTTCTTACCACGCTGGAGCAGTACCACAAACGCATTGAAAATATAGTGGTGGAGGCGACTGCTGACATGATGAAAATGAAAACTGTGTTTTAGTGTCATTTTTGGAGACTCGCTTCAGGTTTGCCTTCAACCATTTGTAAATATTTACACGGGTGTGTGTGTTTTTGTAAATAATAATAAAATTTCAAATTCAAGTTGAATTCTAATTTCTAATGTCTTGAAAAGTTGACGTATACATTTGCAAGCCATTTGATTATGATGGTTTTTGTAATGCTTTTAAATGGTAGTTTTCTCCTGCAGTACTAAAGGTTGGACCTTAATGTTGGGTACATGTATTTCTCAGAACCCTGTGATTAATTGTGATCCTCATGTGAATAGTTTTTGTATTTGGTATTTGCTACCTTGTAACTTTTTTTAACCTCCATGAGCAAACAAACATACTCACTGTATAAAGTTGCTGTTTCTGAAATGATCCAGAAAACATAGACCATATATACACACGTCAGCCATTCCATTGAAGCTTCTGCTTTTTGGCCAGTGAGGGCCTTCCACTCCACACCACATTCTTGCGTCATGGGGAAAGTGTGTGTGTGTGTACACTATGAGAAGTTCAACAGTACGTTTGCTTGGCTAATCCTTTATTTATCACATGACATCAGCCCTTTCGGTCAGCCCTTGCTGTTGCACTTAGAAATGAATTTTAAATACCAAGGGTGAAGGTCTGCTTTTTCAGAATTTAAAAGAACTTGGTCATCTCAACCATAACCAATGATATGACCATCTTAGGTTGACGTCCATAGCATGTAATGAACATGCAAGTTCCTTTACCTGTGCAGTTATTTCTTCAGAGATGCGAGGTTGTGTTCTGACAGCCTGTATAGTTTCATGAGGAACTACTTTTTTACTTTTGGAAGGCCAATTACCCAGTGCCTGTTCATGTGAAGCCCCCTTATCACTAGTAGGGGCCCCCAACATTTGTGCTGATGTGGACAGTACCTGGTAGCAACCTCTTACAGACGCCATGTTGACCAAAATCGCACAGATTGATTGTGATCTGGTAAGAAGTACAATCAACCCGCCCCTGAAAGTAAGGCCAATTGTGGTCTCTCTGACTACGGATGTCGAGCAGCATGACATGAGATTGAACCAGAACCACTATTAATACATCGAGGCAGCGTTATAATATGCATGATGTCAAAAAAATGTTAGTTTTGACTGTATGGTGGGATATTGATATCTCTGATTTACTTTGAGGGTCTTAGTTGGGGAAAGTGTGTTAAACGAACCCTGCCAAAGCCCTTTTTTTAATGTACTTATCTTTTGTTTCCTGTTTACTTTCTGTTTTGCTGTTTAGCTTCACTTTCGCAATATAAAAGTCTCGTCTGAACAGATTACTCCTCGCCAGGCAGTCTGTCACTGCATCTCAGCTACTTCGCCAGGACAGACTGATCAGTTCTGATCAATACCGGCGTTCCTTTTTGAGAACTGATTCTTGCGTGAAAATATACTAAGTCTTACTACTACTACTAGTTCTAAGTGGTGTTTTTTTTTCTGGGGTATATCACCAATATGTATTTACCTGCAGTATATCTGCTTATTCAGCCTACACTGAAGGTATAAGTGTGAGTGTCTTAAGCTTTGATTGTTCACAATGATCAAAACAGCTCATTTATATTTACAACAAAACAACCGGTTTAGTTAAAATGGTTGTGTAATAATGAGCAATGGCTGTACCACGAAAGTCAAAGTAGTAGTGTAGTAAAAAACATCTAAACCATCTGAAAAACATTTTCCGTCATAAAGAGAAAACACTTAAGAAATTATATGCGTTTATTAGCTACATTTGTTTTAAACATTTTTTTTTAAGTTTGTCTACTGCCAGAACTAATTCTGGACTGTATTCTTCAGCACAGCAGGTTTTATAATATACCTATAACGTCAGCTATGGCCCTTTATTTCTATGACAATTTAGCACATTTTAGACCAATCTGAGAATAAAAACAGTGGTAACAAAAACAGACTCATATTAAAGCAAAAATAGAGCTTAAATATAGAAAAGATCACAAATAAAACTGACAAAATACCTTTAAAATCCTGCATAATTGCATTTGTGTTATGTGAGTAACTAATATTATTGTTGAAATTAATTAAAAAAATATATATATATATCGATATCGGTTTTATATCGATATTAGTTTTTATATTTCCTTTTATCACATCGAAAAAAAATCATATCGCTTACCTCAACTTATGTATTTTAATCCCCACCCGTATTCCGACAAAGCCCGCCTCATTTGCAATACGATTGGCTGTTAAACCGCACAGTACAACTCAGTATCCAATCAACGCTGGAGCCCGAGCTCATTCCGAGGCAGAAGGGGCGGGGCGTGCCGGAATACGGGTGGGAATTGAAACAACGCCAGAGGCACTGTGGCGGTTGGGCGTGGGATCCTTCTCATGTTACATTAGCAGGCGCTGCGTTCGCCCAACTTACTCTCGAAGCTGAAGGGAAGACCTCGCCTCACGTCCAGCCATGGCGACAACTCTCCCTGTCCTTCTGCTTTTCGCTGGGCTTTTGTTCTCCCCTGCGGCTGCTGGTAAGTGTGAGGGGGTTAAGGAGTCAGTCCGGGTGTTTTGCTGAGGTCGACGTAGAGATAACGTTCGCTGGTCTCGCAGTTCAAAACACAACGTTGGTCCAACAAAGCCACGGCTGTAGAGCCCGAGGTGCTGCAGATCAGACGGTAAACTGACAGTATGGCTGGCTGGGCTGTGTTTTCTGTTTGGGTAATTCACTGTACAGCCAGGTTCGCTGCAGATGTTCGGGGTGTTTTGGTGTTTTGGTGTTTGTGGGCTTTTCTTGTCTCCTGGTGTTCGCCATGCTCTCCAGCTTTCTAAAGCTAAATATAGACCACGTCTCCTCCTTTAACAGGGAATAGACCCTAGAAATCATCACATATCATATTGGCTTCAGTTAATTATGTTTAAAACCTTATTTTAAATGAGACAGAACCTGTCTGAAATAGGACTTGGCACTAGTAACTCTGTCATCCTGAAGGTAAACACTCTAGGTTCCTCCTAAATATAGAAGTATACACATATAGACTACTTTTAACTGTGTTTTTATTAAATATAGGTCTATATATATAATAAAACTAATCAAATTTTACATTAGCTCCACTTAATCATGTTAAAAAAACTATTAACTAACCTGTCTGAACTTAAGTAACACTCATTTCCTAAAGTAACACTCTATATATATATAACATAGCTATAGGATACTCTATATGTTATCCTCTATATACATATATGCTACTTTTAACAGTGTTTTATTAAATATAGGCCTATATATAATAATAAAACAAGTCATATTTCGCATTTTCTTCAGTTAATCATGTTAAAAACTATTTTACATTAGACCAAACCTGTCTGAAATAGCCAAAAGTTTTAATACTCATTTCTTAACTCTGTCATCCTAATGGTAAACACTCTTGGTTTCTCCTAAATATAGAAGTATACACATATAGACTACTTTTAACTGTGTTTTTATTAAATATAGGTCTATATATATAATAAAACTAATCAAATTTTACATTAGCTCCACTTAATCATGTTAAAAAAACTATTAACTAACCTGTCTGAACTTAAGTAACACTCATTTCTTAAAGTAACACTCTATATATAACATATAGGATACTCTATATGTTATCCTCTATATACATATATGCTACTTTTAACAGTGTTTTATTAGGGAAAGGCCTATAGATAATAATGCAACTAATCACATTTCACATTTGCTCCAGTTAATCATGTTAACCCTATTTTAAATTACACCAAAACTGTCTGTACCTAAATAATAGTCAGTTATGTAGGTAACACTCCTGAGATAAACACTCTTGGTTCCTCCTAAATATAGGAGTAAATAAATCTAGACTATTTTAAACTGTGTTTTATTTGGGGAAAGGCCTTGGGAATAATAAAACTAATCATGTTTTATATTGGCTCCAGTTAATCATGTAAACCTGGTTTAAGCAGCTCAGAACAGTCAGTACTTTGGTAATACCCATTATTCACAGTAGTAATAACTCATACTCATACTTGAGTAAATGTTTTTTTGTATTTTACTTTTTAAAAGTAAGAGCAAAATCTATTATATTAAAATAAACTCTAATAAGTGCATATTGTCACTGTTCAATGAAAAACCTGTATCTCCAATATGGTCACTTTGCAGGGGAAGGCAAAACTGTACCCAATCTTGAATGGAAATGATAAAATAGTTTATTCCAGGTAGTTTAGAGCATTTCTATTGGTTTATTCATCCAGAATTATTTACTAAGTGTACAGAAGCAGCTACAGGATTCAAAAAACATGGAGAAAACTAAAGAAACGGACAAAAATGAAGATGCATGTTTTTCATTGGACAGCAGCGATATTTAGGAAAAACTTTCAAATATTTAATAAAAGTTTTTAAATAATCTCTTAAGAAAGTTTCAGATATTTTAAAATATATTGTTATAACATTGTTTGTGGTTTTCTTCTGGCTGTTTGTAAACAAAGCTTTTAATACTGCATTTTACAGCTTATCATAAACAACGCCAGAGACTTACCATTATTCGGTTTACAAGAACTAGGTTTTTGTAGAAGATAGTGTTTGGAACTAAGCCTAATTTAACAAATGTTTAAGTATGTTGGAACAGTCAGTACTTAAATAATACTTAAGTACTTAATACTTAACTTCTTTTATTTGCTACTGGACAAAAGTCAGAGCTCAAAAACCTTTAGTACTTGAGAAACGTCTTGAGGAACCTACAGAGCTTCAGTGGAATCTAGTGAACTTTGAGGCCTATATCCAGCATCAGCGTAGTAACTGTGCCTTTTTAGGCTCTAGCCTTCTGTTTTTGATCTTTTTGGGAAAAACAGAATACTAAACCCATAAAATAGTCCAGTATCACAATATTTTACAGCTAAATCAGGTTATAGTTAGTGTTGAATTAATATTAAAGAAGGTGGTAAGATCAGTCCTACTAAATGAATGTCAGAATGCCTGACAAACCTGATCTTGCTTGTTGTGATTGGACGGTTGTTCCTCTTTCTTCACTTATAGACTTTTACTAATACCAGCTACATTTCTAGAAGTGAAACAGACTGTTTCTATACAGCGTTTATTTATTTTAAACCACTCGCCCTTTATTTAGCACCTTGCAGTTGACCGTCAGGATGTTGGATATTATGAGTAAAAAAAAACCCTGAGCAAAGTAACATCAGTGCGTCGGTATGATGGTATAAAAGCAGAGCAGTACACAACATAACACAATGACATTAAGCCCAAAAAAGGAGTAGATACCATTAGTAACTGCCTGGTAATGAAAGTGAGAGAAGTAGTAACAGTGTTATTTGGAAAGTACAAATCCATTAAATCATGTAATTTAAATAATATTTATACTTAAATAAAGGTAACTAGACCTGACTGCTTTTGTGCACAATTTCTAACCTTTTTTTGGGGCCAGCAAAAGGTCTGTGTCTTACTTTCATTTCCTATGAGTGGTCTAAGTTGTCTATGCTTGGTGAAGGGAGGTGGTTATTTACACTACACTCATTTAATAATCCTTTATCTGGTCTGAGTCTATAAGGCATAAGTGTTTAGATTTGTAGTCTGTTTATTTGACTCATTAATAATAACATTATGATGATTATTATTATTATGATGATTATTAATATTATTATTATTATTATTATTATTATTAATGGCAGTAGTGGAACCCTTTTTTTGCTGCTATTCAGAATCACTTTTAACTGTTCTATAAAGTGTGCTGCCAACCAGTATGTATGTATGTATGTTTTTATGCAAATGGTCACATTCTGATTTGTTCTATTCGAATCAAATTGATCTGAACTGAATGAATTCTTGTCTTTGTAGATGACGACTGTAAGAGCTACATCACCAGCAGTGGCACCTACAAGTCGTCCCAGGATTGCTCTTTTCTGCAGTTCTGTTGTGGTAGCTGTGATGAGAGATACTGCTGTTCTGACTTTCGGAAACAACTGAATGACGACTACTGCGTCTTGTAAGACATTTTAAGCATTTTGTTTTAACAAAACTTTTAATTTTGTCAGTGGTGTCAGGTTTTGTGCTTTGATGTGTTGCTCACATATCACAGTACTGTCCAGATACATCACAGTATCAAATATTATAAGTTCTCGAACTAATTGAACTGAACTAATACCTAGTATATACATCAGTTTCTTTTGGCAAAATATTCCTAAATTTGTAACAAAGATTTACTCAATTATACATTTTTTTTAATAATAAATTCCCCAAAACTCAAAGGTAATTAAAAGAGATTAAAAGGTTAGGAAATGAATGACAGGCCTTTTTTTTGCTCTTCATTATTTTGTCCACGACTCCTCCAGTTAGGTCTAGGTAGCGTGGGCAGTAGCACGAGTTTTGTGGCCCCTATGAGAAACTGGTTAGCATGTTCTCCACCACACAGGCTTGCAGAGCACAGTTCCCTCTGTTGTTTCCTGTAGATCAGTCTTGGTGGTCTTGCATAATCTGCTCTTTTGTTTTTTTCTTCTGTGAATTTGAGCACCACTTTTAAACTAGTATTTCAGGTAAAAATAAAAAGCCACATCGTGATGATACAAGAGTTTCCTTGAGCAGACGAATAAGTTTTGTTTCCTTAAAGATCATTTTTGTAAAAGAGATGGGCATGAGGAAGCTTTTAAAGGTTTACAGGATTGTATGTGAAGGTTCTTAACCAGTTCAAAGGATCTTCACACTTGCATATCTTTCACAAAAATGGTGGCATTCTGTGGCATGGCTTAAAGAACTCCTAGTAGCACCTTTATTTTTAAGAGTCTATGTGCAGAACCATCCTTTCCCAAATTTAAATAACCCATGACTCCACCCACTCATTAGTACTCTTCCCCTACAACATGTACTGCTGTCTGACACATGCCTCCTCCGACACATGCAGAACCAGCCACCGCCACTTTTCAGAGTTGGGTCAAACACTTTGATACCCAGCTCAGCGTTGGTTGCACGGTGATGCTGCATTGATGGCAGGCTGCTAGCAGATGCTTGTGCCGGCCAGCATCACATTGTAGTGATGTGGGGAGAGAGCGCGAGTCATCTACCCACCCAGAGAGAGCAAGGCCAGTTGTGCTCTCTCTGGCTCCAGCTACTGATGGCACGCAACATGGAGCCAAACTTCTTATTCCAGAGCCAAATATAAAACCATCATAAAGGATTGGCAGGGGATGATTGATGATAGAACTTTTAACAATCAAACACTTGTGGGCAGTGGTGGCTCAGCGGTTAGAGCGCCGGGATATCGATAACAGGGTTGTGGGTTCGATTCCCGGGCTCGGCAAGCTGCCACTGTTGGGCCCTTGAGCAAGGCCCTTTACCCTCTCTGCTTCCCGGGCGCTGGAGTTGGCTGCCCACCGCTCTGGGTGTGTGTGTGTGTGTACTCACTGCCCCTAACACGTGTGTGTGTGAGTGTGTGTTCACTACCAGATGGGTTAAATGCCCATTAAAGTCCACACTGTACAGTGACAATTACGTGCACCTTTACCTTTACTTCTTTGAACAGACCAACGAATTGTATGTTGTAGAGTTGTAGCGTTTTCTCGCTCAGTTTCTTAAAATGCTGTCAATTTCACCAGTGACCCAGAATAGTAGTGTTGAATTAGTTCCCATAAAACATTCCTTAAAACAAGAGCAGGCATGCACATAAACACCTCCAATTATTCAGAGATTGGCATGTGATGTTGCTGCCATTCCAGAGTTTTCGATAACGAAACCAAGTCCCAGCCCTGATCCTGGAGATCCCCCTGCCCGTGCACATTTATTGTTTTTCCGGATCCCAACAAGCCTGATCCAACTAATCTATTACATAACAAGGCCTTCCTGAGCTGGAAATCAGGAAAACACTGAAACGTGCAGGGTGTGAAGTTCTCTAGGACCAAATGCGTGTTGGAAGCAAAGTCTTGCCCGTTTGGTCCGATCTCTCAGAAGAGCTGCTGTAGCACATAAAAAATAAAAAAAAAACTACAGAAAAAGTTACTGCTGGCTATGTCTCATGGAGTCCAGACCTCTATGGGTCAGAGCTGTTTTGGTAGCACCTGGAGGGACCTATGCAGTATTAGGCAGGTGGTTTTAATGTCCTGGCTGATCATTGTATGCCCATCCAATAATACAAAAATACAAAATATCAAACATGTAAGTAAATATTGTGTAGATCCATGAATCTCAAAGTGGGGTTGAGGGACCCCCAGGAGTCTCGGACTGGGTCTGAGCCAGTATAAACTTGCCAAAAGAAAAAGAGCCACGAAAGAACTGAAAGTACAATTTTAACTCAATAAACTCTGGTTTTAGTGAAAACAGAGACAGTAGAACTGTATCCTTTCTCAAGGTTCCAGCAAACAAGACCGTGAATCTTGCCAAAGCTACAGAATGAGCAGAACCATCTCCAGAGGCAAATGAACGGCAGGTCTGGACTCTGTTAGTAGCTGAGCAGATTGATAAAAGCTATAAGCCGCTCATCACTGGACAAGAACTAGCAGTCCATATTTGCCTGGATTACCTAAACTTTTACAGTCCCTTTAAAAAGGTATTCACCCCCTTGGATGTTGTCCCAAATTAACAGAGGTCCAGGCAGTTGCTAGTAGTCTCACAGTCTCACAGTTAGTGGGTTGGAGATCACCTGAGTGTATGTGAGTGATTGTAGAAGGTGAAGACACCTGTCTGGAAGGTCCGGTCACTGGTTAATCAGCATTCCTGACCACAGATGAAGCCACAGTGAAGACTCACAGTGAGAAAAGCGTACTGAGGAGTATCAGTCAGGGGATGGATACAAGCAAATTCCATCCAGAAATCCATCATTAAGGAATGGAAGGAATATGGCACTTGTGAAAATATGCCATACTGAGTGACTGAGCTTCCACCATTCACCACCGCCG
This sequence comes from Salminus brasiliensis, assembly GCF_030463535.1. NCBI lineage: Eukaryota > Metazoa > Chordata > Actinopteri > Characiformes > Bryconidae > Salminus > Salminus brasiliensis. The sequence continues at coordinate 2,441,140 of NC_132898.1, forward strand.
ATGGCCAAAAAGCTCCATTTCAGTCTCATCAGCCCAAAGAACCTCCTTCCAGTTTACCCTGGAGTCTCCCACAGGCCTTTGCGTGAACTGTAGAGGAGATGTAGGTCTCTTTTCTGCTCTCCTAGGAAGCTCTGGACTGGTAAAGAACCCAGGCAACAGCTGTCGTATGCAGATTCTCTCTCAACTCAGCTGCTGAAGCTTTTATCATGTGAGCAGGAAACTGATTAAAAATACGATACGAGACCATTGGTAGCTGTTCTCTGCTCTTTTTTTTTTGTAGAGGGAGCTGAAGGATTTTAAGGAAACCAGTCACAACACTACTACTGTACTTGTACACCAGTCATCCATAACATTAGAACCACCTGCCTAATATTGCAGCAGGCCCCCTTATGCATCCAAAACAGCTCTGACCCCTCGAGGCAGACTCCACAAAAGCTCTGAAGGTGTCCTGTGGTATCTGTCCTGTCCTGTAAATTGCCTCTTTCAGCATCAGTGAGGCCTTGGGCGCCCATGTCACCAGCACTTTTGGTAGGTACTGACCATTGCATCTAGGGATACTCCACAAGACCTGCCTGATGTTTTGGGGACACTCTGACCCAGTGGTTTAGAACATCTAATGAACTCTTGGTTTTGGTTTGGTCCAGTTTCTTAGACTGAAAGTGAGTGTGTTCTTGTAAACACAGCCTTAGGCTCAGTACCACACCGTGCTACCTCAACCTCCGGTCTCTCTGATGACCAGCTTTTATCTGTACAGCTAGTGGAACCCTGGTCAGTGTCGAGAATAGCTCCCTCAGTCTCCTTCTCATTACGTCCTTCTCATTTCCGTTATTGACAGGATCGTTTATTTAATGTGCAGCAGTGAGTGGTCTGGCTTTTTTTTTTTTAACAATGGTTTTCAGGCTATGTCCATATGTTTGTGGACACCCCTTCCAAAGAATGCATTCAGCTACTTTAGGTTGCACAGATGTGCAAATGCACACACACAGCTTGTATAGTCCCTGTAGAGAAGGACTGCCAAAAAATAGGACTCTCTGGAACCTATTGGCACCATGCTGCCTAATGCCAGGTGTGGGCTAGAGGGGGTGTAAAGCCCCCCAGCATTGAGCTGTGGAGCAGTGGAAGTACTGTGTTCTCTGGGATGATGGATGGTTGTGCCCTATCCAGTACTTTTAGGATAAGTTGGGGATTCATTTAGGTGTGTGGTGATCATCCAGCCAACACTCTGACCTTACTAGCATTCATGTTGCTGAATGCAATCAAACCTCACAGCAATGCCTTCTTCCCTGGACAGTACAGGTAACAAAAGCAGAATCAACTTTTTAATACCCTTAATGTCAGAAGAACATTGAACGAATGAGCAGGTGTCCCAATACTTTTGTCCATGTAGCACAGAGATGATTATACGTTCAAGACCTTTCCTGGCTGTTAAATCTCCCTTTAGTGGTGCAACAGTGTGGTTTACTCAAATGGTAATAATGGCTTACAGGCCGTATGATGACGCCATCAGGACATTTCCTCAAAAAACAACTGCAGAACCTCACCCAGCTGCATCCAAGCGCATGACTTTTGTGTCCTGCCAGTCCGACATGTTCTCTCTCCAGTTTCGTTGCCCTGCACGGTTTAGTTATTCCTGACTTAATGCGCCCGATTAAGCTCAAGGAGTTGATAATTAGCTGATAAGGACTGAAGACCACAGAAGGCCTGAACCTGGAGTGGACTGCAGCAGTGGAGTTGGGAAACACTGAGCTAATATTTCACAAAAGCTAGTGCTGGTTAGTGCTGTTAGTGCTGGCTGACTCTGTGGGCCGAGCTCTAGCTCTAGCCTGAATCATTATTATTAAATAATTTAGTGGAACGAGTATTATGGTCTGTCTTGTTTTCTGTTGTGTTTTCTCAAAAAGGCCTCAGGTTATAAGATTATCCTTTTTTTTTTTTTTTTTTTGGCTTGGTCAGAAAGTTTGCATAAGCATATGAACAACATATGTCCAAATGTTTGTGGACACCCCTTCTAATGAATGCATTCAGCTACTTTAAGTTGCACCCATTGCTGACACAGATGTGCAAATGCACACACACACACAGCTTTCTAGTCTCTGTAGAGAAGAAGAACTGCCAATAGAATAATAGGACTCTCTGGAGCAGATCAACTTCATGACCCTATTGGCACCATGCTGCCTACTGCCAGGCGTGGGCTAGTAGAGGGGTATAAAGCCCCCCCGGCATTAAGGAGCTGTGGAGCAGTGGAGGAACTGTGTTCTCTGGAATGATGGTGGTGGAGCTCCATCCAGTACATTTGTTTGGGATGAGGTGGGGAGTTAGGAATGATGTGGGTGGTAATCAATCATCCAGCATCCTGACCTCTCTAACACTGGTCTCGCTGATATTGTGGATCTTATCTTCTCTCTGTCTTCACTTGTGCTTGTGGTTATTTACTGGGAAGATGATGGCAGCATTACAGAGTCTGTTCCCTTGAGGTATAAATAGTCTGTCATATTGTCTGATGGAGCCGTTACAGGAATGTGAACCATCTGTGGTTCCACCACCTAGTAGAACTCCCACCGTTCCACTAAACTGTTCCGTTTCCAACCGTTGGCTGGCTGGGTGAGTGAGTGACTGACTGATTGATTGGCTGGGGGAGTGACTGACTGGCTGGGTGAGTGAGTGACTGACTGGCTGATTGGCTCTGGGAGTGACTGACTGGCTGGGTGAGTGAGTGACTGACTGACTGATTGGCTGGGGGAGTGACTGACTGGCTGATTGGCTCTGGGAGTGACTGACTGGCTGGGTGAGTGAGTGACTGGCTGGGTGAGTGACTGATTGGCTGGGTGAGTGAGTGACTGACTGATTGGCTGGGGGAGTGACTGACTGGCTGGGGGAGTGACTGACTGACTGATTGGCTGGGTGACTGACTGATTGGCTGGGGGAGTGAGTGACTGACTGATTGGCTGGGGGAGTGACTGACTGATTGGAGGGGGGAAGTGACTGACTGACTGACTGGCTGGGGGAAGTGACTGACTGACTGACTGGCTGTGGGAGTGACTGACTGACTGGCTGGGGGAGTGACTGACTGGCTGGGGGAGTGACTGACTGACTGACTGGCTGGGGGAGTGAGTAACTGACTGCCTGGCTGGGTGTCTGGCTGGGTTTTCTGGTACTGGCGGTCTGAGGAAACAAACCTCAACACAAAGCTAACATGTGTCTGAGCTGCTGAGAGGAGCTGTAATCTTATGTAATCTTAAGTGAAATATGACTGTAAAGGGAAGTGGTGCCAGCCTCGCCCAGCATCGCAACAGCCACAACCTAACTGACAACCTGGCCGACAACCTTCACATCTAAACACTAGTAAATATGGGGTCTACATCTTAAGGCTCACAGGAAAGTCACAGGAAATGCTACATATTGTTAAAATGCCACTGATGATCCTATGCAGCCAATGGCAGTCCAGCAAAACTAGGTTCCTCTTGTTATTGTATATCCGTTATATCCATATGCTGCAGCCCTGTGATGAACCCAGTCTCTGATCCTTGTTGTTTTGTTGTTGTTTTCCAGCGGCAACACGAAGATCAACTCCCTCGCCATTGGCTCCGTCATAGGGAGCGTGATCTTCATGATCGTCCTGTTCGTGGTCTGCTGTGTGTGCCCATGCTGCTGCTTGTACAAAATGTGCAGGAAACCCAGGCGTAAGTCTACGCTTTTGTGCGTTACAGTCGAATGTTTGCTGTGCTAATTGAAGGCAGAAGCTCTTGAATCAGTCCCCAGACTCGCCGGATATTTCCCCAACACACTTGAGCAGGATGAGAGTCCTTGCAGCTGTTGGGTATCTGCTGGGAGTGTGCTGGGAGCTGGAAATGAACCATTAAATGAAATTGTACAGGCTGCCTGAGGACTGGTGCAGGAAAACACAATGCATGTTACAAATGAACAGGTTGGAGTCATGTGTGTTAATCAGTGTTGTATAGAGTTTTATTTCATATACAGAAACTTAGTGTAGTTTATATATAAGCTATATACAATAGGCAAGGTAAATATTATAAGATAGATTATTGTAGATGGTTTATTCAGTATTTCAGGTAGGAGGACAAGTAGAAGTTTGATAAGTACAGTAAATTACAGTAAATCTGTATTATATGTATACAGTGATTTCTATTTGATCTTATTTATATTTATACTTATATTTATTTATCAATTTTCTCTGACATTTGGGACAGTCTGGATATTCATTTTATTATAACTTCATTTGTGAAATTTATTTAAATTTTATTTAATTTTAAATAATTTACAGCTTGCTCATCACTCAGTTTTCACTTTTTCTGTTTTCCTAAAACTTATTTGATGAGCATATTAGTAACTGTAATATATATGAGTAACTGTAATATTTAATTTGCAACTATAATACATTAATATAATACAATAATAACAATACATTAGTATTATTTTGGAAATTAGGTCATTTAATAAAAAAAAAATTACATAATTAAGTAATTATTTACAATTAATTCTTGTATAATTATATTTTTAATAGAACGGAACTTTTTTGATTTTCAAAAAAATAATAATTTAATTTATTTTAAAATGTCCTGCCAATTAATTTCTGATCAGGAATTTCTTAAATTTAATATTCTGTTGTGTAACATTCAATCAAATTCACATTGCTGTAAAAAACAAAACAAAACAATGACTCTGAGGTGGGTTCCCCGCGCCTCCTTCCTCTCCTTCCTGCCAAAACGTGCTGCAGTTGTGCAGAAGCATGTGAGCGTTCACTCATTTAAAAATAAGCTTATTTTAAAACTAATCTCAGGAGATTAAACGTCAGAATTAGTTTAATATTTCGGTTTCCAGCTTGCTGATGAATTTGGTCCCCACTCTGAGCTCTGAATGTTCGCATAAGCCTTTTTAGGGCCAGTACTGATGACCGCTGAGTAGTCTTTTAATGCTACAGTACTGTAACTGCAGTGTACTTGTACAATGAAAAAATGACAGATGCTTTTAGCTGTTTTTATTATTTCATCTTAAATTAATAAAATGGTAAATTGTAATAATACTTTTATTACTAATTTAAAATATTTGGTACAGTTTAACTTTAAATCATTGCTGTCGTGCTTTTGGACGCCTTCTACAGTTCTTTGGTTTGGCCCTACAGCTTATCTTGTGGGCTGGCTGGAATTTTGCCTGAACTTGGGGTAAAGCAGTATGCTGGGGGACTCTCCACCCAGCCTGACTCACATTTTCCAACAGCATTTGAAGGAGTTGTTGCAGAGATGTCATGCAGGAAGTGGTCACAGACTTTGTTATTAAAAAAAAAAAGTCACACTGGGGGCTTCTGACGATGAGACAGTGGGTGTCTGTTGTCTGTGAATGTTGTCTTCGTTTATCAGTTTTTCTGCAGCTTCCGTCGTCAGCCTCATTGTGTTTTCATTGTCTCGGCTGAATCCCCATTCTACACTTTCCTTTCCTTTTTAATCTACAGCCTAGAATTAAAGGCTGTTTTTGTTGCTGTGGCTTTAAACTGATGTATGTAAATGACAGCCATGCTGATTGGCTGAGTGGGCGGGGCTGAACTGTCTAAACAGGTGATGTAGGCAGGTTTTATGTGATGGGATAATTTAGCAGCTTAATATCCGTATATGTTTTGTTTAACAGCTTATTTATTTAAAAAAAATAGTGAAATAATTTTAATTTCACTTATTTATTGATTTCATTATTTGACTAATTTTTATGTTTCTAATAATTTAAATTAGATTTTTGCTTTTAAATGTAACTATGATTGTCTGTAGTGTTTGCTTTACATCTGTTATGTTATATAATGGAAATATCATATTTAATGTATTGGCTAAGCTGCATTGTTAAATGACGGTCACCCTCAATGACCTCAGAGTTGAAATGGAGCATGATCAATAATTGGCTGGAAGATGGGCTTGCATGTCTGATACCAAGACATCATGCATTTTAAATGATCTTACACTTCCATCATTGCTTCAAGGTGAACTATTTGCAAGTTGTGAGGCAGCATACCTGAGAGGGTGGTTCCACTTTGGTAGTGTTTTGCTTTGGGTTTGGTTTCATTTTTAGTTTGTTTATATTTTGGCCTCTCTTGTGTATTTTTAACCTCAACCAAAGAGTATTTAGCTTTCTCACTGTGTAGGAAATGTAATGTAAAACACACCTTTTCCACACTTTAATACACACTTACTGTCTGTTTTCTAACTTTTACATCTTGGGGAAAATCATCCAGTCGTTAAATATTAAGTCTGGGCTTTGTTCACACAGCGGTGGTCACATCTACCACTCACACGACAGTGATAAGCAGCCAGTATCCCCAGCAGCCCACCAACCCTGGGCCTCAGTACACCAGCCCAGCATACCAGCATGTTCCAGCTCAGCCTGGGTACAGCGCTCAGCCTGGGTACAGCGCTCAGCCTGGGTACAGCGCTCAGCCTGGGTACAAAGGGCAGCCCATGCCCGCTGCACCATATCAGGGACAGCCTTATGCACCAGGACCCCCTCCTCCATACCATGAGAGTGGTAAGAACTAATAAGAACCTCTTTCTACCATGTTTGTGCCACATTCGTACCTATTACCTATTACTGCAGATTTAAAGATCATGAAAGTCAGTGGACAGGGGCTTTAACACGTGTTCATCCCAGGCGTGGTTCATCAGCCAAGACCTGTTTAGTGTCTGAGGTCAAATTGCATGTAGTTCAAGTTTCAGCATATTTTAATACACACTCACAATATCGCTGCTGTCCAATGAAAAACGTCTCTCTATTTTTGATTGTTTTTGGTTTTCTCCCTGGTTTGAACCCTGTAGCTGCTTCATTATACTGTGTAAATAATTCTGGATGAATAGACCAATAGAAATGCTCTAAATTACCTGGAATAAACACTTATTCTGCATTAACTCTGACTACATGTCAAAAGCATGTAAAGTCACCATTTTGTAGATACATGTTTTTTATTGGACAGCGACTAATATATATATGTGTGTGTGTGTGTGTGTGTGTGTGTGTGTGTGTGTATATATGTATATATGTGAATATATATAAAATCACACACACTCTGGATTTAATTTATTTATGCCAAAGTCAGCTTTATTGCAATATGTACATACACAGGATTAAAACTGCATTACTCTCAAACCCATGGTGCAACAATAAACATCAAACATATAAATAAATATTAAGTATAAAAAATTGTGTATATATCCTCTACAGTTTGCAGAAAAATGCCACAATTGAGTTTATGTCCTGCATAAGATTTGTTTATTTATCTTCACTTCAAAAATCAAGCAAAATGTCATTTAAACAAAGTTGCCCATACATTTGCATGTGCCTTTCAATAAGCTTATGGACAGGCACATGCAAATGTTTGGGCAACTTTGTTTAAATGACATATTTTGCTTGATTTTTGAAGTGAAGATAAATAAACAAATCTGATGACTTTAGTACAAAACTAAAAAGGCAAACTTCAGACACTGAACCCGTCAAAAAACTGCGCTCTGTTTGAGGTGACATTGTGAACAGCTTTAGTTTTAATTGCATTAATACTGCATTACTACATTTACTCTGGGTTTTTACTCCTGGTGTTATTCTGAGACTGTGTGTTTGGTTTAGTTTGTAGTTTAAAGGTTAAAAATCCTCTTTCTATTAAAACTTTCAGCTTTAACAGCTGATTAGCTGAAGCCTGTTTGAGTGAAAACACTGCTGGACATTATTATGGAAACAGGAACTGTGATCAGACTAGCTTTTCCAGGACCTAGTCTAATACTTCTCCTTGCTACCCTGTGATTAGTGCTCGTTTTGTTTGTGTTTATTTCATTAATTATTTATTACTGGAAAATGGAAACCATGACGGATGGATATGAAGTAAAAAAGCTGAAGAAAACGAAGCTGAGTTTTAGAGTATTACTGCCCTGCATAGTCTAATACTTCTCCGGCTCTAATGGTGCATTAGGGCGATCCTCGATAACTCAAAGTTGGACTGATCAGTTTACAAACATCGTATTGTCTTAATGTTTTATTTATCAGGAACTACGTTCAACATGAAAAGAGCCAGAATGGGATACTGCAAGTGATTTCTGCAGTGTTTATCAGCGCTGTACTAAGCGTTATAGCTGCTATATCTGTAATACCTTGGCCTTATGTTACTTCTACTTTAATTCAGCCAGAGCCTTTAGCTAACATTCAGACGTGCTCTTTTTCAGCTAGTATTAAATCTAGACTACCTGCTGGAAGTACAAATCTAACAAATCTAACAAGGTAGAAGATTTGGTTGATAAACAGGAAGATACAGTGCCTATGATTACAGCCCCGGTCATTTGTAGGGAAATGACCAATCTTAAATTAAGAAAGTAAGAAGGGTAAGGGGGCAGGTGACTGGTCACTATCAGGACAATGAGGTTCATTCCGTTTCATTCTGTTAACCCTGGGAAACCTTTAACACTGATATTTACAACTTTGTCAGCCATCTGAGTCCTACTTCCTTGTGGTGAACTCATAAATTCACGTTTTCAAGCCCTGTCCAAATGCACCACTACAGCCCAGGAAAGGCTTCTAATAAGCAGCTTAGTCGAATCAGGCATATGGTGATCAGGGTGAGGCAGGGCTCTCTTTTTAAAACATTTTTTATATATAAATGATGTTCGTTATGTCCTAACCATGTGCTTGTTTCCTCCACTGTGGGCCCAGGATATCCTGCGCCGTATAGCCAGGCTGCGTTTGATGGTGGCCATCCTCCATATCCCCTCCAGCCACCCACCCAGCCAGGCTACGCTCACCCACCCCCAACAACAGACTACGGTGCAGCTCAGCCTCCCTACAACCCTGCCTATGTGGAACCACCAAAGACCGGATACTAAACCACAAGCATCTGACAGCAGCCTCTGCTGGATTACATACGCCTACATACTTCCACTCTGGGTTTGCTTAAAGAATTCCTATATGTTCTATATTTACCTGGGACAGCCTCGAGTACACGCCGAGGTGGTGTTTTTCCCCTTTTTCCTTTTTTTCCCCTCTATTCCCAACTCCAACCCCCGGCCACTCACCTTCCTTTTTGTGGTCCGGTGCTATTTAAGACATTCTTTTTACGCTCCACAGTAAATCTGTCCACGACTCCAAGCCATATTTTGACTTTTTTGTTGTTATTTGGGAGAAAAAAAGGGAATGTGTGTTTGTGTACACTGTTTTTATTTTGTTGCTGTTGTTTGTTCAAATCATTTTTAAGCAGAAATCAGCTTTCCCAGAAGAAATCTGCACAGTTACAATGTTCATACGATTGTCCAATGTTGAAATATCTCCACTTCCATGTAATAATCTTGTAATTTTGTCATTTCCAAAATTACGAAACCTTCAAAACATTCACTGGAAGTCAGTGTGAGCTGCTATTCCAAGTTATTTTGGATTCCGAGCATTTCTATTGGTCATCATGAAATTCAGACACAATGTCAAGAACAGCTGCCAGATTCGAATTATGTCAAAAAAAGTGGAAAATTAAGTTTGTTTGTTTGTTTTTTTGCAGTGTTCATTCTAGGCTGTGCCAATGTTGGTTCTCTTAGAGCCCCTCAGCTCTAAGTAGCTACAGACACAGGGCTCCTGTAGAGCGATCTGTGATCCAAGACAGAAACGATGCACCGCGTCGCCCTGTTCAGCGTTTGAGACGTCTCTGTTGCCTTGAAAAGTGAGCGACTTCACTACTGTGTTCGGAGCGAACCATTCCCAACGCAGCGCTGGTCCGTTAGTGTCCTCCTCCAAGCGTGTTTGAGCCACCCAGCCCTCGCGTCGGGCCGCTGTTCTGAAATTCCTTCCTACCGCCGTATAATCCAGTAGTTAGTGGGCAGGCATGTGCATGCTTATCTTGTGCTCAGGCTTGCTTGGCTAATCGCTACGGCTAAGCTGTTGACGTCGTGTGTTTTTATGGTCGTGTTCAATATTTCTGTTGAAGTTACCAGGTGTTGCTTTAGGAACAAGGTTTAGATGCATTTATTTCCGGGTGTGGTTTTGATTCTACTGAATTCGGAGGTGAGGAAATGGTGGTAGCAGCAGCTTCATGTGCAATTCTGAACAAATGTGATGGGTGGAAGCAGAAAGGAAAGTTTTTGAGACTTTCCTGCAACTCAGATTAGAATAAACTAGCAGAAATGTTGAGAATTAGGTCTTGATTAGACCAGTTCTTCTGCACCCTGTGCCTCAAAAACCCTTGCAGTTTCAAAACCTCTGCTTTCTGACGACCCGCAGAGTTGGTAAAAATCTGGTTAATCAGGGGCTGGATTCACAAAAATCTCAGAAAAGCTGTTTTTTTTTACTTGCTTAAGAAAAAGATACATTTAAGATAAATTCTCATTTTTCAGAAAACTTTAAGAATTTTAAACATTTTCAAAATTGTCTTCATGACATTTTATTTTTGAAATAACTCTAAGAACAATTGGCAAACGTTGTTCTCCTGTAGACGCTAATAGTACTTTAATCAATCTCCATATTTAATGCTGTTTTATTAGACATTAATTCTAGTCTACTAAACTTTTACCTTCTGAACTTGCTGCCATAAGGTTAAGAAAATACTTAAGATATTTATTTAGGAGAATACCAATTATTCTTAGAATTTCTTCAGAAAAATCTGAAAAATATTTGCGTAGAAAAGCAATTTCTTAATTTTAATCTTCAGCACAAAGTTCAAACATAAAGCTCATCTAAGAGAAATTTCTTTCTTAAAGCACTTTTGTGAATCCAGTCCCAGATTTGTGCAGGTTAAACCTAGTCGTTGTTAAAATGGGGTCAAGTCAGGTGTTGACAGATGCAGTAAAAATGCAGACTTTTTTACAGTAGGCTTGAATTCCTTTACTCGTTCATTCAGTGCGACTCTCGTTCTGCTTGAATATGGTAATGTGTGCCGTCGCACCTCTTTACATTCGTCATTTATCAATCAGTGCTGAATTGTATCGTCATTACTCTCAAACCAAAGGTTTCGTTTTATACCCCGTAGAGATCGTAAGAACCTACTACTACTGCAGCTGCTGCAGATGCAGGTGAACTCCGCCTACGTAGACGTAGCGCACTTGTTAAAAAGGTCCAGCCTTCATCGGGTTGTGAAATGTTTTTTTGGAAATCTCAGTATTCAAGTTTCGTTTGCATAAAGAGAAGCATCCAGAATATGCCTTATGTGTCTTGTGGTGCAGTCGTGATCGAGGTGGTAAAGCATACCAGTCATATCCAAGCGTCTAATCTGTTCATTTACTTTTCCACCAGCCTCCGTACGGCCGCACACATCACGCAGGCCAGAAACTCACATGCTCTGGTGGGTGGTGGTATGTTTGGGTTGAACTGTGCTTTTCCATCTGCCTGGTCGTTTGTGAAGAGCTGCCTTCTTCATGGCTCGTGATTAAAGGGGATTTCCAGCAGTTTTCTGCTAATGGGTCTGACGGTTCCTTTCAGTTTCAAAGCCTCTGCTTTCTGACGACACCCTCAGACAATGAAGACCTCCATTAATCAGGGTTTCGAACATCATAGAAAACCCTGGACACAGGTCTCAGCAGGATAAGCATGAACCTACTAGAAACATCCACCACTGTTAGTTTGTAGTTTAAAAAAGAAAAAAATAGGGATTTTACATGCTTTAAAATGAAAAATTCAATAAATGTTTCTCAAGATGTAGCTGTTCCCTTAAATCTGACCTCCAGCTTCTTGCATTCTTGCAATCTCAAGTATGTTAATCACATTTGGGGCCTTATTCATTTCTGACCTCACTGTCATCAGATGTGACTTGTCTGGATGTTTTCCCTTCCTGTTATTTTTCATGTACATGTCCTCATTTTGGCCCTGGTTAAGCTTGTAACTTTGGTTTTAGTTATTTTTTATATAGTAAAAATGTTATTATTATTATAAGCTTCTCCCTGTTTTGCAATGGAAAATAAATAAACTTAAATAGATGTTTCTAGCCATAATTAGTACAGAAACTGTCATTTGTTCTCATAAACTCTAATTACAGATGGTACTGAGACGACACTCGACATCCCAACTGCTTCACAAAACCTAAATTGACAACAGAAACTCGTGTGTTAATAGAAGATGACGACCGTAGCGGCAAAACTTCACCAGCTGAACGAGAAGCCGGTTGGGGGTGCCGTTCTTTGTTCGCCAAAATGAAATGACCAGCGCACACCGACCGGATCAACACAAACACAAATGTTCGGTTGGATGTTTGTTTGGCCGTGACCTCGAACAGTTTAGCTAGTTTTTTTGGACGTTGATAATGGCATAGTCCACTTCAGTCCACCTGGGTGTCCTTTGGTGTTGTTGTTTTGCCATTGTATATGAGGTCAAGTTTTAAACAGTGTGGTGCTATGGATAAAACCACTACCTGACAGTGAGCTACCAACACCACATGGGAGACTGGGGTTCGATTCCCTGTCTGGGTGACTGTGCTGCACTACACCAATAAGAGTCCTTGGGCAAGACTCCTAACACTACACTGGCCCACCTCTGTAATACGAGTTACCTTGTAAGTCGCTCTGGGTAAGAGCGTCAGCTAAATGCCATAAATGTAAATGTCAAGACAACCATATTCACCATTACATTTTGGACACTGATGCATTTTGTTGAACACACACACACACACACACACACACACACACAGTGAGTGTGAGCACACACTCCCAGGGAGCTGAGAAGGTGAAAGGCCTTGCTCAAGGGCCCAACAGTGGCAAACCCACCCAAAAAGTATCAAACCCACAACAGCCTGGAGCTCTAACCGCTGAGGCACCACTGCCCTAGGTGAAGTGAACCTGTTTGAAAAGCTGGAGCTGGTGCTGCTTTGGTGTAAACAGTGTAAAGCAGATAAACTCAGGTTTGTCTTCTTCATTTGCAAGTTTTTCCTTTTTAGTGATTCAGAAAGCTTTAAACCTCACTGGAGGAGCTCCGATATGGCCGCTCTGGGACTAAACACGGCACAGCAGCAGCCGCCAAACACCTATTTTCCAAGGTGAGGCGACCGCCTGGAAAAATACAGAGATGTGAATCCGGTCGGGTCTTGCATGACCAGATCGCAGAGTTCAGTGAAAAACGGGGATGTAATCTTCTCAGAGGACGACTGAGAAAAACACGGGACGAGATCCCCCGTGAAAGAGGGAATTACCCTAAGACCCCCTGTACGCTTAATCCCGTCTGAATCGGGCTTAAAACATGCAAGTCTTCTTCCCTCCCCATTTTTTTTGTAATAAAGCAGATCTGCTGTTGTGTTGGATGATGTTTGACCTTCAGAACATCCTACCCATCGTAACTGCAACACATCATCAGGTTTCTCACCTTGGCATCTCTGCAGGTTGCACCCGAATCAAGGACGTTTGAGGTCTGAATCAGTGAGTGATTGATGCACCAGGAGCAACATTTTTCAGTTTTGCTTTAATTAACAGTATCAGTGAGCAGCGATAAAAGATGTTGACAAGTGAACGAGCAGCGGTCAAATACAGGAGGTCAAAATCAGCGTCCTTCATCAAGTGTTCCTCTAAAACATAAAGGAAGAAACCAGAACAGAGAGACATGTTGGAATGCGCTATTCAAAACGATCGAACCGTCGTCTTCATCTTGGTCATCAAGAACCTGCGTCAATGTCCATATCTTCAACATCTGCTTCAGGCCGACAGATCTCCTCAATGGCCAGATCTTATAAAGGAGAGATTAATTGCATCAATTACTTTTGCCTTACAGTCAGTTTGTTAAATATCTGGGTCCAGTGGCACTCGTCAAAGAGTGTGATCTACATATCAGGCAGTGAGTGAACAGACAGTTCTTGAAGGTGATGAAGGTGATAAAACAGGAAAAATGGACAAGCATAAGAATCTGAGACACTTTGACAAGAACCAAGCTGTGATGTTCTAGACAATGGATCTGGACTGGATCATCAGGACATCTTCAAAACGTCAGGCAGGTCTTGTGGGGTTTCCCTTCCCCACAACATGGTTACCTAAGGCTCTTTGATGCTCATGAAGACCCCACTGTACAACTTACAGGAGTAGTCGTAGTGGCGAATACCACAGGACACCTTCAGAGGTCCTGTGAAGTCCACATCTCGACAGGTCAGAGCTGTTTTGGCAGCTCCATGTGAACCTACAGAAGGTCATGGCTGATCTGTGTATTTTAATAGAGATGGCTCATCAGGTATGGGTGTTGGAATTAAGCTGAGGTCAACAGAAAATAATTCCTGACCAGTCTTGTTGCTTCTGTCTGCGGGACAGTCCAGTGTTTTGAGGCTAATGATTCTAGACTGCTTTTAGATGCTCATCTTAGGTGATGTGCTTCAATTAAGAATATTAGATCAGTATCAGCTCAAACTAAAAGATTCCATTATTGATTTGTGGAAAGATTAAGTGGTTTGTGTCCGTCTCCATGCTGAAAGGTATTATTTATTACGTTTCAACATACCGCCCCCTAGTGGTAATGCTAAACCTGACTGGCTAAGCCTCACTGACTGGCCAATGGCAGCTAAATTTATCCAACTATCAAATCGCCTGCCACAGTAGTTGTGAGTAGGTGGGAGCACTTACGGCTATCCCACAGTTAATGTATATATTTGCAGGTCTTAATAAATACATGTTTTATCAAATCCAAAAGGATTAGCATGGAAATCTAACATTTATTTCTGTAGGATTATAAATTCTGCATCATCGCTCCACTCCTGCAGTTCAATAAATAAACCAATATAAGTGTCAAACATTGGTCCACCTCAAACATCAGTCCGATTTTTTATTTTTAAGCTATTATCTGCCTGTAGTGATGATTACGCTATCAAAACGTATTCCTAAAATAAAGTAAACAACATAAAATACAATCAAAATAAGCCCACCTTCACTCTCAGAGAGGTCAGGGATCTTGCGGAGGGTGTCTCTGATGGCTGGGATGACCTGATGGTATATGTGCAGGACGTCCAGGCAGTGCGTTGAGAAAGAGGAGTTGTTCAGGAGGAGCCAGTGCAGCAACATGAGAGCCTCCCTTAGCAACTGAACTCCAGGACTCGTCCACGTCTGGCTGCCGCCCACGTGCTTCTCTTGCCCTTTGATGCTCAGCCACTGCCTGTGCAGCACTACCACCACCGTCCGCACCACCTGTTCACAAGATGGGGTGAGGTTTAGAGGACGTGCACGAAAATGCAGAAGAGACCGAGGTCTGTTTCAGTTTCTCCCAGTATGGGCAGTTTCACTGTGGACACCAGTTCAGCTGCGTCACGTCTGCTTTATCGGTCTGCCTCACATGACTGGGTTCTATGCAAATCATGGTAATGGTGCAGTAGGTTAAAGATATGGTCCGTTAAGATAGGTTTACAGGTTTTGTGCAACTGAACAGGGCAATACTCGCCTCGAAATTATGGCTATTATTTAAGTAAAAAAAATAATAATAAATAAAAAAATAAAAATAATAATAATAATAATAATAAATTAAATAAAAAATATTTCTTTAATGAAAAATTCGATTATTAATATGGAAAATAAAAAGGAAACATAGCTAAGTTTTACCCTCATCCAGTATGAATTTGCTGGTTTTAAAGCCGGACAGAAATTATGAATTAAAATTGAGTGATTAAGACATTATAAATCTGCTGTGTGTGTAGTTTTAATCTTACAGTAATAGAAAAGTGTTTTAATCCAGAATGAATTTGCAGTAGGTTTTACAGTCTAATTCTTCTGAAGTGATTTTAAAGCAGTATGAATCTGCCGTGTAGTTTTTAGTCTTACTAAAATAAGAGTGATTTTATCCAGTATGAATTTGCAGCATGTGTAGGCTTTACAGTCCGACTAATTATTGCAGAATTAATTTTAACCCAGTATGAATTTGCTGTAGTTTGATCATATTAATTGAAGAATGATTTTAATCCAGTATGAATTTGCTGTGGTTTGATCGTATTAACAAAAGAATGACTTTAATCCAGCATGAATTTGCTGTGGTTTGATCGTATTAACAAAAGAATGACTTTAATCCAGTATGAATTTGCTGTAGTTTGATCATATTAATTGAAGAATGATTTTAATCCAGCATGAATTTGCCATAGTTTGACAGTAATAATTGAAGAATGATTTTAATACAGTATGAATTGGCTGTGTGTAGTTTGACCATATTAACTGAAGAATGATTTTAATCCAGCATGAATTTGCCGTAGTTTGATTGTATTAACAAAAGAATGACTTTAATCCAGTATGAATTTGCCGTAGTTTGATTGTATTAACTGAAGAATGATTTTAATTCAGTATGAAATCTGATGTATGTAGTTCCAGTCCGCCAGCAATAAGTGTGGAGTGAACGGTCTTGTGTGAAGCTGATGTTGGTCATATCCAACATCAGACGAAAGACCTTCATCATACCTCACTACTGCACTGGCAAGAAGATTGACTGATGAGAGCAGCCCATGCTGAGGTCCTCTGTGTGAACAACTTGGCCAAAAATTGGACAACCTGTGAACAGATGAATCGGAGCGTTTCATTCGCTCAGTTCCGTCTCTGAGTGAGAAGATTTAAGAAATAAAAGACGATAAAAGTTAAATACCTCAACTTCTAAGCGAGACCACATATCTTCTCCGACAGACTTTTCTGGTCTAGATGTTATATACTGGAAAACTCTGGCAAGTGGGCAGACGACTAGGAGAAAACAATAAAGGTAATTAGTAATAGTAATAGTTAATATCAGTAATAATTAAACCACACAAAGGAATAATGACTGATAAAATACTTTATATAAATGATGCACTTACAGTTATGAGAGCAAAGTTGGGTAGCAATCTCATCACAGTCAGCCACCAGCGCCAGGAACCTTACAGACAGACGCACAGTTGTGTACGCAGATTCCAAAGACAAATTTTGAGCCAGAGCTTCACTCGACAACACAACCTTCAACCTGCATTAAAAAAATACAAATAAAATAAAAACATTAATCAATATAAATAACTGCTTTTTTAAAAAAAAATTTAATCATTAAAAAATAAATAATTAAAAGAAAAAAAATCAATAAGATAAATGAAAAATCAATAAAAAAAATAAATAAATTTTAAAATACAATAAAAAAATACAAATATGAGACATTAAATGTTAAAATTAATCTTTAAAAAAAATGAGCACACATCTACAAAGAATACAGAAAATGAATAAAGGTACTAATATGGAATTCAACGTACACCACATCTAGGTTAGGCTCCTTAATAGGTAGAGCTTAATTTTTTTTTAGCTGGTTTTTCAGTCTTGGGCTTTAAAAGCATTTGATGAGTATTTGGAGACTCCAAATTTAATCTACGGCTTCATTTTTAGTCATTTCAGTCATTGTCAGTCATGGATTAAGGCTTAGACTGTACCAATTTCCAATGATCATTCACCAATGAGACGGCAATTTAGTCCAAGAGTAGGCTTAATCCCATGGTACTGTACAGGAATGGGAGATATCACCAATTAGACAGAACTGGAATTAGGATTTGTGGACCCCCCCACCAGTGACTGAAATCGTAAGCAAGATGATAAATCGTATACAAATCATAAATATTTCAACAACCCCAGTGCGAAGTGTCCCAGTCTGAACGTACCTCCACAGCTGGTTCTCCTCCGCTCTCTCGGCCAGTACACACAGTATCCTGAGGCTGGAGTTCACCACAGCCTCCTTCTGACCAGCATTACTGACAAACTTCTCATCTACCAACTGAAGAAGCCTCTGCAGCAGAGGGTGCTGTGCCTGTAGTGCCTCATTCGCTTTCCTCACAGCGTTCTCAAAACCTGTAGACGGTCGTGGCTCACTGGCGAGTCCATCCTCGCTCGGTTTGTTGGGACACTCGCTCTCCTGACCACTCAACACCGTGAGCACAGCTTCCCGGCTTTCGGACAGCGTGTGGTAAAGAGCCTTTAAGGCTGCTAAGGCGAATTCTTCTCGAGCTCCTAAAGACTCCTCGATGGTGGACGGCAGGCTGGAATCTGAGGAACCTGAGAGGGAACGTCCTCGGAGGGGACTCTTCCCTGACCTGTCGATGGAGTCCAGCGTCTGACAGAAAATAGCGATGTGATAGTTGAGTAAGGGGAGGAGATGGACAGCAGCAGGACAAGTTCTGGGAGGGAGCCGAGTGCAAGTGCCAGGGTGTATCGGGAGACGGTCGGCCAGGACGCTCAGTCCGGACATGGCCAGACTTTGAAACTGGTAGAAGTGAGCTTGAGGCCGATGTAGAAACCGGGGATCAGTGGAAGAAGTGCTGGAACCAGCTGAGGAGGCTCTGGTGAAGGAGGATAAAAGGTGGCATGTAAGTGCTCAGGTATAATCAGGTTTCGTATACAATTTGCACACTACCCAAATTATTTATTATTCTCTGTCTGTACTGTGTTGTGTTGCATTTGTGTTCTGTATGCACCGTGTCTATGCTGCACCATGGTCCTGGAGGAATGTTGTTTCGTTTCACTGTGTACTCTGTATGTAGTTGAAATGACAATAAAACCCACTTGACTTGACTTGACTTGTTTAGCATTTTTAGGTTTGATACAGGGCTCCTGCACTCTCTGTGCTGTTTGGCCAGGTGCCCGATGTATACGTATGTGTGTGTGTGTGTATGTATGTATGTTTTTTATATATATATAAATATATATATAATATATATACAATATACATATATATATGTGTAAAATGCCCTGAATTTGAATAAATTATAATTATAATTACTTAGTGAGGGAGCTTTTAGAGGCATTATACCATATGTGAGCAATGTAGGGCTGTCAATAACAAATTTTTCTATCAATTAATTATTTTATGGATTAGTCGATTCATCTAAATGTTTCATTTTCTTCCAAAACATTAAATTAACTAAATTGTCTAATTCCTTTATTTTGACAAAACATTTAAATAAAGGTTTACATACTAAGACGAAAAGCTTCAGCAGAATAGTCAGCAGTGCAGTGAGGTATTTGTTTTACACCCCTTATCACAGTGTATGTGCTCTACTGGATTTGTGCTACCTCTGGAGAAAGCCTCACTCTCACTCAGTTATCCATGCAATTCCAGAACTCCTTAAAATATAAACACTGGGGTCTGTTCGTAGTCTTGCATAGTCCCTGTATGTTTTCTCTTTAGGTGCTCGTTCTGAGGTATGACTTTAGTAACTTTGCCCAGCGTGAATTTAATAGACTATGGGAACTAATTATGGCGGCCCTAGAATAATCCTGACTCAGGAACACTAAAAAAAAAACTAAAAAAAACTCTTACATCGTAATGTAGAAAGAAATTCCTATTTTAAAACATTCAGAACCAGGTGTGCTCCTGCACTTAAACTCCCTTAGCTATCTTTGCATTCTGCGTTTGTGTGCTTCAGTGATCATTGCCAACAAGAAAAATGTATGTCTGTATGTATGTCTGTGTATCATCCAGGTAAGTAATTGCATAAATTAATATTACTATTCAGTTAAGAATGGTATTCCCAACTGTTGGGTCCATTACATGTTTAACTCTCAGTACAACAGTACAACTGTGTGAGGCGGACACTTACGGGCTGGTGTAATTAGACTGGGAGAACAGGCCGGGCAGAGCGTCTGGGCTGATGCACAGCAAGTGATAGAGACCCAAAGAGCTGGGCTCCAGAGGATGCTGAAGCAGCAGATTCAACAGGACAGGACCTAAAACAACATTAGTAAATACAGCAGTGTGAGAAACATTCGACTGAGCGAAATATAGATGACCTACAACAAATAATCATGAAATTCAGTTCCTAATTTGTGATAATAGTAGTATAGTACTGTAACTCAATTTAATGTGTGCAATATCTCAGGTGCAATAATTCAAATTTTCATATCATTTATATACATGTACATATCTAAAACTACTTTTTTTAGAGTATAAAATATAGATATTTTATATAGTGTGTTTATTCTTATTACACAAATGGCTGCAACTCTAACAACTGCAATTTTCCTCCTGGGATTAATAAAGTATTTCTGATTCTGATACTAATAGTCACCTTTATGACGAAATTCGAAATTCAGGGCCCCGTCAGAGTCGACTGCCTCTTTGTCACATTTAACCCGGCTCTGCTTCCCACCTATTTGAAAAGATCAAGCTATTAAAACACTATTGAAAAATACGGGTCATAATTTACAGTAACACATGAAGAGAGTTGATCTGTGTCAGATCGTACCGTCTGTATGATTGCCTTTTACAGACAGTTCTGCTGAAAAGGTCTCCTTAGTCACAAATGCACGAGCCCCAGGAGAGTTCGCACTACATGCCAAAAGAGTGAGCGTTAAAGTTCTACTCTAAAGTTTTATACATTCAATGAATTTTATTAAATATATTAAAATCTAAATTCTGCAAGAACAGATCTGGGAAAAAATAAATAAATAAATGAATCACAAACTGCTGCATTTACTTGTTTCTTACGGGAGTGCCGACCAATCGCCCTCCGCGCTCAGAGCTTTGAAGTTTGCTCCTCATTTCATTCATCTCGGCTTCTTTAAAGTGCAACTCGGATCGTAAGGACTCCACCTGGAGAAGATGAGAGAGAGGATTAATGGTGAGAATGCATCCCTGAAATGGCTCTTCTACGTCTTTAAACCAGGACAAAGCAGGACCCTTTGGAGAAGATGGTTTTTCTTTAATTCAGTACACCCGCAGATGTTATGTTTGTAGTGATGATCATTAAACTTTAACATAGGAGTTTATCAGAGTTGCGCAACAGTGTGACTATTTGTTCAGCAAACCAAAAGTTTAGGGGTAAACTTGAGTGAAAAATCATTAGAACTTTACACTTGATGGAGATTTATTGAGTAAACTGAATTTTTTTTATCCTAACCATTACACTGAGCTGTGTTTTTAGACTCCCAGCCACGGATGGCTGTGGCATCACCAGGGATCAACCCTTAGTAAACTGAAGTTTTACTAGGATAGGATTAATTTTACATGAACAAGTTGTCAGCATAAACGTCAGAGATAGGAGTTATAAGAATTGTAATGATGAAATTTTAGCTAAAACACTAAGTAAAAAATATATATATAGCAGCTACATGTTCATAAGCCGTATGTACGCTAAAGGCTATGCTTTTTAGAAGCATCTATGCGGCTATGAGAAGTCCTTGGCTTGTCTTCTGGATTTGAATGTCATACAGCATACAAAACGTCATTCACGACGAACCCAAATACCTAAATACCTCCTATATCGAGCTCCTGCTAGTAAACTAATAAACTCCTTTTTCAAATAATATGACAATATTTACCAACATGTCAATTCACCAGGGATCAAAATCACCTGAGGTTCTTTTTACAGCTCGTTTAGCGGATGTGTGATGGGTGCACACAGTTTGCAAAAATGACTGACATGGGGCGTTTGGACGGGACTAAATCACGGAGAAAGTCCAGTAATAATTACATTACCCCACCTCCCCATGTAGAAGTAATCCCGTCTAAACAGGGCTTAGGACAGCTCAGACCCGTTAACTTGTAAAACACATACCAGCTCCGGCAAATGATCCAGGTTATTCATCCACCTATAATTAACAACAACGTCAATAATCCAAATGTAGAGGAAATAATCTACCTTCTTGGAAAGCTCCTTCTCTTTTTCACTCTGGATATTGGCTCTCTCTTTTTCCAAAGCAACATTAGTCTGTCTTTGCTGCTCCTTCTCCTGATTGGCCAGTTTGAGAGAGTCTCGTAGAACCCTAATCTCACCGTTCTTCATTAAGATCTGGTCCTCTACCTCCTTCAGCTGCATCAAGTACAAAGGTTAAACAAACACAAGAGGTATTGTACAAACCACACAGGTAATTTTTTATAACTAATTATGTCTATTAATTACATACGGTGTGGATTTACGGCTCGTTATAGTTCAAATACCTTTCTCTTTAACTCTGCCTGCTGGGCCTCCAGTCTGCTGTAGTACAGTTCATCTCGGTCTTTAGCTACTTGACCATTTCCTTACAATTCAGAAGCATGGAGTCATTTAAAGATCATCATCATAATAATTATAACCAATAAATCAAACAAACAAAAACCAAACCAAGTGTTTCCAAACTTCCCAACAACTGTCCTGCGAGACGCTGCTGCTCACCCACAATCAGAGTTGGGAGAAGGACGGTCAAAATAATGAGCTACATTCTTGACTTAACGGCGATCATTTGTGTTGACTTATATATTGTGCATTATGATTACTTAGTGAGGAGAGTCTATTAACATGAAATCAGTGGTTTTATTTTGTTTATAAATATGAATATTCTGGATATTCCTAATGATTCAAAGTTCAAAAGGGTGTAACTGCATTATTATGCTATTATCCTTTAATCAGTGGTGCAAAATGATCATAAAATGACAATAATAATGTTTAGCGTAGTTATTTCTGGGACAATATTTCATCCAAAATGAATTAAAAAATGAGTTATGACAGGCCTAGTTGGGAGACATTTCATAACATAATGCATAATGTCCAAAAGTATTTAGACACCTCAGCTAATTACAGAATTGAGCTAATGTAAGGCGTACCCACTGCTGACAGTCGCTCAGCTGTGTGCAGTTTGTATAATTTCAATAGAAAAGCACTGCCAAAAGAATGGGACAGTCTGGAGCAGCCGCACATGAGCGTAAGGTCATCATTCCCAAGGGTAAGAGCAAGCTGGAGGGGTATAAAGCCCTCCAGCACAGGGCTGTGGAGCAGTGGAGCTGCATTCTCTTTGGAGTGATAGATAAATCTCTCACTGACTAAATGCATTAAAATGCTCTCAACAATGTTCCAACATCTAGTGTAAACCCTTCTCAGAGAAGTAGAGGCTGTTACTGCAGAAAAGAGGCACAAACTCCCTATAAATACCCTTGATTTCAAAAGGAACCCTGGATGAGCAGGTGTCTACAAACTTTTGGACATGCAGTGAATGCACTGCGTGCAAATTAGTCTCTTTCCTCGGGTCTGGGGGTGTTTTATACTAACCAAATGACTCGTGATGCGGACGTTCCACGTTGTTATACATGTTGCTGGTGCTTGAGCTGCTGCCTCCAATGGAAAAGGTCCTCCGGCCCTCCCTGACGGGGGCTTTGCCCTGCTCTCCTGGATATGACGAAATGGATCCAAACGTCCTCTTGGCGCTAGTAAGCGGACCATCTCCTGTAATAGCCTGCGATGCTATGATGTCTATCTCCTCCAGGTCATCCTGTGTAAAGTCTTCGTCATCCCCAAAGGGGTCCTGCTCCACCGGAGCGGCGTTCGGCAGGCCCCTGAGACGTTTGCTTGGAGGATACTCCATGGAAGCTCCTGTGGAAATCGGGAGGACGTGAATGTAGTAATGCTTGGAGGTGTGTTCACCATGCTGACTCAATGACTGGCCAGGACCTGGAGGCAACTGGCTAAAACAGCAGCTAGTTAGATGGTCTGTGTTGATATTAATAGCTTTATATGTAAAAGTACTTAATTAATCACAGAGAGAACGGGTGATACCATTCATTTTAGCCAATTACTGGACAAGCTTTTAAAAATCTAGCAATAATAAATATTTTTTCTAGTGCACATTAAAGGCCAATTAAATATAGAAATTAATAAAATATACACTTGTATTACTTATATTAGAAAATATTGGGCTGACTGATCAGTTATTCCTTCTTAAACAAGTTAATGATCTTTGCTTAATGCAAATTTAATTCCTTAACTGAGGAAAAACCAAAAAATTAGGAACTTCACTGTCCACTTTTCCATTCCACCTTAAAAAATACAGGCGCTAGAATGAAAGTATTGCACTATTTAAGGTGGTATGGAAAGTTGGAACCAAATTCAGCTTTAAAACAGTGTTAAATGTTATTTTAATGTCGGTAAACTACCAAAGCAAATGGGATAACTTATTTTAAAGGCCCTAATATTGGTATATTTGTATTTATATATTTGTTTTAGCTTCTGAACAGCTAATTATAGCTGCGCTCACACAGAACAGAAAGCAGCCCAGAGTCACCAGGTTTAACCAGAATGAGAGCAAATAAGACAAATAACTGAGCAGAGTGTTAAACAGCACAGTGTTAATATTAATATTCCAGTGTTTATTACTTACTGACTGACTGACGGCCTCTAGCTGGAAGTCTGCGAGACGCGAGTTAGCCTGTAGCTAACAGCAAGTGCACTGCGGTGGCTAACGCTAGCTAGCTTTCCCATTAAAACGAGCATTGTACTGAGAGTCTACGTTTGTCTCGTCGGTTGTAATTTGCTACAAACCGCCAAACATGGCCTCGACATGTTGGGAAAGGAGTGACAGCTCTCCGCGGGGTTAATTAAGCGCACTGGAGATCAGCGGCGTGCTTCTATCTGAGGGAGAAGGAGCTGCTTGTTTGGAGCGCGCTGAGCCTGGAGGCCGCTGATTGGTCCATTCCACAGACTCCAGCAATGACGCAGGAAAATAGTCTAATCTAATTGGTCAGTGTGCTGAGCCCCGGAAGTTTCAAGCTAGCAGTGTTGGCTGTGCCTGGAAACTGGAAGGAGCTTGATGCCTTGCTGCCTTGCTGCCTTGCTGCCTTGCTGCCTTGTTGCCTTGCTGCCTTGTGGCCTTGTTGCCTTGCGGCCTTGATGCCTTTTGGCCTTGTTGCCTTGCTGTCTTGTTGCCTTGTGGCCTTGTTGCCTTGCTGCCTTGCTGCCTTGCTGCCTTGTTGCCTTGCGGCCTTGCCGCCTTGTGGCCTTGTTGCCTTGCTGTCTTGCTGCCTTGCTGTCTTGTTGCCTTGTGGCCTTGTTGCCTTGTTGCCTTGCTGCCTTGCTGCCTTGTGGCCTTGTGGCCTTGCTGCCTTGCTGCCTTGCTGCCTTGTGGCCTTGTGGCCTTGCTGCCTTGTTGCCTTGCTGCCTTGCTGCCTTGCCGCCTTGTTGCCTTGCCGCCTTGTTGCCTTGCCGTCTTGCCGCCTTGCTGCCTTGCTGCCTTGTGGCCTTGTTGCCTTGCTGTCTTGCTGCCTTGTTACAGATAGACAAGTAGATAGACAGATAGATTTGTATATCTGTATTTGTATATATATATATATATATATTGCATATTTGTATAAGAAACATATATACATAGTTTATTATTATATGCCCGGAATACAGCAGTTGTATTTAATGTCAAGCTTAATATTTTTTTTATTACAAACGTAGAAAAATCTTATTATATTATTATATTATTATATTATTATATTGTTCAAGATTTCAATTCAGTGCTATAATGAAACATCTCCTACAGAAATGAATCATAACTTAGGAAACAATCATAACTTATTTAGGGGGTGGTGGTGGTGTTGGTGGTGTTGGTGGTGTTGTTGTTGGTGTTGGTGTTGGTGTTGGTGGTGTTGGTTTTGTTGGTGTTGGTGGTGCTGGTGGTGTTGGTGTTGGTGGTGCTGGTGCTGGTGGTGTTGGTGTTGGTAATGTTGGTGTTGGTAATGTTGGTGTTGGTGGTGATGGTGTTGGTGTTGGTGGTGGTGTTGGTAATGTTGGTAATGTTGGTGTTGGTGGTGCTGGTGGTGCTGGTGTTGGTGGTGTTGGTGGTGTTGGTGTTGGTGGTGGTGTTGGTGGTGGTGTTGGTAATGTTGGTGGTGGTGTTGGTGGTGGTGTTGGTGGTGTTGGTGTTGGTGGTGGTGTTGGTAATGTTGGTGGTGGTGTTGGTAATGTTGGTGGTGGTGGTGTTGGTAATGTTGGTGTTGGTGGTGTTGGTGTTGGTGGTGTTGGTAATGTTGGTGGTGGTGGTGTTGTTGTTGGTGTTGGTGGTGTTGGTGTTGGTGGTGTTGGTAATGTTGGTGGTGGTAATGTTGGTGTTGGTAATGTTGGTGTTGGTGGTGTTGGTGGTGTTGGTGGTGGTGGTGTTGGTGGTGTTGGTGTTGGTGGTGGTGTTGGTAATGTTGGTGGTGGTGTTGGTGGTGTTGGTAATGTTGGTGTTGGTGGTGTTGGTGGTGGTGGTGGTGCTGGATGGATGGATGGATGAATAAACGCACGCTGTGTGTAAATACACCGCGGGAGTGACGTAGTCAGCTGAGGTGGATCCTGATTGGCGGAGCCGCTGCTGTAGCGCTCGCGGTGTTTACCAGCTGTGCAGCTCCAGTCCGGCCGTTGGTTTGAGCGGAGAGGAGCGAAGAGGAGCGGAGAGGAGCGAAGTTTGAGGTCGATTAAAAAGTCGATATTTGGCGATTTGCTGCAGCTGTAGCGGCCAGAGTGCGAGAGGGCGAAGCGCAGGAGCTCCTCCTCAGCCCAGCTTGATGAGCGGGAACATGTGAGTCGCGCTTTAGTGCCGTTTTCTCTTCGTGTTTTGAACAAAGGAAAATCCGCCAGCGCACAAACAGCCCTGCAGGCCTGAGCCCCCAGCCCGGCTCTGCCCTCCTGCCCGGACAGCCGGACCCTGGTGGCTCTCATATTCAGCATTAATGGGTGTTTTCGTGTCGTTTACAGCTCAGAAACATTTCGCCATGAAAACCGAGGTGTCCACGGCTGTGAGCTTCATCACCAAACTGCTGAGAGGGACTGGGCTCCTCTCAGAGGAGCAGCTGCACCACTTCAGCCTGTCTCTGGAAGAAGCTTTAGGAGGTAAAGGAGGAGATCAGACCCCTGGTAACAGTCTGATTAAGCTGTATGTTGAGATATATAGACATATAGCTGAAGGTGATGCATGTGGAAGATTCTCTGATCTCACAACAATACAGAAAGTGTCTTATAAAATTATTAAATAAAAATCTGATCTAAATCTGATCTAATATGATCTAAATCTGATCTAATATGATCTAAATCTGATCTGATCTAAATCTGATCTGAATCTGATCTAATATGATCTGAATCTGATCTAAATCTGATCTAAATCTGATCTAATCTGATCTAAATCTGATCTAATCTG
Organism: Salminus brasiliensis; assembly: GCF_030463535.1. Lineage (NCBI taxonomy): Eukaryota > Metazoa > Chordata > Actinopteri > Characiformes > Bryconidae > Salminus > Salminus brasiliensis. The sequence goes on from NC_132898.1 coordinate 2,467,932, forward strand.
TCAAATTAAATGATCTTTTGATCGCAGCACATTACAACACTTATTTATTTGAACTGTGTTCCAATAAATAATTCAATTTCAATCTAAATGGAATAAAATCTAAAAGTTAAAATGAGTTTATTTCAGCTGTCATATTAAATTCATTAATAATCCAGCAGGAAACTCATATTTGAGTATTAAAAAGCATAATGAGAAGTTTGTTTATGTAGCCATAAATCCTAACGAGTACTGAACCCGTCTCAGAATTAGCATACTGACTAATTAACGCCCATGTGTGACGCCCAAGTCTCAGGTTTCCGCTGGTCCATTTCGCTGCTGTCCAATGAATGTACCATGTATCTCCATTTTTGGCCGTTTTTAGTTTTCTCCATGGTTTGGACCCTGTAGCTGCTCTGTACACTGTTTAAATAATTCTGGATGAACTGACCAATAGAAACGCTCCACATTGACGTAATGAATAAAGCCTTTCTACATTGACCTCCATTGAAAGTTGCTCCTGTGAGGTCTGCATTTTGGAGATGCATGTTTTTAATCGGACAGTGACGATATATCTTGAGGTTTGTTGTAAAAAATAAAAGAAGTTAAAAGTGAGTTTTACTTAAATTATCAAATTAAACTTAGACGTTTGGTCAGAACGGACTGCTGTGTTTAAGAGGACATGAGGAAACTCAAATTTGATGGTTTGAAGATGATGAGAATTGCACACGCTTTACACCCTGAGTGCTGTTAAATCTGCCCATTCTGCCAAGATGAGCGGTCAGTATCTAGCCAGAGTTCTGCTAGAAGCTTGTTGATGTCTGCCAAAATCATCTGATCAGGGTGTAACGTGCTACGGGACATTTATCCGACCCGGTGTTGAGTTCAGTAACCCCTGAAACATCTCAAAATATGACAAAATTCATTGTTTGTTTGTTTTTTGTTTCAATTAAAGACGTTTGATGTCCCTCATTCTGCTCCGGACACAGAACACCTCCAGGAAATCATTAAAAGCCCAATATTGCCTTAACCTTCATGTCGACGATGAGTGGCTGGCGATGAGTGGCTTTAAGCGAAATTTAACATCATCATTTCCCTCCGTTTCAGAGCATTATCTGCACCACTGGTTCCCAGACGCTCCGTGCCGAGGTTCGGGTTACAGGTGCATCCGGATCAATCACAAGATGGACCCTTTAATCGGTAAAGCCGCCCTCACGATCGGACTGACCAGAGAGCGGCTGTTCTCGCTGTTGCCGAGCGAGCTGACCATGTGGGTTGACCCCTATGAGGTGTCCTACCGGATAGGAGAGGACGGCTCCATTTGCGTTCTCTACGAGTCCACGCCTCCGCCGCAGACGGACCCCACGGGTCCCGTGGACAGCTGCAAAGATAAACTGAGGATCGGCCGGGCGAGCCCCTCCAAGGCCTTCAATATGATGACCGTTTCCAGCTAACTCCGATGTGAGCCGCTGAGCTGCCTGCGTCGTGTTCGTTTTCATTTCTCTATTTTTTACATTTGGGCATTAAAGACTTTGTTTTTTTTTATTAGTGATTTGTTGTAATTGAGGGAAATGGATATATTTTGATTCAGTGCTTGATTTTAACTCCTGTAAATGTTTGTAAATGTTTTATAAATTCAGATTAAAGATTTCTTGAATTTGTTAAGCTCCTGTTTTGCAGCCTGTGTGTGTAAAACAGCACAATCCTGACAGTCCAGCCAGTGCTCAGCACAGTGCGTGCATTTTACAGGACGTTCTGGGAAGCCCAGTCAGTTTAATTACTTCCTTTGCAGAATGGGTTCTCGTCTCTTGGGGGACGCGACCAAACAACTAAATAAATAAGGAGTTGTTACTTTACATTATAGGATGCTTATGCTTTTATTGGGCTTTTATGGAAATAGATTAAGCCTAGACTTGGACTTGTGTACAATGGCAATTGTGTTTTAGCAGTTAGATCCCATTTAATGAAGGTTTACACTTAATCTGGGTCTGGGAAACTGGCTTTTAGGGCATAGATTCGGATTCAGAGAGAGAAATTTCACTATTTTTTAAGATGTTTTCAAAATTCCTGGATAACTTAATGTTTAAAATGTGAACAAAGTCTTTCAGATCGAGTCTGGTGTGAAATCCTCTGTTTTAGAGCTGCATAAAATCACTGTTTTTCTTTGGTGGTGGTTGAATGGAACCAAAGCTACCTCCCGCAAAGTGTTTGTTACACTAAATGGTTATGAATACAGTGCTGATGCTCAAGGCCCTGTTTAACCAAGTTCTGGGCAGGGCGTTGTACAGCAAAATGGCCCATAATCCATTAATATTCATTATAAGATGATAAGATTTGCCACTATTTACACATGTAGGTTCACTGGTGGGTTTGGATAGTAAATAAAAAGGCTGGATCTGTGTTCTAGTCACTGTGGCCCCTTGTTCCATTGACCACCACTGTAACGACCCACGATTTCACACCAAACCCAGACTCTGTAAATGAGCTATGAAGTAGTGCTGTGTGTGAAGAGCTCAGATCCCATAAACTACACCCGGCATTACTGAGCTCTGATACAGGGGATGTGTCTCAGATCAAGCCCTGGCTCTTGTTTGTGCTTGATTGGTACCATCTAGACCAGACGTACTGACCTGATTAGCACATCACATTAAAACAACGAGCTTTTAACAGTTAGAATGTGTGAAATATGAATGTGTTACATTACTTAAATAATAATAATCCGTTCTTTCAGTTGTTTTTATTGGTAATTTGATAAACCAGATCAATCAGGATACTGTATTTTGAGATGTGTTGTATATAAATGCAAATAACATAATAAATATAAAATAATGGTGTTAATAATTAGGTTGGTGTAAGAATTAAGGCTCTTACATAAAGGTCCAGGCCTTCAATAAATAGGCCACCCTGTTGTGTAGGCAAAAAATGTTTGCCTAGCTATCAGTTTCTGATGTACTGATAGGGAGCCTGGTCTTGCATTTGAGCACCAGCTAGGGACATGCACTATATGGACATAAGTATTGGGACACCTCTACATTACACCTACAGGAGCTTTTTTTTTCACTTTACATGGTCTGACGACACTCGGTGGACACTGAGCTGCTCTCTGTGAGCTGTTCCTCCTAAACTCTTCCACTGTTCAATAATAATAACAACACCACTCACAGCTGATGGAGGAAGATCTAGGAGGGAAGGTCTAAATTTCACCAGCTGACTTGTTGTTGTTGGTGCAGCGGCGTTGTCTCCTATTACATACAGAACCACGCTGGAGTTCAGTGAGCTCTTCAGAACCTCCCGTTCTCTCACTGATGTGTGTAAGAAAGGCCGCCTGCATGGCTAGGAGCCTGAATGTATGATTAAATAAAACACATGAATTCAATGATTAAGAAGTGTGTCCCAATACTTTTGTCCTTATAGTGTATACAAGGACAGGGCCTAGAAAGTGACTGCATCCCTAGATAGTCAAGTCCACCGCACACAAAACAAGTAAGCTAATCTAAGATTTGAGACGCGCCCCATATGGACAGCACGGCGTCTACATAAGACCCGCCCACTTCGGGCTGCACTCATTGAGCCCTTACGGAGGCTGTATCGTAATCAACTCCTTAGTCCCTATAAAGCGCACTAGATAACTCCCAAAAAATCCCATTTGCGTTATCAAACGCTGCTCTAAATAACCACGTTCCCTTGTGCACTAACTAGTTTGTGTGTCACACTCACTATTTCACTCCCTTCGCAGTGGGCTACTACATAGGGAGCACGGATCGAATTGAGCTGCACCCGAAGATGATAGCCAATCACAGTCCGAGCTGAGAGCGCCGCAGCCAATAGGAGAGCAGGAACGGGTCGCGGTCAGTAAAGCGGCCACGGCCGGAGCAGCGTTTCCTCAGTGTGTCAGACGGAGCTCCGCTTTTAGCCGCTCTGGAAGTTTAACTCGGCCTAATTCGCTCATTCTGGAACAGCCAGGCTACGACTGAAGGGACAGTGACCATTCTACGGTTCCTGCCGTGTTATGGAACTGGATAAAATGGACGAAAACGACTGGAAATACCACGGAGAAGGGAACAAGAGCCTCGTTGTTTCTCACGTCCAGGTAAGTCTTGACAGGCGGATCGCTCGCTCGCTCGCTCGCGCTAACTAACTAACTACTAGCTAGCTTAGCGGGCTATCTCGCACTAAGTACCTCTACGTTGTTAAAACGAGCCACGTAGCTGAGCAGAACCGACCGTTTAGGTTGGGCCGAGGTCGGACACCTTAACCGGGTCGTCGTGGACGTCGTGGGATGAGCTGTTCGTTTGAAAAGACGCGGAGTTTGTAGCGTTAGCTTAGCTTAGCTTGCTATAGTATCTCACTAGCGGTAGCTAGCTAGATAGCTAGCGCCGGTCGGTGTTTGGGGGTTAAAGCACTTTAGGTTGATTTTATATAATATCTAGAACCTTAAAATAAGGTTTAAGTGAGAATAGAACGTGGTTCTAAGTGTAGTTTAACTTGTGGGCGAAGTTGGCTTGGAACTTTCCGTTCCACCTTAAATGGTGCAGCAGTTGCATTCTGGCGCCTCAGGCGCCAGAATGCAACTGCTGCACCATTTAAGGTGGAACGGAAAGTTCCAATAAAATGGGAGTTTAAACCAATACATCTCTGACTTATTTGACTTTTAAGTGTGTAAATATCTAATTCTACCTTAAATCACCACATCTATTCACTGAATACAGAATAATGTGCTTAATTTAGCTTAAAAACTTAAAAAAAATACCTTTCTTAGGACTTTTCCGAGGTGTAGAAGGCCTCCCTGCTTAGCCTTTCACCTCGTTCTTCCCAAATCCTGTAAGGGCTTGTCCTTGTGTTTGCTGTTGACACACACACACACACTCTCACACACTCACACACTCAATCTCCCACGCCATTGTGCTCCAACACAGTCACATGTCCACTGACTTTGACATTCTCCGAGCTTTTCTTGGGCCTGACCTGCTTTCCTCACTGGGGTGGGTTAAAGGGGACTTCCACCCATCTTTTAAAATTGCTGTGTAATGCAGTGGTGGTGATGTAAACACTCAGAGTCCGAGTGGCGTTGCTGTGAAATGGGCCATTGCAGAGAAAATTGCCCGGTCAGATTTCTTCACAGTGGTGGCGAATGGGACCGGGGGTTGTCAGCATGGGTGCAGTGCAGATATAGCCACTTTAGTTCCCATCCAGAATCAGACAGCGGACCTGTCGGACCTGTCTGCGTCTTCTGAGGTTTATACATCATGGTGTTGATGGTGGGATCGGGGCAAATTGGACAATTTGGGACAATTTGGGACTATTTGTCGCAGCACTTCCTGCATGTATCCCTCCACTATTATAGTGGTATATTAAAACACACACATTTAGACCAAATATCATCTCAACAGGGTCAAGACAGGCTGAATGTGTGCTTTTGCACATGTGTGTGTGTGTGGGGGTGTCCACAAACTTTTGGGCGTATCGGCCTAGTCTGTTGTTCCTCTGAATTGTCAAACTGGGAATCAGGGGGTTACAGAAACACAATTTCATCATTATTTATCCACCGTAATTCATGATAATTCAAGACAACACATTTATGTATGTTAGTATGACACACTATATACTATATCATAATCTTAATATTTGTTTAAGAAGCCCTCATATAAAGCCAAGAGCGATCCACAAAGGGTTAGAGGATGGATAGGAACTGTATACACAAGTCAAATCGCATTAATATGAAAGCAGCAGGAGTGTAGTTCTAATAAACATGAAGGCAGACGGCAGTAATGGTAAATACAAAGGTCAGATAGGCTAAAATTAGCAAGAAAATACAAATAAAGACATTTCTAATAAAAGAGTAATGAAAACAGTCTGGGAGGAGGTCCGTGGTCTGATGCTGACGGCCTGATCTCACTCTTAATTTATTCCCTTTTTTGCTGCAGAAGAACGAAAGGCCGCTTCACCACTTCTCCTAACTTCTGGGTGACGTCAATCAGATCAATAAAAGCATCCCTGCTGTCGGACGGGGGGCTTTTATTTGGATAACTTATAATCTCTGTGTGTGAGAACACACTAAATAAACGATAATACTGACTTTACTACAAGCTTTGACGCAAATTGACTTCAGTCTGACTCAAATTTGGGCTTTCAGGAAATAAATGGACTTGTTTTATGTAGTTTTAATTTTGACCTAGGGCTGGACGATATGGTAAATGCTATATCACGATATTTAAAGGTGATATTTATTATGATGCATGTAATCACAGACTATAATCATCATCAGTATCGACAGATTCTTCTAAACTACTGTTCAGATCCTCTCCTGTACTGAATACAGTGATTTATACTCAACATCTGCTGCTCTTCATCTAATTAATCCAGTCTAATTACACTGTTAGTAATGAAACCTGCAGGTGGTCAGTGTTTATTAAGCAGTAATAACAGTCTCCTCCATATGATTAGAAAAGCTTACTGTGTATTACCATAACAAAATTCATCACAATATGATAAAATATTGACATTGCCCACATTTTGAGCCCAATATATTATACAGCAGGTATTGTGCATTGTTTTGGCTATGAAGTTAAGTAACTGTGATGAATCGGTGTGCGTCTAATGACGTTTCAGGATGAGATGGTGTCGGGCCTTTAGGGTTTAAAGGGTTAATAAATAGGCGGTTTTACAAAGTATCAACCTGAATAAATTGGTAATAATGTTAATAATGCTATTATTACATTATTGCATTACAGATCAAGCCTGTATTAGCCTGTATTACTTCAGACTGAGCTGTTTATTTCCTGTAAGTGCTGCATATGGATCCTTTTGGTGTAATATTAAGACTAGAAAACCAAACAAAACCGATTTATTCACAATTAAACCAGACTGGTTTGTAGGAGTGTCAGCTTGAGCAGCGCTCGGATACAACGGGCCTCGTTCACCACCATGTTCCTCAGAATTTTCTTAAAATGGTCTTTGAGAAAAGTCCTAACAATAAGTGAATGAGCTGTTCAGAGATGCACTTAAAGGACAAAAGTATTGGGACATCTGCTCATTCACTGTTTCTTCCCAAATTAAGGCTGTTATAAAGAGTTTCTCCTGCTTCTGTTGGAGTGACTGTCTCTACTTTCCAGAGAAGAAGACTTTCTACTAGATTTTGGAGGAGGATCATCGCTGTGAGGATTTGCATTGGTTGCAGTCCTCAACAAGAGCGTTATTGTGAGGTCAGGATGTTTGATAGAAGATGATCACCCCATTTCAGCATCCCCAACGCATCTCAGAAGCACCACCATCATTCCAGAGAACACAGTTCCTCCACAGCTCAATGCTGGCTTTATACCCCCTTTATACCCCTTTACTAGCCCACGCCTGGCATTATTTGGCAGCATGGTGCTGATAGGGTCATGATGTTTATCTGCTCTGTCCAGCGTCTCCTGTTTGTTGGATATTCTGTACTTCTCTACAGGCACTAGACAAGCTGTGAGTGCGTCTGTGTGTGCATTTGCACATCTGTGTCAGCAATGGGTGCAACTTAAAGTAGCTCAATGCATTCGTTAGAAGGGGTGTCCGCAAACTTTTTTTATTTTTATTTCGCGTTTTGCTCCAGATCGGTTTTATGTAAGTCTGTTGGGACACTGCTTTTAGAATGGACATCAAGTGACCAGTCATTTCTAATGAGTCACGCTGAGACGTCTAGACTGTTTCCCAAGCTGCTGTGAAGTTGGAGAACAAATAAACAAAAAACAAACAAACAAAAACAAGATAACTGTCCTGGGAAGGACTCTCTCTCTCTAATGAGGGGAGTACAGTCAGAAGTGTAGGAGATTAAATGTTCCTGAACCAGTGTGTAGATGAATATCAGTTACGACTGTGGTTTAGGATGGATGTAGAGAGAGGCTGTGTTTGGCTTGTTGAGCTGAATGCTAAAGCAGATGCACAATGGGCCTCTTCATCGGAGTACAGTATTGTCTGTTTCAGACCCAGCCGAGAAAGGTTCGGGCTTGTATCCTTATTGACGTATTTACACGCCTGAACCTTTCTCATCTCCAATATGTGCATATCTCTCGATGCTGATTCTGCCCTGTTAGGTCCGGACATTCAGGAATCAAAATAGCAGGTGTGAAAGGTGCTGGGAACCACGGTCAGACCGAAAGAGCTGGTCCAGGTCGGGACCAACCGAACCATGGTTGGGTTTGTTTGCATTTTATTTTTTATTCCTGTTTGTGGATGGTTCAGACTTTCTGACCGGTTACAGGAAGTGGAGGCAGGCTTTAATCGTCACCCATTAAACGTCAGAAGAGGAAAAACCGGTGTTGTGCTGAAATCCAGCTCCCCTTTGCGTGCAGTGTGAGCACAACAGATACGCCTTCGCTTCCTGTATCTACTGTAACTGTAGAGTATCCCTTATTTATGACCGAGTTTAAAAAGGGACACACGGGTGATCTGTTGAGCTCGTTCTGCTGAGAGACACACAGGCACTCCAAGGGAGTTGGATTCTGGCAGGGAGGCGGAATTGGGCTCGACACCTGTGCAACTCCTGCCTTCTACAAACCAGTACAGGGAGGTGATTTTCAGCCAGACGTAGTGGATCAGTTCTTAAACTGGTTCGGTTAACGGGTTCGTTTCGTCATACACGAGAAAAATACAATTGCACAATAAACAACAATATTTACCATTTGTGACGGACACACAGATGGAAGTTGGCTTCCGCATTTGTCCCTTCTGTTCAGTGGACACACACACACACACACACACCAGTGAAACACACAGTGGACAGAGAGCACACATGCCCGGAGTGGTGGGCAGCGGGGAGCAGAGAGGTGGGCAGCGGGGAGCAGAGAGGGGGTGAAGGGCCTTGCTCAAGGACCCAACAGTGGCAGAGCCCGGGTATCGAACCCACAACCCTGTCATCAGTAGTCCGGAGCTCTAACTGCTGAGCCTTTAAAAAAAAAAAACTAAACAAAAAAACAAACCTGAAGTATAGATAGTGATTTTGGATGTGTGGAAGGGTGATATGGGGGGAAAGACATTTTTACGGTATACAATATTTATCGTGATAATTAGACGTGTAGACAGAAAGCATCAGTAGCAGCAGATTCTCAGAAAACATTGTTCAAATACTAATTACTAATGCAAATATATAAATACTAATAAAATATGCAGTTTACAAGCTTTACAAGATCCACAATATGCAATATGATGAATTGTCCCATTACTATTTTGACTAGTTGAGCAGTGTAAAAGGATGGTGTTTAATAGGGCTGTGTATCACTAGTGTGTTTTTTTGGGGTTTTTTTTTTTGGGGGGGGGGTGTTTTTCAAAAACTATACTATGTGTAGAAAAAAAACCTCATTATATTTCTAAAATCTGAGTAAAACATAATTTTGCTTGGTTCTAAAGGCACTGCTATTTAGTGGTCATGTCAGCACTCTGAGCCCCAATGAGTCTGACCCCAATCTTTACATCTAAACTATTAATTAATAATCAATACTGAGAATCGGTGCAGTACTACAGAAGACAAAATAGGGCTGGTCAATATGACAATATTGTATTGTAATAAATTATGTATCATGAAACACAATATACTTTACTCAGCATATGGAGGAGACTGTTAGTGCTTAATAAACACTGATCAGCTGCAGGTTTCACTACAGACTGGTTTAATTAGATGAAGAGCAGCAGATGTTGATGAAAAATCACTGTATTCAAATGTTTTAAAGAATCGGACACTTCTGATGTACTTGGTCTGCGCCTACACGTTATATATGTAGCGTAATAAATGTCGTATAGCGTGATAAATACTTTACCATATCACCCAGCTCTAATATAATACTTCGATAACATGGTAATCTTCGATAACTTCGATATATCGATGTTTTTTACACCCCTAGTGTTCACCAACATTCCTTTTTTTTGTCTTTCAGCACTCCAGAGTCCTTCGTCTTTTGAAGTATCCTTCTGAAGATGCAGAGAACGCCCATCAGGTATAGTCTGAGAGCCACGTCTGGCCTCTCTGTTTGTGGTAAACAACAGATTTAGCCTCATGTGATCCACATTTCCTTTAAATGTGTCGTCACCCTCGCTGTTGATCATGTGAAGCAGCTCATGCTTTTGAGAAAATTGGTCATAAATCTTTTAAAAAATGTCCTGCTGTTCTTATTTATTTATGTATGTATTTATTTATTTATTTATTTATTTTCACACAGACAACAGAACAAGCTTTCCAGCACATCCTTAACATAGTGGAGTACAACAGAAACGTCATGAAGCCTTTACTGGGGGAGAAATATGTACACAGTGGGGTGAGTTGTTTAGTTTCTGCATGCATGTGTGTGTATTTATTTATAGAAGTAGTAGATCTTGGTCACAGGGACTGACCTGGGAATGTTGCTTTGAATGTCCACAGGAAGTCGTCAAACTCCCGCTGGACTTTGTCAGGCAGCTGTCCTTAAAGGTCCAGCAGGAAAGACCAGGTAAGGCTTTGCTTGTCTGACCTTGTCTCGCTCTGTCTCCTAATAGCCTTAGCATTAACGCTCCCATACTGTGCGTTCATGATTAATTAAGATGTTTGGTGTATAAATAGTAAGTTTTACCTTTGCAGGGGTCATATTTACCACACTGCTATTTTACCTCCAAATGGAAAAACAGGTTTACAGCACCAGCGACTGCTCACAGAACCTGTGTTATAGTGCTGGATAGTGCTGCTGTCGTCCTCTTGCTGTGTCCTCTCAGTGCGCTGTGCTGTTCTGTTAGCAAGCTGAAGAGATTGTAGCCGGTTAGCTTTTAGCCTCGCCTACCCTAGCCTTGCTTCTCACATCTTAAAAATATTAAAAACAAATAATTCAGTGCTTTTCCTTTTGGTTCAGCCAAGAGAGTCAAATTTATTTATTTATTAAATGTTTCCAAGGATGTGGACGGTTAGACGAAGAGATGGTAAAAGCTAGCGTGGCTGGCGTTAGTTTTTAGCCTAACGTGGATCCCTGTTTGCTCCCCTTGGCGTTTGCTTAGTGGCGTGCTGAGATTGAGCTCCCCTTCTGCGGACACTGGCGCAGGGAAAGCCGCAGTCTGGCCTGGTTACCGTACGGCCTGTGTTTCCATACTTAGCAGAGTCTGGAGGTGATGAGCTGCTCTCCAGTATCAACAACGCTGTTTCACCAGGTTTGATTCCTGAGCTTTCTCAGGAGTTTATGTGAATGTTCGGGGAGAAAATATAACCAGTTAAGACTGTGATGTAACAGTTTTGGGGTGGGGGGGGTTGGAGTCGGCCTGTTGTCCGGCTCTGTTTTGCTTCTGCTGGATGTTCTTTTGAAGGAGGATCTGCAGGTTTGAGGTTCACGGCTTGTCTCTTCCGTCTGCCGAGCTCTCATTTTTCCATTCTGCCCAGATATGGACAGCTCCACTTTCCCTTGGAGTCCACCGTTTCGACCTACTTTCCATCATCTGCTGATGTACTTTTGACACATTTCTATGCACTAAGAAAAGCTCAGAAAACCTGTTGACTCCAAACACATCTACAGTAGAAGCTCCTGCCCTCTGAAGCTTGTCTTGATTCAACAGGTTTTCTGTGCTTTTGAAAGTCCAGGGAAATCTTTATCTGTGGCAATCCGCTGTATGACCCGGGCGTCTGATCTGACGCACAGTAATTGGTTACTTCCTCCTGTCGTAATCGGTCATTTCCTTTTAGGATTGTTGAATGTTTTGCATGTGGGCTTTTCAGCAGCTCCGTGGTCCTGATGGCCTCCCTGTGATCAGCTTCTCTGAAGAGAGTTTGGACAGAGAAGCATTTTTACCAATTTATCAGATTAGAAAGAACAAAAGAAGCTGGTGTAAATGGTGGTTACTAACGTTCATTTGGCAGTTGATAATGAGGCTGACGTGCCTTTGCATCGGGGTGGTCCATCTGACCGAAACTGCCCAGGGCTGGAGATGCCTAAAACTACCACATGTTAATCATTATGCTGATGCTGGCATTTGAGAGAACGGAGGCATTCCCAACAGCTAGGCTCCTTCAGAAACTCTACAGTGAGTTTTTGAGACTTTGCACATTTTCATGAATTCAGATCCAGTCCTGGAGCCAATTTGGTGATTTTTTTTTTTTTTTTTTTTTTTTTTTTTTTTTTTTTTTTTCCATCAAAACTGTTTGATTGTTGGAAATCCATCAAACTAAGCCTGACCGTCCTCCAGAACCAGAGGGGAATAGCTCAGAAAACCTGGGCCCCCTCAAATACACTATTAGTGCCTTATCGGCTCCTCCAGCCTTTCTTCTAGATCAGGGGTGCTAATAGAGAGTCGGTCCTCCTTGTCTGCAGTAACAGCCTTCACTCTTCTGGGACGGCTTCACACAAGACTGTGATGTAACAGTTTTGGGGGGGTTTGGAGTCGGCCTGTTGTCCGGCTCTGTTTTGGTTCTGCTGGATGTTCTTTTGAAGGAGGATCTGCAGGTTTGAGGTTCACGGGTTGTCTCTTCCATCTGCCGAGCTCTTTTTTCCATTCTGCCCAGATACGGGCAAATACAAATTTGCTGTGAGATCCAAATTTGATTGTGTTCAGCTACTTAAGATCATCAGTGAGGACCACCAATGCTGCTGATGATGGTGGTGGTGGTGGTGGTGGTGGTGTTGATGGTGTTCTACCACTCCTAGAACTGCCGGACCATCCCAGATGTGTCTGATGGAGTTCCATCACTCCCAAGAATTCACGCCCACTGCTCCACAGCTCAGTGCCGGGTGGCATCATGCCCCTTTATGCCCCTTAATGCCCCTTAATGCCCTGGGTCTTGCTAGCTAACAATCAGACCAACTATAATCCATGTGTTGCAGTATTCTTCAGCTTGAATCAGCTGCATCTCAAACAGCTCCCTACTCCCTACGTAGTGCACTACATTTGTGCAATTGGGGACAGCTGTACTAAAACTGTTGTCTAACAAAGAGCACTTTGTGTAGTGTCTGTGTGTGTGTCTGTGTGTGTGTCTGTGACCTGAGCAGAAAATCAGGATTGAGCAACGAGGTTTGCAATGTGAACGTAGGTGTTGATGTAGCTGTCAGACAAAAGTATTGGGACACCTACTCGTCTATTGTTTCTTTCGAAAAGAATCAAGGGTATTAAAAAAAAAAAAAAGTTGATCCTCTGTCTCTACTGTCCAGGGAGGAAGTCTTTCTACTAGATTTTGGAGCAGCATTGCTGTGAGGATTTGATTGCATTCAGGGACAAGAGCGTTAGGGAGGTCAGCATGTTGGATAGATGATCACCACCCCACCTCTTTTTCCCTACTCCCCAACTCCTCCCAAAAGTACTGGATGGAGCTCCACCACCATCATTCCAGAGGACACAGTTCTTCCACTGCTCCACAGCTCAACACTTTGGGGCTTTATACACCTCTATAAGCCCACGCCTGGCATTAGGCAGCATGGTGCCAATAGGTTAATGATGTTTATCTGCTCCAGAGAGAGAGAGAGTCCTATTCTATTGGCTGTACTTGGACCACATATTACCTATAATAACTGTTGCACTATTTCTTCTGCAGAATTGCGGTGTGACAAAGTGATGGACACCTTCAGTGGCTGCGGCCTGTGCCTTCCCAACCTCACCCACCTCTCGCCCTGCCACTTCGGAGACCACCGGCCGCCGCTGTGTGTGGAAATTAAGGTAAGACACCAAGGCCAGCCCTGTAGAACATGATAAACCTGTTCAACTGTGTCCTAACAGCATGTTGCACAACCTGATTGCACTTAACGATTTGCACAATGACGTCGTCCCACACACAGCTCCTTTTTATGACCTGGGCAAGTTGTAGCTTTCAGTTGATCTCCAACATAATATTGCATAATTCCAGATGTAAGGTCTGGAGGGAAGGCTTTAATGACTCTAATAACGAACCTCCACCTAAAGGCATTCAGTTTATGGCCATGAAACTAAACTTACTCTCAAATGTCCGCTCTCTTTTTGTCTCCGGCAGCCAAAATGTGGTTTTCTACCCTTTTCGAGACACGTTTCCAAGGAATGCAAGCGGAAAGTGTGCAGGTTTTGTATGCATCAGCATTTTAAGGTGAGTTCCAGTCTGCACAGAACTGTGCGTTCATGTAGTCGCCGTTAACCTGGTTGCACTTCTGCTTTAGTTTGCGCTGTGAATCAGTTCTGTAGTGGTTGGTTAGTCCGGACAGTTCCTAAATTTGAGAGTTTCACAGCAGCTTCTGAAAAGAAGCGCTGGTTTGGTTGGTTGCATGCAGCATAGCCGAAAGGAAAGTAATGACTTGTGATGTTACTGTACTTAATAAACACCTGACTTAACTGGGTTGGACCAGTTTTCATGAATGGTGCCACAGGCAAAATGAAAATTAGATTAATTCCAATCTATCAACAGGTTTTTCCTTTTTTTTCCTTTCTTCCTGTGTAGTTAGCAAATGGGAAGTGGAACAGACTCAGCAGGTATTGTCCCTTGGATCTCTTCTCGGGGTAAGTGACGTTAGAAAGCCAATAAACCTTACAGATTATCCCTAAAATCTACATATGAGTCCAAAATAAGGAAGCTAAAAACTGCTGCTAAATTTGCTTACTACACATTATTGATTGATTAATTGGGGTTCAGAGTGGTCCAGTGCGTTAATCCACTGCCACTATGATCCGAGGATCGCTGGTCTGAATCTCTGGTCACGCTGCTTGCCATCAGCAGCCGGAGTCTGAGAGAGCACAATCGTCGACCTTGCACTTTCAGGGGTGGCACATCCTCCCCACAGCACTCAGTACAGGCGTCTGTTCGCTGTTTCATCAGAGCTGGGGAGGCAGGCCTTTCCTCCGAGAGCACAGGCTACCTTGCAATGCTACATCACCAGGGGGGAGGTTTCACATTGGGTAATAGGCTCTCCAAATTGTGGTGAAATTAGATTAATTAATTAATTAGATATGCAGGATTGGGATAATACGGTTTCAAAATCTATTAATTACACTTTTATAATTTTGACATTTCTAATAATACTGCTGTAGTTGTTAAAAGTATACAGCACAAGAAATGAGTATAAATGGAAAAAATATTTTGGAGTATTACAGTGGTATTTTTACGGGATTTTATTTTAGGGATTGGCAATAGGCTTTAAGTGGTGATGTGATTAAGTGCTCACAATTTTCAGAATATACTCAGGAAATTTAAACACTCACCATTTGCATGTTTCAATAATGAGTGTGTTTAGTTATTTAATTTAATTTAGTGCAGCCTGATGTTAATAATAAAAACTTTGATAGTACTTGTCGCACCACTTTACGAGCAGGTTGGCCTTAAATATTCATTAAATCCCAAGACCTGAGACCTTCAGCCATTCTTAAACACTAGTGTTATGACCGGGCGCGTAATGGAAATGTAAATAATGGATCACAGACAGTGAGAACAAAGCAGAGTTCTGAAAGATTAACTTTGAATTTATTTATGTCTGTTTCTTCTGGCTGTAATCACACTTTGTTCCCGACAAAGCTGCTTAGTTCTGCTATCAGCTGACGCGCTTCACGGCGTGGCGTTGCCTTTTTATGATGGGCCGCTCCGTCCCGCGAACAATCAGTGAATGGACTTTGGTCGGGCGGCACTTTTTCAGCTGTGTAATCACCTCACTCTTTCGCAGCAGGCGGTGACGGTAGGTGTATTTGGGCTTAATAATTAAACCTGTGACCCCAAAGCGAATGACGACGAATGACTGCCTGCGTTTTAATAAAAGTGGGAGAACTTTATAGTGGGGGTATTTAATTAAATTCAGGTCCAGGTAGAGAGAATTGCCTCAAGTCAACATCTCGAACCTCATAATTGTGGTTTAGTGCCATGTCCTGTTTACTGAAGTAGCCTAGTAGCTCTAGCAGCATTTGTTTTTTTTTATCATTTCAATCTCAAATCCAATTACAAGTTGAATTACAATTCAACTACAATTTCAACTAAATGTCAGTTTTCTCTGTCAGTTTTCTCACTTAAATTGGATGAACAAAAAAAAAATTAATTGAAGACGTTAAATGTGCATTTCAAAATAAAGAGCTTAGTAACTCGTCTCATTTAATAATATGATTTAATAATAACTTAATAAACAGTCTTCATCATGAGATCATGAGACCTGGTTTCGAGCTGCCTGTGGTGAGGGAAAACGTCTGTACGTCTGAGTCCCTTCTGGATTAAAAGCTCGTTTTTCTCTTTTTAGAGCCGCCATGTGAATTATCTTTAATCTGACTCTCTTCTCAATGTGCATCATTAATGCACAGCTCTGATTGGCTGAATGGCTTCAGGTGTGATCTCGACGAAGCATGCGATTGGTGTGCGAGTTTACTGGGCTGCTAAATGTTACAGTAAAGTTGTCAGTTAAAATAAACACTGTCAATTAAAATGGTTCTCAATAGTTTATCGGTTAAAGGTCCAGGTCTGGGAAGAACAGCATCTAAATTAATTAAATAAATAAATTAGATATCCGCTAGTATTTTTACTAATATACCGTTAATGTAAAAGTACGGTGTTAAAACTCCTCGTCAGCAGATCTTTTAAAATAGAAGCAAAAACACTAAATTAAGTAATTTATTACATGTCTATATTGTTATTAATCAGCGACTACATCTATCGCTTGTTGCACTTCATGCTCTCTGATGGTAGCCGTACCCCTGTGCTCATCACACACACTTACACACACTTACATTCTTAAATGTGAATTTCTGTGAACTCCCATTTCTTCATTCTTTGTTTTTTTTATTTAGTTTTTTCCTGTTTTTATTTTTTTATTTAAAATGGTTAAATAATAAATAGTAATAATAAATAGTAAATAATTTATTTAATTTCCATGTATTTATTTATTGATATTTTGGTAATCAGTGTTTTTTTTTTTTTGGTGGTGGTTGCAGCATGTATGCCAGTGTGTGTGACTGACTGACTGTGTTCATTATAACACTGTATATCCTCGTCTTTTCCAGGAGCAAACAGCGAATGTTTGTTGCAATCAAGCACTTATTAGAAGAACCACAGAATAATTTGAAAATATTTAAGGTAAGTTAAATTTCCTTCAAATCTGAATGTAGTTCTTATTAAATGGCTGTGAGCGCCACGTGTTGTAGCTGCCGTACCGCACCGTACGAGCCGACAGCAGTGCTGTGTCTTTGGTTGTCTGAGTGACGGGCGAGAATCTGGCTCCTCTAGTGAAGAGCTGCTGTTGGCTGATCAGACAGAAGAGGGTGCGAGGGTGTGAGAATCTAAAACGTAAGTTCCAGTTATAGAGGCTGGGACTGCTTTACCCAGCCAGTGAGCTGATCAGCTTGCCAGCCAATCAGCCCTCAGCAGCAGCAAGATCCTGTTTGTGATGCATTAGATCAGGTCTGCCCAGCCATACCTCTGGAGATCAGCCGTCTTCCAACGTTTACGTCTAGCCCTGACCGAGCACACCTGCCTGGCATATGCTGTTATTAGGACTGGAGCTATGCTGTGCAGAGCGAGGAGATCTCTTGAGCAGGGTTGGGCCCCCTTGTGTTAAAGGCTGTGGTGGCGCCCCCAGGTGGTAGATAAGTGGTTTTACATATGCCGTGCACTCATACCTGTAAGAGTCAGATTCCACACTTTGCTGCTTTGTCTGTGTAAGAGGATCTTTCCAAATGGTTCCTTATTTCCAAAATTCACTTCCTTAACTTCTTAACTTCCTTTTCCACACATGTGAGTAGTTTGTCATGACCGGTAAACAAAAGAGGAAGGCTGGCGACCACACAGCGCAGAGGAGGGAGGATAGAAATGATTTGAACACAGTAAATTCATAGTAAATTTCACCTGTGACAAAAGTATTGGGACGTCTGCTCAATTATTGTTTCTACTGAAATCAGAATTAAGAAGTTGAGAGGAGCATTGCTGTGAGGATGTGACCAGCATTACTGAGATCAGGATGTTGGATGAACACCACCCTCCATCATTCATTCCAGAGAACACAGCTGCCATGATGTGTGTGTGTGTGTGTGTGTGTGTGGGGGGGGGCTTTATACCCCTCTACTAGCCTACACCTGGCATTAGGCAGCATGGTGCCAATAGGTTCATGTTTATCTGCTCTAGAGTCCTATTCTATTGGCAGGACTTCTCTACAGGGACTAGACAAGCTGTGTGTGTGTGTGTGTGTGCATTTGCACATGTGTCAGCAGCAATGGGTGCAACTTAAAGTAGCTGAATGCACTCATTAGAAGGGGTGTCCACAAACATTTGGACATACAGTGTGTCAGTGAAATGATCAACCTAATGAGAACCGTGTGTGTTCATCACATGTTCTCCACCTTTTTGTGTCTCTCCTCCAGGGTGGAGAACTGATATACAGCTGTAAAGATGATGCCAAGCAGCAGCCAGACTTGAATGAGCTCGTACAGCACCTGTGGCCCTACTTTCACCACAGCAACGGCCTCTATAACGGCCACCAGTCCAGTAAAGCGGTCTTCAACGAGTTCATCCAGGTGATCTGCAGCGCTCTGCTCGGCAGCGGGGACTCCAGTCGCTCGGGAGAACCCAGGAAGGTGCAGCTTGGTGAGAGCAGACCGGTGTGTGAAGCCAGCCCACTCCACAGAGAGCTACTGCGTAATGGTGAGAATCCAGCTTCAGAAGACTGAGAGAATGTAGCGGTTGTGAATTTATTTGGGAAAGTTGATGGTGTTGGAGATAGTAATCACTCAGTACTGTTCAGAGGGAGCTAGTTTTATGGGGGAAGTGGGGCAGTGCTATTACCAGTCACTGCGTCTGTAAAGGTTACTACAGCAGTTACCTGTTCTAAAACTAACTGTAGTTAGTGTAGTGATGTTTATCAGTCAAGAGCAAATTGATCTGTTAGTAAATCCAACTGCTCGTCCCTTAAACAGGCTGTTTATTATGCTGCCTTTTATACATATTCTCAATTTCTGCATATCTTAGTTTCTCCTCTTAAGTAGGGATGCACCTATATCCGATACCTATACCAATACATGATACTTTGCGTATCGGCCGATGCCATTGTTGAATTAATACAATCACTGCTGTTCTCTCTGTGTTTGTAGGCAGTCAGGGTCTCCCCAAAGACTGTGTCCTTGCAAAAATCCTCCAGGTTCAGATGTTGGACAACCTGGACATTGAAGGAGTCTACCCATTGTTCAAGAGGGTGGAGCAGTATCTGGAGGAGTTTCCTAAAGAGAGGTGAGTTTGTTTGTTCTGCATTCTCTCAGTCTCTGCTTTTAAAGTTTAAGATAAGATGATCCTTTATTAGTCCCACAGTGGGGAAATTCACAGTGCCACAGCAGCAAAGGGATAGCAAGACACTCTGATGCAAAATGTAGATAAATTACCACTATATACACAATATAAATAATAGAAGTAAAAAAACTCTGAGGGGAGAAAAAAAACAATATTATTTGCAGATTATTTACAGATAATTGCAAATTGACCCTTAATTGCACATGAGGGGGGGGGGGGGGTGTTGCACATTGTGTTTTTTGTGTCAAACCCCAAGACATGGATGAAGCGATATAATAGCAGATGTAAAGAGCAAAAAATAAATAAACAGTCACTTTGAGAAGTTTGCCACTTTCCTGCTTCATATTAGGCTGCAATGGAGATGTGTAAGCACTAGGTGGTGCAAACGCACAACAAGAAGCCTACAAGTTTGTTGATGTTATGAGCCACAGTGACCAGTGGGTGGTGAGGTGTGCATGGTAACTTCATGCCTTCCATCAGACCATGCGTTATTACTGAATATGGAAACCCTGAATGGTATGCACTGCACAATCTGTGTTGCAGGAACAGACTACAAGTAGATGGCCCTTATGATGAAGGTTTCCTGGAAAAGCTGAAAACCTGTCCTTCTGAAGATGATGGATCCATAGAGTACGCGGTTGGGAAGGTAAAGCGAGGAAGGTTAAGAACAAGCATGTGTAAGAGCACATAAGCAGCTTCTCACTAACTTCACTCTTAAACTCCACCAGGTTCTCCAGTACAGAGTCGCAATGACTGCCAAGGACTGCTCAATCATGATCACGTTTGCACCTTGTGGAGAAGATGAGAAGTAAGTGGTGTTTGCTTGGCATTATTGGCATTGCAGTGTTTACTATTGAGGGACGGATTTTGCTCAAGGCTTCCATTGTGCAGATGAGGCTCTAATCCAGTGGTTCTTCACGCACCCCCTCCACCAGACAGACTGTCTTGGTTAACTAGGCTGGAGAAATAATATGGACCAGCTTAAATGAGGCCCTGGTCTGGTCTGAGAACCAGTGGTCTTAAAGGTGTTAACCCCATCAGATTTAACATCTAATGGCCTGTATCACTCCCTCAGATCACACAAGTTACACATGTTTAATCCAGTGTACGGAAGAATTTATAGTAGTTATTAAATAATTAGTTACTGATATTATTATTATTATTATTATTATTATTATTTTTATAAGTTTATACTGCCACATCTGAGAAACATGGTTCTTCTGTGGCATCACTGGGTAGGGCCCTTCTGCTGCTCCATCACTTGTCGAAGGCATTGCAGACTTGTAGCACCGACAAGCCTCTAATGCTAGACCCTGAGTATCCAATCATCTCCCAAACACTGTCTGAGTAACTGTTTATAATTCTGTACTTACAGACTACAAGCCAATTTGGAGATTCAGCCTCCAAAGCCTCGCTTCACGTACTCCGTCTCCATCCTGGACTTGGACCCCAAACCATACGACAGTATCCCGCACCAGTACAAGCTGGACTCCAAGATCGTCAACTACTACCTACGGAGCACAAACAGCGCACAGGACCTGCCTACCTCGCACCTTTACAAGGACCGGCAGGACTGCACGCTGCTCTTTCATCCTGTATGAACAACCTGTCTCCTCTCCTCCTCACTACTCCAGAGTGCTGCTTTGATGTGAACGATGGAAAAAAAATATTGCAAAAACTGAAGGTTAAAACGTATCTATGATTTTTTTTTTTTCCCCCGAGCCCCCTCATCCCCACCTCTTCGACGCGTGCCATATATATTTTTTATTTTTACATGTGAAAGTGGCCGAGGGCTGTTTCATCAGTGGTTGTGAATTGGTATCGGTCCCTGTTGGTGTTAGCCAGTTGCTTTCTTCCTGTGGGGCACGTCCATACTGGGGCTGGCCTCCTCAAGCACAGTGCCTGGAGGCGAAGGAGGTGCAAGCAGTTGGCGTGACTCATTCTGACAGTAATGAAGTGCTAAAAGCGTTTCTGTCACAAATTAGCTTTAGCTTTTAATTCCGAGTGGAGCCATGAAGTTGCAGGGGGTCTCAGTACGGGTGCTAGTGGAGAGTTATTATAGCGTCTCCGTTTGGGAGACCAGGTTAGATGAGGTTACTTGAGGTGAAGTGAGACGACTGCTGTTCTACATCTTACAGTCTGTGACCACTTACCTCGGGGTCTGAAATCCTGTACTGGAAGCATGTTGGTGCATTTATCTGATTCTCTTCACCACTTACTCTTAAAAAATTCTCTTAAAATATCGGGATCTGCTCCGATCTCGATAGGAAAGTACTGTATCGTCACTGTAAAGGTAGTATTTCTCAAACTGCAGCTGTAAGAAGGTTGAAAGGCATCGTCACACTCCCGCACCAGCAATAACCCCAACATGCAGCTCCATCAGGGTCAGTTACTCCATGCTTCTGCTGTGGATTATAGGAACAGTCCAGCATTTTTCCACCATTAAAGTCTAGAGGCTCCAGATTTCTCTGTTCTTCAGCGTAGAGTTATTAGCCAGGTTCTGCCCATGTATTTGAATTTGTTGGCAGACTGAACGTATGGAAAAAGAGACAAACGACAGCTGTTAGAACATTATAAACATTGTAAGTGTGTACACTCTTACAGTAAATGGTGCATTGCAGACCTATAGTACTGACAAGCCTCTAATGCTAGATCCTGAGTATCCAATCATCTGCCAAATACTGTCTGAGTAACTTTATAATTTTGTACTCACAGACTACAAGCCAATTTGGAGATTCAGCCTCCAAAGCCTCACTTTACATATTCCGTCTCCATCCTGAACTTGGACCCCAAACCATACGACAGTATCCCGCACCAGTACAAGCTGGACTCCAAGATAAACAGTGCTTTAGGCAACCAAAAGTGGTTCCTCTCCAGAATTGGCCCAAGAACCATGTTTATGTAACAGATCTGAGAGTGTGAAGAACCTTTACATCAAGGTTCTTGGTTATTTTAGAACCTTTTTAAGAAGTTCCACACGCTCGTATGTTACCAACCTACCTACAGCGAACAAAAAGTTGTTCTGTGGTTCTTGGAGTGATGCCATGTTTATAATGGAGATGTAAAAAAGAACATTTACAGCAAGAGAAGGTTCTTCATACTCTCTCATCTCCATTACAAATGGTTCTTTAATTGCAAACCCTCAGAGTAACATGTTTATAATAGAGAGGGGTGGAGAATTTTTACATAAAATAAAAAGATCCAAAGAAATTTCAATGAAAGGGTTTTCACACACATCCCCAGTATAAGTTCGGTTCTTCTCGGGCATCTCAAAGAACCATTTGAAGCACATTCATTTAAATGTTTTTGGTGATGGGAAAACTGATCAGTTACGATGGAAACACATTTATCAAGTTAATTATAGGAGCGTTTCTATCTATTGTACAGCCATAGCTATGAAGCAGTAGAGAAGGCAGCTGCAGCCAGAGGGTTGCTGAAGAAACTGAAATGTAGTTTTAGCTTCTTAATGAAAAAAACCCTCTGATATTAGATGGTAAACAGACTGAAGATGCTTGCCTTGAGTAATTATATTTCATGTGGTCTTTGTTCTCAGATTATTTAAATTACAGCTGTAAGATAAACAAATTTAATTGAATTGAATTGAATAGAATAGACTGGACCTCAGCTGCTGGCCACTATCCATGGTTACAGGCTGCTCCAGCTTCTGCAGGTAGAGATTAGGTTGAAAAATCGCTGGACTGTTCCTTTAGTTCATGGAGAATTTGCTGATTCGCAAAGACACAACGACCCCGGGGTCCCGGCCCGTCCTGCACCCCACCCCACACACCCACTTTAATTTCCTAAGTGGTTGGTTAATTGAAACCATTGGAACCACAGTGGTGCAGAGATTTATTATGTGGCCCAAAGTTGTTCAACAGATAGTTCTACGCAGTATAACCAGCTGAGCTGGCGTTTTAGCGAGTTGCCGAACTTGCGGAAGTTGTTAAACCCTAAAGTGGCTTGTTATCGGTCTGATTACTGTTGGTTTAACGAGCCGCCCCTGCAGCCCCCTGCTGGTACGAGAGTACAGGCCGGTGATGAACAGATGAAGCACACGGCAGCGTAACTCTCCAAAGCGTTAGACACTATACACACGCGCTCCGTATTCAGGACTGGGCTCTGTTCTCGGACCTCGTTGGGAAAGCAGACTGAAGGGTTCTGGGCTGGTGCTGATAATCGATGTCTGTCTGTATCTGCTGATTACCGATAAGTGATTAAACCTTCTCGTGTCCTTCCTGCAGTTTTTTGCCCCAGGTGTGACTAGTGCCGCTCTGCTCCACCACAAGCGTGTCCTTGCACCCAGAACCCGTCCCGGCCCGTCCTGTCCCGGCCTGTCCCCTTCAGCAGTGTGTGATTCTTTCATTTTTCCAGTACTCTGTCTGATTTTGAGCGTTTGTGATCACTGTGTGTGTGTTGCTGTATAAACCACTGAAGTTTGAGTCCCCCCTCCCCTCTCTTCCCGTTCCCACAACATCTACACAACTGTACGGTTTCATGACCCTGTTTGACTTTACTTTTTTTTTTTTTTCTTCTTTTTTTTTTTTTTTGTGTTTGGTTGTACCAGTTCTCGAGGCCTTACGGTTTCTCCTCTCAGAAGTTCTGAGGATTTTGGTCAATTCACAGCCTTGAAGATCTGCCAAATGTTGATTGTTGTTGATCCTCTGTGTTTCTCTGTCCTACAGAAGCCCATTCCTTCCTTCATTTTCTCTGGTAGCAGTACGGCAGTTTAGACTTAGACTTAGTGTGGCTCCCTCTCTTGAAATAATGACTTGCATTGTGAGTGCTTTGAGATTCATTAATTAATTAAGTTTTCTTTTCAAGTATTGAAAAATTTCCCTAATTAATTAATTTTTAAAAAAATTCAATACTTGGAAAAAGTAACTTGATTTATTTTATATGATTTGAGAATAATTTAAGACTCATTATTGTGAACTTGTCTCAGAGTTGAGTTAGAAAAATCAACTTTTGGAGAGAAAATGTATTTAATTTTCCATCTACTGAAAGATACTAAGTCAGTATTCTAAAATACGTCAAATATTTGCTGAGATGTCGGTGTTGAGATCTTAAGTCAGTTTTAATAAAATCATTATTTTGAGATACTTAAGAACTTAATTTCAAGGTTTAGGTCAATATTTGAAAAGAAATATTAAGATACCAAGTCAGTATTCCAAAACCTACATCAGAAGTTTGGGGAAATGTCATTATTATTATTTTGAGTTATCAAGTCAAAATTTCAGACTCAATTTTGGGATATTACCTCAAAACGTGGAGAGACTTTGAAGTTCATTATTTTAAGATACTAAGTCCGTAATCTCTGAAAATGTCATTTGAGATGCCATCTCAAATCTCACTGCGACGTAATATCCCAAATTGAAGTTAGTAAGTCAGTATTCCAAGATACGGTCAACAAACTGAGGAAAAGGTCAGAGCTACCAAGTCTGGATTTTGCTGTACTGCTGTCTGAAACAGAGCCGGAGGAAGGAAATGCAATAGGCTGACCTCCACCAGGCCGGACTCGGCTTCTATCACAATCTGTACTTTAGTGAAACGGCTGAATCCTTACGTTCAAACAGTTTAACTCCATCAAAGATAAAAAAAAACAGATCTCAGCGTAGGATTGCTGTGCTCGTCACTCTCACTGCAATAAAGACTGAAGTTTCTTTTCCTTTTTAAACAGAACCGGTTCTGAACCGCAGCTGCTGGTAACATCAACCCGTTGAGAGCAGCAGAATAACCACTGCTGGTTTAATGAAGGTCTAGTTTAGTCCAGAAGGCTAATGTTGCTAACAGGGAATGGAGAAGCGTGTAGACGCTGATTAGCTTTGTGCTGACATGCTAATTGGTAGCTACTAGGTTCCAGTCATCATTAGCAGTCATTTAACCCACCGCCACTGAGGCAGGGGAACGAATATCCGTGTTCTTGCTGGGAGCCGGACTGGGTGACACTCTCACTACAAGGACGAGAAAGATGCGGAAGGATGCTTAACTCATGAACTTTGGGTAGAAATGAATTATTATTGTTATTATTATTATTAATCCTCTAAAGAAATCACAATCACTGTGATGCAGATGAAGGAAGGACTAAAATGTTAAACTATTCAGAAATACAAAGTGGATTTTGCTGTCACATTTTGTATTTAAATTATTTATTTTTCTAGCTCTTGTCTAATGATGTATATTTACATACGGTATGTGCATACGTATTCATGTGATGATGATGATGATGATGATGGACTGTGTACAGAAGGCATTAATACATTTCTTAAAGGGTGACTAGACAAGTGGTGTTTATACTGAATAAAATTATAATGAAATTATCAGCTACTGCCGTGTTGCTGGATGTTCTGTTGAGACCGACCTGGTTGCACGGCTATTCAGAAACCTACAGCTTTGATTAAACTTTCGATGGAAGTTTCCACCCCATAAATCATCAGGAGACTCCGAAAGGCTTCGGGCGCAGTCGCCATCACGCTGTTGGTGTCCAGGTTCTGGGCTGTAACAAAATAAAGGTACAACTATATTGAGTGAAGTGACGGGATTCTACAAAGACGCTCAACGCGTTAACTGAGTGTGAAGGTCTGAACGGAGCTGCGTTCACTCTCAGTCCAATTACTCTCACACTGCACTTACCCTGTTCAGGCATTTTCATCAGCAGCTCAATCTTTGGTTGAACTGCTCCTTCCTTACTCACCCCGATGTTCCAGAAAATACTCATTGTGCACCTGGAAGAAACGGAAAAGAGAAAGAAGAGAAAATAAAGCTAATTTTGACTGATTTTTAGAGTCTGGATCATAAAATATCAGAATTAACTCAATATCTATATGTTTGTATAACGCTTCACCCATGAACTGAAGGCCCACAGCTTTTAAAATCCCCATTTCTAAAGAATATTTTAATGAGTGCAGAAGATTTCTCACAGTTTGTGTTCAAGCACTGACCTTTGGACACGTTATAACTGTTATATAAGCAAAGGTTATATACTCAGATCAGTACTTCTGGTCTACTCATCATTAATTAATGTTATATAGAGTTAATTACAGGTAATCTCTCACTGACTATGTGTATTTGGGTTTATTCTAATGTTATATAGAGTTAATTACAGGTAGACACTCTCACTGACCACTGACTTTATGTTTATTTGGGTTTATTCTAATGTTATATAGAGTTAATTACAGGTAGACACTCTCACTGACCACTGACTTTGTGTGTATTTGGGTTTATTTTGATGTTATATAGAGTTAATTACAGGTAGACAAACTCACGGACCACTGACTAGAACAAACCCAAATACACATAATGTGATATATATAAATATATATATATATATATATATATATATATATATATATATATATATATATATATAATATAGATGAGAGAGAGAGAGAGAGGGAGGTGTGTTTTACCCAGGAAGTTTAGGACTCTGGATCATCATGACCTCGGACCTGCACCCTTCTGGAAGATAAACAACATCTGGATATTTCTCCTGCCAAAAAAAGAAAAGCGAGAGTCAGAGGGAGTTTAACCCCCTCATTTGTTTTCTGGCCATAATATTCCATATTTACATAAAAACAACAATTAGTGTTTAGTCTGTAGGGAGGTTCTAGCTGTTCGGCTATACGGGAAATAAGAGTCACCCTTAATGTCCCAGAGAGAGTAAAGGTTGGTTGGTTGATTGGATGGTTGATGGGATGGATGGAGACATGATCTGCACTGAGGAATAAATCAACAACACTGTCGTTGATTACAGATGCTTAATAGACGCTTCAGCACGCTGTCAAAGTCCTCCATAGTCCCTACCGTCAACTGTACCACGAGTTTCCACACCAATAAACTCTTCTGCTGAAACCTGTTTCATTATCTCATCGTTTTCGTCTGCATTTAATTAAAGGTGTTCCCTCATTAGCCAGCGACCCGTACACCAGGGGAAGTCAGCAGCCTCTCCAATACAGATTCCAAAACTTCTGCAGCAAAATATGCATGACGTTATTACAGCCAGTCTTCCAGACTTACTACTGACAGCGGTTTTCCACATCGCAGTTAGGGTTTATAACCTTGTATTATAAGTAGCGGTCATTTTTATTCTAAATTGCCTTTAATAGTGGGGCTCAGTAATGCAGATATAATTGCTATGTTGGGCATCGGCACAGACAAGAGAATGGGAGAGGCGGCAGCGGTCCAAACGGACTTTCAAGATGAAAAGACCTGGAGAGGAGAAAGAACTGGGCTCGGGATGAACTGCAGAACAATGTTGGAGACTACAGGACACCCAGCCTCGCTGACTTTGGCTACAGTTGGATTCTGTTTGGAGATCTGTATGGTGTTACTGCTCTGGGATGAAGTGAGAACTGCAGGTCATTCATCTGATTATAGCTTCTTTTTTTTTTTAAGCGCTAGAGCTCATTTTAACACCATTAGCACTGAGATGAAACACAAAACACTAAACATTCAATCAATCAATCAATTAATAAATAAATAAATAAATAAATAAATTGGCCTTTCCATCTTCCAGTTGTTGCGTGATCATGTGAAACCCACCACAGATGATCTCTTCCCCAGACTTCCCAGCAGACATCTAGTCTTAAACAGATTTTCCGAGAGCAGAAATGCCTGACTGTTGGTCAGTCCTGCCTGCCTTATAAAAACCCGGGGGCTCCGTTTCCTCTGGGGGGGAAAACCAGGCTTTGTCTTTCGCACACAGTCGAGGCTTGTTTTCACCTTAGTGCTGAATAACCAGACTCCTGTGAGTCAGGCAGCTTCTGGTAAGCTTTAGATTCAAGGTGCGACTGGAGTATCTAATCCATCCAGCCTGCGTCTAAAAGTCCAACAGGTCTAATAAACTCTTTTTTTGGTGTAATGTGGGCCTGCAGAGCAAGATGATTATTTTACTGATTATTTCAGAATTACAGTTTTGATACAGACACCAAATGTAGTATCACAAAGTTCCACACACTCCTAAAAAGCTTCTTCAAGGGATCTTAGTAAATTAGTTGCAAGGGTCTGAGATTTATGGTATGGTAAAATATCATGGTTCTACGGTAACACTGTATACAGTATTTCACAGTTCTTCCTCTTGTAGTTCATTATCATCATCATCATCATCATATTATTATTATTATTATTATATGCTGACCCTTAAAGGAATGAAACAATGTAAAATGTCTGTGAGATAATTTTCTGTTTATTAATTCATTGATTGGTTGGTTGGTTGGTTTTACATCCCCCCCGCCCCAATATCAATATTAAGCAAATGTGCACAGTATGATAACCCTCAATTTTATCTAATAACGCTACACCGCTGCAGCTAAACAGAACTATGGCAACTTAAAGAACCATTTGGTCATTAAGATGCTTAAATGGCAACGAAAATTATTTCGTTGATGGTTCACTATAGGCTTGTCTACAGAACGAGTTCTATAGATCAAATCTATTGAATGTTTGTAGACGTTCAGGTTCCCTAATATCAACAGAGCTTTAGGGATCTATTTTGCTGAAATATGACTTTTTTGAGCTGCTCACTGTCTCAGCAGCTCCCAGCTGATTTACTCCCAAAATCAAACTCTCAAGCTGGATCTAAAATCCAGAACAAACAGCACCACAAAGGGCTCGGCTGAGAGTCAAAGAAGGCTAAGAGTTTACCAGATTATTATTATACTTTGGCAAAAAAATTAAAACCACTCGTCGTTGACAAACTGCAGTTTCTGTGATGAATCAACCCTGGGAAATGGTTTAGACTAATCAGGGTCTGGGAAACCAACTCCAAAAGATTTTAGACTGAACAGCAAACACAGTCGACTGTTTATCGATCCCAAACTCTTCCCTCTTATTTAAATAAAGAACTGAGAGTAAAGACGGTCAGAGTACGGAGCGATCTGCCAAAGTGCAGAACCAAAACTCAACCGAACTCTCGATACGCTGTGCAACTCTACATTAAACAACCGTTATAAAGAGGCGTCCCAGCCCTTCATTTCACTGCCCATACTGTGAACACGGGTCCCAAAGACTTCAAAACTCAGCCGCTCATTAAGAATCCTCTGTGCAACCTGACCATTACCTGCTAATCCTGGAAAGACCACAATCAGACCTGCCTGAAATCCAATATGTCCCTCACCCTTACTTCATTCGCACATGTTTGGCCCCATCGCTGGGATTCAAGTCAAGACTTGACTAAATAAACGGCATGCTAGTTTTACATGTGCCTAATATTGCGTAGGTCCCCCCCACGTCACCAAAACAGCTCTGAGGGGATGAGGCATGGACTCCTGTGGTATTTGGACACCTACAGACGTTAGCAGTCCTGTAAGCTGCCATCAGCATCAATCAGAGCCTTGGTTGGCCTTGACCCTGTCGCCGGTTCACCGGTTATCCTTCCTCGGAGCACCTTTGGAGGGGGGGGGGGGGGGGGGGGAGGGCTGCCTGATGCTTTGGAGATGAACATCACAGTTTGGTTCTTGTCAAAGTGTCTCAGATTCTCAGACAACTCCACAACTCATCCCAAAAGTACTGGATGGAGCTCCACCACCAGAGAACACAGTTCTTCCACTGCTCCACAGCTCCTCAATGCTGGGGGGCTTTATACCCCTCTACTAGCCCACACCGGGCATTATTAGGCAGCACAGAGCCAAGATGATGTTGATCTGCTCTAGAGAGTCCTATTCTATTGGCAATACTTCTTCCCTACAGGAACTAGACGAGCCGAATGCATTCACGAGAAGGGGTGTCCACAAACATTTGGATATATAGTGGATTTGTAAAGGGAACGGTCTGACCGGCCTTAGATCTGCACTAGAAGCTCGAGGCCACCCTGTGCATCTACGGTTTTCTAGAGCTGAACTCGTAAAGCACTAAAGCGTGTTACTTTAAATCCTTAGTGAGTGCTTTTAAATGGCAGCTGCCCTGAGGTTCCCCGCTGAATTCAAGGAAAGAAATACAGCCCCTTTCTCCAAAACCGCTGACTCCAGACATGCCACAGCAGAGTGCTCCAGCTTTCTGGCATGATGTTAAATCTTCCATCACGTTAAGAAAAAAAATCCATAAGGGAGTTGGGGGAAACCAGCATTGATACCAACCCAACGCTACCACAGTGGAAAAAGCCTTAAATCTGAGCTAGAGTGCTGTGACTGCTTTCAGGAGGATCTCCGGGTTTAGGTCTAATGTGGTTTGTGGTGTTTTGCAGCCCACGGTAAACAATGGAGGTTCTCATGATGCTCTGGAACAAAAAAAAAGAAAAAAAAGAACGTGGTCAGGGAAGTCTGGACAGCCCCTACTCACAAACACAGAGACAACCAAACATGAGGAGCTCCTCTGACGATGACACATCCACCGTACAGTAGCCGGGCGCCTCGGCAGCTGCGCATTCCAGTACGGTGAATCACAGGCTTCCAGCCTTCACCTGAAAATGAGAGACACTTAACAGCACTGGATCTCAGAGCGGGGTCTTCACAGCTCTCCAAAACATCTGTCCATTTTTCCTAAAGCCCTGCCCTACTCCACAATTCACTGAGTGGTTGGTGTAGCATAGTGGTGTAAGATAGAGGGTAGGTTCTACTCCTCACCACTACAGCAACACCAGAGAGTCCTCAGGCAAGACTCCTAACTGTGGTGTAACACGATTCACAGGTACGCCGCTCAGTAGACTCATGTCACACAGGGAGGAGAATGTGGAGTTAGGAGTCTGGCCTAAGGGCGGTTTTATTATTGCAGAGTGATGTGCTTGGCAGGCAGGGAGAACCGAACCTGAATGTGGTAGTGTTGTTCTTACTCTGCTACACCAACTGCATCACATCCTCCACATCCAAAAAGTATTGGGACACCTGCTCAGTCATTGATTTCATTCTTCTGAAATCAAAGGTAATAAAAAGAGTTTCTCCTCCAGCTTTTGTTGGAGTATCGGTCTCTACTGTCCAGGGAAGAAGGATTTCTACTAGATTTTGGAGGAGCATCCCCAACTCCCCAACTCTCCAACTCAAAAATCCCAAAAGTACTGGATGGAGCTCCACCACCACCATCATTCCAGACAACACAGCTCTTCTTCCATTGCTCCACAGCTCCTCAATGCTGGGGGGCTTTACACCCCTCTACTAGCCCACGCCTGGCATTAGGCAGCATGGTGCCAACAGGCTCATGTTTATCTGCTCTAGAGAGTCCTATTTTTTTGGCAATATTGGCACAGCAATGGGTGCAACTTAAGTAGCAAGTAGCTGAATCCAATCATTAGAAGGGGTGTCCACAAAAATATTTGGACACATGGTGTATTACAGCTACCTGTGGTCTTCCACCTGAGAGCTCGGAGTACTATGGTGGAAGTGTATTACAATGACACAAGCACACGAGTAAACAGTCCCGGGTGGCTTCACGAGTGCACTGTTCTTTAAGTTCTACCCCATGATGGGGCTGACCTCGGTAGATCTTTCCAAAATACAGAATAAAATCTAAAAAATGTAATCAATGAGTTTCTTCAATCTGTGGGTCTTAAGTCTATAGTCAGGACTATTGTAGCTTCCCTCTCAACTCGCTGGGACACACTGTAGAGCTCCTGACAGTGGGATACTATTAGTTTTGGGATTGGCCAGGTTTGATTTCCCAAACAATGACAACTGAACAGTATTTAAAAGGTTTTCTTTGTTTTTAGCACAAATACATGATTAAAATCTAGTGTTACCACTACCACAATTTTGTGCATATTTCATTTTTAGCATTCTCACTACCTGAGGTTATGCTTGGGTAAATAGCAAAGTCACTCTGGATAAGAGCGTCTGTTAAATGCCTTAAATGTAAATCTAGTGTTAAGGGTAACATGTTGAATTGAATGAGTCATGATGCTCAACTTTTATAACATTTGTCCTTTATTTTAAACCAAATTAGTGTTTTTTTAATGGTTACTTAATTAAACACAATGAAACACCGACTATTCAGTCTACAGGCGTTTAGCTTCATCATGCACTGTGATTACACTGCGCTGTAAAGATTAAAGTGTGAAAATGATATACGGATACATTTACAGCATGTAGACGAGGGCCGATGATGAGGGTTAAAGACAACCTTAAACCTCAACATGAAAATCAAAAGGCTACAACTTCTCTGTTTGAAAAAGACACAAACACAATCTCTGTCATCACTGAAATTATACGTCTCAACAAGTCCTTGATCTCAACCCCCTTTGTGGTCTGAGAGAGTTGGACTGAAGGCGTTAGTGAGTTTTGCTTTTAGATTTGAGATTCGAAGAAGGTGGTAACATTGGAAAAACGGATTCGGCCGTTCACCACGTCAAGCTTTTCACAAGGCAGCACAGGGTGGCACTTACAGGCCAGAGAGGACGCCACTGTCCATCTGAAACCGGAGACGACCTTGTACTTGTACCCACCCACGAAACAAGAGACGAGGAGCGAGAGACGAGGGACGGGGGCTGGCCAACAGCACCACTTGGCAAGAGGGTTCCTTTGGTGTGGACTGCCTGGGAATCAACCCTACAGATTGCATCCATTCAGTTTACACTGCGCCCCTGGGCCCCAACAAGTGCTGAACGCGTACATCTGACACGCTGCTTTCCACACTAAAAGGATGTTTGAACATAAGAGCTAATGACAAGCCCTATGGCAGCTTTTTTTGTCAAGCACACCTCCATCGCCTAGTAATTAGGGCAGAGAAAATCACCGACCTCTTTCTCCAAGAAGAGGCAGTATCTCGGTCCTTAACCCCCTCTGACTGTAGCGCTCAGACACTGAGCTGAACTGAAGAAGACTGAAGCTGTTGCCTAAGCAAGCCCTGGCTTCTCCAGCGAGCGCAGCCCCGTCTGTTTTAAACATTTATCAGTTCAGCAGCCGAGCAGGCGCAGCACTGTCCTAGCGCTGCTGGCAACCCCTTCGTGGCCTGGGAAAAGTGCGGAAATATTTGGTCTCACAAAACTGCCTGCAAACCACTGGTAATGTACAAACGGCTCTCGCTCATCTCTGCTCTCTCTAGCTCTCGCCCTTCACAGCGCTGTAAAACTGAGCACTTTTTTTCCTCCTGACTTCACAACGTGCATGTCGTTTTATTAGCATGGGGGATTAGGACTTCTTTGAGGGTGCGCTCTGTTAGTCTGACCGTCCTCATGTAAACAGACAGCAGTTAGTGCTTAAGCTTTGGACTGAAACCAGCACTGACGTCCAGCTCCAGCACTTTCTTTAGGAAAGTTTAACCACTGCATATTTGGTGTGTGTGCTTACTGAAGCTCACTGAAGCTCATTGAAGTTGACTGAAGCTCACTGAGGGTCTCTGATAACACGCTTCAGATTTTCCACAGAGTTGGAGAAACGTGAGACCCTGTTGCAGATAGCTTTTATTACTGCGCTTAGAGAAACCCCTACCAGCGTCCACGCAGGATCTTCAGTCTTCGGTCTTCACTCTCGACTGGACCTGGGCTTTTCACCCCGCTCCCTCTTAGCTCATGGAGCTCATGGAGCTAAGAGCAGATTCTTTCCATCTGAGCCTTGTCATCCTACGAAGCTTGTTAATTAAAATGCTTTCCCTGGTTTCCCCTCTTTTTTTCCTCCCTCTCAGCTTTTCTGTTTTTGTCTTTTCCTCGCCGCAGACCCAACTCTGATTTAATGCTCACCACATGACGCTTCGCCCGAGGCTCGAGTCCACTGTGCTGACACATCCCTGTGCATGTTTGCACTTCCTTCCCCCATCGCAAGTCGAGCGTGGATCAACGCTGCTTACTGACGGTCTTGCAAGAAAAATAGGTGTTGTAATTAATTCTGGGTGATTGTACAGCTGGACAGACGTCTGATACATGATTTTTGCTATTTTTAACACTGAATAACTTGTTTTATATATTTATATAACATTAAATATCCTCTATATTCTATATACTGGCTCACAGTGGCTAGGTTGTAAAAGAGGGTCCCCTTCAATCCCTCAAGTTTAAATAAAGACTGGCTGATTTCAGACCTCTCAGACAAAAAGGTAAACAGTGGGCACTCCTCCAATCTTTGGAGAGTTCTTACACACACCGATCAGCCATAACATTAGCCCGATTAGTGCTAATGTTATGGCACCACCTAAGCATCTGCCTAATATTACGTAGGTTCCCCTTGTGCTGCAAAGACAGCTCTAAACCGTCGAGGCATGGACAAGACCACAAGACCTCTGAAGCTGTCCTGGTCCTGGCATCTGGCACCAAGACTAACATTAACAGCAGATCCTTTAATACGTTCTGTAAGTTGTGAGGTGGGGCATCCATGAGCGTCAATGAGCCTTGGGAGACCATGACCCTGTTGGAAGGTGCTGACCACTGCATACTGGGAGGGGGAAGACCTGCCTGACGTCTAGAACATCACAGTCTGGTTCTTGTCAAAGTGTCTCTTGTGTGATTCTTACGCTTGTCCATTTTTCCTCCATCATCACTTTCATCATCTTCAAGAACTGACTGTTCTTCACTCGCTGCCTAATATGTAGAGCCGCCCCTTGACAAGAAGCACTGTGGATGAATGTGTCAAGGTTTTTCACTTCACCCAGTCCTAATGTTACGGCTGATTGGTGTATATGTTAATGTATCGGCTCAGCTGCGCTCTATCCTGGCACCGAAGTGGTGGAAAGCCCTTGTTCCGGGTGTCCGAACGGCAGAGAGGTGCTCGCTGTCTTCAAACGCAGACTGAAGACTCATCTTTCAAGAGTATTTGGGCGAAGTTTAGTGTCGAGTACTGTGGTCTCCATGCTGACTTTTGTATTTGGTAGTATCTAATGGCTCTTAGGGCTGAGGGATGTTTTGGGTTCTAGCCAATACAAACTAGCTGAGGATATTTTCAGAGTAAACAGTGAAGCACTGGAGGAGAGCATCTGCTAAATGCCTTAAGTGTAAATGTAAATAATACGTTTTAATAATGGTTGACTGACTGATTGACTGATTGATTGAGAGCTTGTTTGTTTTGGAAACAGGGAAAAGAGACAGACCATGGGGGATTCAGCTGACATTTTCATCCTTTAAAACATGGCAAAGACCAACTTCGGAGTTCTTCTGTAGTACATTTCAGCATAAAACATGCTCTCAGGTGTCGACTTCTTATTGCCTGCTCCTCTGAACAGAGACAAGAGACATCTCAAGAAACATCCACAGCCGAGTCTGAGAATTTAATACTAAAAAACTATCAATTACAAGCTTTCCAAGGATCATTAGGGTCAGAAGTCAGTGTTGTGACTGTTAAAACTCAACATTATACTTAAGAATGTGGTAAATGGCACCTACCACACGTCTAAATAACAGCTTTTCTCTAACTTCACCACTTTACCATGAAGCGGCGAGGGGCACCGTATTCATCCAGTCTGCCTGACTCTATTGACGGTCCCGAAGCTGGAGTCTGAATCACTGCAGAAACCCCAGCGCTGCCGTGCTGAAGCTTGCCATTTACTGCTAGACTTGTTATTATGGAAGTGTGCGTGGAAACTACGTATTAAAGGGGGTATATTAGGGACAATGGAGACTAAGGCATGTCTTTGTTTCATTCTTCAGACTTCCGCCATGAGACTATGGCTTTTACTCGCCGTGTCGTTTTTCTGCTGCCTAAGCTTCAGCGTCGCCAAACATCCCAATCGGCCCCTGGCTTCAGGAAGGAGAAGGCGGGGGAAGAAAATGGTGCGCCAAGGCAAGATGCCAAAAGACAGCGGAGATAATGGAGCATTGCTTTTCATCGAGACTTATAAAGGTGTGCAGGAGCCAAAGCCCGACTACAACGTTATTCCAGGTCAGTGCATACTTTAGAGGACCATCACAGGTCTCTGAGGTCTACAAAGAATGTGTGCTACAGATCTTCTGAGGGGACAATAAGCCTAGCTTCTTACTAGGAGAGATTTATGGAATTTATGGAAGTGTGTGTGCGGACAGTGAGGACGAAAACACTGTAGACTCTTAAATGAGCGACGCCACAGAAGAACCAGGCTTATGGCAGAGGTGTGTGAGAGTGTGAGGAACCTTTTAAAAGGTCTAACTGACCTTCAATTGATGCAAAGGTTCTTCACACTCATGGATCTTTGTGTAACATCTTTGTTTCTATATGAAGCACCTTGATTTTTTAAGAGTGTATTGAAACAACCAGCTGCATTTAAATAGCATTACTACCCCAAAACAACCAGCAGCAAACCTAAAGCACCTACTTCTACAAGGTTTCTTTAAGGTTTAGAGTCAGGCTTTGCCTCCCATTCTTAAGGATTTACGGTATTTAAGCAAGCTTTCCAGAAAACCAGAAACCAATCTTCCGGTTTACATGACCATGCTGCCCATGGTGGTGTCAGACTGGCCACATGATTATTGGCTACATCTCCATGTTGGGCAGCTAGAGTGTGACACTGCTATTCTGGTCCACACCAGCGTAAATTCACACTTGAAGAAAGGTCTGCACTGACAGGATCCTCTAAGCTACAAAGGGTTCTTTAAGAGACGCCAGAAAATAACCATTTTTGGTCCCATAAAGAAGCATTTTTCTAACGGAGATGTTAGGAGGTGTGTTTGTGAAGAACATTGTGAAGATGTGAGTGTAAAGGTTCTTTACAAGCTTAGAGCTTCTTCTCACTCGTATCTCTTGAGGGCATCACTCAAATAGCCTTTGTAGCACCTTCATTTTTAACCTGTAGGAACACATGGTGGTCTAAAAGAAGTGGAACGTTCCTCACACTTTGGGACTTCATGAGTTTTCATTTACTGACCATCCTGGACGCAGTGTAGGATGGTTAATAAAAGGTCATATAATACACTGAACCAGTTCTGACCCCATATCTACAACGAAATGATGAAATAAGTTATGAAACTGTTATGATACACATTACAATATTTACAGAAGTCATGTGACCTCAACCACAATAAGAAAAACAATTAGCTGTTCAATGAATTGAATGATTTCATTATTTTGAAGCGATATTAAAAACTGGGTCCGGGCTCTTGTAGGCTCAGAGTGTATATGCTAATTGGCAGAACGTCCGTTGGGCTGAAATGGGAACTGTGGGAAACATGATAAGGTTCTACTGGTTAATGTTAATGCAGTGTTATGATGATGTTTGGTATAAACTGAAGTCATTTTGGTTTCAGGGAATACGGGACAGTGTGTATTTCAGGGCATCACTATGTTTGATAAAACCGTGTGGTCTCCAAAGCCCTGTGTCACCTGCCTATGCTCCAGTGGGGAAGTGGTGTGTGATGAAATGCAGTGCCCTCTTCTGCAATGCCAACTCAAATTTAAACCTATTGGGGAGTGCTGCCCTATCTGTATCGACTCTAAAGGTATCTCTCTTTACTATATTCATATAATCAATCTCTCTCTCTATTCTTATATATATATGTTATATAAGTTTTTCTCAATTTTTTTTCTCTTTTTGTCCTAAATGTAGTTTATTTTATGGTGTTTATTCTTATGTATAAAAAAACTACATTTAGGACAAAGAGAGAAAAAAAAGTTGAGAAAAACTTGTAAAATTCACACACACATACATATACATACACATGTGTACATTATTATATATGTTATAAATAGTTATATAAGTTTTTCTCAATTTTCTTTGTCCTAAATGTAGTTTCTTTTATAGAGTGTTTATTCTTACATGAACGGTTACAACTGTAACAACTGCAATTTCCCTCCTGGGATCAATAAAGTATTTCTGATTCTAAATTTGCTTGGTCCACATACTGACCTTGTGGTTGTGGATCATTTCTCATTTTGCATTTCAGCCCATGCCTCTGTTTTAACTAGAGATGCACCGATGTATTAACTGTGGGCCGATACCCAAATCCACTATTTTCTTTATGTACACATCTGCCAATGCTGATGTTAAAACAACCATTTTTAAAGGGCAGAAGCTGGGAGTGAATTACAGAGCAATACAACATGCCAAAAGCAGGAGAAGAGTAAAATGCTGATGTTTTAGCTGCCTAATCATTCAGACCCTTAGTTAAAACGTCTTTAAACATCCTTCTTTGAAAAAACGGTCAAGCTTAAACATCTTTCCAATGTTGATAATGTTTTAATACACTCAATTAACAATGTTAATATATTTACTACAAAGTTTAAAGCATGATAGCCTAGTTATGAGTTAAACTACTATTGAGCTCAATCTAATGTAAATAAAGCAAATTTACAGCACATATTATTTGAAAGTATTAAAATTTGATCCTGAGTATATGCTTAAACAGCATTTATCTACTACTTTACTGTATTTTAATTAAGTGGTTATTTCACTCCTTAAACCCTGTACACAGGTCCATACTTCTTCACCCTAATAACTGCTAATAATTAACATCAGTTTTATCGGTCCTAAAATTAAACCCTGTGGGACGCCACAAAATATGCTAATACAAATAGTTACCAAATAATTTATCTTGGTTTCTGCATTATGATTCATAATAGAATTATAAATATAAGGATAAAAAAATTATGGTTTATTTATTGATGAATTTCAGTGGGGGGACTGGTTCCTATACTTATATTGTAAAATAATT
This sequence comes from Salminus brasiliensis, assembly GCF_030463535.1. Taxonomy (NCBI): domain Eukaryota; kingdom Metazoa; phylum Chordata; class Actinopteri; order Characiformes; family Bryconidae; genus Salminus; species Salminus brasiliensis. The sequence continues at coordinate 2,506,547 of NC_132898.1, forward strand.
AATAATAAAATATGTTTTATAATCCAAGCAGTGTAACACACCGAGTCAAAATGTAATAAAACTCAGGTATGTAATAACATTTTATTACTGTTAAAAAAAAGATCATGTATTATACTATTAAGAGAGTTTTACATGATTAGGTTTTATTACAATTGTACATTTTTGAGTTAAATGCACAGTTTTACTACATTTCTAGCTGTTTTTATTAATTTGGGGAAATTTGGAAAGTGCTACAAGCATCTCCAGTTCACAGTGTTCCCATATGATCCCGATATCCGCGTGCATCTCTAGTTTAAACACAATCCATTAAGTCAGACTGTAATTCTGCTTCTAATGTTTCTGGCCTTTTGTCCAACCCCTTCATTTAACGTCCTCACCTCTGACCTTGACTCCAACTGTGCTTCTACTACAACTACAGTTCACGAGGTTTCTGAAAACTCTGGCGACTCTCCTGCCCCCAACGATCCAAGCTATGGAACGATTCCACACCTCCAAACACAGACCGAGGAAAGTCTGAGGAGACAGAAGCAAAAGGAGGAAGAGGAGCGCATTCGCAAGAAAGACACCGAGCGCAAAAAGAGGAAGAAGCAGAAGAAGGAGGCGGAAAGGCTGAGGAAACAGCTGGAGGAGCAGGCGAAGGAGGAGGAGCTGAGGAGGCTGCGAGAAGAAGCGGAGGAGAAGGCCGCGGCGGAGGAGATGAGGAGGAGGATGGAGGAGCACCGGCGGGCCGAGGAAGAGAGGATGAGGAGGCTGGAGATGGAGCAGAGGGAAATGCTGAGGGCTTTCGAGGAGGCGGCGGAGAGAGCCCAGCGTGGGCGGAGGGAGGAGGAGGAGGACGCTGAGGAAGAGGAGATGGTCTGGTTGAGAGGAGATGTTTTCCAAATGCCGTCGCATCGGCCGACCCCGGCGAGCCTTCCACCACTGTCGGCCCCGCCTCACACTAGAGACGCCAGTCAGATGGAGGGGGTGGAAGAGGAGGAGGAGGAGGAGGAAGAGGAAGAAGAGGGGGAGGAGGAAGAAGAAGGGGTGATTGGGGAGAAGGAGGAGGATGAAGAGTCCCGGAGGATTACCTACTTGCTCCCTAAAGGCTGCACAATCTCTGATGTCATTGTCTCCTGTGAGAATGCCAAACTTACCAGCATTCCTGCTCTTTCCATCCCTGAGCTAAAGTCCCTCAATCTCCAGGGTAAGCAAGCCCATACAGCTGAATTCAGGACAAACAGGGAGGCGAAAAAAACACAGATTTAGCTCATTTTAAACTATAAATATAAAAATGTAATAAAATAAAAAGTTCCCGGAGGCACAGCCAACCGCTAAATCAGAGCTGCACAAGTCCATCCGGTCCTGGATGGCCCATCTTCATTACCAACAACCATGAAACGCCCATGCCATAACACAGCCTCTAGCAGGGCTGGGCGATATGGTAAAAATACTACATCGCGATATTTACGATACATGTAATCACAGACTAAACACATCAGTATCAGATTCTTATAAACTACTATTCAGATCCTCTCCTGTACTGAATACACTGATTTATACTCATCATCTGCTGCTCTTCATCTAATTAACCCAGTCTAATTACACTGTTAGTAATGAAACCTGCAGCTGATCAGTGTTTATTACACTAACAGTCTCCTCCGTTTCCTCCTTGTGTATCCCGATAACCAAATTTACCGCGATACGATAATATATTGTCATATTGCCCAGCTCTAGCTTCTATCGTCTTTGACAGATGATGTGGTATGCTTCAGGAGCCCTTCCTTCCAGTATTGTGACAATTGGCACGTACGCTATAGGTCCAAATGTTTGTGGACACCCTTTGTAATGAACACGTTCAGCTACTTTAAGTTGCACAAATAGTAAAAAAGCATTCTTCTCTGGACCCTTGAGCTGTCCAAATACTTTTGTCCACAAAGTGTAGCATGTATAGTGTCTATAGTTCTGTATTTTCAGTGTTTGCAGATTAGTGATTTGACATGTGCTTTAAATCCACAGGCAATGCCATCACTACCATTCCAGGTGGAGCCTTTAATGGCATCCCTAATTTGGAGTGGATAGATTTGGGCAAGAATAAGATCTTATCATCTGGAATTGACCCACAAGCATTCAGAGTAAGTGTGCTGTCAACAGAGCGCTGATAATTTGCCGGTGAAAGTATTTCCATATTATATACACACACATCTCCATTATGCTCAATCATCAAATCAGTTTACTTTGAAATATTTTCAACAATATTTGCTAAAGTTCTGATTGATAACGTCATGATTCCGAACTTTTAGACACACACTTGCTTGTGCATGACTATCCTGGGACAAGTCAGGGAATTCAGACAGAAAGATTTACGAATACAAACATCAGTACTGAGGCCTTTTCTTCTCTGAGCTTTTTCTAGTAAAAACAGAATTCCTTGGCACGCGATCAAGAGAAATATCAGACAGGGCACGCTATTCAGCTCCGTCCTCACCCTCCTACACTGCAGCAATTCTGCACCACATTCTTAAAGAAGAGGGTTCTTCAGGGGTTGCTTAGTGCAGGCAATGCTTCTCCAACTTCAAACATTTAATTGATTCACATTGGTGCAAAAGCTTTTGTAGAACCATCTAAATCTGGTTCTATACAGCACCAAACGTGACACTGCTGTCCTCAGCCAAAGATCCAGGAGGACCAGGGTTGGGCGCTGCTGCTACACAGCACTGAAAAAATTATTCTTACACTTATTTTGTGTTTCCATTAAAGCGACACACCCACTTTACCTCAGTAAGGACTTCTAAATGACTTAATTAGTTGGGTCAGGTGTGCTGAGAACAAGGAAAGCACTACAAATGTGCTGGACAGTAGGTTTCCAGGAACAGGGTTTGGGTCCAATGCTGCATAGAAGCCATTTTTGCTTAGAGTGTATCTAATAAACTGTCCAGTCAGTGAGCACTATGCTTTAATATTTACCAGCAACAAGAATGGGATGAAGCCACTGGTTAATAAAGTGTTCTCTTCTCTTCAAGTAATAAAAAATACATTATTTGTTTAAAAACAAAACAATATTTGAGGGATAAAAAGTGTGTTGCTTCCAGTCTTATATCTAATATCACTGGTTATTGCTAAATATTAATGCAATTCACAATAACAGAAAAATTTCAGGTTACAAAAATTCTAACAAAACTTGTTTAACTTTAATTTATGCGAACAACTCTGAGTTCCTTTCGGTACCATATACCAGAATTGGTCTCCACTTGGTCCTAAAGTATTGGTTCTCATGACATCCCTAATCATGACATGTTGGATCCACTGGAGAACTGTGGTAAAAATTCCTGTATTCCTTAATATTGCTATATATATATGGCAGAACAACAAAATACTGCAATGTCAGTTTTCAAGCAGCCCTACTATTTAATATTTGTTATATAATTCTATTAATACGCGTTAATGTGCAATTTAACATCAAGTATTAAAAGTATTATGGGTTACAGGAACTAAAGTATTACAATATAAACATGAAACAATGGTGAATGAACTCTGTTTTTGTTTACAGAACCTTAAATTTCTCTCCCGGTTATACCTGGATGGAAATTTACTAGAAGTCGTTCCTCGAGGGCTTCCACATACTCTACAGGAACTGAAGATCAACGAAAACAACGTAAAAGAGATTCAAGAAAGCAGCTTTAGGGGTAAACTATTAAACCAGTTTCCAGAATCCAGTCATGAAGAGGCAGTTTCATGTAACACATCTGTACAGTAGTAAAAACACAGAGTCCAACTCAGGATTCCTGAACTGTTATACTGTGATCCACTGTGTTCTCCTAAGTTACCCAACAAGAGCTCATTCAAAAAGTATTGGCACAACTTTCGGCAGGTCTGAGCAGTTTGGTGACCTTGGAAATGGAAGGGAATTTACTCAGTGAAGGAACCGTAAACCCGAAAGCCTTCGTAACAACAAAGGAGCTCACCTATCTACGGATGGGTAGAAACCTCTTCCGCACCATTCCCCAAGGCCTACCACCATCTCTGCAGGTAATCTGTTACTTTTATGGTCAGAGTTTTAGACTTTCATGTTTACTACTTCTCAATTTAAAACAACAAAAACCAGGAAAGGGTCTGGGGTATAAAATGAGCTCTATTCTGTTTCCTGTAGCATTCCATGAGATCCTGCCTGGTGTTAGAAATCCAGGAGGCCGATTCAGAAGTCAGGAGACTGGTTCATTCACATTCATACACGGCCACGGCTTAGCTGATCACGGACAGTCTAGTCCAGTCTGACACAGTACAGTACAATCCAGTTTGGTTAGGGACATTTCGGGAGGACCTTATATACATTGGGAGCTGTGGGAGGGGAAAGGATGATGAAGAAGAAGTACTTGTTTCTAGCTGTGAAGGGCCCAGGACCTCAAGAACATGGCTTGTGAGTAATGCTGAGGTAGCGATGCTGGCCAAGGCTGGCAACCGGCACGGTTGATAGCGATGCCAACTCCACAGCAGTGATGCTGAATGAGATTCAACGATCCCAACACCACGACAGCGATGCTAGCATCTCGATAGCAATGCTAATCCCACAATATTGTCTCCAGTAGCCGGCCTGCTAGGCAGTCTAAGTGCGTGAAAAATGTATGATATCGTCCTTGGCTCATAATTCGGTTGTTATTCTTGGATATATGCATGTTAAAAAATATCAAGACTAATACAACGACCTTCTGAAGTTCCTGAAGTTCTCAGAGTGATTCTGTCTCTCTCTCCGTTTTCCAGGAGTTGCACCTCGAAAATAATTTAATTGAGGAAATATCGGAGGGAGCTTTTAACCAAAGCAAGAACCTCAACGTCATCATGCTGCGACACAACAAACTAGACGAGACCCGGATTGCACCTTTAGCCTGGATCAATCACAAGTATGTGCTGCTGTTTCCAATTCAGCAGATTCCTTCTTCCCACAGTTTTTTTAGCCACATTGTTCGTATCGTTCTCATTACAACATATTCTTTTCTCTCTATGTTCACAATGTCTATAAACAAGGAGTCTGGAATCGGTGGATCTTTCATACAACAAACTCCACCTGGTGCCATCCTTCCTGCCAAAGTCACTGATTCACCTGGGATTGGTCGGCAATCGAATCGAACGCATTCCAGGATACGTCTTTGCACATATGGAGCCGGGCCTTGAGTATCTATACCTCTCCTTCAACAAGCTGGATGGTGAGGGTGTGGAACCAGAGTCCTTCTTTGGCACGCTCAACACCATGACAGAGCTTTGTCTAGACCACAACCAACTGACCAGTGTTCCTGCCGGGGTCAATGAGATGACATCATTACACTTCCTCAGACTCAACAACAACAACATACGGTACGGCTCCTTTCGGTCTTTCTGTTTTCCATATATCAAACAACACTAGGGCTTTAGCTCAGGAGCCAATTTGAACTTTACTTCTACTGCAAGCAAAGCCCTACCAGTCATCAGTCATACCAGCCACACAACTACAGCTCAGCGGTCACACAACTCACCTGCATTACAGTAGTAGTTGTTTTTTTTGTAGGGTCACATGCTATTGAAATCCCATTCGTATACAATGGTTTGGGATTGGACAGGATCGGATGTTGGATATTTCACTCCGATATTTGCCGACGCACTAAAACCAGTCATATTTCTGTAACGCTGATCCATGATTCTACAATCTGCATATACAGTACTGTGCAAACGGTTGAGACGCTGCCGCTTTGCCATCGGCAGCTGGAGAGAGAGTGAGCACAACTGGCCATGCTCTCTCCCCTCATCACTATTAAAGCGATGTTGGCCGGCACAGACATGTTAGCTGGTGTGACCCCGGCACTGTCTTCAGAGCGTGGCGGCTGCCCGTTTGATCACTGTGTTCATCATTAGAACATCTCCAAAGTTCTCCTCTCTCATGGAGTCTAGTATTATTTAGAGTTCTCCTCAGATCAACACCTGGTTTGGTGGTAAATCAGGGCTTAATGATGGTAAATCAGGTGAGCTGCTGCTGCTACTGATGATGATGGAGTTGAACACATCCTCCACGCTGTGCTGGCTGTGGGGCGTCCAGGAGAACCCTGGAGGAACCGAGCTCTGTTCTTCAGACTAGCTCACCGACAAGATCTCACTACTTTCTTTCTTCAGAATGAGAAGCTCTTGTTTCTGGAGTTTCTGCAGTAAAAACTCTCTCACTGCTAACAGAGGGGGGTTAGAATGATGGGATTAGGGGACTAAAACTAAGCTCAAAACTTCTGCAAATCATCTCCGATTTCACTTCCAGTCAAAATGAGCATTTATGAGCATTTGAAATGTTTTTATCCACCAGGCACGTCGGTGAGGACAGTATCTGTGACCCGCTGAACGATGAGGACTCCCACCTTGTCGCCCTTCGTCTTGAGAACAACTTCATTGACCCGCGGAAGATTCCTCCGAGCGCATTCTCTTGTGTTAGGTCCTACTCGAGCGTTGTCCTGAAGCCTCAGAGGATTAAATAAGAGCCTATTTTGAGGGGCTGCTTTCTTATTTCTTTCTTATTTCTCGTCCTCCAGAGCGGTTTAGTGTGGGTTTCTAATGTTTAAATGTTTTTGTTTCGTTTTTATTGAGAACATCGTCAAATGTACCTACTAATCACATTATGACAAATAAGACTTTATTTACTTGGCTTCACTCAGAAGTGAGGGCCTCAAGGTTCCTTGGCGGTAGGTGGAACGTGTCAGCACATGTCTGCGGTTGTTGGCATCTATTTAAACTGTCTTTCTACGAGTCCTAAAGGGACGCATTTAACTTTCCAGTGCGCCAGTCAGGGAAAAATGACAGAACTGATTATCCAAGCCTTTAGTGCATGTAGGGATATGATTCTGTATGCATCAGTATTCAACTTCAGGTTAGGTGTGTCAGACTGCAGCTGTCTCTAAAGAAAGTGTAATATGTTTAAGGCTGCGGCTTCGACAGTCGTCCTACCATGAATGTGTTTTATGCAACTTCACATTTCCACTAAGACTAAATGGTCCAAAGATGGTTACTACTGACTGCAAAAAAATTTTTAAATAATAATAATAATAATAAGGTGCTAATTTGTTGATTTACTTTCACAGTATTGATCAAATTTGATTTAAATGGAGAGAAATCACTGATTTACCACTGAAAATGTATGTTTACCACTACGCTTGGCTGGCTCAGAATTAAGTGGAATACTTGTATTTAATAAAGGCATTTAATAAAATGCAGAAAATGATCTTTTAAGCTTCTGTCATTTTTACATATTTTGTTCACATCTGCTGCTCTGATAATTAATCAGAGGTTGCTCATTTTGGATGTCAAGGGTCACATGAGATGTGATTGTGCCCCAATGAACAGAGGAGTTATGGAAAAGGTGTGTGAGCTTTCAAATGCAAAGATGTGGGTTAATTGGGTTATGATTGGCAGAACCAAACTAGGACAAATCTGTGAAACAGATTTCTATTAAAAAATAAATAAATAAATAAAATAAAAATAAATTATATATATATATAATTTTATTTCTTTTTTAATTTTTTAAAACAAAAACAAAATTTTTAGTGGAAGTCTATGCACGATGCCTTCCTTTTGAAAATAATATTTTTTAATACATTAAAAAGCTGAAACTCAACTAAATTATTTTATTTCAAGCTAATGATTCATTCAGTTACGTGTTGATCTGCAGATTTTCACTATTAATTGATTGTTTGTTTGTTTTTTATTAAACAAATGTACATGGTGTGATAACTATTGATTTTCATACCATGAATACCCAACAATGCTATAATGCTGCAACCATATTTGATGACAATGCCAAAAATTAGAAGAGAGGTCACAAAATTAGAAAGTTGTCGAATTAGCAAACGTACAAAATGTCTTCATTTTTAACAAAGAAGCTTCAGATCTCATCAGAACAAATCAGATGCAGGTGACCACAAATCCAGTAAAAAGGAGAAACAAGAGCTTCTCATTCTGAAGAAAGCAGTGAGATCTTGTCGGTGAGCTAGTCTGAAGAACAGAGCTCAGTTCCTCCAGGTTTCTCCTGGACGCCCCCCAGTCCAGCCAGCACAGCGTGGAGGATGTGTTCAACTCCATCATCATCAGTAGCAGCAGCAGCAGCTCAATCACCTCATTTACCATCATTAAGCCCTGATTTACCACCAAACCAGGTGTTGATCTGAGGAGAACTCTAAATAATACTAGACTCCATGAGAGAGGAGAACTTTGGAGATGTTCTAATGATGAACACAGTGATGGAGAACCACCACCACCACTTTCTGTAGGAGTGTTATTATTAGTGATTATTCTAATATCAGTGTTTTTACTGAGCAGATAAACACTTACTGCCCAGATAAGCAGCTTAGGTCCCTTAAACTTTCGCAGAGCACTGAATGAGCACAGTAAGCTGGTCAATCAGCAGGTCAGGATCCTGGAGAGGACCAAAAAAGTGGTTTATGCTGGAGTCACAAAAATGTTCCAAACATCTCCGACTCACCACACACTGCTTTCTCCTTTTCGCTGACACCCTTTTTCCCAAGCAGCGAAACGATAAGTAACCACGGAACAACTTAAATGGCTGGAAGCATTCAGCTCTCTGCTCTCAGGGGACATGAGGGATGACCTCTTCACCACCAACCAACCGACACGTGTCCACGAGTCTCAGTCAGTGGCCATTCTCAGAGTACAAACTGAGAGTTATTCATTTAAACCTCAGGATTTCAGAAATACCATCCAGTGTTACAAGACAAAGGAAAGAGCCAGGGAATGACGGGGACGTCTAGACTACATTACAGCTGGATCTCAGATCACACATTTCCTACAGCTGATGACTAATACAGTCTTTGCATTAGCAGCTTGTCGGTTTTGGAAACTGCGGACTAATATTAATCACTACTCCCATACATACATTAAGTGGTGCACCAGTTTGGGAGGGGGGGTGCACTAAAACGTTTAACAGCGGAGGACTTCCATCATATACAAGCCTCCTGCCAGACCTACACATATTTGGCACTGCTTGGCATGCCATAAATACAGCCCTAAGTAAAATTTTGTGCTGCTGCAATCACAATGTCAGTTATGCCCTGGAAAAAAGTGTTATACAACACGCTAGACGTTCGTTATATCCGACACTGACGTTCATTCCAGTCGACACTTGGGCGTTACAGCTACTTCAAAACATCTACGTCTGGTTTTACTGATTACCTGGTTTTAATACCTTAACGTTTAACTGAAGAGCAGAGAACTTCTGAGAACAAGTCAAAAAAATAATAATAAATAAAAAAAACACGACCATATGGATTCAGAGGGAAAAGAAAACCACCCCCCCCCACCCCCGTCCTCTTCCTCACAAATTATGCAATATCATGTTCCCTCAAGCCCCAAACTATTCCAATACATGTGAAACACACAATGGCAAGAAGCCACCCACTCACGGTGTGAAGCAGCGTGAGGACCTACCCGAAGAACCTTTAAAAGGACGAGCCATTGAACATATAAGCCTACAATTTTGGCCAGGTTTCAAGAGGTGATGAGAAACATATGGCCGGTAACAATGTGTGTTCAGCAGTAGCTCGGAATTGGGTGAAGCCGTGTGATCAGTGTGAGGTCTTTAGTTCACATATAGCTCCTCATGCTGACAGCATCTTCTCACATCATCTCACGTCCGTTCAGAGATTCCACTCCTCCTTTTCCTCACGAGACTTCGGGCAATAATTTAGGATCTGCCGCCGCAGCGTATCCTGACAGCAGTGTTCATGTCCCCCCTGGAGGCTTTCTGGAGCTGAAGAAGGATTACACACAGTTCTGAGGTATGGCATCTTCTACAGAACTCATATTCCCATTTACATTTAAAGCATTTAGTCAATTCTCAGCTCTGGGTAACTGATCATGGAGACGATCAATGACTAATGAGTAGGAGTCAGAACGTCCTGGTTCTGGTTCCGACTGCTCATTGGGTCATCTGTGTTAATGCTGCACTCTCCAGGCTCTGCTACACCATGTGTAGGTTTTAAACAGGGGCAAGCACTCATTATTCTCTATTCAGCTGGACTATTCAGTCCAGCGCTCCTTTATAATGGAAACAGCCTGTTTATTAGAAAGTATTCATCTACAGAGCTTTATCTAGAACTCGCTGTGATTAACACACTGATTAATGCATGCTGGAGCTGAAATGGTAATAATAATAATAATACTGTCAGATTCCTGGAAATGTGCTCAGGCTATAACTCTCACAGCTGGTTAACGTAGCTCAGAGGTTTTTTCCTAATACTGATGTTTTTCCTGTTTCCCCATAATAAAGAGTACCGCACTTTAATAAGCACTCAGAGTTAATTGCTCTAACTAACAACACATGGGTGAAGCTGGGGTGGTGTAGAGATTTTGAGAAGAGCATCTCCTCCTTTTCTGACTGGAAATTTATGTTTTAACTTTCAATGTTTTGTTATTTAACCTGTTTAAACCTTTAAAGATGTTTTTTTTTTACTTTATACCATTTACTGTCAACACTAAGGAGATTTAAAGGGGGGATACACTAATTGTTCAATATTGTTGAATAAATTATGAATAATTAACTTGTTCAAATGTAATCAAAGTTATTCAGAGCAGGTTTGGAGTGAAGCGTCTATTTCAGGGAAACGTCCGGTCAAAACTGTTTACAGTGGTGGTGAAGGGAACTAGAAGTCTAGAGTTAAATGACTCTAAATGCTGCATCACAAAAATGTATTATATAAAATGTTTATGAATAAACAGCCGGAAACCTGAGACACTGTTTTACTATAGTTTTGACTTTTATAGTTTGTTTATTATTATTATTATTATTATTTTATTTTATTTTTTTAGACTAAAGCATATTTTAGGGGTATTTTAAGGGAAGGGGTGCATTTAGGGCGTTGTGCCGCAAAATAGTTCACACTGTCACGATTAAATTCTAAATATTATATTAGATTATACTAGATAAATAGATTCATATACTACATGAAACTCAGAAGACAAGCTTAGGTTCACTGGTGGGTCTGGATAGTAAAAAAAAAAAAAGACGAAATATTAGTTATGCAAATAACAAATTCATCTAGAATTAATTTTGGTCACCATGAACCAAATTTTGATGCTAATGTTTAAACAGATTGTTAAGTTAGGGCTGGATGCAGAACTGAGCTGCATATGGGAAGTCAAATTATTTGACTTATTGTGGATAGCCTATACAGGAAAGCATGGAAGGTCTCTGGAATTTCTATAAACATATATATATATATATATATATATATATATATATATATATATATGATCTAAAATAGTCGCTGTCAGACAAAAACCTTGTACTTAAACAGCAACATCCTACCACTTCTTAACTTTCAATGGAGGTCAATGCAAAAAGATTTGATTCCAAGTAAATCCAAGTCATCTGGAGCCTTTCTACTGGTCCGTTCATCATGAAATTCTAAGGCAATGTAAAGAACAACTGCTCGATTTACATTGTGGCAAAAACAGAGATGCAAGGTTTTGTCTGACAGTGACTCTATTTAAGAAAATTACTTTAGATTAGATTATGATTAGATTAGAAGAACACAGATTTGGGTCCTGACTTCTTGGCGAACTCCAGACACTGTATGGATTTGTCCAGTTCCACCAGCAACTCATCAGATTTGCTTTAACAAAGCACTGGTTAGATAAACTGGGTGTTGGAAGAAAACTGGAAAGAAGAGCAGTAGTTTTACAGTAGTATTGCTTATTTGCATGTATTGTAATGTAAACAAGTAATGGTGGCCCAAGACTTTTGAGCATAACCATAGTGAAGGTCAGGATGAACCCAAGGTCAGTCAATTAAATGAGACTTCAACTGAACACCCCCCCCCCCCCCCATTTACAATCACCTCTGACAGAACAAAAGGTCTGACAATAGAAATGACTAGAAACTACTATGTTTAAGGGGTGGTCCTGGAGGGGAGTATTAAAAAAAAAAAAAGCAAAAGGCCAACCAATTGTGATCTGGAGTCTTCACATAGCACCCTACAATTTAGTGATAGCTTGAATTGACCAACAGCCATAGCAGAAGAGGCGCCTTCCACCAAAGTGGTATGCTACAGTAATCTTGTGGGATCTCAGAGAGACATTCTTGCTGCCCACCACCGCCACCACCACTGTTGCTGCTGCTGGATAACTTTTTGTAGGGGTGGATAGAGACACCCCGCTCCTCCATGGGATTTTTTCCCCTCTCACATCATCTGATTGAAAAAACTCAACCGTCTACGATCAATGTTTAGGCCAGACAGGGAGTCTCAAACGAGAACAGCCACAACCCAGAACTGAAGAGAACTGCAGAGCCCCTGTCATTCAGCTGTAAATCTTACATTGACTTACAATAGTGGGGGCGTGTTTTCTTCTATTGTTTTAGTAATGGGTCTCAAAGGGTGGTTGGTTTCTAAGGACAGGAGGTTCCTTAGGAAGTCCGAGGAAAACAGAAGAGGGCTTAGAAAACATGTCAGTTATTTAATTTAGAGTTATACTTGTGACTATGAGCTACAACAACCCACAAAAATACAAATATTAGCAGTTCTCTTCTGTGCTGGAGATGGTAAGACTGGAAAATAACACTCGCCTGGTCATAAAATCAATCCATCATTTTCATCTCCAGGTCCTGAAGGTCCTCAACCGGTCCCCAAAAATCCCCCAGACAGAACCGCCACTATGAGGGTACTTCTGCTCCTCACCCTGCTGTTGCTCTGCCATGCCAAACCATACAAGCCGATCAAGGTCATGGAGCTGATGAAGCTCCATGACATCATGCAACAAGATGACCGGGATGATGATGATGATGATGATGATGATCGTGATGACGACGACAGCGATTATGACGATTTCGAGGACAACTTCATTTCAGATTGTCCCTTTGGCTGCCAGTGCTCCAGGAGAGTAGTGCAGTGCTCAGATCTAGGTAGAAGATACTTCTCCTTTCCTTGCTGAACCATCAAACATTATTTTTGAACAAAATATGAATGGAAAAACTGCTGACTGTATCCATGCAGTTGCATAATTTAGTAATAAAACTGGGGCTAAGCACTGATGTTCCAACAACGCAGCCGCACTCTATAATAAGGGTTTGAGGGAGATCATAGAGAAACCGTAAAGAAGCAGGTCTATAATAGAGATGTATGAGTGTGAAAAAGCTTTAAATTGGTAAAAGAACTTTTAAATATAGTGGTTTGACCTTCAAAAACGTTCAAAAGCGAACTCACACTCACATCTCTATTACCAACATGGTCCTTCCTGAAACCAACAGTGGTTTCCCTATGGAGTCTCTCAAAGAACCATTTGTAGCCCCATTATTTTCAAGAGTGTGCTTTATGTTATCATAATTAAGAGAAGGCCAGCTCTTCACAGCGACACTGGGCTTCATTTATCAAGCATCTCCCATTTTAAAAGTTCCACACTATTTAAAAAGTCCTGTTACGGGGTTGTAAGTCTAAAAACTCTCAAAGAAATCTACTGCAGAGGCATCTGAGAGCCACAGAGACTTGCCTAATGTCAAGTTGGAGGCCTGTTCTCTATAGAAAGGACAGGAATGAAGATGAATACAACCAGTCCAGTTAATGAAGGTCAAGATCTGCAATAAGATAAATGAGAGACTTCTGCAGAAAGGTAGATCTTTAGGGTAGATCTTCAGGGTTGCCTCAGAGTCGTTTAGTTATAAAACATTGATCAAGCATCTCAGAGTAAAGGTACTGATCTTCAATCACGTCTGATCTGCTGTCTAAATGAATTCAGTGAACCTTAACTGATCCCAGATCAGCGTTCTCACTCTGAGAAGTCTGAGAAGATGAACATGGACCATTGTTCACATGGTGATATCAGCGTTTCCAAAGCAGTTATAAAAGAGGAGACCAGCCACTGGTTGAAAGATGAATGGGAGTTTGCGGATTAGCAAAATGAGCCCATGAGCTTGCAGGTTTCTCCAGAAGCTGAGGAACCCTCTTCAATGTGGAGATCCGTGCAAGCCCATTAGCCAAAACAGGCAGAAAAAAAAAAAAAACAGGTTTCTGCAAATTTGAGCCGAACAAACTATTCCTAAGGGAGCCTGGTCTCGTATGACTGGAAACAACTGCCTGGTGGCGCTGTTGCCAGACTTGCCAATAAGGACTTTATGTTTATTTTTAAGTTTAACATCAGGTTTCTGTTTGTTTGCTTGTTTGTTTTCCCCCAAACAGGTTTGACCTCTGTACCACGTGACATTCCAGCAGATACGTTAATGATCGACTTGCAGAACAACGACATCACCGAAATCAAGGAGGATGATTTCAAAGGACTGACTAACCTCTACGTAAGCAGAATGAATCATCTGCAAACGCTTCTGTAACTGATGTTGAACTCGATTCAGCTTTTATCAAGCCAGCTTTGCTCATTATTTGGCTCAAGACATGAGGCTCAAACAAGGACAAGAGCATCACACAGTTTATGTGTAATTACAGGGAGAGTGTGTGGTAATGCATCTGCATGTGTTCGCGGTTTGCAGCATTTTGTATTGTTCTAATGACCGTTGCCACATACTTGCTTCCGTGGACCCAAGAGGGAACATAAGGAGTAGAACATAGCTGAGGAATGACGACTTCCTGAGAAAACAACACCTGATACTCAGTGCATTAACGTAGTGTTAGATAACGTTCTAATCTGCTGAAGACAGAAAGTCATGCATACTGATGAAAGCTCCTCTGTACGAACTGTGTGTTTCTGCATCTGCTCCACAGGCCCTGTTTCTGGTCAATAACCGGATATCGAAGATTCATCCGAAGGCTTTCAAAAACATGGAGAAACTCCAGCTTCTCTACTTGTCATACAACCTTCTGACACAAATACCTGAAAATCTGCCAAAGAACATTCTGGAGCTGAGGATCCACGACAATAAGATAAGCAGAATCCAAAAGGAGGCATTCAAAGGGATGCAATCCCTGCAGGTTCTGGGTACGGTTTCCACAGTATTCACACCATTTCTACCCTAGTTACACTCTTGGCCTGGACATGATTCTACTGTTTGACAAATCAGTCAAATTTAGAACACATGCAAAGTTGCAAACCCTTTAGGTACTATTTTAAAGTTCTGTTACGGGGTTGTTAATCTAAAAACTCTCACAGAAACCTACGACAGAGGCATCAGAGATGCGCTGAGACATTGACGAATGTCAAGCTGGAGGCCTGTTCTCTTCAGAAAGTACAGAAACGACGATAATTACAACTAGTCCAGTTAATGAAAGTCAAGATCTATAATAAGATAAATGAGAGAATTCTGCAGAAAGGTGGATCATCAGGAGTCGTTTACTCACTAAACTTTTCTCCCACCAGAAATGACTGCAAATCCAATTGCCAACAGTGGGATTGAGCTTGGCGCTTTCGATGACATGGCAACCCTCTATCTGAGAATTGCAGAGGCGAAGCTCACGGCCATCCCAAAAGGTAATGTTTCCATCACGTGACCACAATTGATTTGACCATTTGATAGTTGCAGCTGGTCATAATAATATGAATGAAACTATGATTTGAACCCCGCAGAACTTCCCTCTTCCATCACTGAACTTCACCTGGACTACAATAAAATTGGGAAAGTTGAAGTAGAAGACTTTTTCCGATACAAAAATCTACTGAGGTAAATGAGGTGATTGCTTTGCCCTCTAAACATCTCCCCAGACGCAAACGTGCACATATTAACATGCGTTTCAAAATCAATCGCAGGCTGGGGTTGGGTTTCAACCAGATCAAGTTCGTGGAGAACGGGAGCTTGGCGAGTATCCCAAAAATCAGAGAAATTCATTTGGATAACAACAAACTGAAAAAAGTGCCACCAGGTTTGAACACGCTGAAGTATTTACGGGTGAGTACGAGTGAATGACAGTGCAGTCACAAGCCCCTGACACACCAAGCCCACTGTCGGACTCCATCAGGACGTTGGTGGTCGTCTGTGGATGAGCGTTGCCCATAGACCGCTGGCTCTAGAATGTCTTTGTCAGCGATATTCTGGCTGATTGAGCGCCTGGAATCAGCATCAGTGTTGACTGTGAGAGCTGCAAATCATCACGTGAGGAGAAAACTGAGGGGTAGCACAGCATGTAGGTTTTTCCAGGCCAGTTCCAGTAGCCAAGTTTTATTCAAATTTGGATAGTATAAAACAAAAAAATTCTCAAGAAAATATTTAATTAATTTCTTTTTTACTATAATATTACGATTGAACATGGGTTTGCTGAACACTCTGAAAGCTAAGACATTTATTTTGTACTTTTTGTCCAATAATTCTGAATATTCTGATTTTATTTCCACTTTTTAATGGACAAATATTCACTTAATTTGTAATTAATATTTAAAACACAAAGCCAAGCTAACCTGCTTTACTTTTACACAGAACATTTAGCAAAACCCAAGACATCTGTAGCTTGTAAGACATTCAAACCATGTATTCTTAGCTGTTCCCTTCGGCACAGGCTCATTAAGTCCACACAGTCTTTGCAGTGAGCTGAAGGAAGGCAATCATCAGGTCACCCCTAGTTGTAGCGTTAGTTCGTCCTCGTCAGCTTGGTGTGTCTGGGCCCACAGCCATCCAGCATGAAGATAAATGTGTAACACAATGCAACCTCTCTTTGTCGCCGTTAGGTGGTGTACCTCCATGCTAACAGCATCACCCAAGTGGGAGTGAACGACTTTTGTCCGACTAGAACCAAGGTCAAGAAGACTCTCTACACAGGAATCAGCCTTTTTGCCAATCCAGTGAAATACTGGGAGGTCCAGCCGCCCACTTTCCGCTGTGTGTCCGGCCACAGAGCCGTGCAACTGGGCAATTTCAGAAGAAAGTGAGCAGAGAGTTTCTGACTGTGTCAGAATATCCTTCCTCTGGAGGGCAGCATCTCAACACCCTTTTTAATAACGCCCTACAACTTGTAATTATGTAGGGGTCCGATTCCCTCAGTCTGTCGGGCTGCACTGCGCAACCCGGTGCATCATATCTGCTGTTGAACTGGCAGTTTACTTGAAAAAGTGTGTTGTGAAGACAGAGGGGAAATATATAACAAGATATCGGGCAGGAAATCCTGCTGGAAATTAGCTACGTTTGTTTAAAACTGAACTGGCATTAGAGTAGTTAGACTGGGTTAGACTGGGAGCCATTGTAGATGTTTATCTTTCGATAGTTACTGTTTAGGTTTGCTGAGATCCGTCCACTCCTGCACACAGAATCTCTGCTTCAAACCCTGATGTTGCAGGTTAATTTCATGTTGGATATTATATCAGTGTGAAATCAAATGTCTAAAATAAATCTTTCCTGGTTGGTTTGTCTGTGTGATTATTATGGTAGAAAATATTAATATACCATCAGTATGGTTCAAAATAAAATGTTTTTCCACATAAATGGTCATAAAAAGCTCAAGTTTTATTTCTCCTACAATGTGGATATCATCATCATCATCATCATTATTATTATTATTATTATTATTTTTGTTGTTGGTAGTTATTTGTATTATTATTAGTATTATTGTTATTAGTAGTAGTAGTAATATAATAATAATAATAATAATAATATTACTACTACTAATAGTAATAAAAATAACTTTATATAATAATTATAATTAGTAGTAGTAGTAGTAAAGTTATTATTATTATTACTAGTAGTAGTAGTGGCATTTTTATCATTGTTAGTAGTTGTATTTTTATTATTATTATTATTATTATTATTATTATTAATAATAATAATAATAATAATAATAATAATAATAATGGTGGATATTATAACACTGAAACTAATTATGTGCGTAAAGCTCACTTTCAACTACTAAAAATAACAATGCATTTATTGTATTCTGGGACCAATCTGAACTAAACTGGTTATTTCATAAAATGTGTGAAGATTAAGACTGCATTGGTATTATTTAGGTATTCTGTAGTATGACAATTGATGGTCATCATACCATGTACATTTGCTTTAAAAAATAAAATAAACTAAAATTACATAAAAAAAAAATACAACTGAACAGAGAATCCCACCAATTTCTTACTATTTTCAGAATTCTATAACAGCAATCAATC
The DNA here is from genome assembly GCF_030463535.1 of Salminus brasiliensis. NCBI lineage: Eukaryota > Metazoa > Chordata > Actinopteri > Characiformes > Bryconidae > Salminus > Salminus brasiliensis. The sequence continues at coordinate 2,524,568 of NC_132898.1, forward strand.
AATTACTAAAGAAATTATTTAGCAGATTAACCCATAATAAATATGATCACTAGCTGGAAGCAAAATAGTAAAAAAGCTTCACTTCACAGCAGCTTTCTTACTTATTAATGACTCTAAATTAGAAAAAGCTTAAACTATAGTAAAGAAAAAATTAAGGCTTAGTATATAATAATAATAATAATAATAATAATAATAATTCAAACTGAGGTTATTATTTTATAAGTGGCTCTGGATAAGAGTGTTTACTAAATGCTGTAAATGTAAAATGTAATGTAGATGTAGAAGATGATGATGATGAACAAGAGGAAGAGTTGTGCAATACTAAATATGATCAATTTATTTCTCCTACAATGTGAATGATATCATCATCATCATTCTTCTTCTTATTATTATTATTATTATTGTTCATGTTATTTGTATTATTATTATTATGAGTAGCAGTAGTAGTAGATAGTGGATAAGAGTGTCTGCTAAATGCCGTAAATGTAAAATGTAATGTAAATGTAGATGATGATGATGATGATGAACAACAAGAGGAAGAGTTGTGAAATACTAAATACTAATAATACCATAAAACCCTGATATTTTCTGAGACCGTTATCATGCCATAAAAAAAAAAAAACTCATACCCTAGTGAAGACCTGTCAAGTTTTTTAAAAGTACTTCACATCTAAAACACAGACCTGCGTTTGTTTAAGCACTGCCCTCAGCTCACCTTCATGGCACACCTGGAGAGTGTTTTGCAGCCAGCAGGTTTAAACTATGGTAGCTATGGTTCTATGGGTCGGTTCTTGTCGGTTACAAAGTTCTACACAGTTGCACCACTGCTTCACAACCAGTCTCTAAATTCTGACACCCTTATTTTATGTGACAGCTGTACACATGTGTGGAGGTTCAGAAGCAGACCACCAGATGGAGCTCCTGCTTTAGATATTAATCTTACAGTTCAGGGCAGCAGCAGCCAGTCCACCTCCACGATTCAGTACCCATACAACAGCAACACTCTACAGATGTACAGTATTTCTGTGCTTAATAAAGGCTGCAATCAATGACAGTCATATCACTATGATTATGCTAAACACCCCAAAGACTCCTGAACTGCTGCTAAAACATTAAAGTCCCATTAAAAAACCTCCATCCACTGGCTGAGGAACTCTCAGAAACGATGAACAGATCCCTTCTTTCAAGAAACTGTAAAAACAACAAAGTACTAATGGGAATCGTTTTGTTGATTATAAATCTAATGTCAGAATAAATATTTGACCACATGTTGTAATCAGCGTGAGGTCAGCCACAATGAAGACTTGATTCAGACAAATGGTAGAAGTCTGGAGGAATTCATTCAGGATGGTTCATATAAGCAAATATTAACTAAATAAATCACACTAAATAAATAAACATTATAAGTAATGCAGTATATAGCTCATTTGAAAACTTTGCACTGGCCAGAACCGTTTCTAATTAACTAGGTTTCATTTTTACAAGCAATGCAATCAATCTCCAGAGTCTCTAAAGTTACACAAAACCTTCTACTAATTAGTTTTACTAACTAAGAACTGCCCTTACAGAAATGCTGAACAAACAAACAGTGGAAGACACCTCTATGCTGCCACGAGACTGAGTGGACACAGCTGACCAAAGCATTTGACCAAAGAATATGATGCATTATGGCTTAATTGGCGAGATAAAACGAGATAAAACTCTATATAACATTAAAATAAACCCAAATAAACAAAGTCAGTGGTCATTGAGAGTGTCTACCCGTAAATAACTCTATATAACATTAGAATAAACTCAAATAAACATAAAGTCAGTGAGAGTGTCTACCTGTAATTAACTCCATATAACATTAGAATAATCCCAAATAAACATAAAGTCAGTGGTCATTGAGAGTGTCTACCTGTAAATAACTCTATATAACATTAGAATAAACCCAAATAAACAAAGTCAGTGTTCAGTAAGAGTGTCTACCTGTAATTAACTCTATATAACATTAGAATAAACCCAAATAAACATAAAGTCAGTGGTCAGTGAGTGTATATACCTGTAATTAACTCTATATAACATTAGAATAAACCCAAATAAACATAAAGTCAGTGGTCAGTGAGTGTCTACCTGTAATTAACTCTATATAACATTAGAATAAACCCACAAACATAAAGTCAGAGGTCAGAATGTGCTGTTGGTCAGTAAAGTTGTGTGGTCAAGAAGGCTGCTGACTTAAAACTGTACACATGTAAAGTTACTTCACTCTTTAAAGGAGAGTTCTTCTTTAAGAGTTTCTTAGTATCTGAACAGAACAAACAGCTCCATTATTTGAAGAACCTTTCAAAAGCGGTTCTGCTCCACTGCTGTGAGCCCCTCAGTACCACAGAAGCCTTTTTGACTCGAGTGTTAGAAACAGACATCTGCTGTTCATTTCCATTTCATCACATTATTGCTTTATTTTCTTCTACCTTGTAACCCCCCCTAAAACACTGGAAACACTAATCCTGCTATTCGCCTCTGCACACTGTAACAACTCCCTCCTGCAGGTGAGAGCTGTGTGCGCTGTGTGCACTGTGTGCACGGTCTTCATGCCTTTACTACAGCATGGCAGCACTAAACAGAGAACCGCCACCCTACTACAGATCTCACCCTGCAAAATAACTCCACCGAATTGTAAACTGATGCAAGCTTGCCGACAGCTGATCATCCAAACGCCAACATTAGGAGGCCCTTTTTCCATTATTAAGGAATGTGCACGCTTTGATTGTTTGAGAAAAGACTTTTCCAATGCATCAATTTTCTTCTCTTCATCACAATTTGGCCGCTCTGGGTAGCGCAGACAGACGTAAAGGGGGTGGAGGGGTTGGACACCGAGGGGAACGGCGAGAGAAACTTCGCTCAGGAAACATATGGAACGAATCTGCAGGTTGGCCTGGGCTGCTGCTGCCACGTCTCACATACCGGTGTCTCCAAAAAACTCACAACAGGTTTGGACCATTTAAGCTCCCTCAGCCAGGCAAACACCTGGGGGAGTTGTATGTAAATAAATTCTTCAAAGCCACCACGGTGAACAGTAACCCAGTAGGGTCTTCGTCTCCGTGCCAAAGTAAATCTCATATCGTGACACTAGAAACACGTACTTTTCAGCCCCCAGCTCTCCAGAATGTGCGGAGCATTGCTGGAATATAAACACCAGGGCAAACGCATGCATGTGGACCTACGGTGGGAAAGCTTCAGCGTGAAGAACCGGGACTAAACCGAGGCCAGTTTTAGGTCTATTCCAAATGGGATGTGTGGATTAAACACCAATGCAAAGTCTTGGCTCAACCAGTCTCAGAGAAACCAACCCTAGAAGCTGGTTCCTTTAGCTCGCCACAGTGGCATTTCTCTACAGGGACCGCCGCGGTTTGTTTAAGTGCAGAAAAACAACTCTGCACCTTGTTCTGATTAACCCTTTTCTGTTTGCCATTAGACTTCTCCTTGCTCGTGCATTCCTGCATCAAAATATGGAATATACCGATACAGTGCCTCTGCGGCAGCAAGGCTCCTAGACGTGCACTCGAATGTGCTCTGGAGCGTCAATGCTTCAGCACAGGTGTACGAGGAAGCTGCGTTTAACAGCCGTAGGTTGGTAGACGTATTAATATGTCTTAGATTTCTCAGATTAAACTGTTACCGACTGCAACTGCGTCCATGGCAACCCTCTGATGTCTGATGTGCTGAGCGTTCGGTTTGCTCGCAGAATGACAAAGTGAACACTGCACAGCTTTAAAACCATCATTTAATAAAGGTTTAATAAACCGTTACTACTGTTAAACTGCTCTGAATCAGGAGAGAGAAGCTGGTTAGCATTAGCTTTAGCATTAGCTTTAGCATTAGCAGGGTAACAGTCTGCTCTCCACTTATGAAAAGCCCACTTATAAACGTCTAGACGGGAGCGACCTGGTGACTAATGATCAAGCTTTCATCAGTTAGGTTTTCCCCTCATGGTTTTGGATCTGTAGCCACTCGCTAAGCTAGCCTTTGCTTAGCTAGCTCGGGTAGCTACAGCTCCACCCAGTATCGGACAGCCCAGAGCTGCTGCTCCTGCTGACTAACTGCTGACCCAGACACAAGCGCTGACCATAAAAACTGGTGACCGAGAGCAGAGTCGAGCGATTGGTGCTGGGAGGAACAGCAAGGAGAAATGAGAAGCCGGTTCTGCTGGGTTTGGACTTTGGTAGTCGGCTATTTAGGCTTAGATAAGTTAGACACCACATCGCCCCCACCCAATGGCTCTCTGAAATGCACATGGGGGAAGCGAGCTTATTTGGTCGTGTACTAGATAGACAGACACTGAACATAACAAATCTGACCCATCAGACAGGTCGTAATTTGGAAATACCTTCCCTTATAAAAATGCTATAATTAACACTGTAATAGAAGAGTAATAATTAACAGTAATGGATACCCTAAAGAAAGCTTAGCAGATCAATCATCTTGAATGGGTTATGCAATGCTCTTCTGAGGTGACCTCTAAAAAAAAAAAAAGCCATAAAGACAAGATTGGTGGTCTGGAAAAGCATGTTTACAAGTCTACACCTGTTCTGCTGACACCACGCTCTCCACCCACAGTTACCCACTGTTTAGAGTGTGTTTTAAAATTGGGACACTAGTAAAACTAGGGGGCAAGCGGTTGGTTCACCTCACCCTAAAAACCTAATCCTGAAAGAATCCTAAAAATCAACCTCACACGTTTAACCAGATCATTTCAGCATTTTAAGAGTGACTTCATAAATCAGTGAGCTCCCACAGCGCCACCAACCTGCGGCTCTCTTAAATGCACATGGGGGAAATTAGCTTATTTGGTCGCGTTCTAGACAGACAGACAGAAAGATGGACGGACGGATAGATAGATAGATATACAGACCAGACAGACAGACAGACAGACAGAGAAGCAGACAGAGTCAGTCAGTGAGACAGAGATATAGATAGACAGATAGGAAGAAAGATATTCAGACAGAAAGACAGATAGATAGTCCGAAAGACAGACAGACAGGCAGAAAGACAGCCAGAAAGACTGACAGGCAGACAGATAGATAGACAGAAAGACAGACAGGCAGGCAGAAAAACAGACAGAAAGACAGACATACAGACAGACAGGCAGACAGACAGATAGACAGAAAGACTGACAGGCAGGCAGAAAGACAGACAGAATCAGTCAGTCTGACAGTCAGTCAGAGTCAGACAGACGGATAGAAAAAGAAAGACAGACAGACAGTCAGAAAGACTGACAAAAAGACAGAAAGACAGACAGACAGACAGACAGACTGACAGACCGGCAGATAAATAGACAGAAAGACAGACAGGCAGATAGATGAACAGACAGACAGACCGGCAGATAAATAGACAGAAAGACAGACAGACAGGTAGATGAACAGATAGACAGACAGACAGACAGTCATATAAAAAATATGTATTTGAACCGACCGGAGATGAAAGTGCAGTTCTAAAGAATAAGGACTGAATGATGAGCAGGGGACGGGTATCAGCAGATAGAGGACAATACTGAAGAAGTGTATTGTATACTGTATTGGTACTGAAGTAAAGTGTCCGTAGTGTCCAGGAGTGCAGATGTACAGGATGTACAGTAAAGTGTAAAACAGAACAGACACAGAACAGAAATCTCATTAGAAAACACTGTCCTCACACAGATCACACACAGAGCATCTGAGCTCGTCACGATAGGTTACTTTAATTCCACTCTCCCGTGGAAAGCTTGGACTGACGTGAGCTTCAGAAGCTACGACCCGTTTAAAACCAGCACTGAATCACAGCGCAGCCAGAACACGTCCCGGTATTCTTCACATCGCTCTGTCCACACTGAAACCTGTGGCGGTTCTGTGAAGTCATTAGGAAAAGCTACACAGACAGCAGCAGAAGAAAGCCTGCTGTTGACACAGTCTCACAGTCGTTAATGAGCGGGACGTCTAGCCAAACTGAAAGGAAAAAAAAGAAACGCCATAAAAGACAGCCAAGGGATCCGCTCTGAATCCGTACATACACTGGAAAAAGTGGCTATGCTGCTCAGGCCTGTAACAGATCGGCCTAAAACCTTTTGTTGGTTGGATTTTAATGTGAATATCGCTGCTGCCCAATGAAAACCACCTATCTTGAACCCTGTAGCTGCTTCTGCGTACACTGGGCAAACAATTCTGGATGAACAGACCAATAGAAATGACCCAAATTACTTGGAATATACTCTTATTTTACAAAAGAAACTGTTATAGAATATTTTTGTAAGGATATTTTATACAATATTTATTGCAATATAATATGTAATATTATATTAATATGTAGACAAAATGCACCAATAGCATAAAAAAGTCTTAAAAACTGCTATGCAAATACGGAGTATTGTGATTTTTACTCAAAATATGCTTCACTCCTTTGAATTAATAGGACGGATTACACGGTTTGTAATGAAATGTGCCTTTATGAGCCTTTTTATGCACCGGCGTTATCCACAGTATACTCATACAGGCATATCGCCTCCCACAATAACAAAACTTATAACAATATGATAAATATTCATATTGTCCAGTCCTATTTTACATAGACTTCCATTCAAAGTCAACATTTTTACCTTCTCCTGTAAAGTCACTATTTTCAAGATACATATTAGACAGCATCAATATTCTTTCCTAGGTCTATCAAGCCAGTACCAAGCCAGTACATAACTGTGTGGTTGGTGTGGCGCAACAGATAACACCACTACCTGCCAGTGAGCTACCACACCATGTGGGAGACTGGGGTTCGATTCCTGCCATACACCAATAAGAGTCCTTGGGCAAGACTCCTAACACTACATTTGCCCTCTTTTGTAATACAAGTAACCTTGTAAGTCGCTCTGGATAAGAGTGTCAGCTAAATGCCATCTCAGAAGATTTAGCCACTACCCTTATGCCTGGCATTAGGTGGCATGGCCCCAATTTTTCTTCTCTACAGGCTCTGGACAAGCGGTTTGTGTGCATTTGCACATCAGTGCCAGAAATGAGTGCAAATGAAAGCAGCCGGACGTATTTATTAGAAGGGGTGTCCACAAACTTTGGCCATACAGGTCCAAGGACTTGTGATTTGAAGTAGTTGAGGTGAAGCACTGACCCGGGGAAGTGCCTAGCTGATGACCCATGGTGAAGAGTGTGCGATACAGTGGGCGATTTGACCGGGATGCTGCTGTTCACACTCACTGTAGTAGTGAAGAGGAGGCGACATTTGGGTGTTTTGTCCCAAATAAGAGGAACGACTCCAAACCTCTGCACACACACACTGATGTGCTGAAGTGTGTCCAGTGTGCCAACAATCTGCATCGTTTTGCTGTGAAGAAAGTTGGACGTTGGATGTTCAGAAGTCATCAGAATCTCATGACCAGTAATGCCTGTGGTCCAGCTTTAGAACCAGTCACTGTTCATATGTAAAAAAAATAAAATAAAATAAAGTGTACTGAAGGTCCTTCATCCTACGTATGGTCTGGAAAGTGCAGCCTCACCTCTGCTCAACAAAAGAGGGACGAAAGAAAAGAAGAAAAAAAAAAAAGAAAAGAGAAAAAACAGGCAGCAGCAGATGAGACCACAGGACTTGACTGAGGTCACTGAGCACATGGAACCCAAGGCTTCCAGAATCATTTCCCCAGCAAAGAGGCAGACCTCCATCTCTCTCTCTAATGCATACAGGACTGCTGTGAGGAGACAAAACAGTCAGGCCATATTTCATATTTCAGCCTGATCTCAGGAGGGGAGGGAAAGGAGGGGGAAAAAAAAAAACATCACCAGTCGCCTAAAGCAACATCATTCAACCTGAGAGGATCCCCCAGTGCTTCTGTATCTGGCTTTCATCTGCAGGCACTCAATTGCAGCACTGTTACCTCCCAGGAAGAGTAACTCACGTACAGGTATGCTATTACGACTTCCTACGCTCTACTGCGCAAGAGTGTTAAAAGGTGAAGGGAACCGCTTGGCTGCGCTTGAGAAACTGAGTTGTGAGCTGGGTGAAGAACTGGAGAGCGCTTATTTGCATATACTTACAGCGTCCTAACCCGTCTTGACTGGGGTAATTCCAGCAGATCTGCAGAGCTTAACTTCCATGATTGGGAAAAGTAGGACTTCCAGAAGAGTTGTGAGATGTTGCTTGAGGTTATTAAAACCAAACGTTGTTCAATCAAACTTTTATTCAATTCCAGCTGTGTTTAGCCTCTTCAAAGTGGTCATTCTTCAAAGGAAAGACGAGCCGGCCGGTCACAAACATGGCAACCATAAACAGCAATTATGTAAAACAGCGTTTGGAACCATGTACACTGTGGTGTCCTACTGCTTAGGAGAACCCAAACAAGGGCACCTGTCGTATTTGCTGGTTTCCATTATTGCTTATACAGTAAAGCACTAGAGGGAGCATCTTTCCTGTGATCTCATGACTGATGCCTTGTCTCAATTCTGAACTACTCTGAACTACAGTGGTGTGTGAAAGCTGCTGAACCCCCCCGTCCAGATTCCTGCATAAATTTGACTTAAAAAGTCACAGAAGTCCTAAAATTAGATTGAGGAGAACCACATCAAACAAATGAGACCCAAAATATTAGACTGGGTTGTTTATCTTTGAATAACTAAGGAAAATGATCCAATATTACATATCTGTGAGTGGCAAAAGTATGTGAACCTTTGTGGTCAGCATCTGCAGCTCAACGTTTCCGGAAATTGTTGTTCCTTGGTAGAACCACTTGTGTCCTTAGGGTCGTTGTCCTGCTGCATGACCCACGTTCTCCTGAGATTCAGCTCATTTTCCTGTAGAGTTTGCTGGTATAATACAAAAATCATTGCTTCATTAATGATGGCAAGTCGTCCTGGCCAAGATGCAGCAAAGCAGGCCCAAACCATGATCCTTCCTCCACCGTGTTTCACAGATGGGGTAAGGTGGGCATGCTGGAGTGCAGCGTTTTCCTTCCTGGTGGAGGAGGGTCTTGAATATCCTTCATATGTACACAAGCTTTCTGACTGTGGATTGACCGAGTCCAAATTCGTTGGAGATGGTTTTCCAGGCCTGATGAGAATCAACTCCTCTTCTCCAGAATCTCTTTTGATTATGCCATGATAACATCCACACCTACATGTACAAGCATATGATGTGAAGATCCGACTTTGATAAATCAATTCTTTGAATAACAAAAGGCCGTCCATTCAGACCTGATCGTCGCCCCATTGTTTGAAAACACGGGATATTAATTTCACCTTTAAATCATCTGCTAATCCCAAAGGTTCGTTAATAAATTCGCCACATGGAGCTTTGCTCACAGATCTGTAATACTGGGTTTTCCTTAATAAATAAACGACCAAGCCTAAGATTTTTGTCTCATTTGCTTGATGTGGTTCTCCCTCACTAAAACATCAGTTATTAAAGGTTTAGGACTTTACGGTCAAATGTATGCAGATTTGTTTTTTTCCTAAAGCATTCAAAAACTTTCAGCACCACTGTACATCTGACGATCTGAATTATGCTTTATGTGCTGCAGTCTTTGGATATGCTGACAGTATTTTGCATTACAAAAAAAGGCCAAATTTGCAACACAATAGCTGACAGGCCGATGAGTTATGGCACAGAATTCAGCCCTCTCGCATTCCTGATCTTTTACTGCTGTAGTTTCCCTCACTCTTCTCAAGCAGGTCAAAATTCCACGAAATTCTAAACGCCTCTACCTCCTGTCACTCCAGCTGCTCCTTTGCTCCTGAAGGCCAGGATAACAAATACTAAAGTCTAATGTACTCATTTCCACAACTCAAAAACAAAAATGATACAGCAAATCAACATCCTCTAGAAGGAGCTCACTGGCTCGAAGGTTTGTGCAGGATGTCTAGTAAACATTAGCTGTATCAGTGGACAAGAACCGAACTATACATCAGAGGGCCACAACATGCATAGACTAAACGGTCCTAGATCAAGTGAATAAAGTTGAATATCTGGAAACAATGGTTCACATGAAGGACGATAACTGAACAGTCGACCTGAGCCTGAGCAACTCAAGGCAAAAACACAAGGCAAGGCTTGTGGAGGCTCCCGGTCAAGAGTTAAAAGTACCTACTGACACTGGCCTGAGGGGGGGAGGGGGGGGGGGGGCAAACCCCAACCCAGCGACAGGGTGTTGGGCAGCCGAGGCTTCATAAGCAAGAGCAACAAAGGCTGTCCTACTCTCTTATAACAGCTGTGAAACATGGTGGTGGTAGTGTGGTAGAGTGGAGAAGGTTTGCTGCATCAGGCCCAGGACGGCTTGCTAGCATTATTTGAGAGCTCTTGTAGCGGAAGCATCACTTGTAGTTTTCATCAAATATCTGGTTCGGCTAATTAGCTCTACTGTGTGTGACATTAGGCGTGCTGGTGATTGGCTAGAGGTATTCAGGAGACACCTGGACACCAGAGGAACAAGATATTCTCGCTATATGACGATATTTTATTATTCTGATACACAATATAGTGTGTAAGCATATGGAGGAGACGGTTAGTGCTTAATAAACACTGATCATCTGCAAGTTTCATTACTAACAGTGTAATTAGACTGGATTAATTAATAAGATGCAGAGGAGCAGATGTGTTTAGTGTGGGAGAGGATCTGAATAGTAGTTTTTAAGACTCTGTATTTAGTCTGTGAGTACAGGTATCATGATAAATATCGTATATTGGGGAAAAAAAGGCTTTCTATATTGTGTATAGAATTGTTTACCATATTTTCTTTTTTTCAACAAACACAAACAAACATATAGCCAAGACAAAAAGTTTGAAATGTGCTTGGGTGGCTAAATGTTTTATGGCTTCCCAAAGTATCTGTTTCCAATAAAGCATTCTGAATATGGCTACTCATGGCTTATTAGGTTTGTTTTTTACAGTTCAGCCTTTTATTTTTTTTTCTTCACAGCTGGGATGACTCTTAGCCTAATCGGTAGATTAGTAAATTAGTAATTTAACTACTTGTGACAGCGCAAACGCTTGTATTTTTTAAACAAATGTCTACAGAGATACTTTGCAGCAACTGCACACCAGACTTCCACTTTGGGAAAGAGCGGTTTTACTGTCAAACACTTGTGGGCATCTCATGGCTCTTTGAAAGTTTTGTAGCAGATGGATTTGATTATTCAGAGTCGTGGATTTCACCAAGAACTGCAGGGGGAAAAAAATTATCTCCAGGCCCGAGTTTGGAGATGCTTTGTAGGAATGACTGTATGGAAATGCTATCTCTCAAAGCTTCTTCTTTGTCTCTGTTCCAAACAGACGACAAGGAGCGACAAGCCAGATGATGGCTCTTCCAAGCACACGGACAATATTTGTACTGGTTTTGCTCACTGAATTACAAGTGCTATGTCAAGATTACATAAGCAACTACCAGAACTATGATGAAGCATTCATAAGGCCTGTTTCGGAGGGACCTCTGGAAACAGAGAACACTTACGCAGTTCAATCCTACGAATGTGCCAAGGAGTGCTTCTGTCCCCACTCTTACCCCTTCGCCATGTACTGTGACCATCGGAAACTTAAAGCCATCCCAGGCGTTCCGAGTCACATCCTTCACCTGTACGCTCAGTACAACGAGATCGAGGCAATCACCGCCGAGCCGTTCGCCAATGCCACATCTCTCCGAGACATCAACCTCAGCCACAACAGACTGCAGTCTTCTCGCGTGCAAAGAGAGGCCTTCAAAAAACTCGAACGACTCCTCCATCTTCACCTCGAGCACAACAACTTGGAGGACGTCCCTCCGTCCCTTCCCAAAACGCTCCAGAGACTTCACCTGGGCTTCAACAAAATCTCGAAGATAACAGCGGATGCTATTCAAAAACTCACCGACGTCGCGGTCCTCGACTTGTGCAGCAACAGGCTTACCGACGCGGGCATCAGAGGAAAGGCCCTGTCCGGCATGAGGAGCCTCATGCAAATCAACATGTGCAGCAACAAACTCAAGTCTATGCCGTCGGACCTTCCAGCGTCTTTGCTGCAGCTATCAGTGGAGAACAACTCCATCAGCTCAATACCAGAGGGCTACTTCAGGAAGACCCCCAACATCATGTCTCTCAGGGCGGCACGCAACAAGCTTAAGGCAGTTCCTTACAACGTCTTCAACCTGTCCAGGCTGATGGACCTTAACCTGGGTCATAACCAGCTCTCCAAGACCTTTTTTGTTCCCAAGACCTTGGAACATCTATATCTCAATCACAATGACTACAAAGGTATGGTAAGAACAGGGGCTGCCCAAGCACCAATCAGCCACAACATAAACACTACCTCACACCCTCACACTCGCTGTCCATTCGGTCAGCTCCATTCATTGACCAGCACTGTGTAGTCCAGACTTTCACCCTGTTTGACCCCAGTTCATCCTCAGCGTCCTGTGGGCAGCGTCCTGATGAAGGTCTAGAGGATGACCAACCCCAACAATCTGTGCAGCAGCAGATCAGAGAGCTTCAGAAGTGTCTAATAGAGAGTGGACAGTGAGTGGACAGACAGACGCAGTGTTTAAGCACTCCAGCAGCACTGCTGCATCTGATCCACCACTCGTACCGCCAGCCCAACACACGCTACCAACACACTCGCCACCACCAGGTCAGTCAGTGTCACTACAGGCAGTGCTGAGAATGACCCACCACCCAAATACTACAGTCTGCTCTGTGGTGGTCAGTGCTGTGGGGTCCTGAGCATTGAGGAACAGGGTGAAAGGAGGCTAACTTACAAAGTATGCAGAGAAACAGATGGATACAGTCTGGAGTTTTTGAACTACACATTGCTTCTATATCCAAGGAAGTGGTGTTAAATGTTATGGTTGACCAGTGCAAGCTAAAATAATAATAAAAAAATAATAATAATAAAAAAAAAAACAGTATCCACCTCTTAGCCAGCCAGCTAAGCTTTTACATAGCCAGCATTGGGATTATTATTATCCAATGTCAGATGTTAGCAAAGTTTTGGTTTATTTATGGCCAGTTATTCCATAATTAAGCTTAATGCATTCATTAAAAGGGGTGTCCACATACATATGGACACATAGTGCACATATACTGATTAAAATAAGTTGGATTAGGTTTGTTGGAGCTCGCAAAACACTTAACTGTAATAATGTTAGCAATTCAGGACAGGAACCAGACGTTTGCTGCTTAACTCCGCAATAATAAGACTATAATGATACCAATGGTGAATCGTGGGGTGTGTACAGGACTGACCTTCCTGATGATTTCTCTTCTCATTGCAGAGCTGAACGTTTCTCTAATGTGCCCATCGGTGGACCAGGACAGCCCAAATATGCTGACTTACATTCGCATCGACAACAATAAGCTAAGAGGACCTGTGGACTACCACGCCTACGCCTGTTTCCCGAGGATGAGAATGATTTTTTATGGTGAACAACAGAAGGTTGAGGAGTATGAACCTTCAGCTGAAAATTAAGCATAAAAAACAAAGACATCACATCACCAGCTTAAATTACGTAATTTAAAACCGCTCTGTACAGATACAGTGCTGACGTCTGATAGGACCAGACTAAAATGAGACGTAAATAAGATGCCTAGCTTAACGCAAATAACGATATTTAACGTCTTTTACTTTTTCTTGCATGAGCTGCATGGTTTGACTGATCGTGGCATGGAAGTGCTTTAGAATTATAGCAATTTTTGATGCAAAACACATGTAATGGTTATGATAAGTCAAGAACTGCGTTTGAGGACGAAGATTTGCTTTAATAAGATGATTAGTAACCCTACGTAGATTCTGTATTTGCGTGAGCATTGGATGAGTACAGTCATTTTTTTCCAGGGCTTCAATTTACATTCGCGAAACCAACAGTTTCACACTTAAACAAACAAAAAAACAAACACAAAGCGTGACGTAGCCCATGTACTTACTGACTGACCTAATCTTGGAATGTATATGTTGTCAAATCATCAAATTCTCGTTTAAACTCTTTATAGCATGAACTTTTTATTTCAATGATGAAGTATTTTAAACTAAATTAAATTATATATTAATGTTTATCCTTGAAAAAAAGTAAAGTAGTATTACATTTTGAAGAGATCAGATTATTTATAAAATTAATACAAAATACATTAGTCCAGAAATTACACACTTTAATAAGTTACAAGCTTTAAAATTGTTATTAATGCCACAAAATCCTACAAAGTCAATATTAACAAAGTTAATATAGTGATAATAGTGAGTTCAGGCAAGCCTGAATACAAGTACAATACTGTACAAGTACACTTATATACATAACGCCTCAAATCTGCTCACTGCAGTAGTTTGTAAGGCTCGACTAATAACTATAGCTGGTATTAAGGGTGGATTTATCCGTACTGGGCCTAATCTGGCCAATAAAGCTAATTTGCCAATTTTTTTAATTCTCCGTCCTCAAAATCACGTGTACTTATTTGTTTTGGTGGATCGAGAGTAAGAATAATAAACACCATGTACATTCATAGTCATCATCGTCACGCATAGTTATGTGACTCTATTAGGGTCAAGTATCTTGTTTTGAAGGCCTCAAATAGTTCCCACAGATTGCTGGCTGTAAATCAACCACTGGAATTAACGTAACCACTGGTCATAAGATAAGATAAGAGTATTCTTTATTAGTCCCACAGTGGGGAAATTCTCAGTGTCCCAGCAGAAAAGGTATAGCAAGACACTCAGATGCAAAAACGTAGACAAATTACCACCATATACACAATTTAAATAATAGAAGTGAAAAGCAATAACAATATTATTTACAGTTTCACGTTTTGCCTTTTGACAGATGTACTAATCTGAAAAGGTCAGCCTATGTCGATGAAACCCTTGGTCATGGTCAGCCATGGGTATGCAGTGAATACTTAACGCTCTCCTCCTGGACGTTTCAGTGAACTGCAATTTGTGAAAATGCCAGAAGGCCACCTGTTTCAGTGGTGCCCAACCTAGTTCTGGGGATTTTTTCTTTCTTTACAGCCCTGGAGAGCTCCAACACCTGGCTGTTCCATTCAGATGCCCCTGAAGGCTCTCATTACCTGGATCAGGTGTGCTAGATTAGTCAGAGCTCAACTTTGCAAGCTGGAAGATCTCAAGAACCAGGGTTGGGCCACCACATGCAGCACTGCTTAAGTCGCTTAGATAGTGCTTTGTTGGCTGCACAACCCTGCATGCTTTATATACTGAGTTAATGGGTTATAGTGATGTAATGGTTGTGAGAGTAGGTAATTTGCAGTAACGACGCAGAAAAGCAGCACCTAATAAAGACACCACGGAGTGTATTACTGATATGAACTATTTTAAGTTAGGTAAACTTGTGGATTTGAAGGAACTGTGTCTGGGTGTGATGTTCTCAGTGTCTAAGTATGGGGGAGGTCAGGCAGGAGCTATCAGGAAAGCATTGGGAAGCCGGTCAGGAAAAAAAGGTCCATTAGGACATCTGCTGAAGGTCTTGAATGTGGGTCATGCTTTTAACCTAATAAAGTCATTCCTCTGCTACATACAGAGCTGGTTGAAGCACCTTCTTTCCTTTATTGAGGTCAGGCAAGGGAGCATGACTTGACAGGAAGGTCTAACCAAGGTCCCGAAACATTTCCTGAATAAAACAAAGCAGCCTTAACAGCATCAATAAAGTCCTGAACTTCGCTCTATTAAAAACACTGGAGTGACATGATTGTTGAGTTTGCCCAGTATGTCCCGTCCTCACATTTATTACTGCAAGCTCATAACACGGAGAACCTCTCGGCATAGAGCGTCTAAGAATCCTCATTAAATGCCATTTTTAAAACCCCCTGGGAACCAAAGTCTGAGCTTCCTTTCTAATGAAGTGAATCTGGCTCCTCGGGCCCCCGGTGTAAATGTCCGAAGTATTGTAACCCTAGTCTTTTGAAGATCTTCCCAACATCTGATAAACGTCTGCTGTCGGTGGAATGGGCGGTCCTAAAAGTGGGTCGGGTTTACGGCAGCATACCCCTGACCAATCACAGGGCTAACATTGCATGCCCTCTCTTCCAATCTGAGCAACTTGGAGAGCTAAAGCTGAAGCTGGTAAGCTAAAGGTCCCAAAGCAGCACATTCCCCCTCTCCACCCCGCCCACCCATACCCGGTCCAACCAATCACCCCCCCCCACCAGCACAGCATGCACCGGATAGGAGGGACAACAGGGCACGCGGGGCAGATGCCCAAGGCTGTGCACGTTGCCATGGTAACGGTAACAAATTTTGTTTGTCAGCAATCAGTTTGTCAGTGGATGTTCAATGAGGGCTGTCAGTCACACACGCTCATTAGAATATTAAGACCACGCCCACGCCGTTCTCAGAGAGGTGCAGTGAGGAGTATCAGATTTCAGCTTTGTGACTGTAAACGCTTCACTGGACACCAGAGTTTAGTATGACACAAAAATTCTGCATATTAAAATACATATTACATATGAAACTTTTTTTGTCCCAGAGGCACTAAAAACAAAGATAGACCATGTCCATCTTTAACTCATTAATCCTCGCCATTAGACTGCGTCCGTCGCTGGAAATACAATGGGGACAGCTGGAGGAAAATCACTGATGAAAACAAAGTCAATTAGCAACAACTGGACCACTGCGCTGGAGTGGAGAGATTACAGTCTTTGCTTAAATGATGACAAATCCTCCAAAAAATGGGAAATTTAACAAGCTAACCGGTAGAGTTGCAGCGGTGTGAGACTTTTACAGTATGATAACCGTCTCCGAAAATATCAGGGGGTTACAGTATCACAGTACTTGTCAGTTCTTGTTGTTCTTCTCATTATTATTATTATTATTATTATTATTATTATATGCTGGAATAAAAGGAATAAAAAAAGGCATTTTTTGGTTGAACAAATGTTCTTTCAAGCTATTTTATTTCCAGCTAATGATTACAGTTACATTTACATTTACATTTATGGCATTTAGCTGACACTCTTATCCAGAGCGACTTACAAGGTTACTCGTATTACAGAGGTGGGTCAGTGTAGTGTTAGAAGTCTGGCCAAAGGACTCTTATTGGTGTAGTGCAGCTTAGTCACCCAGACCGGGAATCGAACCCCAGTCTCCCACATGGTGTGGTAGCTCAGTGGCAGGTAGTGGTGTTATCTGTTGCACCACACCAACCACACAACCAACCATGATTATTTTCATTCTGGATAAATCTGCTGATTATTATCTCTATTAAACATTGTATTGTTTGATTTTTAAACTCTAAACTTGGAAAGAAATTGGTAAAAAAAAATAAATAAATACATAAATAAAAAATAATAAAAAATAAAAATAAAAAACTTACTAGCAGTTTACTACCAGTATAGGCAAATGTACATGTGATAACCATCAATTTCCATTTCAATGGTATACCTGACAACAAAAGTCTATTAAAAGCGCTGTCTCCAGTCTGGCTTTCTTTATTTTACCCCCTGTTATTGTACAGGATGGGTGAAGACTACTACTCTTCACACTTACTAAATATACAGCAGATCAAGTGTGAACGCAGTTACAGGCCTATTTAAACAGATCTTGACTTAACGGTGCATCGATTTCACGTCAATATTGGCGAATCAAACTCAAAGCAGGTCAGGGGACGATGCTGAGCAGTTCTGGAGCGAATAAATGATTAATGAAGACGTCTAGTTAGTAGATGTGATGACTATTATTTCCAGTGTATACCGCTGCAACCCTACTAACCAGTGATTGTGAAGAAAAAACTGTAGAACAGCAAACGCAGAAGTCCTTCTGGCCATTGTAGCCTGTCCTTGCCCTGCGATCAACGTCTAAAGCCGTATTTTTTCGGCCTTGGAAAGTGGACCACCCTCTTGGCAACTTCTACCTTCCTGTACAGTCAGTCCAAGCTGTTATCTGCTACACCTGATTCTAGCAATCATTCCCTTCAGAAGACCCTCATTAACTGGATCACGCGATACAGATGGGGGTTAGAATTAAACCCTGCTGGTAGGTCAGTCTCCTGGAGGATTTTGGTGACCACAGGTCTAGGACTGGTCTAGAATCAGAGTCCAGAGACAAATCCATGGTGTTATCCTTTCTATTTTACAGTGATAAATAAATGCAAATGCACAAACAGCACAGGTTCGAGACTCAAATCACCCGTGTATTCCACCAACCACAACTGGCTACCGCCACAACAGCCAAGAAATGCGGCCTAGGTTTTAAAAATGTCGCTTTTAATTATAAAAAAAAAACAAAAAAAAATCCTAAAACTTGCATCTAGAGCTGGACGATATGACTAAAAAAACTCTCTACGTTATAATCAGCTCAGACTGTAGTCTTACAGCACTTACAGCACTAATACCACACAAGCACCACATTTTTTTTTATTTGCCCGATATTTATGATATATTGCCCAGCCCTACCTGCATCTTTAAACTGTCAACTTTACAGGAGAAGGAACAAAGCCTCTTAACTCCTTAAAACCCAGCGTATAGGCCCTGCTTTATCTCTTCACACTCTTAAGTACAACTACTCCTAACTGCCACAATTAGCATAAGTTTCACAAACCCTAAAACAGAACCCTGTGGGACTCCAGAAAATAAACGGTGCTAAACGGTTACCAACAAATTGATAACAGTTAATGCTTCAGGACTAATAACGGAGTAATTACTACTAAACTCTAGGGTTTAATATGTAAACTTTCAATGGAAGTCAATGAAAAAATGTTTGTATTTTATATAGTAATTTTGGAGCATTTGTATTGGTCACAATTTTTACACAATACAAAGAACAACTGTAGGTTCTACTGTAAGTAGGATGATATATATATATATAATTAAATATAAAATACAGTATATAATGTTATATAAAATTATATAAAAATAATATATATTATTATTATTTTATTTATTTATTTTTTTTAATTTTGAGGAGGGGGGGTTGTTTTTCTTTCTTTTTTTTTTTGCTTCCAGCTAAGCCATGCCACCCTGACTGAGAAATGTACTGCAGAAAATTAGCACTGTAAAAACATTTTCCAGTACTTGGCCCTCTTCCAGTATAGTAAATTTTTACAAGTTCTTATAATTGCTAACACACCTGTAACAGACCACTTGTTTCCATCCTCAAATGTTTATTTCTAAGGGGGCCCTCCTCTTCTTGTCCCGAGGTACACGGAGGGGGGATACAAATCACATGGTCGCTATTTAACATGTTTTGTTTAAGTGCATCTGTCTAATAAAAGCACTGGCTCGAGTCTGGCTTTCTTGATTTTACCCTCTGTTTATAGTACAGGATGGTGAAGGCACCAGGTGAAGACTACTACTCCTACACACTTATTAAATATACTGCATGATGAAGTTTAGGTTAAGTGTGAAAGCAGTTTACAGGCCTATTTAAACGAATTTTGACTTAATGGTGCATCGATTTCATGTCAATATTGGCGAATCGAACTCAAAGCAGGTCAGGGGACGATGCCTGAGCAGTTCTGGAGCGAATAAATGATTAATGAAGACGTCTAGTTAGTAGAGCCAAAACACCACGAAAAATTCCACTGCGCTAAATAAGGTGGGACTATCAGCCAACACTCCAGAGCACTACAAAAGCGACCAGCCTTTTTTTTATTGCTTTCAGGTCTCTGGCTGTTTAAATAGAACACATTTTTCTTCCAACCACAAACACGGCCAGACGCTGCCTTTAGACACAGTGATTTGATCTGACCAGACAGAATGCAAAGGGTTAAGGTCTGTTCCATAAACTCTTGCTTAAGAATCCCCTGGCAGCTACTCATGTAGCTTTAAATACTGATTTGACAGATCACATTTTACTCACAGGCAGCAAGAAAATAGCCAACCACTGCTTGGGCTGCCGTCTTACGCTTCAACAGAGCAGGGAACACGTCCGGGCTGCTCAGACACGATGGGTACCAGGCTGAGAACACTTATCTACACTTTTATACTTGCATCATGGGTGATCTTAGCCTCAGGGACGCGGTATTATGAGAACTCTCTGAACTCCAAAGAGCTGCCACTACCTATGGAAGAAGCCCATTTGGAGACGAAGAAGTCAAAGGTATTTTGTATTTAATACATTTACATTTATGTATTTATAACACTGACTGAACTGTACAACACTAGTGCATGCATGTTGTGTAGAAGCTATGGAAAGGTTGCTGCTGACCATATAGCTGCAGGGTTTGCATACATTCATATAAATGCATTTAATGGTACAGTCATTATTTATTTAATGTAAGAATTAGCATCAATAGTAAGTTCCAGCTGGGAGATATTAATTGCAATACCTGCATTTTAGCATAAAATATCTTTATGTTATGCTAAAACATAAAATATATTATAATTAATATTTTAAAAATGTATATATTGATATTTTTGTACCTATTCCAAACACATATTTAAATGTTTATATATTTAAAAACGTTTTTACTTTTTAAATTATACATATATAAACTTTTCTGTTTGTATTTACTTGTATTTTGTATTTACTTTTGTATTTTAGTTTATATCAGTATCAGGATTTAATAAAAAATAACAATAGTTATTATTAACATATGATTATTTTACAGTTTCAAGTTTTACACAAAATAGAGCTGGACATTTTTTACCTTCTTAAATGTAAGGTTTAAGGTTGTTAGACTAAACTGTAGGTTTCCACACTCTATCTCTGCTCATTAGTATCTTGAGAATCAGACTTTGCACTGCTGAAATAAACACTGCTGATTGATCACCAGCCCTAATCTAATTCAGCTCCAACAGCTGGATCCGAGCTCTGCACGGACTCGAGCTGATTACTCAGCACTACTCTGAGCTCCAAAGGAGTTTCCTCGGGCTAAAGCACTCCCACCCACATAGCCCAGCTCCGCTGTAACCCAGGGGTGCTGAAAACACTAATAGACACCTGGAGTCTTACATGTCCTGACAGGCTCTACAATCCAACCCAAAAGCCCTGAGGAAGCTGAAAAAAAGGGTCCCAATGAAAGGGGCCTTACATTAAAGCATAGCAGTGGTTTAAGAACATCAGGAGGGTGTTTAGAAGATATGCAACACTGTGCTGAATCACTGCATGCTCCGTGTGTGTACTCGTGTGTTTGGCTGACAGAGAGAGACAGATTTCACTACACTACTGACCATGAGGGGACCAGTGTTTTCCAGCCTGCAGACAGCCCGGAAGACTCCGTCTCGAGCCCAGCCGAGGGGGACGCTTCCGGTAAAGTGGTGATCACCCTATTTCTGAAAGTGATGGATTAGAATTGACGACCTTTTAGTGGTAAAACTGAGGCACGGCTGTCAATAGTACGATTCCACAGGTTTCTCTCATCAATAGACCATGAGAGTCTGGAGCACAAGATGGAGCTTAGAATGCAAATCTAGGGGTCTCTACAGATAGGGTGCATTGAATCTGGGTCCAGAACTAAATCCACAGCCTTTCCTTTCAGACTACCAAGTATATGGGTTGGAAAAAGCCAAGAAATCTTCACTGGCTTGTATTTTAAACTCTAGGCAACTCTATGGGTTCTATATAGTACTGCAGCCATCTACAAAGATGAACCATTATTGCCAGAATTGTCCCTGAGAGACCCAGAGAGCCTACATGGTCTCCCTATCCCTGAGTGAACAGGATGGCCCTCACTGAGTGCAATGCAAGTCAGCACAGGCTTCATTTGGCTGATGCAACAGGACTGGTAGTTAGTGGTCTCCTCAAAGCGTGTTGAACTGTCCAGTGATTTTGCAGGCAGTGGCTCGCTTCATTAAGTAGTCATGGGTCTATAAAGCATGCTTGCCTTAACTAAAGAAGCCCAGAATAACCTCCTTTTTTAAAGGCTGTACATAAATACCAGAATTAGCAAAATCCCACCAATAAAGCACAAATTATAATGTATTATAATGGTCAAACACCTCAAATGTTAGGAAAAATGCCAAATGGTCATACCACTCTTTACACACCCTCTGCTCAAATCTAGCATAGCAGTGGGGAACAGGTAAGAGCGCAAAACACCGTCAGGTTAAAACATCAATACGTCCAAACTGAAAATTGCAGAAAAATCGGACTGTTACCTTTAGATAGCAACACAAAATAAAAGAAGAGGAGAAAATTTACAGAAATCAATAAAAAAAATGATAATAAGCTCCACCCCTTTCCTGTTATTCACAATCTGACAGTCGCATCAGTTTAGTAGGACTGTCTAACGAAAACTCTAACAGGCTACTAGAGCCCGTTTAAAGGACCCAACTAAAAAAACTGATATTTTACTATAAAGGAGGTTGATCCAGCATGGTTACCATTGTCAGTTTTGAAATATGCTGCTCATTCACTCCATAAAACATAGAAATGAGAAATGTAGCATTAGCATTAGCATTTTGAACTCACTGTATTTGTCTTGAGCTCACGATCACAAGTTCGATTTATCCACCTACTCAGTCTACAGCTGTTAATCCTCAACCCATTCGGGGCACTGATGTAATAAGGAATGTTTTAGCCCAGACGGTGCTTGAATCAGCTACAATACAAAGATGCCAATGAGAACAGAGGTAATTTGCATATACCAGTCTTTAAGGCAGAGTAACAAAAAAAAGGCAGTTTAATTCTCAGGGATGTGATGGGTTGGAAAATGGCAACGTAAACAAGAATTAGTCCACAACTAGTCCCAAAATCCACGACTGTCTTACATGGTCTTAAGTGGACTAATAAAAAGGCATAACGTGTAAAGATATGGGTTTTTTTATATGGGTTTTTAATTATATAATTGTCCAAAATGATCAAGTATCACACTTTTAAGTAGGGGTGCGCCGATCTGATATTTAGTATTGGGTAAATGCATGGTTCAGGCCTACACGCTGGTATTCTTGGCATCTTGGCTCAGGATGAGTATAACTGACAGACAGATACACCCATTATAACAAGCAGCAACACTGACCCCATCTAACCATGATTTTATAGTCCTTATAAGCAAGTGCAAGTGTGGAGTAAATTTATGGTCAAATCTGTACCAGTATCTAAATTCTGTTCATCTGTACATGTTTAAGTAGCCAAAAATCTACAAAAATACATATATATATATATATATATATATATATATATATATATATATATATATATATATATGATACATGTGACTGTCTCTTATATAAATTCTTTGGACTTTAGGAGAATCAAGTTACGTCAAACTTGAAATCACGCAAAGCTGTCCTAAAAAAATTAATAAATAAAAATAATAAAAATAATAAAAATAATAAAATGAATAAATAAAGAAAAACTAATTTTAAAAAAACTGTATTGTACTACTATTGGTGTCAGGGGATGCTTAAGGTTGCAGTATCAGTATCAGACATGAAAAAAAGTGGTATTGTGCCACCCCTTACTTTTCATGCACCTCAAAATCAGTATCAGTGATACTAACCGATACAATCGGTAAAGCCATTCACAAAAGTGTCCAACCACAAAAAACTGTAATCTGCAGTGAGCTGAGCTTGTTGGAATGTGGATTGAATGCGAGAGTTATGTCGAGATTTTCCACTAAATTAAGATTTCTGAGTTAAAATGAATTAATCAAATACCTTATTTGAAAATACAGGCTGCTGTCCAATAAAAGCCGACACCAGCAATGAGTGAACGGGTTTTGTAATGTGGTGCAAATCAACCACAGCAAATCAACAAGGTGTAACAAGTACTGTGCTTTATCACCCTCCAGACCTTCCGACCTGCCTGCTGTGTGTGTGTTTGACTGGATCGGTGTACTGTGAGGAAGTTGACCCAGATATGACGGTGGTGCCGGCTCTTCCTAAAGAGACGGCCTATCTCTACGCGCGCTACAACAAGATAAAAAAGATAACCCAAAAGGACTTCGGAGAGATTGGTGAGTTGCTCTCTGGTCTTTGAGAAGACCGTCTCTTCCAGCCTCTCTGCCTGTTTACCCAACAGTGTAAACTCCACGGCCATCTATAAACAGGAAAGCAGAAGTAAGCGGGGAAGACAAACAGCAGCGCTTGACAAAAACAAAGCTTAAGCAAAGTCCCACTATATCATAGAACCAGACCATACCTCGGAGATTTCCGAACGTCATCCGAGATGTAATAAATGATCCCATCTGTACACTGCACTGCGCAGCGCAGGACGTGCGTTAGGAAAAACAAGTACATGTGTTTATCTACTTTGTCTGCAGCGCTGCGGGAGAAAAGAATGCTGTCTTGGAAAGAGTTTCTTTAAGGAAAACTTGCAAAAGCAGCCTGTTTAACGAGGCTATAGCATTATTTACTGCCACGCAAAAGAACATAGACAGTTGTGAATAAGACTTTACTTCCCTATAAACTGTGGATACTTTTCTAACTGGATGGTCGGTGGGCTTTATTTACCATGCGTTCTTTCTCTGAGAAATGTGTTCTTACGCAGTTTTCTCAAAGATTCTGACATTCACCAAGGTTTGGGAATTTCGGGATTTGGTTCGAGGACAATGGAATGGGATCATTCAGCATCGTGAGAACAAAGCCGCAAACAATTCCGCTCTTTAAAAACTTCTAAAATCTTTATTCAGTACCCAAGTTTTGGAACCTTTACTTGAAAAGAACCTCAAATAATATAATAGTTCTATTCCAGTAAAGGTTCCCTAGAGCACTACATCCAAGCCAGGAACCATTTAGAAACAGTTCTCTACCCATTTCAGTTTTTCATACATCCCAGACCAAGAACCATTAAATAACCTTTATTCCAATTAAAGACATTTCCTAGAACATCACACAAGCCAAGAACCATTTATCAAACCTTTGCTTTAAAAGAACCTGAGAATACTGTACAGATTCTATTCTAGATGTTTCCTAGAACATTATATTCAAGCCAAGAACCTCCCTTTTAAAAGAACCTGAGAATACTGTAAAGGTTCTATTCTAATTAAAGAGGTTTCCTAGAACATTACATACAAACCAAAAACTATTTAGCAAACCTTTGCTTTAAAAGAACCTGAGAATACTGTAAAGGTTCTAATCTAATGAAAAGATGTTTCCTAGAACCAAGAACCATTTAGGAACCTTCATTTTAAAAGTGTCTAGGAATACAGTTAAGTTCTGTTCCAATTAAATATGTCCCTAGAACATTAAATCCAAGCCAAGAACCATTTAAGAACTTCTATTTTAAAAGAACCTGAGAATAGTGTAAGGTTATATTACAATTAAGGATGTTCCCAGAACATTACATCCAAACCAAGAAATATTTAGCAAACCTTTACTTTAAAATTACCTGAGAATATTGTAAAGGTTCTATTCTAGATGTTTTCTAGAACATTACATCCAAGTCAAGAACTATTTAGCAAACCTGAGAATACTGTAAAGGTTCTATTCTAATGAAAAGATGTTTCCTAGAACGTTACATCCAAGCCAAGAACCATTTAGGAACCTTTATTTAAAAAGTGTCTAGGAATACATTAAAGTTCTATCACAATTAAAGATGTTCCTAGAAAACTACATCCAAGCCAAGAACCATTTAGGAACCAGAGCTGCCAACAATTTTGCTCTTTAAAAACTTGCTTAGAACACACTGAAGAAAGTTCTTGAGGCTGATTGTCTTTGTCTTCTGCAGTGACTCTGAAAAGAATTGACCTGACTGGAAACCTCATTACTGAGATTGAGGACGGGGCCTTCTCAAAGCTTACTCTGTTGGAGGAACTCACCCTTGCTGAGAACAAGCTGGTGAGGCTCCCAATGCTACCCACCAAGCTGACCTCCTTCAACGCCAATCACAACCACCTCAAGACAAAAGGAGTGAAGGCAAACGCTTTCAAGGTAGGGCGCCAAGAATTATGTAATCCCCAACACGGTTCCACTCCACCCTCTTGATGGAGCAGACATTAGGCATCTGTCTGAATGTCAAGAGGGGGAAAAACAACTTTGCTGAACAAGCAACTCTGTGTGTCTCTGCTATAAATACACCATTACTCTCAAACAGGGTTGAGAACGAGGAGTCAAGAACATTCAGAAGTTTGCATTTATTTATTTTTTTAGGTCTTGGTTTAAAGTCTGAGTGTGAAACCCCTCAGACCTCAAGTGTGACCAGTCATTTGTGCTGAATGTCTCCCTCTAGAAACTGACCAAACTGAAAAGTCTTTATCTCGCTCACAACGAGCTGGAGGCAGTTCCGATGATTCCAGAGAGTGTCCGCATCCTCCACATGCAGGTAAATTAATTACTCATGCTACGCAAGTAAAACCTCTCATATTATAATAAACCATATTTTACTACATTATTTAAGTGTACAAAACTAATTTTCTTACGAATACTTTTCAAGCTGTGCTCTTATTTACAAAATATCACTTAAAAAATAGAACCTTAAAAAACTAAAATGGATGGTACTTAGTAAACATGAGGCATGAGTGAAAAATTCTCTTTAAACTACAATGGATTTACAAATAATGTAAATGTTCTAGATCAATTAATTTTTTTTTACTAGAACAGTCCCAACCCAACCCAAGAACCATGCAGGAACCTTTGATTTACAATAATCTCCATTTCATGTGGAAGTTCTCAAACTTTGGGAACCCAAAATTCCCAAAGGTTCCCTAGGACACTACATCCAAGCCAAGTACCATGTAGGAACATTTGCTTACAGCAAACAGTCCTCTACCACTTGAAGTTTTCTCCTAGAGCCTCAGAATACTGTAAAGGTTCAATTCCAGTTAAAGATGTTACCTAGAACATTACATCCAATCCAAGAACCACTTAGGAACCTTTATTTTAAAATAATCTCAATGCTGTTCTATTCAAATTAAAGTGGTTTCCTAGAACATCACATCCAGGCCAAGAACCACTTTCTTTAATATAAAAGCTCTCTACTGGTTTAGGTTTTTCCATAAAGTACAAACAAGCCAAGAACCATCTGAGAACCTTTACTTTTAATCAAGATTACTTTATAACAGTTCATCAAAACCAAGAACCATTTAGGAACCCTTTTTTTTAAGGAACCTCAGAAAACTGTAAAGGTTCTATTTCATTGAAATACATTTCCTAGAACATCACATCCAGGCCAAGAACCTTACTTTAAAATAATTTCTACATAATATAAAAGCTCTCTATCGGTTTAAGTTTTCCGCATAAGTACAAACAAGCAAAGAACCATTTTAAACCTTTACTTTTAGTCAAGGTTACTTTATAACAGTTCATCAAAACCAAGAACCATTTAGGAACCTTAATGTTTACTAAAAAGCACAAAGGGAAATTTCTAAAAACACCACCCTGTTCTCTTTTCTACAGAACAACAACATTTCCACGGTCAACGTCGACACCTTCTGCAAAAGCAACAACACCTACTACATCCGCCCCAACCTGAACGAGATCAGAATGGATGGAAACCCCGTCGTCCTCGCACAGTACCCCAACAGCTTCACGTGTCTCCAGTCCTTGCCAATTGGACGGTACCAATGAAAACAGGTCACACCGACCTAAAAATAGGCCTAAACATCAATCAATTTCCCTGAAAGTGCCTCAAAACGCCATCGAACATGGAGCGAAGGGTGGTTCGTGTCCAGTTTGCCAGAACGAGGCAAAAGCTGGGTACGTTTTTTGTTTTTTTTTGACAACTTGATTACTTCATTACGTAAGTGTCAAAAACGTCTCATGGAACTCATTGGCTTTCTCTTAATATTGTTGTAAATGGAAGTTAAATATAAGTATATCCAGTGTATATAACCCTTCCAGTGAAAGCTGCTGCATAGTAAATCCATGGCTTCCATTACGACTGGACTCGAGCTTCCAGGAACTTTCAGCATTCCTCCTCCGAATCATGTGAATCACTTTCATTTGTACTGTTCAAGAGTCTTGCTCTGGTTGAAATAAAGAAACATACTAAGTTAATTAAGAGAGAAGAATTGACCCAATTCTTCAATTGATGTATATACACACACAGTATATCAACTGAAGAATTGATATATATTGATAAATATATATATATACACTTAGTCCTGGATGTCAGTCTATCCTGATAACTGATAACTTTCTCTGAGAACTATTTATGTGATGCAATAGTGATTACTACCTATGTGTGAATCATCAAGTAGGCTGTACAGTAATGCATTCTATTAAATCCCTATGCTATGTCTTCTGTAGTTCTTTGAATAAATCCTGAAGGTTTCTTTTTGTAAAGTAATGCCTCCCTGCCTTTTTGCCATGATGAGTTATGAAAGCACTGCCGGAATGCTTTGCATTAAGAGAGAAAACTCATTTTAAGTAGTCATAAAAACAATCCTCCATAAACTGCAAAGCAAACTCTTCGCTTGTGCACACAAAGAGATCTGGAAAATGTGGGTTAATATTATTCCATTCTGCTGGCCAAATTGGCAGCCACCACAGCACTTCGCTCCAAGTAAATAATGGAATGGTTTCCATATTGCTTCTGCAGCTTCACTTCCAATTTTTCATTGCCATCGTGTCATGGAATTTGCTCCGATTTTGACATAAACCATACCCTTAGCAATCTCATTCAGCATTATGAAGCTCATCCTGAAACGAGAAGAAGCAAACCTTCAAGCTACACGAAAAGCAGTCAAGAAAGCCTCACAAGGGGGAGATTAGGCCGTTCCCCATTTTTCAGACGAATCTTTAGTCGACTGCTTCTCTTAAATTACCATCATTCATCTCCGCTGGAAAGGATTCAGAGCTACCGAAGCCCTGAAGCCTGCTCGTTGTGGAACATATTTCAAACCAATCAATAAACAGTGTTGAGGTTTCAAGAACTCCATGGAGAATTGTGAATTCTGTACAATTATATATTGCTGAGATATACGGTCAAATGCTGTGGGGCCGTTTGTAATTAACAAGCAATCAATAAAAAAAGGAAACCATGAAACACAATCCGATTTCCGTTCTTGTTTCATAACACAAGTGGTTCTTCTCAGTCAGTATTATGAGCTGGAAACAGTGCTTTACATTAATGCGTCTTGAAACACCAATTAAACTCTGCTTGGTCTTTGGAGAAAACAGTGGTGCTGGAAAGTTGAAGCGAATCCTTTAGAATTTACTATATTTCTGCATATTTTTGCTTAGAACGTCATCAGATTTTCACACACAAGTCCTAAAGGTAGACAAATGCATAAATAAATGCATATAGAAATATATAAATAAAGTACATACATAAATGATCAAGTCTAATATTGTTGTATTATTTGTTTGACTATCTATATTTCAGTAAAAACTCCATTGAATTTTCACACAAGTCCTAAAAGTAGACAAATACATAAATGAAGGCATATATTTTATATATCAGCAACAAAATATGACCAAAAAATCCTAAAAGTAGATAAAAATAAAGTATACGAAAGTAAATAAATATATATATACATTTTATAAATAATTAAAGACCAAGTGTGATATTGTTGTGATATTCTCCTTATCTACTTTTAGATGAAAATCTGTCAAATTTTTACAGAAATATAAGGGACAGAGAAAATTTGGCCTCACATCAAAGAAACCAAGTTCTTTAAAAGTGTCTTCTCTGATACGTCACTTGTTTGCAATAAACAAGGTCATATATGGAGACACATGAAGTAGAAAATCCATGGTGAAGTTTCCCACACTTGGTCCATGTTTTTACATTCGGGCTGTAGAGCAGCGGAACGTTCTCTGAAGTGATGGAGCTCCATCCAGTACCTTGATGATTTGCATGAATTGGAGTGGCAGAACTAATCATCCGACATCAGTATCTGACCTTACAGCAATTTTCCAACATCTTGTGGGAAGCAGAAGGGGTTCCACATGCCACTGAAAAACTAAGCCTGCACTGAATTCTGTGTTTATTCATTTTCAATTAGAATTCATGACTTCAGAGATGAACCACCGTATGCATGTATACAGCTGGATAAGCGGATCAGGAGCAGCGATTGTATTCCATGTATATCAGCTGTATTTTCAGTGCTCATATGATGCTGAACTTGGGGTCAAATCCAGGTACTTCTAATCCAAAAAGCTTTTTAGATTACTTCAAAAATACAATCTCAATCGGTTGTTCACTACTCTGGTCCCGGAGGCCTCCTGTCCCGCACATCTGAATGTTTTCCCAGCTTAATTATACATGGTCTAACTAACCAGACAATTAGCATGCCCTTTCTGACTTGAAGTGGCATGTGCTAGACTTTACCATCTAAGCGTTGGTGGCAACATATGAAGGAAAATCCTAGCTAGGAGGGGAACTGGCAATAGGATGAAATTTGGGAAAGGTTCCCTTAATAAATAACAAAATAAATATAATATGAAGCTGGACCAGAAGCCTACACCTAATCTATCAGTATGGCTTGTCATGTGATTGTAAAAAAAAAAAAAAAAAATCTGAATTTAACTTACTTGGGGTGGAAAAAAACGTTGTGGGTTAAAATTTGACATTATGATGAAAGATGCTGTGAAAAGCCTCTGTACAGCTTACTCAACCTACAAACAGTGGGTATGAATGAATGCAACTATTGTCCAATAAAAGTATCCTATGAAAGTAACTGTAATTCAAAAGGTATTTCACTCTGATAACAAGGCTTTTTAATTTAGATTATACAATCCAGATTACATGATGACTGAATAAAACACGCAAACCTTGCAAGGTCTGATCTCATAAGTCTTCAGCTCATATCTGGATTTACTTTGGACAGATTCAGTTTACATTTTTTACTAAAATCCATCAACTAGATCAAGTACCGACTTTACTTTCTAGCAAAATATAAAAAAAAATATTAATCCTAATCCTAATTATTATTATTTGGTACCTATTTGATTTAGCAGATCTTGTGGAGTCCCACAGGGTTCCATTTTAGGGCCTGTGAAACTGATGCAGAACTAAGAACTAAGAGACTAAACAGGTAATGAATTCAGTTTCCCCAACTGCATGTGGATATACAAACTCATTCTATTGACATGTGTTGAATGCGATACGATCGAGACCCTCAATCTCTGAACATGGCTTGAGTGACTGCACCATTATCTAATCACAAAGCATCCTTGTTCAGTTTACACCCGATGGTTTTTTGGTCTCGCTTGAACCTCAGCCATAAAATCTGCAGTCGTAGCTTTTCTGCAATATACAGCTGATCTGAAATGCTCCATCATCTCAGAACATCAACTGAGGTAATAGAGGATGAGCGTGGAGCAAAAGTGGTACCACCCAGTCCTAGCATTGTAATACACCTACAGTATAATCTAACATATCAAGTGTATGTTACTGGAAAGTGTGCTAAGAACATTCAGCCTTCTGAAAACAACCCCTTTTCGCTGGCCATCCATCCATCCCACCCATCTTCGATTAACCTATCCCACCTGGAGTTAGGTGCCCTGCCCAGCAGGACAGTGGTGATCAGAGGAGGAACATGTTCCGGTTTGCGGTGTGGTTCCTAACGCGCCAAGCTAAGCCTCTGCCTTTGACTGTGGTTTAATAAGTGGCCTACGTCTGTGTGTGTGCTGAGGAAGACTGGCTATTTCCTTCATACCTTCATGCCAACACCCCCCCCCCCCCTTCTAAACACTGTAGCCCCTGAAGCTCAGAGTAGTGGTCTGGAAAAGCTCAGCCATCTATGATTAAAAGATACGGCCAAATGACTACTCCCGGGTCCCAGTCTGCACCGGTGGCCCCAGGTACTCTGCCGCATAAACAAACGCAGCTCCTGTTATTTGCATTAGTCACACCAGGGACCATCTTTAAAATTCCTGAACACAAGACACAAGCAAGGCCGGCTTGGGAAAACCAACTACGCAGCGAACGGACTGTGGAAATACTGGTGCACTTGTTTTTCCAAGCACAATAGCTTGTCTTTTTGGTAAAAGGGTCGTACGGTCCATGCAAGAATAAAAAAACACTCCCCCCCCAAAAAAGTGTCTGTTAGCTTTTCAGTCGACGGCTCTGCCTGGCTTCACTTCTTTCTAAATATTTAGCTAAAGTGTTAAAAGCAGTGTTTACATCTACATTTACAGCATTTAGCTGCCTCTCTCATCCAGAGCGACTTGGAATTCAACTATTAAACTACTATACAGTAGGGCTGCAGTGATTGGTCGCTGTATTCATCGCTAGTCGATGATCAATATTTTACGCTGACTCAGCATTTTAACACTATTTTAAAAAGAAATCATAGTCTTTTAGGTCTCTAAAGCCCTTCAGTTCAAATAACCAACGCTTTTCCTCATTACCGCTTCGGAACTGCTTCACGACCTCAGTCATTTCTGGCTCCGGTCCAGTCGGCTCCATTCAAAGCTACGGTTTTAATTGTGATTTATCCATTTTCTCCCCAGTTTGGATCTACAATTACCCAACCCATACATACTCTCCCCCGATCACAAGCAATGCTCTCAACACTGGTAGGGTGAAGACAGACACGCCTCGTCCTGAGCTGTCGTAAATGCAACCCCACCGTACCCGGCTGTCCCCCAGCGCCCACCCTGGAGTGAGCAAGGCCAATTGTGCTCTCTTGGGGCTCCAGCTGCTGATGGCTAGCAGCATGACCGGGATTGGAACCAGCGATTCTCATCATGGCCATGGTGATGGCGCCTTATTCCGCAAGACCACCCAGACCGCCGGCAAAGCTACGGTGTTAAAAAACAATTGGGTGTTTAACTTAATTTTAACTTACTAAGTTTCCAAAGACCCACGACATCAAAGTAATGAAATTTGCACTGAACCAAAGGGTGGTTTGTACACTGGGCCAAGCTTCGAAGGCATTCCACAGCACACGTACAAGCACCTGAACAGAAAACACACAAAGACAGCACCACGTGGACTGACCGCGTTGTTGATATATTCGAGCCGTGTATGTCTCACCCTGGCCTCGCGTCCGCAGTAGGTATGAACCAGCCTTTATTAAGCTTTGGTAAGCTTTGGCTACTAAAGCTGCATATTAGCCTGTCTGCTACCTTAGTGTTTCCAGTGAATACGTGACTAAGAGAGAAAGCTAAGGCAAGGATCTGGGCTTTTTCTATTGATTAGTTGTGTCAGTGTGTGTGTGTGTGTGTGTGTTCGTGCATATTGGGCTTGACTGGATATTAAACCACATCTAATGACTCTGTTCTGCCATTATTTTAAGCACATTTCATAGTGGAGGGAACATCATAAGCGGTGGATCACACAGACTTATAACTGCTGACTGCTCTGCTGAATAGAACCCCACAGTTGTGCTATTAGTATATATCAGTATGTAAACCTGTATTTACAGTTTTGTTCAAATATATGGAAATTTGAAATGTGCAATAAATCTTGGTGGGAGGAAAATTAATCATTTAGATTAATTGATTTATTGACAAAATAATCAACAGATAAATGTAGAGAAAAACAGTTGTTAGTGGCAGCCCTATGCAGCTCTAGGAGTCCTGCTCAATGACTTTAGTGTTCCCAAACAGGGGAATTGAACCCTACTCTGTTCTTTTCTTCATCATGGTTTTAAATTTCAGCATAATGTAATTATTCAGCACACGATTCTACCAAACAGCTGTAGAAGAGAGAGGAGAGGTACCACAAAAGGCTCTAAGAAGAACCACTTTTGGTTAAGAACCACCTCAAAATAGGCATATCTGGTTTGTGAGTACAGGTTTTATATTAATGTACAGATTCTTCATCATGTAGCGGTTCTTCCCACTCATATACCTCATTTGCTCTTCCATGGCATCAAGAGCGGGGCGAGCAGACGTTCTTGCAGCTCTCTGGTATGGATGCTGTGCTAGCTAATAAAGGTAGTCGGTCATCCAGGCATTAAACCTTGCTCTATGATGTTGCAGGGTGAGGCAGCCTGTAGGGCTCAACAGCCGGTAGGGCTAGCAGTAAGTAGCAGTGACAGTGGAGAGACCTACAGTGGTGGGAACTGACTTCAACTGGGGGAAAATAGTCTGGGGGGAGTGTAATGGAAGAGGGAAGGGAAAAATAATACGAAAGGGCACGTTAACACCCTGCTACCTCTCCCCACACCACCACCTGTTCCTACCTATGA
Organism: Salminus brasiliensis; assembly: GCF_030463535.1. NCBI lineage: Eukaryota > Metazoa > Chordata > Actinopteri > Characiformes > Bryconidae > Salminus > Salminus brasiliensis. The sequence goes on from NC_132898.1 coordinate 2,558,445, forward strand.
GTCAAGACATGAGATACACACACACACACTGTTCTACAATTATCGGTTAGAACTGCAGCCAGCTAAAAATACAGTGGCGCTAATGACACCTCGAGAAATAGCCCAGCACGTGGACGCACATTATTTCATGTCTTACCTTAAAGTACTGGAACGTGCGACTCCTTTGCTTACATCTCTCCGAAAATAACCCCAGGGTTCTGAAGAAGAGGAAAAGGCCTTTCGTTTCCTCCACTCTGAAAACAGAAAACAAGCAAATGTGAAGTAGCTGGAGTAGACCCTGATTACTGAGAACTTGATATGATTCTCAATATTGTGTATCGCTGGTGTATCGGCTGAGTATCCCAAACATGCGATCGGCCGCCAATTTAACCGATCCTGAGGGCGGGTCAGATTACACGATCCATATTTTGTGAGTTGCTGTAACTCTCCGCAAGCTCACAAGATGCTGAAGTTTCTCATTTAACCACTAGATGGCAATTTGGATCTCGCTCACGATTGTGGAACCCTAATAAAGCCAGTGTAGAAATCCTGAACTGTGCCCTATTCACTTTATAGTGCACTACTTTGGGCTTCTGCCATTCCACAGTACCACTAGCAATGCCCCCCGACACTAGGAGCTAACGGACACCTGTGCTGACCAACATCACATCAGGAGTGATGTGGGCCCCAGAGAGAGAGCAAGGCCAATTGTGCTCTCTCTGACTCCAGCTGCTGATGGCAAGCAGTATCCTCAAATCCTCTGTCCGGGTAGAAGGCTTTCTACTAGATTTTGGAGGAGCATTGCTGTGAGGATTTGATTGCATTTGATGGCACAAACCCACCTCATCCCAGACTCTCCAACGGCATTGGATGGAGCACCAGCATCATTCCAGACAACACAGTTCTTCCACTGCTCCACAGCTCAATGCTGGGGGGGGGGGGCTGTATACCCCTCTTGTAGCCCACGCCTGGCATTAGGCAGCATGGTGCCAATTGAGAGTCCCAGAGAGTCCTATTCTATTGGCAATATTTTTCCACAGGGACTAGACAAGCTGAATGCATTCATGATTTTAAAATGATGTGAAACGATGTGGCAGTATTATTGATAACAGTTTGGCTGATGAGCTAAAAATGGAATTCAACATTTACAACTGGAAAAGCGTAACAAAGCGAAGACCATGTAAGACAGTGAACGGTCCTGTATTCCATCTACAGCTCTTGTTGGCAGTGACATGGTGAGACTTTCATAAGTTTACACTGGGCCCAGGGCTGTGTGGCACAGCACAGAACTTTCCACAAATGTGGAGACTCCAGTCTGCGTGAAGTCAAATGCCATAAAGAACTGATGGGAAAATCAGACGTTCTCAAGGATGAAAAAGAAAGGAGGAAAATCCAAGATAATGAAAGACAAACCAGAGACAGCAACTTTTAGACAAACAGATAAAGTGAGGTTGGTTAATTCCTTCTTTATGATGATAATAAACTTGTGGACCTCAAGCACATCCATCACATTCATCATCACTTTGCGTATCTCCACAGAAAAGCATTAGAGAAACTGAATGAGTCGTTCTGGAGCAGCCGTGAGAACCAAAGGTGCTTGGTGTTCTTAAGCCCCTAGCCTTGGCTTAGGGGATATGAAGCCCCATCAGCACTGGGACAGCACTGAACTGTGGAGTAACTGTGGAACTGCCTTCTCTGGAACCATGATGCTCCAGCCAATCCCTCTGGGATGAGCTGGAGTGGTGTTTGTGCAAAGAGGTTTTGACATGGCACCAAAATTCCCAAGCCAACGAAACACTGCATTCACTAGAGGACGAGGTGCCCAAAGACCTGGAGAGATTACGACAGGAGGACGCAGGTTCAATTCCCAGCAATGCCAAAGCCATCTGTAGCCAGGATTCCCGAAAGGTACTACTGGCCTCGCTCTGTCCAAGTACGTAAGGTGTCCCAAACAATGATTTCAGTCTTAAAAGAAGACAAGAGCTTCTCATTCTGAAGAAAGAAAGTAGTGAGATCTTGTCGGTGAGCTAGTCTGAAGAACAGAGCTCGGTTCCTCCAGGGTTCTCCTGGACGCCCCCAAGTCCAGCCAGCACAGTGTGGAGGATGTGTTCAACTCCATCAGCAGCAGCAGCAGTTCACCTGATTTACCATCATTAAGCCCTGATTTACCACCAAACCAGGTGTTGATCTGAGGAGAACTCTAAATAATACTAGACTCCATGAGAGAGGAGAACTTTGGAGATGTTCAAATGATGAACACAGTGATGGAGAACCACCACCACCACTTTCTGTAGGAGTGTTATTATTAGTGTTTACATTCTCTTAATACGCTATATGGACAAAAGTATTGAGACACCTGAGGTGATCCTGGAAGATGTTCTACTAGATTGTGAACTCACCAATGCAGAAGGAGCTCCTGAGGAGAACTCTAAATAATACTAGACTTTGGTACTCCGTAATACGCTTTTCTCAGAGCTCTGTGAGGTGTTCTTCTGTCTTTATTTGTAGCCAGGAACCTTCCAGACAGGTCCCTTTGTACTACCATCACTTGAGACACATTCCCTGCACTGGGGTGATCTCCATTCCTTTTACTGTGAGACTACTAGCACCAGCTGAATGAGGGAATTAGGTCAGTCACTTTAAAGCGGGTGAATATTTATGCAGTCACTTATTTTACAGAATATACTGTTATTTAATTAATTTTTTTTTTGTTAATTATCGTCAAAAAAAGCCAAATAATATCGACCATGATACTGTCCAGATAAGCAGCATTGTCATTGTAATTAAAGGCTAATTCAAGTCTAACTGTACATTCTAAACAGTCGGTTAGACGATACACGCTTCGGCTAATGAAGCGGACAGCACACATGTTGTAAACCACATGTTCATGTAAATGACTTAAATAACTGAAATAGTTGTGGTATCCTGAAAGCAGTGAGCTGTGGACTTCAGGCTTTCTGCTCTCTGAAAACGTCCGAACACATGCGCCTGAAATCACTTCTGTTTGTGGTCCCTGGTGTTTTCAAAACTGGTTCTATTCAACTTTACATGGAACATAATCACTACAAAATGCCCTTTCTGCAGACTTAAAAATACACAGACTACTCCGACTTGTGTGAGAATCATTATCTCCAGTATTTTTCCACCTCCCTAGTGCCAGGACAGAATCTCAGACCAGACAATATAATCCAGATGTGCGTCCAAAGACTAGGAAGCTGGTTTTACATAAGAGATGGAGAGCGAGAGAGAGAGATGGAGAGCGAGAGAGAGAGAGATGGAGAGCGAGAGAGAGAGAGAGAGAGAGAGAGAAGAATACTGTAGTTTTTTGTTTTCAGCCAGCGCATTTACGCCCGAAAGGCATCCTTCAGCTGACTGGATCATCTGCCTTCTGCAAGAGCTTACAGAAGGAATTCGGGCATTGAACAAATACATAAACCCACAGACATGTCAACGTTCAACTGCAGAGTCTCCCACTCCTAATGTGTGTTTTGATTCAGAGGATGCTAATAGCTGTGAAAACTGCTTTCATTGGATCGCATTCCGTTCGCGATGGCTGAGCATTAGCGCAAGATTTCCAGATTTCAGAGAATGGCACTTTCAGGAAACCCACGGTTGTAAGAAGTACTGAGAAATTCCATTTTTGAAGGACAGGAATGGTTGAAGATCAGAGCAAGCGTTCGAATCCAACATCTGCCGCCAAGGCTGGCGGTTACTCGTCATACTCATGTTGTCCATCTATCACACCGCAGCAAATCACCTCTAGTAGAAAAAAAGGTGACACACAAACGTTAGTGTCACCACTTGACACCACTGCATAATAAGACTACCCTCAAAAAGGCCTAAGGATTGGACTGCAGTGTTGTGAAGGAGCTGGGAGCTGATTGGTTAGGGAGGAGAGTCAGATTGGGTCATAAAACAGGTAAAAAGTCTCACAAAACTAAATCGATCAGTCCAGAATGTCTGATTGTAGAAACTGAAATTTTAAAAATAAAGGGTTTTACTGAACGGATTCATCAGCAGCTCATCCGATCTAAACTGTGGGCTGGATTATTTAAAGTCACAGAAAGATCAGATGGGATCACTATCATCAACCAATACTTTCAGCAATAAGAGACTCAGATTCAATGATTCAATGCCCAGAACGGGCAAGATAACTGGATTAAGACATCCTGAGTTTATGAGTGTTAATATGTCATTAATAAATGGACGTAGACCTGGATCTGAGATGAAGACAGAGAAGGTCAGATGATGATCGGTGAGTAATGGACTGATCCTGATTGGGGTTCAATAGTAGACACCTACTGAGTAAGATCTGCTGAGGCTGAGAGCTTCAACACTGACTGACAAAGAAGACAGGAAGGAAGAAAACCAGAAACATCAACATGTAGAGATCAATATGGGCTAGAGACATTCTCTGCTGTCCTTTTTATTATCTGCAATAACTGCTTATTAATGATTTTCTATGGTATTCAACACCTGATCAATAATTATTAATAAACAAACATTAAACTATCCATAAACCTTTATAAGGGTAGGCATTTCTTTATAATTATAATAATATTAAACTAATTTTTAATATTAAACTAATAATTAAAATGACCTGTACTGCTGCATTCGTGATCTCTAAGTCTGCTGCTTAAATGTAGGAACAGTGATTCCTTTAGCTAGTCTCCAGTTTCAGATGTTTGGTGAATCAACTCCATCTGTTTCCAAGTCTTTTCTCCTCATCATTCAGTATTCACTTGAGAAATGGATGAGTGACAGGCTCAAGCATGATGAATAACCTCCACATCATGGAAACTAAACAACCCAGAGCTCAGTTATTCCGACCCCCTGGACGCGATTTTATTTTCCTTCCCTGTACGCTGCTGTACAGTCTTCTCTTTAAATGTGTTTCTGTAAGTGCATACCTTTAATTTGCCACATGGGGGCGCTATTATTATAAAAATAAGGAAAAAGTGAGGCACAAGCACTTTTCCAGACCAACCTGGCACTCTTAAATTCCTTGTTTAAGCTTTGCTCAATAATTTAATATAATATGATCATGTAAATTAAATACAAATATATCATGGAAATTTAGTGACTGATTTGAGGATGTGAGTATTTCTATTTGAGCAGCGTTTAGTAAATGGACCTCTGTGTGGATAGGTCTTGCTTGCATATCTGGACACTGCAATTTTACTCCATTCTTCTTTGCATAACTGCTAAATCGAGCTCGGTCAGGTTTGCACGGGGATTGACATTAACAGCACTTTTCAAGTCCAGCCACAAATTCTCTATTGAACCGGGGTCTAGGCTTTGGTCTGAGGCCGGCCACTTCACCTTGTAAAGTCTAAAACCTCCAAGGGGGTGAATACTTTTTATAGGCACCGTATATCTGATTACCTGTCTCTCATGTGTTGTCTACGGTTTCACAAGGTCTTTAGTTCAGCACTGCTGCTGGAAGATTTAACAAAAAGAATAAAAGGATAATTACTGAAGGTTGTGGTGTATTCAAGGAGCTCTTTTTGCAGTGGTGAGTTCACAATCTAGTAGAACACCTTCTTCCAGGATCACCTCAGGTGTCCCAATACTTTTGTCCATATAGCGTATTAAGAGTATTTAAGAAAAGTTCCTTATCTCTTCAGTAAAACTCTGATATTAGAATAAACACTAATAATAACACTCCTACAGAAAGTGGTGGTGGTGGTGGTGGTGGTTCTCCATCACTGTGTTCATCATTAGAACATCTCCAAAGTTCTCCTCTCTCATGGAGTCTAGTGTTATTTAGAGTTCTCCTCAGATCAACACCTGGTTTGGTGGTAAATCAGGGCTTAATGATGGTAAATCAGGTGAGCTGCTGCTGCTGCTGCTACTGGTGATGATGGAGTTGAACACATCCTCCATGCTGTGCTGGCTGGACTGGGGGGCGTCCAGGAGAACCCTGGAGGAACCGAGCTCTGTTCTTCAGACTAGCTCACCGACAAGATCTCACTACTTTCTTTCTTCAGAATGAGAAGCTCTTGTTTCTCCTTTTACTGGATTTATGTTCACCTGCTTTATCTGTTCTGATGAGATCTGGAGCTTCTACAGTAAAAACTCTCTTAGGAGCCTAAAACCTCTCAGAGTACTGTATGTTATGGTCCTTCGTACACAGTGAGGAGTATCCGAATGGCACGATGTACACAAAAAAAATCATAGCTGACCGAGTTCATCCCTTCGTGGCTTCAACTACGGCTCCTCAGTACCTGTTCAGTGCAGTGTGGCAACGCCAGCACTGGGAGTTCCTTTGAGTCTTATAAAGTACAGGGCCAGAGAAAAACACTAAAACCTGATGGTGAAAGGTTTATAGGCTTAGAGGCGCTTCACACATGGCCATGCCTGGTTGCAAATCACCACCACAGGCACGCACAGCTATTTACCAACAACGTAAATACACCTGAAGGAGTTCAACTGTGACTGACCCACACAGCAGACTGCGAACTGACCAGCGAGCTCCACCACGAAGCAAGCTCGACACACTCAGGGCTTCACAAAGATAGTTGGCTTGATTTAAGTTGTACTTCTAATGATGTACTTTACATATAAAAATAAGGCTATGTCCAGTGTGGGACCTGCATTCACAAATGCACGTACATAGCTTGTCCAATCCCCTCTAGAGAAGCACTGCTAATAGAATAGGACTCTCCGGTGCAGATAAACATCATGAACCTAGGTACCATGCTGTCTAATGCCAGGCGTGGGCTAGTAGAGGGGTATGAAGCCCCCAAGCATTAAGCTGTGGAGCAGTGGAAGAACTGTGTTCTCTGGAATGGTGGTTTTGCTCCATCCAGTACTTCTGTGAGGAGTTGGGGAGGTGTTGTGATCCTCCAAAATTAACGTTCCTGTCGCTGAATGCAATCAAATTCTCACCACAATGCTCTCCAAAATCTAGTAGAAAGCCTTCTTTTCTGGACCGTTAAGACAGTTACTCCAACAAAAGCAGGATAAACAGTGAATGAACAGGCGTCCCAATACTTTTGTCCATAGAGTGTACGTTTTTGCCGATAAAGAACCTTGAAGTGGACCAACCATGTGACATGTTGACCAATCACAGTCAAAGGGAGGTCTCAGAACAAATGATGCAGATACTGTAGCTCTTCTGTGGGACTGGACCAGACGGGCTAGCCTTGGACAACATGGCCTTCACTGGTTCACCGAATGTCCTTCCTCACTTTTGGTAGGTACTGACCACTGCATGCCAGGAACACCCCACACCACAGACCTGCCTGATGGTTTGGAGATGTTCTGACCCAGTCGTCTAGAACATCACAACATGCAGGTTCTTGTCAAAGTGTCTGAGATTCTCACCCCTTACCAGATCCCGCTTATTAACTTCACCCGTCACAGCCTCAGGTTTTAATGTTATGGCTGCTCTGTGTATAAGAGCGTTTGCTGAGGTGAATCAGGTGAGTTGGCAGTTTGGGATTTGACTGACTGCTCATTCAAGTGGCTGGGGAACATCACAAATGCATCCAGCATCTGCTTCAGAGCAAGGCAGACTTTGCAGATCTCTCAGCACACTGTATTTTACTCACTGTAACTGTGTGGGCTCGCTGTGAGGAGGCACAAAGCAACGCATACCTTCAGCGGTGCGGTAAGGCTCAGGACGTTTGCACAGATCCAGAACGCTGTTCTTCTGTATCTTTAGTCCAAATAAGCACCAGAAAATGATAATGGACTCAATCTGTGCCTAAAAAGCTGAGCCACACATGATCTTTGTTTCCCAGAGCTGGAGAGGAGGTGGAGTTTCTACACACTCTGTGTGGTCAGCCTCATCTAAGCTGCTCTTGTGAATCCTGATTCTGTCTCATACTACTGTGTGAATCTGGCTATCAAAGAATTTATTATAATTGAAGAAGCGGTAGAAAGACTTCACCTACCTTGACAGAAATGCACACAAGTCTTTAAGCTCGGCACCGTCCACGATAATGTTGAGGTCAGTGATTTTCCTAAGGAAGGCGTCACCGTCCTGCAATCAGAAGCAAAGAGTTCATTAGAAGAAGCATGGGATACACAACGCAATATCTGATTTCTGCAATTGAAGATTTCATCAATTACTTAAACGGTATGAACACTGACATTGAGGACACAGGCCATATTAATAATGCTCATAAGGGGTCTGGCTTCTTATTAGTCCCCAGAATCCAGAAGTCTTCAGCAGGGGGAAGAGCCTTTTTTTTTGCGCAACGCCCCCCCAAACTCTGGAATACCCATCTAGATAATGTTCGGGGCTTGTGGTAATTAATGTTTCCCTTCAGATAAAGGTCCCAGATCCAGGGGTTCATGGACATATGGAATTGTGGTAAACTGAGATGCTGGTGGACGGTGGAGCGTATGGGTGCCAGGGCCCCTATTTTAACAATCTTAGGCGAGCCGTCAAACGTGCCCAGCGTGTCGGGATGTCTTTGATAGAAAAATTCGCCTTGCTCGGCTCAGAGTCATGTACTGAGTCTCTTAATTTATCAGGGGTACGTTTTTTTGGGGGGCGCAACGTGCAGTAATAAACCAGCATGTCAATCAACATGTCGCTTGTCGTACCCTTTAAGAGCCAGGTGCGGTCTGACTGACTTTGGCGGGTTGCTATTTCAGTGGTGTAAAGCGTGGGGGGGTGTACGAGTGCCAGGCTGCACGCGCCGGTGTTGACAATTCACTGCCAAGATAGCAACAACCCCTCATTTCGCATATGGCATAGAAATATTCGCAAGCAGTATTGCTGTTTAAACGATGCAGGTGGAAGGCGTGAAAACAGACTGTTGGCGGGGTGGAAGATAGCAATGAGCATCGGGATGCGCAACATAGGGCCCTAATGTTTTAGGGTGCTCCCATGTCTGTGTTACCTTCCGGCTCCCTCTTTTAATTCAGCTGTTACAGTCAAATTTGCCACACTCTGATACTGTTCACATTCTCTGTTCTCAATGAATCCAAACAGAACCTATTCTCCCTCTTTACTACTGTTCTTGAGTATGGAGTAGTGGTTGAACTGTATTTACAGAGGACCAGAACTGACGATTTTGAGTAAGCAGTGGCCATGAAGAACATGACCTTCACTGATAATAGTCCATCAATAAACCTTTAAGAAAGTTGTGACTTTGTAGTTTGGTTAACCTATAAATATTATAACAGCCATTAAAAAGTAAAAGAAATAAGATACTAAATTAAGATTAATTACAGTCTTATTTAAGTCTGTAAAACTGTTTAGCAGCACCAATTTCCAAAAAGTTAAGTCTCAGTAAAGGTTTCTTTCCAACAACTCTTTCATAGGATGTTAATATTTCTGCAAGCAATGCCGCACAGTAGAACCGTGCACCACCATCTTGACTACAAGAACTACTTTCCAAGAGTTTTCTTGGTTTTCCAGATCTCATCTTGACTTCCACAGTTCCCCTGAACTACCAGCTAAAGAAAATTTTGTTCCCCTGCTATGGTGGAACTTTCATTTTGATTACTTTCACTTTTTCGATCTTTTAAAAGATGTATTGATGAGCATGAACATGGATGCTGAGTGTTACTACTAGGTTTGAAGTGTCAGAATTTATAAAGCTTGGAAATTTGACATGTTTTAGGGCTGATTTGCTAATTTTCTAAAAAATATCGGAGTCTTTGCAACACTTCGGGTGTCCAAGCATTTGCACAAGCCACACTAATGACGTTATTTAGATAATGTTATAAAAGGCAGAATACATGTGCATCTAGATGTACTAAAATAGTTTTGTTTGATTAGCTTCAGAGGCTGTGTTTACTACTTCTCATAAACTCTCTGCTGATTAGCTTTACCAGCGACCCTGCTACAGAAGGAGTAACACTGCAGGAGGAATGCTGCATTAGTATTTTACCAGGCAAGCATACCAGGGATGCCTGCCTAACCACTGTTAAACTGTCTCACAGTCAATGTGGGGGGTGTAGGAGATGCATACCAACACAGTGAGTCAACCATCAATACTGAAGGCCTATGCAAAGAAAGCTGTGGACAGACTCTAAACCCAGAACTGGTGGGTTTAGAATACAAGACCTGAGAAGGTGAAGGATGCTCTGTATCATTAAGTACTATCTCCTTTAACTAGATGGTAGAAGTGTATTTACATAAACAAGCAACTTCACAAAACGTCCACCATGAGCAGAAAGAAGGTTTAGACAGCTGTGTATATGGAGTGTATTTATATTCCAGACTCTTTGCTATGAAATCACAGAGAACAAAGAGGAGATGACCTGTTAAAACCATCTTATGGGAGCAAGTGAGTAAACTGTGCAGTTTTAAAGCCTGGAGCCAAAATAATGATGGCCCTTCATTGGGACAGTGGTGTTTAAGTGCCCTCTAGTGCTGAGTACAGATTTTTAAACTGGTGAATAAGGCTGGATAGGGCTGAATAAGGATGATATTGTGCTGCCACCATCTGTTCACAGCAAGAAACACTTTAGATGAAGATTAACAAGTGATGTTTCTGCTATACATACACACAGAGCTTAACTCTGTGTGTATGACCAGTTAAATGGCTAATCTCTTAAATGGGAAAATCCACAGATTGTGCAGATTTCTTCTTTACAACATCCAGAGAATACTGCCTTTCCTCTCTACAGACACCACCCAGGTGCTTCTGCTACTTACTGCAACTCCCTTCTGGCTGGTCTTCCTATGCGTACCATCAGGCCGTTGCAGAAGATGAGGGCAGCACAGGCATTTCTCTTCAATGTTCCTAAATTCAGACGTAAATGTTCAGATGTTCTTTCATCACTGCATGAGATTCAAACCCCTGACTCTGGCCTACAAAGCCAAGACTGGACCAGCCAGCCCCTCCGTACTTGACGGCAATGGTCAAACCTTGATCCGTACCAAGAGCCCTTCCAGCTTCAAGTATAGCTCAGCTTGACCCAGCGACCCAGACAGGCATCCAGACTTATTTCTGTCCTGGCACTTAAGAGGTGGGCCGAGTCAGAGTCACTCACTGTCTTCAGACGCAGACTGAAGACCCTACTCTTCAATCAGCACTGATCTCGCACTGGTTAAGGCTATGATAGCCCTCACGTCTTACTTAATTGGTTTGATATTCAGGGTGAAGTGCAGTGTATGGAATGTATGGGAAGTATTGTGTATCTAGGTCTCCACACTGACTTTTGTATTTGGTAGCGTCTCGTTTGAGGCATCTTTTGGGTCCTAGTCCATATAAACTAGCTACTCGGATATTTTCTGAGTGAACAGGGAAGCACTTCTGTAAGCCGCTCTGGATGAGAGCGTGTGCTAAGTGCCTTAAATGCGAATGTAAATATTCGAATACTGAAGTGGCTTGAGGGTCATGAGTTATTATAGTGTTCTGTACTGTTATCTTACATTTACGGCATTTAGCAGACGCTCTTATCCAGAGCGACTTACAAAGTGCTTTGCTATTTACCCAAGAAAGCCTTCGCTAGTTAGAATAGACAAATAATTCAAAAGATACCTCTAAGCTTTAGACATTGCTAAACACAAGACAATAAGGCGACCATAGAACTATTCGTCCAAGTACTCTCTGAAGAGGTGGGTCTTCAGTCTGCGTTTGAAGACAGCGAGCGACTCGGCCGTTCAGACACCCAGGGGCAGCTCGTTCCACCACGTTGGTGCCAGGACAGTAAAAAGCCTGGACGCTTGTCTTCCGCGGATTTTGAGGGATGGTGGGTCGAGCCGAGCCGTACTTGAAGCTCGAAGGGCTCTTGGTGCGGATCGGCTTTTGACCATTGCCATCAGGTATGGAGGGGCTGGTCTGTTCTTGGCTTTGTAGGCCAGCTTCAGGGTTTTAAATCTGATGCAGGAAGGAGCTACAGGAAGCCAGTGGAGAGAACGCAGCAGTGGAGTGACATGGCTACATTTTGGGACATTGAAGACGACCCGTGCCGCTGCATTCTGGATGAGTTGCAGGGGCCTGATGGTGCGCAGAGGGAGACCAGCCAGAAGAGAGTTGCAGTAGTCAAGTCTGGACGTGACGAGAGACTGAACGAGCACCTGGGCGACTCTCTAGAGAGGAAGGGTCGAATTCTCTGGATGTTAACCAATTAATTGAATTATCTCATGATCTCATGATTTTTTCCTTGTAGTCTTAAAACAAGTCGACTTGTCAGGATTACAAACATTCTCCAGATCACAGACAGTGTTTCCGCTGTGATCTCAAGATAAATAGAAACTTTTTTATAAAAAAAAAAAAAAGCCAAGTTGTAATTATCGTTTTACCTGGATCTCAGTCAGAGCGAATTCAACTTGGAACGAAAGAAAACAACAGTGGCCGGTGAGTCTGTACTGCTGCATGGTTTTTCTTTCAGCTGAAAAGAAAAACAACAGATTAAATAATATACTTAATTATAACTAATTCAGCAATGCATTTCAAAAACAACATACACTATATGTCCAAAAGTTTGTGGACACCCCTCCTAATGAATGCACTCAGCTACTTTAGATTTCACCCTTCGCTGACACATATGTGCAAATACAGAGATACACACTGAGTCTAGTACCTATAGAGAATAAGTATTGCCAATAGAATAGGACTCTCTGGAGCACATAAACATCATGAACCTATTGGCACCATGCTGCCTAACGCCAGGCGTGGGCTAGTAGAGGGGTGCAAAGCTCCCCAGCATTGAGCTGCTGTGGAGCAGTGGAGGAACTGTAGTGTTCTCCGAAATGATGGATGGTGGTGCTCCAGCCAATACTTTTGGGATGAGTTGGGGAGTTGGTGGGGGACAATGTGGCGGGGTGGTGATCATCCAACGTCCTGACCTCACTAACACTGCTCCTCCAAAATCTAGTAGAAAGCTTTCTTCTCGGAAGAAACACTGAATGGACAGATGTCCCCATACTTTTCTCCAGATAGCGATAGTAGATATGGAACCTGCATATAGAGCCAGGGGTTAAGCCTAGTTATGGAAAGGCCAAACAACCTGTTTAGGAACATGCAGATATAGGAAACACTGGATAAGCCGGTGTCTACAAACCTTTGGACAACTATACTCTGCTTTAAAGGTAAGGTCAATCTTACATTTCTCCAGCGTCTTCACTAAACACTCGGAGAGGGATATTCCACTGAGTTGGGTCTGCCTTCTGAGGTCCTTCTCCACAGCACTGATTTCTGTGATGAGCTTTGACACCTCTTTCTTCTGCATGCCATCTCCCTTTTCCTTTCTGTTGCAGAGGGTCTGCCTGGAAAAGAAAGATTGACCAGGCACAAACACACCTTACTAAGACAGGGTAGAGAGGGTAGAGAGGGTAGAGAGGGTAGACAGTGTAGAGAGTGTAGGACTTCTGCTGTGCTTCTCTGCAGGTTATAATGGCGTGAGATGTTCAGGACCTTGGACCAGGCTCTTCCTTCACTACTTACAGAAGGCTCTGCAGGGCTTCTCCATGCTGCAGAGAAATGGCCCGCACACAGCTCTCCTGTTCGGCTTGATAGGCCTCTATCTCTCGCTGCAGTAGCCTGAACTCCTCCTCAAGCTTTTGCTCCAGGGTTCCCATGTTCTAGTGGAGACAGGACACGACAGGGGGGTTAAGACTTTCGGCTTAAAATACTTGAGCAGCCATAAGTGAGCTACTGCTGCTGCTGCTACTAGTGCTAGCTGCTGCTACTGCTAGTTAGCTAAGTGCTACTTTAGCACAGAAACAGAAAGCTGACAGCCTCGCTCGTCAAATATCAGCTACTCAAACTAACGAACAGTTATTAAACAGTTAATAAACGTTCACCTCGTTTATTTTCATTACTAATTAATAAGAATTTCCCGACTCCAGAACCTTTAAGGGGCTTTTTAAGGTTTGTTTGGGTCAAAAATCGCGCCAAAGCAGGTCAAACCACTCCGGTCTGAGCTCGAGGGGGGATCACATCTGTAAATAAAACTAATAATAACGAAGCTTTGATTCTTTTTCAGTGGCTTTACGTTCGTAAATACTCCATAAACAGTAATGTGCAGAAGTGATACTTAGATTTCTAATTAATAAAGCGGTAGAACCGGATTAACGATTTATTTACAGGAGGAACTTTAACTGTGGGGAACTAGAGGGAGAGGTTGTGGTAGCAGTGAGGACCCGTTTTTGTGGAACGCTGTACTCCGGGCTCCATGTGAGGAAGGCAGGGAGGACTGTAAGACACGTTTTACTCAATATTGCTCGATTTTACCTCGTTTTTTGCTGTTTTGGGGGTGTAAGCTGCTCGATATGCATCATCCATATGGGTAGTTTAAAGAGAGCCGCTGTCTTTACCCGGATTTGCCTGTTTTGTCTAATATTAAGTCCTGCTCTAACGCGCAGCCTCAGACGGCCGCTCTCCGAAAATCTGACAAATTTAATGAACAACTTTAAAATAACGGCGAGTTTTCTTCACCCAGCTTCTGTTTCTGTAGTCCGTATAAAATGTATAGCTTCTTTAAAACTGTGTTCAACTATTTACCTCAACAGTTTACCTGTAAAACTATATATAACTCTATAACATCAGAATAAACCCAAATAAACATAAAGTCAGTGGTCAGTGAGTGTCTACCTGTAATTAACTCTATATAACATTAGAATAAACCCAGATAAACAAAGTCAGTGGTCAGTGAGAGTGTCTACCTGTAATTAACTCTATATAACATTAGAATAAACCCAAATAAACATAAAGTCAGTGGCGAGTGAGAGTGTCTACCTGTAATTAACTCTATATAACATTAGAATAAACCCAGATAAACAAAGTCAGTGGTCAGTGAGAGTGTCTACCTGTAATTAACTCTATATAACATTAGAATAAACCCAAATAAACATAAAGTCAGTGGTCAGTGAGAGCGTCTACCTGTAATTAACTCTATATAACATTAGAATAAACCCAAATAAACATAAAGTCAGTGGTCAGTGAGAGTGTCTACCTGTAATTAACTCTATATAACATTAGAATAAACCCAAATAAACATAAAGTCAGTGGTCAGTGAGAGTGTCTACCTGTAATTAACTCTATATAACATTAGAATAAACCCAAATAAACAAAAAGTCAGTGGTCAGTGAGTGTCTACCTGTAATTAACTCTATATAACATTAGAATAAACCCAAATAAACAGAAAGTCAGTGGTCAGTGAGAGTGTCTACCTGTAATTAACTCTATATAACATTAGAATAAACCCAAATAAACATAAAGTCAGCGGTCAGTGAGAGTGTCTACCTGTAATTAACTCTATATAACATTAGAATAAACCCAAATAAACATAAAGTCAGTGGTCAGTGAGTGTCTACCTGTAATTAACTCTATATAACATTAGAATAAACCCAAATAAACATAAAGTCAGTGGCGAGTGAGAGTGTCTACCTGTAATTAACTCTATATAACATTAGAATAAACCCAGATAAACAAAGTCAGTGGTCAGTGAGAGTGTCTACCTGTAATTAACTCTATATAACATTAGAATAAACCCAAATAAACATAAAGTCAGCGGTCAGTGAGAGTGTCTACCTGTAATTAACTCTATATAACATTAGAATAAACCCAGATAAACAAAGTCAGTGGTCATTGAATGTCTACCTGTAATTAACTCTATATAACATTAGAATAAACCCAAATAAACATAAAGCCAGTGGTCAGTGAGAGTGTCTACCTGTTATTAACTCTATATAACATTAAAATAAACCCAAATAAACATAAAGCCAGTGGTCAGTGAGAGTGTCTACCTGTTATTAACTCTATATAACATTAGAATAAACCCAGATAAACAAAGTCAGTGGTCATTGAATGTCTACCTGTAATTAACTCTATATAACATTAGAATAAACCCAAATAAACATAAAGCCAGTGGTCAGTGAGAGTGTCTACCTGTAATTAACTCTATATAACATTAGAATAAACCCAAATAAACATAAAGTCAGCGGTCAGTGAGAGTGTCTACCTGTAATTAACTCTATATAACATTAGAATAAACCCAGATAAACAAAGTCAGTGGTCAGTGAGAGTGTCTACCTGTAATTAACTCTATATAACATTAGAATAAACCCAAATAAACATAAAGTCAGCGGTCAGTGAGAGTGTCTACCTGTAATTAACTCTCTATAACATCAGAATAAACCCAAATAAACATAAAGCCAGTGGTCAGTGAGAGTGTCTATCTGTAATTAACTCTATATAACATTAGAATAAACCCAAATAAACAAAGTCAGTGGTCAGTGAATGTCTACCTGTAATTAACTCTATATAACATTAGAATAAACCCAAATAAACGTAATTAGAGCGTCTACCTGTAAATCCCGATATAACATTAGAATAAACATAAAGTCAGTGGTCAGTGAGAGTGTACCTGTAAAACTATATAACATCAGAATAAACCCAAATAAACATAAAGTCAGTGAGAGTGTCTACCTGTAATTAACTCTATATAACATTAGAATAATGTTACCTGATGTAACCCTGGAAAGGAAATATAGCAGCTAACACCTGGGTAACGGATGTTGGAGTTGTGTGGAAAATATAATGCTCTTGTTGTTGACAGCTACAGATGCACGTTTGAAACATGAAGCGACTGTATGTCGGTGGCCTGAGCCACACAATATCTGAAAAAGATCTCCGAGATCGATTTGGAAAGTTTGGAGAGGTGTCTGATGTGGAGATCATAACCAGGAAGGATGAAGATGGTACGAGTCGATGTTCATTTAATGAAATACAGATGTTTTTACAGCTTATTTTCTCATTAGCCATCAGGTGACTTCTTTTGGTGTCTTGCTGCTCTTTACAGGGTCTCCACTGAAGACATTTGGTTATATCAATATAAGCATCTCAGATTCTGAGTACAAAAGATGTATGTATGCTAGTTTTATCAAAACTGTTATATATCGAAAATTAAAAAAAAAACAATTTTAGAAGATGTACATTTTGTATTCTGTCTTTATTGCAGGCATGACTGTGTTGAACAAATCCAAATGGAAAGGGGGCACCTTACAAATTGAATTGGCAAAGGAAAGCTTTCTACACAGGTAATGCGCTTTATGTCCAAATGTTTGTGGACACCCCTTCTAATGAATTCATTCAGCTTTTTTTTAAGTTGCGCTCATTGCTGACACAGATATGCCAATGCACACACTCACATACAGCTTGTCTAGCTCCTGTAGAGAAGTAGTACTGCCATTAGAATAGGACTCTCTGGAGCAGATAAACAGATGAACCTATCGGCACCATGCTGCCTAAAAATGCCAGGCGTGGGCTAGTAGAGGGGGGGTAAAGCACTCCACCATTGAGCTTGCAATGATTGATGTTGGGGATGATGCGGTGGGGTGGCGATCATCCAACATCCTGACCTCGCTAACATTCTTGTCACTGAATGCTATCAGATCCTCACAGCAATGGACAGAAATCCAAAATCTAGTAGAAAGCCCTCTTCTCTGGACAGTAGAGACAGTTCCAACAAAAGCAGGATCAACTCTTTTTAATACCCTTGATTTCAGAAGAAACGATGAACGAGCAGGTGTCCCAATACTTTTGTCCACATAGTGTATTTTGTAATCACAGTTAAACATTCTTACTAATGGGAGATAATCATTCGTTTTGTGTCAATATCCAGATACCCATCCTTGCTGATTCTTACTGGTGTAGGGTGACGGGTTTGCCCACTCTAGAATTGAACCTGGACATGTTCCTGTGAAGAACCTGTGCAAACTGCCCACGCCTTTACTAACCACTACCAAATCTCTTGCAGGCTTGCTGAAGAGCGTCAGAAAGAGGTTGAGAAGGTTCATACGCCGAGGGCCGACCCTCAAGACAAACTAGCGGAGTCTTTCAAGGCAGCTGGCGTTGAGAACTTCCACATGAAAGCAGCAGTTCCAGGAACAGAAATCCCAGGCCAAAAGGTACATCTCCAGCTTCCTGTGGTGAACGTTCTCTGATGATAGAGATGATCTTGGTCTTATGTCTTTATTATTTTCTCTAGAACTGGGTGGTGAGCAAGTTTGGAAGAGTCCTTCCTGTCCTTCATCTTAAATGCCAAGGGAAAAACAAGATATCCTTTTTATCTGTGGTTTACGTGATTGGATCTGGTGAGACTGCTGTTGGTTCTGGTCTGTGAAATTGCTGGTCAGGCCTGGCTGGGGTTAGAGCTCCTCATTTGTCCAGACTGTATCCATCTGTTTCTCTGTAGACTCTGTTAGTCACCCTCCTTTCACCCTGTTCTCTCTCAGGACCCCACAGGACTGACCACCACAGAGCAGATGGTGGTATTAGGGTGGTGGGTCATTCTCAGGACTGCAGTGACACTGACTGACCTGGTGGTGCAGAGTGTTTTGCGTTGGTGGTACGAGTGGATCAGACACAGCAGTGCTGCTGGACTGGGATTAGTCCACCAAGCAGACCTATCCAGCCAGCAGTGTCCTGTGGGCAGCATCCTGATGAAGGTCTAGAGGATGACCAACACAATCTGTGCAGCAGACTTTACCTTCATCTACAAGGTGGACCAACTAGGTAGGAGTGTCTAATAGAGAGTGGACAGTGAGTGGACAGACAGACGCAGTGTTTAAACACTCCAGCAGCACTGCTGCGCCTGATCCACCACTCGTACCGCCAGCCCAACACACACTACCAACACACTCGCCACCACCAGGTCAGTCAATGTCACTACTGTCAGTGCTGAGAATGACCCACCACCCAAATACTACAGTCTGCTCTGTGGTGGTCAGTCCTGTGGGGTCCTGGCCTCTGAAGGATGGGCTACAGTCTGCAATTCTAGAACTACAAAGTGCTCCTATGTGGTCCGTGGAGCTGATGGAACAGACTATGTAAAGTGTAAGTGGTGTTAATGTTATGGCTGGTCAGTATATAAGCCTAATGTGGCTTTTGACTTAACTTCTGCTCAAGTTATCAAATATGACCCATCAAAGCACTGCCACAACATCAAGAAGCTGGACACCGATGAGGGC
The DNA here is from genome assembly GCF_030463535.1 of Salminus brasiliensis. Lineage (NCBI taxonomy): Eukaryota > Metazoa > Chordata > Actinopteri > Characiformes > Bryconidae > Salminus > Salminus brasiliensis. The sequence continues at coordinate 2,577,313 of NC_132898.1, forward strand.
GTCACTCCAGTGTCCAAGCTGACCTGGGAGATGGACGGTGGATATGACGACATCAGCAAAAAGAGGAGAGGAGAGTTCCCACCACTCCAGAAGAAGTGTCCTAAGAAGATCAAAAAGGATTTGGCGAGAAATGATGTTCAGTGTGGAGTTGCTGAAGAGACTGGTGAGAGAAGGACTCCAGGACGTGATCGTCCGGTGGAAGTGAAGTCCGTACGGAAGTCTGTTCGTGTTTTCGACAGTGACGCAGACTCTGAGGACGAAATTAGGAAGCTGGTCGCACAGGAACGTTCAAAAGCCCTCAAGATAGCATCCACAGAGGAGGAGAGGGATACCTTGGAAGTGGTTGGAGATGATTTCATGGTGAAGTCTGACTTGTTCTGGGGAGGCGAGAACGGGGTGAGAGCCCAGCTTGCGTTGAAGTCAAAGGATGATGAGGAATATGACTCGGCTGACACGGATGAAATCCTTACTCAGAGCAAAACCCCAGGCAAGACTAAAGGACTGAGCAGGTCTGAGGATGTTAATAAGAAGTCAGTTAATGAAGGAGGTGATAAGAGCAAGAGCAAGAAGACTGAAGACTCTCCAAAGCCAGGCACAGACTCTGAGATTAGTAATGATGGCGACGAATCTTCAAGCGAAAGCGTCGATTCCGAGTATGAGGCCATGATGGGTAACTGCTACAGGCTAGAACTGTCCCTAGCAGATCTAGAGAACCTTGTGAAGAACACCAAGGAAGCTGCAGATGATGAAGAAGAAAGTGATGATTCGGTCAGTGAGCCAGAGGCTGGGCTCTCAGAAATCAGCCCTCAGAGAGCTGCCTCACAAAGGACTGGCCACAACCCAGAAGATATCTTGGCCTTTCTCTTTGGGCCTGACGTGGAGGAGCCTGAGAGCAAGGAGAAAAAGAAAAAGGCCATCAAGCCACCATCGTCTCTTCCTGCTTTCATCGGGACAAAGGATCTCTTTGGGTCGACCGCAGCGCCCTCAGGCTCGTGTCTCAAAAGACCAGCGGACAAACTAGACGGTGGAACTGGAGAGGAACCCAAAAGACTTAAAGAAGACCTGGAAAGTAACGATCAGCCGTCAGAACCTTCACATCAGCATCTGTCAGCATCTGTAGAGCCACAGGAGGACCGCCAAGCCCAATCTCCTCATAGTTCCTCTGAATCTGAATGCAGTTCATCCAGTGATGAGATGGACAGTAAATCTGAAACCATCGACAGGACAGATCCTATGTCCAGATATCAGACAGTGACCGAACCTTCACCTCAAGAGGGCTGCTCAAAGAAAAGCATTACTTCTGATGCTGATTTCTCAGAGACCAGTGATGAAGAGGAGGAGGAGGAGGAGGAGGAGGAAAGTAATAGCAAAGCTGATGCTGAGCATTCAGAGACCAGTGATGAAGAAGAGGAGGAGGAGGAGAATAATAGCAAAGCCGATGCTGAGCATTCAGAGACCAGTGATGAAGAAGAGGAGGAGGAGGAGAGTAATAGCAAAGCCGATGCTGAGCATTCAGAGACCAGTGATGATGAGGAGGAGGAAGGGGGGAGTGATGGTGCAGAACCAAACCTGAAGGGGTCGCACATGGCCGGTTCTAAACTGCAGACTAATGACACCGCTGCATCACGTCCCAGACCTCCTCAGCCGTCCGTTCCAGACGCAGTCAAGCAGCAGCAGGACAACCGGAAGCGCCTTGCTGCGGTAGAGGAGAGGCAGAAGGAGGCGGAGCAACAGAAGAAGCTTATTCAAGGAGCTCTTTCTGCATTGGTGAGTTCAAAATCTATTTATTTAATAATTTCAGACAAAAACAATGAATTAGCAGGTGTCCCAATACTTTTGTCCATGTAGTGTATTAAGAGAATGTAAAGTTCCTTATCTGCTCAGTAAAACTCTCATATTAGAATAAACACTAATAATAACACTCCTACAGAAAGTGGTGGTGGAGGTTCTCCATCCCTGTGTTCATCATTAGAACATCTCCAAAGTTCTCCTCTCTCATGGAGTCTAGTATTATTTAGAGTTCTCCTCAGATCAACTCCTGGTTTGGTGGTAAATCAGGGCTTAATGATGGTAAATCAGGTGAGCTGCTGCTGCTGCTGCTGCTGATGGAGTTGAACACATCCTCCACGCTGTGCTGGCTGGACTGGGGGGCGTCCAGGAGAAACCTGGAGGAACCGAGCTCTGTTCTTCAGACTAGCTCACCAACAAGATCTCACTACTTTCTTTCTTCAGAATGAGAAGCTCTTGTTTCTCCTTTTTACTGGATTTATGTTCACCTGCTTTATCTGTTCTGATGAGATCTGGAGCTTCTACTGTAGAAACTCTCTCACTGCTGAGAGACGGGGGTTAGAGTGATGTGATTGGGTGCACAAAAACATCTATATACCTTTAGTATTTAGTTTACAATATTTAACCATATGGATTTAATTAAAATGTTATTATAAAATTGTAAGATTAGATTAATAAACAATTATAATCAAGTGAGCATGCTCTATGTTCCACCTCTTTGTGTTTTTAAGGATGTCCCAAATGCAAACAAAGGGAAGCACATCGTGTTCGATTCGGATGATGAAGATGACGATGATGGAGAAACCTCAGCACCCCAGAAAAAGAGCCTCTTTGCAGAGCAGTCTGATGATGATGATGATGATGATGAGGAGGAGGATGGATCAGAAGCTCTTGGAAAACGAAGCCTCAAAGAAAAGGTAACCCAACAGTGCACCCAACAGTGGCTGTTTGCCAAGCCCGGGTATCGAACCCACAACCCTGTCATCGATAGCCCGGAGCTCTAACCGCTGAGCACCACTGCCCCGTAGTAGAGATGGTCCAGCGGAATAAGGGTTACTGGGCAACCAACATGCTCCGAGGAGGCACCCTCGTGGTGTCAGGAGCATTGCATGGGATTGGGGGAATGTATGTATGTATGGGTTTGGTTACTGGAGAGTGGAAAGCTGGCCTGCTGCTGGTAGCAGGGGTCAGTCTGCCATCTGAGTCAGGTCGGATCTACTGACCTCGACATATCTGACTATAACATGCTGGTAATTTCTGCTGCTGATCTCTTCATCATCCTGCAGGAAGGCAGAAAGGCAGGGGGTAGCAAACTGTTCGACAGCAGTGAGGACGAAGATGATGACGCTGAGGACGGCCGTTTCCAGATAAAGCCACAGTTTGAAGGCAGAGCTGGACAGAAGGTAAATCTGAGGTAAATCTGGATCAGAGGTAAATTTGTTTGTGTTTATGTGATTAAATCCCTTTTTTTTCTTTTTTTTTTTTTTGTAGCTCATGGAATTGCAATCCAGATTCGGAACAGATCCCAGATTTCAGATGGACGCCAAGTTTCTTGAAAAGGTTGACGAAACAGAAGAACAAGGTGAGGGCTTCTCTCTCTACTTTAAGATCTTGCACTATCCAAACCAAAGTACTGGACGGAGCACCATCCATTAGTTCCACTGCTCCACAGCTCAATGCTGGGGGGCTTCATACACCTCTGCTAGCCCACGCCTGGCATTAGGCAGCATGGTGCCAATAGCTTAATGATTTCTATCTGCCCCAGAGAGTCCTATTCCATTGGCAGTACTTCTTTTCTACAGGAACTAGACAAGCTGTGTGTGTGTGTGTGTGTGTGTGTGTGTGTGTGTGTGTGTGCGTGCATTTGCACCTCTGTGTCAGCAATGGGTGCAACTTAAAGTAGCAGTATTAAGCATTCATTAGAAGAGGTGTCCACAAACATTTGGACACATAGTGTAGTTGGTGCCACAGCCTCGGCCCTTACGTATAAAACAAACATTTAGGGAGGTAATCTGTAGTGCTACGTGTCCAAAAGTTTGTGGACACCTGCTCCAAGGATATGCTGTGAATGTTTGATTGCATTCAGCCACACGAGAGCATCAGTGAGGTCAGGTTCTGATTCGTTCTGCCAGTCCAGCTGATCCCCAAAGATATTGGATGGAGCTCCAAACTCACTCCAGAGGGCACTGCCCCACAATCCAGTGCCTTTTTAGTCGATAGTCTAGTTTCCAGAAATCTTCGCGTCCTCCGCCCTGAAGGCTTAGACGGTACACACACACACACACACACACACACACACACACACACACACACACACACTCACACTGTGATTGTGGTTCAAATGCTGCATTTAAGGTTTATTTTCGACGAGCATTGTGCGCTAGTTTAAATTCTGTGGTTGCTGAAAGCAAAAGGGAGCAGTCTTGCGTTTGTGCATGTGTGATTACTCACAGGTTGGATTGTTCTTCACTGTGTTTCACATGACCTGTAATCATTGGTTTCAGATGCAGGATCCCAAATGCCAGACAGACTGGAGCTTGTTGAAGAGAAGAAGAAAAACCTGGCCATCCTGCAAAGCGTTGTTAACGTCAGCGTTCAGTCGAGTGGTAGTAAAGAGTCTACGAAAGGCAAGACCTTTAGGTAAGGGGTTCATTTATTTAGGGCGTAGGATCTACCAGCCCGTAAACTAGGGCCATTGTTGGAGACATGGATGGCTAACGAGCCTCAAATCCATGCATTGCTCCTGTTCTATAAAACAGAAGCATCTTTGTTGGATATCCAGGACACGACAGGTTGGGTCTCCAGCCCCTGTCTCCTCATTTTCAGGATTGTCCTCTATTATCTACAGCTGTCAGATGAATTTACTCTAGACTGGCGGAGAAAAACATGATGATTGGTATTTAGGGGGGGACTAAATCAAGTTGGCCTAAGATCGAATTTTAAGGTGGAATTTCGGCTTCATGCTGCTTGATAAGAGCACGGCAAAATGTTGGTGGTGTTTATTTCTTTTAAATTATTTTTTTTAACGTTTATATTACAGTCAATCAGCCAAGACATGTTTAGTGTCTGACGTGTGTTTCTATTGTTAAGAATGGGAGAAGCTAGGCTAACGTTGCTAACCCACACTAGAATTAGATTGTCACCAATCTTCTCAGTGTAAACACACGCCCAAAAATTTGTTGTTTTTTTTTTTTTTTTCTCAAAACTCCTGTAGATTTTCAGTTTTTACTGTCGTCTATAAATACACAAAGTTCTCCAGTTTACAGGTGACCCGTGGAGTAACTGGAAACCACTTACAGCACCTTTGTGGTATCGGTTAGAAAGTGGACTAGCACGGCAAGTGGGTGATGGTGTAGTTCCAAATTCTTCCGTTTATTTTTGCTTTATTTTGTTATGAACTTCTAATTTAACCCCATTTTCTACCTAATTTGGAAGATTAATTACCCAATCCCCTATTCCCCTCCCAATCACTAGCAATGCTAGTGAAACACTAAGGGGGTAAACAGATAAATATGTGTATATATAATTATAACGTTATATGGTCAGTGTATATATATTCATTCTGACTTTCTAGTGGATTGTCAGTGGTAGTAAATTGATACTTCACACTGCTTGTCAAAATCTGAGAACTGTGAAGCATGGTGGCGGTAGTGTGTGCACTCCCCAATGGTTTAGGGATCTGCTTCATCACGACACTGTACTTTAAGCTTAAATGTCTTTTTGATTTTCAGGGACATCTCTGCTTTGCATTACGACCCAACGAGTGAAGCACACGCTGCCTTCGAAACTAAGCCGGAAAAAACGCCAGAAAAAGAAAGGTACGTCTGGCCGACGTCGGTTTCCATGGATATATATTTTTTTATTAAATTAAAGGCCTTTTCATTAATCAGTCCTTGGTCTCAATTCTGGTCCTCGCGCAGTAAAGCTGCAAGGCGAAGGAAACGTCAAGAGGCAGCGAAACTTCCAGAGGTATCTAAGGACATCTATTACGACGTGACCGTGGATCTGAAAGAGGTGTTCGGGACGACAAAAGAAGAGCCCAGTGAAAAGAAGGAGGAACTTACGTGGGACAAAAAGGATGACGAGCATGAAGAGGCTGAACAAGACACGCCGGTGTTGTCTGCTCTGTCAAAAACTGAGGAAGACTCTTCCAGTGGCTTTAAATTCTCCTTCTTTGGAGATGACTCGGCTGCAGAGACTACCTCAAAGATAGGTGAGATTTACCTGACCTGTCCACTGGATTGAACACATAAGGCTGTCCAAAACCATGCACTACCACACTTACCACCCATACTAATCTGAGAATTTTGGGCTAAAACTCATAAACACAAATAAATTCTGCTTAGTGGAGTCTTTAAGGGATAGTATTGAAGACCCACTTTGGTTTCATAAAGAACCATGTTTGTAGTAGAGATGAGAATGTGAGTATGAAGAACCTTGACATTTACAAGTAAAGTAAAAGGTTCCTCATGCTCTAAAATGTCTATGACGGGCATGGTTCTTTTTTGGGAATCAAAGCTGGTTCTCCTATGGTACTTGCAAACAGGTCTGCGAGATCTATAACTGAATCCGATCAGGGTCTAATAATAATAATAATAATAATAATAATGCTTATTTATTTATTTATTTATCTTACAACATCAACCCAGTATTGGTAGGGGTTGCAGCCTGAACCCAAAGCCTCTTGACGTGTCCAATTCTGCATTTTCAGATGAATACAAAATTGAGACTCTGAAAGGGGCCAAAGTCTCCTGGCAAGCGGACCCTCGTTTCCAGGACAGCAGTTCAGATGAGGAGGATGTGGAGAAGGAGGAGGAGAAAAATACGGATCAATCGCCCCCCACCAGCACGGCACCTGAGTAAGTATTAGTGTGGCTCAGAACCTGGTGTAATCGCCTGCGGCTGGTGGCAATCAGCCAACCTCCCGACATTACAAGCGCACTTGGCGCTGAATGCAATCAAATCTTCACAGCAATGCTCCTCCTCCGAAATCTTGTAGGTAGCCTTCTTCCCTGGACAGTAGAGACAGTTACTCTAACAAAAGCAAGATCAACTTTTTTTTTTTTCTTTTTTTTTTGTGGAAATTGTAAACAAGCAGGTGTCCCAATACTTTTGTCCACATAAGCAAGATTACTGAAAAGCTCCATTCTGTTGCTTGTTGCTACATTATTGTATAAATGTATTTTTTTTATTATTATTATTTTAAAGTCGGTTAGAGAATATTAATATTCATTAATTTAATTTAGTTTTATTTCATTGTGTTTTTTTTCTATGTTTTGCTGTTACAGAGAGCCGGCCCCCAGAAGAACCTTCTTTTTTCATGAAGGGGACGTACGGTTAATTGGTAAGATCTGGATGGGGTTTTTTATTTTTTATTTTATGGATCTGGACTCTTCTGCTGTGGGATGTTTGTCAGTTAAATGAATTTCTCACCCCAGAGGGACCAAGACTGTTCTGCAGACGTCAGACCCTGGAAGAAATCAGAGCAGGCTGGGAGGCAGTGCGAGAAATGCTCAAACAGGTGGGGAGATGGGTCTCGACTGCAGCTGGTTGTCTGTTAACCAGGACAAAACATGGGGATCATATGACCCCAGTGCTAGCCTCTCTTCACTGGTTTTGCCAGTGAGGTACAGAATAGATTTTAACATTTTAGTGTTGACGTACCAGGCTGTACACAGTGAGACTCCAGCTTACTGAGCTTTTATGTCCATTTAATAATATAAGATCTCTGAGGGTCCTTCAATCAAGGGTCACTGATTGTTCCACGAACTACACTACAGTTAAAGGGTGACCAGGCATTTGCAGCTTATGCTCCCAGACTAACATCAGACTTTCAGCTTCGGTTCATGTTTTTAAAGAAACGTTTATCAGGACTTTTTATTCTCATGCTTTTAGTGTCTAAATCTGTGACTACATTTTTGACTTTTTTTATTTATTTATTTTTTTAGTTTAGTTTACTTACTTTTATATATTATTATTTTATTTTATTAATTTTTGTTTTGCCTGTAAAGCACTTTGTGAGATGCTCTGGAGGAGTGCTATATAAATAAAGATTACTTATGTAATCAGTAATCAGTCGCAGACATGTAAAAATGTCCTGAAAAAACTGCATCTGAAATAAGAATTTGACTCATTGATTTTTTTTCTGTCCAAATTCAATGTACATATATTTTTTGTTTGTTTGTTTGTTTGTTTAAAATCTAATTTTGTATGTAAAAAAAAAAACATATAACACATTCTTGATGGATTGTATTTAGTGTGTTTATTACACTACTATAGATAGCGTTCATTTAGTTCAGTGATTCTGTGATCCATTGAATCATTTCCAAAGGAATCATTTGTGTAGATCTGAGATTTACACCTAAAATAACCAGTAAGATAATTAATTAAATATTTAATTGTATAAACTATATTATATGTGTGTGAATAATTCAATTTTTTTGCTTTTGTTTCAACAGGACGTCCGAAAGAAGCACCGGGATGCCGTCAGACTACAAAGGTCACGAGCGAAAAAGTGAACCACATGCAGACGAGGGCCAGACGAGGGCCAGACTTCGGACGACGTGGTCTGGACTTTAGATGTAATATCAGTGAGGCGAACTAAACTGTAATTTAATACCAGAATGTGCTGAAAGCGTTTATTCATATTTATGAATTAATATCCTGCGTTTTTCTGTGTAAATAAATGTGACATTTTCACCACTAGATGTCAGAGTTGTTGTAGGATTTGAGCACCTTGGTTTCCTGCACTGTATCTTAGGGTTTCTCTACAGGATCGACAGCCCTGAGTGTGTTAGTGATGGAAGCAGCGCTGTCCACAGTCCTTTTACATTGAAGTATTGGTTTGACCACAGATTACATGAATGCAGCCACCCACACCACCACCAACCCCTTCATCCAAATGTAGCTCATTAGCCAAGATGCTTTAGCTTCCTTTGTTTCTTTAGCCCTGGAGCTAGGAAGCTAATGTCGCTAAGAAGACGTGGAGGCTATGGAGCTAACCGCCTTCCTCGGTCATCACACCCTTTCCTCAAACCCTGTGGAGTTCAGTCCAGGAAGTTCTCAGAGATTTGAGTTGAGCTTAGTTACTAGTTAGCTACATTAGCCTCAGAGTTAGTAATGGTAGCTTTTAAGCTACAGCCACCAGAGCCACATACACTGTTTGGACAAAAGTATTGGGACACCTGTTAATTCATTGTTTCTTCCAAAATCAAGGGTGTTTAAAAATAAAAAAGAGTATCTGTCTCTACTGTCTAGGGAAGAAGGCTTTCTACTAGATTTTGGAGGAGCATTGTTGTGAAGATTTGATTGCATTCAGCGACAAGATCATCATCATCCAACATCCTGACTTCACTATCGCTCACCTCTCCATCTTCATTACCCCCAACTCCCCAACTCATTCCAAAAGTACTAGATGGAGCTCCACCACCATCATTCCAGAGAACACAGTTCCTCCACTGCTCCACAGCTCCTCAATGCTGGGGGGCTTTATACCCCTCTACTAGCCCACGCCGGGCATTAGGCAGCATGGTGCCAATAGGTTCATGATGTTTATCTGCTCCAGAGAGTCCTATTCTATTGTATTGGCAGTATTTCTTCTCTACAGGGGCTGGACAAGCTGTGTGTGTATTTGCACATCTGTGTCAGCAATGGGTGCAACTTTAAGTTCATGTTAAGGGGTGTCCACAAACTTTTGATAACCGTTTAGATAATGATGTTTATGTATTTAAAAACAAGCCATAACATTAAAACCACTTCCAGCGGAAGTGAACAACACTGATGGTCTGGTTCCAGTGGCTCCTGTCGAGGGGCCGATCTACATATTAGGCAGTGAGTGAACAGTCAGTTCACCTTGAAGGTGATGAAGGTGCTGAAGCAGGAAAAATGGGCAAGCATACGAATCTGAGACACTTTGACAAGACCTAATTTTTGGGTCAGAACCTCTCCACAACATCAGGCAGGTCTAGTGGGGTGTTTCTGATATGCAGTGGTCAGTACCTACCAATAGAGCTCCAAGGAAGGATAGACAGGTCACTGATCCTCCTTGAGGTCCCACCTCACGTCTTACAGGGTGTCTTAAAGGATCGGCTGCTCACGTCCTGGTACCACGGGACACCTTCAGAGCTGTTTTTGGGGGCCTACCTGATATGAATGGCTTTTATTATGGGGTTTTTGTGGTCCGATTATGGTCAGACCAGATGCAGTGACCTTTACTGTAGCTGTCCAGTTGTCTGTCATGTCTCCAAGCTAATTCTGCTTAGCTTGAGCATAGAGCAGATGCTTCATGTGTCACTTTACGTGCTGGCTGCTGCTCATCAGAGGTCGGAAGTGCTGTGCCAGCACTGGGCTAGTGAAGGAACTATTTGTGTAACGGAGCTGCGCTGGTAGGACTGGACTGAGAGAAGCCCTGGCCTTGCCCTACTTAACCTCAATGTGTGTGTGTGTGTGTGTGTGTATAACACCTTTTACTGTTTGCTGTCAGGGTGCTAGCTCTTCATATCAGCAGATAGTGGCAGTTTCCATTCACCTGTTCCAGGGCCTCTTGAAGTCACTAAAACTGACTGACGTCCACATTATGTAATACTTCAGCAAGCCCCAGAACCTGCTCCCTTGGTCCCTTGGTCACTTTTGAGGGGACAGTTCTAATACTATGCTGCCTATGTCTACTTAACCCCACACCCCCCCACCCCTTTACTCCAAATGTTGCTCATTAGCCAAGACATGCTAGGTGTTCCTTAGTTTCTTTAGCCCTGGAGCTAGGAAGCTAATGTAGCTGAGAAGACGTGGAGGCTATGACGCGATCCGCCTTCCTCAGTCATCGTTCCTCGTTCCTCAAACCCTGTGGAGTTCAGTCCAGGAAGTTCTTGGAGATTTGAGTTGAGCTTAGTTACTAGTTAGCTACATTAGCCTCAGAGTTAATAATGGTACCTTTTAGACTACAGCCACCAGAGCCACATACACTGTTTGGACAAAAGTAATGGGACACCTGTTTCTTCCCAAATCAAGGGTGTTTAAAAAATAAAATAAAAACGTATCTGGAGTTCAGTTCAGTAAGTTCTCATAGATTAGAGTTGACTTTCAGCTAGTTAGCTACATTAGCCTCAGAGAGCTCCAGGCTATTGATGACAGGGTTGTGGGTTCGATTCCCGGGCTCGGCAAGCTGCCACTGTTGGGCCCTTGAGCAAGGCCCTTCACCCTCTCTGCTCCCCGGGCGCTGGAGTTGGCTGCCCACCGCACTGCACATTTTTAATGGTAGCTTTTAGGCTAGCGCCACCAGAGCCACATACACCATTTGGACAAAAGTATTGGGACACCTGTTAATTCAGTGTTTCTTCTGAAATAAAGGGTATTAAAAAGAGTTTGTCCTGCTTTTACTGCAGTAACTGTCTCTACTGTCCAGAGGAGAAGACTTTCTGCCAGATTTTGAGGAGATCTTTGTCATGAACTAGATCTCTGAGACTTCACTTTATGAGACATCGTGACATGAGCCAGATTTGTGATGTTCTAGACGACTGGGTCAGAACATCTCCAAATGCCTCTACCAGGCAGGTCTTGTGGGGTGTTCCTGATATGCAGTGGTCAGTATCTACCGAAAGTGCTCCAAGAAAGGACAGCCAGTGAACCAGTGACCGGGTCATGGGCACCTAAGGATCACTGCTGCTCATTCAGGGTCCCACCTCACCAGACTGCTAACGTCTTGGTACCAGGTAACACAGGACACCTTCAGAGCTCTTAGAGAGTCCATGTCTAGACGGGCCTGAGCTGCATTTATGATTGTGGAGCTACGTCGCTGGTCAACTTCAGCTATCAGCTCATTCGGTACGAGGGGGGGGTGTTTCAGCGTCTCCACAGACTGTTCTAACACCCCCCCACCTCCTTTAACCAACACACACACCCCCTTCCTTCCTCACTCTTAAAGCATAAACAGGACACTGAGGTTTCCTATTTCACTGACATCACAGCCAGGGTGTGTGTGTGTGTGTGTGTGAGAGAGAGAGAGCATGTGAAAGGGAGGGAGGGGGGGGCTGAAGTCTCTCTGCAGTGACATAACGCTCCACTAAAGGCCCAGCTGCCATTTTGTGGTTCTGGAGTGAAAATAGCGGCTTCCTCAGTCCAGACGAGCGGCCTGTAGAGCCGCGGTGGTCAGTTTGAGCTCTCCTGATCCTCAGACGTCCCCTTAGTCCACATTTTTACATGACCAGCCCCATAATTCCTTTAGAGCGTAGCTTTTGCTACTGTACCTTTAAGACTGACCTCTGTTCTGATTGGCCACCTTGTATAGCTAAAGGTAAAGGTGCAGGTATCGGTCACTGTACTACGTATTTGACCCATCTGTGGTAGTGAGCACACACACACACACACACACACACACACACACACACAAACTAGTGAAGTAGGGGCAGTGAGCACACACACACGCACCCAGAGTGGTGGGCAGCCGACTCCAGTGCCCGGGGAGCAGAGAGAGGGTGAAGGGCCTTGCTCAAGGGCCCAACAGTGGCAGTTTGCCGAGCCGGGGTATCGAACCCACAACCCTGTGATCAATAGCCCGGAGATCTAACCACTGAGCCTCCATGTGCCTCGCAAAAATGGGCGGGACTAAACTGACTTCGTGTATTATGTAATTGTGTAATTTGTAATTTGTCGAGCAGCGGAACCATGGGCTTCACTAAAGAACCAATAGGGAATGGGACCATTTTAAAGGGCGGGGCCTATTCGTTCAAGATTTGTTGGTGCTGTGTAGAAGAGTTTGGTAGGGTGTAAAAAGGGTTCTTTGACATGTAACAGTAGTGGAACCCTTTAAAGAACCCCCTACCAGAGTTTTTTATTTTTATCTTGTGTATGAAGTATCTTCGAGTTGTCATGTGTCTACATACAGTAGAACTATTGCCTTTCCTGAAGAACCCTTGGAGAACCCTTGGAGAACCCCCTTTTTTTAAGGGCGTGGCCTATACACCCAAAAGGGTTCTTTGACTGGAAACTAGTGGGAACATTTGGTGTTGTGCAGAACAGTTTTTTTTATATAAAGAACCATTATATTATTCAATATTATTTCTTTGAGCCTTTACTAAAGAACCCTTGTAGAACCCCCTGTGTAAAAGTGTAGCCGATATATCCGGACGTTTATTTGACTCATAACAGTAGCGTAAAGTAAAGAACTGTTTAGGCAGTAAAGTGGTTCTTTGAGTTGTCACGGCTCTACCATTGGAGAACCTGTGGAGAACCCCTTGGTTAACACTGTAACGGTGCATGTACAAATGTTTGTACATGCTAAGCAAAAGAGTTCTTTGACTTATAACAATAGTGGAACCCATTTTGGTGCTATATAGAACAGTTCTTAATCCATTACATTGATTCATTGAGTTCTCAAGGGTCTATATACAGTAGAACCATTGCCTTTTCAAAGCACCTTGGAGAACCCCTTAATTAAGGGTGTAGCCTATTGTAGCCTATGAGTTGTCAAGGGCCTAAATACAGTAAAAACAACTGCTGATACTTAAGGGTTCCTTGGGGAACCCTCTTTTTAAAAGTGCAGCTATGTCCAAGAGTTTTTGCATTCTGGGCAAAATGGTTCTCTGACCTAGAACAATACCAGAAGCCTTTTTTGGTTGTTTAAGCTGGTTCTTTGAGTTGTCATGGCTCAATATAGAACCATTGCCTTTTTAAAGCAACCTTGGAGAACCCCAAAGGTTTGTACATTCTAGGCAAAGGGTTCTTTTTTGTGCTGTATAGAACCCTATAAAGTTTTTAAAGTATTAAAAATCGTCCTTTGACCTGTCAAGGATCTATATACAGTAGAACCATTGTCTTTACTAAAGAACCCTTGGAGAACCCCTTCCCAAATGTCCAAAAGTGTTTGTAACAATAGTGGAACCCTTTCTAATACTATCTAGAACATTTCTGTTTAATCTGTCTAATCTTAAGTACTTAAGAGCTGTCAAGCTGTCAATCCTAAAGAACCCTTAGAGAACCCCCACCCCCACCCCCCGGTAGACATCTGCTCATCTAGTGATGGAGCTCCATCACTCCAGAGAACCCCAGAACCCCCAAAATGCCAGTCTATGACCACTGTATCGGTCAGGGCTTTTCTGTGGTGGTCATGCAAGGCTATGGGTGCACCTTAAAGTATCTGAGATAGTTTGACTATAAAGGGGTGTCTGGATACTTTTGGACATGGAAGTGAGAGTTCTACAAGCCCGTCGCTGTGTGTTTGTCCTTCAGAATGTGTGTGTGTGTGTGTGTGTGTGTGTGTGTGTGTGTGTGTGAGAGAGAGAGAGAGGCGGAGGAGAAGACATTGGTGACCACTGTGTTCATGGAGCTCGTTTTATGAGGAGCCTGTGTTTAGGGCCTCGTTCTCGCCCTCTTTTCAGGGCTTTTCTTTATCGGCTCTCCACAAAAGACAACTTCAACTATTGGACCGTTGGCTTTAAGGACCGCTGGAATGTGTTTTTGAGGGAGTGTGTGTGTGTGTGAGAGAGAGAGAGAGCTTGAGGGAGGAGTGTGTTGGCTATCAAGATTCACCAGCACTTCACAAATTCCTTTCTCTGCCAGAATACACACAAAGTGATTACCTGTTACTGTGGACTGGGCTGGAGAGACAGAGAGAGAGACAGAGAGACAGAGAGAGACAGAGAGAGACAGAGAGAGCCACGTGACTGTCAGGGGGGCAGGCACGAGGCCTAGCAGAATAACAAACCCACCATCCCCCACTGACACACAGACACACAAAAAAAGCGATAGACAGAGTCTGAATCGGTTTACTGATCCGATTCGCTCGAACTGCCCACTGATTCAGTGAGTCAAACACTCATTTTCCCTGCAGACCACGAGATTTGACTCAGTGAGCGACACGAAAGCCCCCTATCCCTGCTATTCCTTCTCATTAATGGAGTATCATATGGACAAAAGTATTGGGACACCTGTTCATTCACTGTTTCTTCTGAATTCAAGGCTATTAAAAAGACTTGATTCTGCTTTTGTTGGAGTAACTGTTATCTCTACTGTCCAGGGAAAAAGGCTTTCTACTAGATTTTGGAGGAGCATTGCTGTGAGGATTTGATTGTATTCAGTGACAAGTGACAAGTGTTGTCAAGTGAGGTCAAGATGCTGGATGATCACCACCCTACGTCATCCCAAAGGTACTGGATGGTACAAAAGCTGCTGCACAGCTCAATGCTGGGGGGCTTTATGCCCCTCTAAATAATAATATATGATAATGTAGTGTATGTATGTATGTATATATATATATATATATATATATATATATATATATATAATGATGCTTTCATTTAGGTGTAAATCCAAGGTGCTGTAGAGATAAGCATTCATAAAATCATTTAAAAATAATAATCTTTGAAGTGGACATCGTTTAAAACTATAAAATATAAGTACAATATAAGATATGGGCCCTTTAACGTGCCGTAGCATGGATGCAAAGTTGTGATAAAAACTGTAAAAAATTTTATTATTTTACAGCAACGCTTAAGTGGATGTAAACACTAAAAAGCTTCGATTCAAATGAATCGGTTCACTGAAAAGAACTGATTCGCTCATAATCACAAACACAGGCCACAGCCTTTAGGAATCTAAATGTAAGCAGAACAGCGGAGCTGGTGTTTTAATGTGCACATACTGCAGTGCTTCACACACACAAACACACACACACACACTGCAGAGCAGCTGCCTATCAAACTGATCCTAGTGTGTTGACATCTGCTGCTATAGTTATCAACTGACAAAGTGTGTGTTGCGCAAGGCCTCCACTGCTGCTGCTGCTGCTGTGGGGCTCACAAAGGCCCTCCTGTGTTGCTGTACCCTTAAAAAAACTCAGGCGGCTGTACTTTTCCACACGTGAAGGTCCTGTTTTTCCGCCTTCAGCCCTCCCCCTTCAGTCACCATGCTCAGATAGGCCTGTCAGCATGATCAGGGCTCAGTCTCAAATAGCTGCCTGCTCCCTGTGTAGTGCACTACGTCATCAAACCCGGGCGTCCACCGTCCTATAGTGCATTAAACGTCAACTAGTGGATTTTCGTGACACTCTATAGGCCAGACAATCCACTGTTTGCCTGTGCGGGCCCTTATTTCGTGACCCAGCCTAGGTAGGGCACTACATAGGGAGCAGGGAGCTATTTGAGCTGCAGCAGCCAGGGTGATACATTCTTTTAGAGGACTGCCATCGCCAGGCATTGGGAAGGCGTTTTCCCTTCTGATTGGTCGCCTTAAGTTGTGTGGGCGTGGCCTCGAGCTCTTACAGCGTTTGGCTCTGTAATCTGTGTTTAACCCTTTCACCACCTTTCACCAAAACATCCATTTTATGTCCAAATGTTTGTGGACACTCCTTCTAATCAATGCATTCAGCAACTTTCAGCTGCACCCATTGCCGACACACACACACAGTCTAGTCCCTGTAGAGAAGAAGTACTGCCACTGGACTAGAGGGGTATAAAAAAAGCCCCCCATTGAGCCAGTCAATAGTTTTGGGATAACATTCTTGTTGCTAAATGCAATCACATCCTCACAGCAATGCTCCTCCAAAATCTAGCAGGAAGTCTTCTTCTCTGGACATTAGAGACAGTTCCTCCAACAAATGCAGGGGACAGTATTTTTAATATCATTGATTTCTGAAGAAACAATGAACAATGAGCAGATGTCCAAATACTTTTGTCTGTATGGTGTACTATTCACCCATAGGGCCCATATTTAGAGAGTATGCTGCCTGTTTTGAGTTCACTAACCAATAGAACAGATCGCTCTGGAGCAGCAGGGAGCACCTGGGCCTGAGGTCACCGTGCCCAATGCCAGGCATCAGCTAGAGGGGTAGAAAGCCCTGCAGCATTAAGCTGTGGAGCAGTGGGACTGTGTTCTCTGGAGTGGGATGAGTTGGAGGGGCAGAACATCAAAACATCAGAACATCATCTGATGAATGCAATCAAATTCACCATCTACAAAAAAGCCTTCCTGGAAGAGTAGAAGGTTGTTGCTGCAGCAAAGGAGCTCCATCTCCCTATTAGTACCACTGATTTTAGCAGAACCGCTGGAGAAGCAGGTGTCTACATACTTTTGGACAAACAGTCCTCTTCTTTAATCCAGACTGCTGGAGACGTGACTGCAGGCATAAATGAGTTTTTACTGCTAGAATCACCAAGCGTCCAAGTGTTTGACTGTGATAACAAGGAAGCGGAGGTGCTCAGAGGTGCTGAGATAACGCAGTATTAAAGCACAGGCATGTTAAAACCAGTCGATCGTTTTCAGAGTGGAAAAGAAGAACCGACGGATCTTCTCTCAAACAGGAATGACTTGTTTTGGAGTTTGTTCAGAGTCGCTCTAGGGGTCATTCATGAAGCATCCTTGCGTGACCCAAATTGTCCTGAGAGGTAAACAGTGGTTGGCTTTATCTACCCAGACATTACCTTTACCTGAATGCTAAAACACCCAGATGAACCTGTCCAAAACCACCACCAGCGGTCAATACGGCCAGTTTGTACAAAACACTGCTGACCAATCAATAAATTCTCCTGGTTTATCTCCTGTCCACACTGTCATTTGCAGGCATATAGATTATACATTAAACAAAATCGGATTTGGTCTGGCAGTGTAAACGCACCCAAGACATATTTAAATCAGATACAAATCTGATCACGCAAACCACTTCAGGAGAAGGACTGAGGCGCATTTGAGCCACGATATAGCAGTGCAAACAAAGACATTTCACAACCAAAACCCCTCCCAGTACAATCAGAACTCCTCCCAGTACAACCAAAACTCCTCCCAGAACAATGAAAACTCCTCAAACTCCTCCCAGTACAACCTAAACTCCTCCCAGAACAATGAAAACTCCTCAAACTCCTCCCAGTACAGCCTAAACTCTTCAAACTCCTCCTAGAACAATGAAAACTCCTCAAACTCCTCCCAGTACAACCCAAACCCCTCCCAGTACAATCAGAACTCCTCCCAGTACAACCAAAACTCCTCAAAGTCCTCCCAGTACAACCTAAACTCCTCCCAGAACAATGAAAACTCCTCAAACTCCTCCCAGTACAACCCAAACCCCTCCCAGTACAATCAGAACTCCTCCCAGTACAACAAAAACTCATCAAACCCCTCCCAGTACATCCAAAACCCCTCCCAGTACAAACAAAACCTCTCCCAGTACAACCTAAACTCATCAAACCCCTCCCAGTACAACAAAATCCCCTCCCAGTACAAACAAAACCCCTCTCACTGCAACCATAACTCCTCCCAGAACAACAAAAACTCATCAAAGCCTTCCGAATACAACCAAAACTCTCCTCCCAGTACAACCAAAACTCCTCCCAGTACAACCAAAACTCTCCTCCCAGTACAACCCAAACACCAGTAATAATTACTGTGCATTTGAATATTCCAGTGCCACAGCAATCAGATTTCCGTGGCGCTAGCTTGGTGCTAACAATGCCTAAAAAACTGTAAGGGCGGCTAATGCTAAATTAGCAACCATAACATTAAAACCACTCAGAGTTAAAGTGAATAGCATTGATGATCTGGGTCCAGTGGCCTCCGTCAATGAGGTGGATATATGAGGCCGCACGGGAGCGGTCAGTTCATGAAGGTGATGTGTTAGAAGCAGGAAAAATGGGAAGGACACTTCAGGGAAGGACAACTAGTCAGCCGACAACTGGGTCATAGCTGCTTATGCTCAGGATACCACACGACCCCTTCAGAGGTCCCTGTGAAGTCCATGCCTCGACGGGTGAGAGTTGTTTTGGTGGCACGAAGGGCACCTACACCATATGAGGCAGGTGGTTTTAATGTAACGGCTGGTTATATACACCAAAAAGGAGTGAAGAGGAGTCAGCCTGATTAACACTAACAATGGGAGATACAGTACAATAATAAAAACAGGATTCCTGGCTCATTGTTCCAGTCTTTGTTTGCAGCGTCGGAGCTAAAAGAGTCCACAGGAGTCCACAGAAGGGGCGGCTGCAGGGGGAGAGAATGGAGAGCGCGGAGAACGCCCTAGTGAGAGCGATTAAGCGCGAGAGGGAGGGAGGGAGGGAGGTTAGAGAGAGGGACAGAGTCAGTTGGGATTGAGTGTTCCCTTTACATCATTATCGCAGTGAATAATCCTGCTTGGAGCTTCTTTAAGCGGCCAAGGGGGAGGGGAGGAGGCCCATGTTCTCAGCGGCTGGCCTCTAGGCCCAGAGCTAATCCTAAACCTTATCTGCTGGATGGTCGGTTTTGCAGCTTCAGTCCCACATTTAATCCATCTGCTCTGAGCAGAACACTGGTCATTAATGTGAGTTAGTGTTTGTACAGAAATCTAATACATGGCCATGCATGAGCATATATCATATCATATGATATATCATATATCATATATACATATGTATATAGGTAGGTAAATGCATGCATGTAGATTAAACGAAATCATAGTACATACTGATAGGTAAATATGCATTATACTTTTTAATCATATGATATTACATATATGTAACACATATATTTGTATATGTTGACATATGGCTATAACCGATGTCCCATATTCCACCTATTGTATATTTTCCTATGAGACATGTTGAGCATAAGGTACATTTCTATATTCTAACATATGTAATATTTGAAATCTATATATTGCCACAGATCAGATTTTCGTATGGGATTGCTAGTATAAAAATGCATTAGCATGTTGACCTGAAGGTTAATGATAGATTTAATTATATTTTAATAAAGTATGGTATCATAACTTGTCCCAAAAATTATCAGTTGAAATTGAATCATTAAAAAAAGGAAAAAATAAATTCTGAGATTTATACCGTTTATAATTTAGCTTGAGCTTTTAGAAATAAAGAGGAATTCCAGCAGTTGTTCAGAGCTTCTGCATAATTTAATGGTTAGGATGTCATTCAGAGTCTCTAGTATAAGGAAACTAAGAGGTGGAGAATGGAAGCAGACATCTGGAGAGTTGCATTGCAGAGTTATTAGATTAATTGGCTGCAGGTGCACTGCTTGATGCTTGAGACACTATTTTATGATGGTTTTGGAGTGTAAAATGTGTATATGCATGGCATTGTGTGGCAAAATGTGCAGGAAGAAGACCTTTACCTTGTCTTAGACTCTTCTATCTACCCACCTCTGAAAATCCCTAGTGTGGAGACCCAGGAGATGCAACACCAAAAGCTCCCCTAGAAGCCCTCAACCCATCTTCAACAACCTAAAGGAAACTCAGGAGACATGTGAAGGTTCACCGGTGGGTTGGATAGTATTAAAAGGCCTATATTTGTATTGTAGGCATGGTGACACCTGGTTCAATCCATTCACCACCACTATAAAGAAATAAAGAAATTATGCAGAGATTTTAGTGGAATATTCGGAAAATTTGACATTTCATTACATGTTTGATTTGCTAAAGAACCGAGAGAGGTGCGTCCATTGTGAAGTCCTGTGGAGTCAATCTGACCCAAGCCATTAGGCTACATGACAAGTTTCTGCAAGAGTGTTTAGGCAGGATGGTTTGCTTTTTTGCCAAAAGTCGGCAGCGTGCAATGAGGAAGCCTCAGCAGGCCTCTGAGCAAAACCCATCCCCCATCAGCCCGGCCTCTTTCTGTGTCAACCCTAGTCTTGAGAGATGCTAAAGCCCTTAAAGGTGACGAGGACATTCAGAGTTTGCAAGTAAAAGAGTGTGCAAACTTTCCATTCGAATATCTATTAGTCTGTTTCTAATATATTGTCCACTCGCTCATTTCCAGACAAACTAAAGAGCATCCAGATGGATTTTCAAAGCGGATTAAATTTGACTTTTTCATCAAACATAACCAAAATATGGTCATCTAAAGGCTTTTCCGACTGCTAAGCCACCATAGACGGCTTGTTTACTTAAGATTAGCGTCTTTTTGGGCCTCGTTTTCCGAGATAAGAGGACCTTGACTAACCGAAAAGGTTTCCACTGAGAGTAAAGTAGTCCAAGCATCAGCACTGATCTATCCAGAGAAACGTCACGTGGACGAGTGTTTGTGGCTCTGGCTTCCTCTATTCTTCTAGTGAAGATGTACTCGGGTCTGGGTTGCTTGACTGATAATAGACTTCACTTTCCCACTGTTTTGTCAACACGTGGAGCAGTTTTGCTGATCCAGGCTTCACTTTTCTGGAAATACAGAAGCACATAAAAACCTTTAATATGCGGGTAGTGCTGTGTTATTACACCATATCTGCTTTGGCTCACTGCTAATGATGTTATGGCATAACTAACAGGGCATTCAGCCCGGCTGGCTAGTCATTGCCCTGTATTTGCCAGTGCAGCTGTTACATTGCTATTAATGGCTCGATGAGATGCCATGTGGGTGAGGCAGAACTCGAAAACGCTTAACTTGCTGACTAGCACTGCAATGTGGCAGTACAAACAATGGCTTAGAACTTACTTAGAACCATTAAAACATAAAGCACCATTCGAATGCATGGTTCTTTTGTTGATTAACAAGGAAAACCTCTTCTAGATGGTTCTATGTAGCACCAAAAGTGATGGAACCCTTAGAAGATGTTCCTCTACAGGAACTCAAAGGTTCATCCATGTAAGAAGAGGCCTTACTTTGTCTTAGACTCTGGAAATCCCGTGTGGAGACCTCAGACGCGACACCAAAAGCTACCCTAGAAGCCCTCAACTTATCTATCTACTCCAATAATTCATAATTCCCATGAAATGCTGGCAGTGGTGTTGAGAACGTGGCCCCAACTCATATGGACTGCTATGTGACTTTAGTCAAATGGCCTATTCATTTTCCTGCCACATCTACGACCGTCAATGTTATCGCCTCCACTTCTTTGGTCCATATCTCAGTCTTCCAGACTGAAGGCCAGGCTGTGAGCCGTTCACTGAAAAGGCCTTCACGTGGGCTGCTCAGCCAGCAAGAGAGACCTCATATGAGGCGCTTTCTCCAGCTAGACTAGCAGACCCAGGCTTTATTGCACACCTTTACTTCTCTTCAGCTGCTGTGACATGTAGATCTGGCCTGTGTAGACCAAACCTAATCCTTCTGGCAACAGCACAGGCAGAGAAGTGGGTGTGGAGGCACTGAGGCAACCTGCTGTATTTAACTGGGAGCTCAGGCATCGCATTACATGCAGCCCGTGTTTTCATTACTCTGCTGACCTACACAGATCTCAGGACGTCGTTCACTTCAGTGTGACCTGCCCAGCTAGCCTATTGTCCGGCGTATGGACACAGTATACCCGTGTCCTGAGGAAATATGAGACTTTATATGCGTATGTTGTGGATAAAGGCCTCGGATGTTCAGTCAAACGGCCATAATATGACTATTTGCACATCTGTACAGATGTTCTTTTCTGTAAATATATTTTTCAGCTCTTTATTACCTTTAGTACTTTTTACTTTTTTAATTTATCCCCTACCCTATTTATTATTCAGTGTCATTTTCCTTTAGTTTAAGACTGTGTTCTGTGTTTTGCTCTCACCAAGACAAATTCCTTGTATGTGTAACATAAAGAGTGAAATAAAGAGATTCTGATTCTGATTCTGATTCATAAACTGACTCCTCGTGGACTGCTTTGACGACAGGACGGCCAAACAGGACCATAAGCCTTCTTCTTTGGGAACTAAGCTCATATACAGCACAAATGAAGCACGAATACTTCATAAATATCGAAGATATGATCAATAATCTTCGAGAAACGTGGATATGGCGTCGCTGAAATGGCTGTGAGGAGGCGGCGAGCTCGATTCTGATTGGCTGATTCCTCGCACTCCTACTTCAGCGCCTCACTTTCATAACAAACACTGGCCGGAGTCCGAACATGTGCGAATCGGTTCGTTTCGAACTGATTCGTTTCGGACTGATTCTTTTTATTTAAAACAAATCGATCACAATCGAAACCGATTTTAAAAACCTGATCCAAAACGTTTAGCATTCTTTCGCCAACATTTTCGCAACATTTACGTCCAGGGAATAATTTAATAAGCGTTTAAATCTACATACTAATTTATAACTTCACGTTTGCTAGCTTTGTATGAACGCCACCATTGTCTGCACTGATAACGAGATCCTAAATGTTAAATAGGATTATTATTATTGCACATTATTGTTAATCCTCACCTGTAACTCCTTTAGTTGAGAGATCGCACTGTTCTGTAATGTATTCAGTACTGTGTAAATACAAAAACCCTTAAAACTCACCTTCGACCTAGAATTAAATTATAGTATTGAAACGTTATGACGTCGCTTGAATGCCCCAGCTGACGTACTCAGGTACACATTAATAACAGTGAAATGCAAATAAATGAAAAACAACAAACAACAACAACAGACTTGACTTGTGAATCAATGCATCGTTTAATCGATCGTGAGTCATTTCACAAGCACCGTTCGAAAGAGTCGGCACACCGTTCGAAAGAGTCGGCACACCGTTCGAACATTCGTCACTTACAAAAACAATAAAAACAGGACGCAGAGCTCATGGAAATGGCATGACGACTGTAAAATGGCTTTTACAACAACGTAATAAATACATGTCGGTCCGGTTGTAACGTTATGCTACATGTGGTCGTTTTTATTAGCTACCTTTAACCCTACACACAAGTCGCCACCGCGTCACAGAACGCGTTAAAGTCCTTCCTCATGAAGTCCTCGCTCTGCAGGACGTCGTCCTCGGACGGGAAGTACTGCATGCTCTCCTCCTGGTCCTCCTGGGCGAAGCTGAAGAACGTGATGCCTCGACACTCGACACCCAGCTGCCGTGCGCCGAAGCGGGCTGTAGGGGGCGAGGGCAGGTCGGGGCTGTCCATGAGGGCGCCCCTAGCGTTCTCCAGCACGCCCAGGTAGGCGTCCATGTCTGTGAAGTCCAGCTCGCAGTCCGAGCCGCTGTCCGTGCCGACCGAGTCCGAGCGCATGTGCATCAGCTGGTACTTCTCATGCATGAGGAACTGGTTGGTGTTCCTCGGAGCCCTCATGCCAGGCGCACGGTTGCCTTTGACGTTGGCCGGGCGCAGGGACGTGCTAGCGAGGCGATGTCTGGACTTGACTCTTCGGTGCTGGTGGTGCCCTCGCCTAATGCGATGCCCATGCCTCCTGGCACACTTGTGCCACCTACGCTGGCTCTCGGATCTCCTCGACTCCTCCTTGAGCTTGTCTTTGATGGAGAACCTGCCTCCGCCGCTGCTGCTGCTGCTGCAGCAGGTCTCCCAGTGGTCCATCAGCACGCCCTTCCCACACATTCTCTCTTCCCACAGCATCAGACCTCAGTTGCTTCTCGTCGTTCTTCACGACCACCTCAGAAATCGTCTACCTTTTCACAATCCTCTGTGTTTTTTTCTTTGTGGCTGGCTTTAGGCAGCACATAGCCTGACGCCGTGCCTCCACTGTGGGCAGCTTGGAGCCGCTAGCTGACCAGGTCACGCCCCCTCTTTTTTCGCGTGCAGTCTTTTCTGGCTTTTCCTCGTCTTTCGCAAAACAAGTCGAAAATCGGAAAATCAGCGCTTGAAAATGTGAGAAATGTGCTTGTAGTTTGCTACACTTTCTCCTGCCCGTGTGCCGACAAACTACTTCGCGCTGGTCTCTCGGTGACAGCTGCCAACTGCTCCCTCAGCCGCCCGCAGCACGGCTTATATACCGTCGGGACGTTGGAAGTGTTGGCATGTTCCGGGGGGGGGGCGTGTTTAGAGAATACGCTAAAACACTTACAAATGCTTATAGATATTTGAAATGCTTAAAATATAAGATGGATGTTAAGTATGAATATAATCGAGCATAATAACGCAAAGCAAGCACGATATTTTACCACAGAAACGAAGAACGCAGGCCACCCCTCCCCCCCCATACATTCGAGCAAGTGGTTTCTCCCAGCTTGTTGTGGCTCCAGCGGCTGTTCTAGAAGCAGTAACCGCCGTCCCTCAACGGGCGTCTTGCGTTGCCTGGCGTTAGGTGAGAAACCCCCAGCTGATCCCAGATCAGGTCTTAAGCCCAGAAGGCACAAAGGTTTGGCCAAACGTGATTCACGCCGTGTACGTGCGGTGGGCTGGAACACAACAAAGCAGGAGCAACTTCTACTACGTCGTTTTGTGAATACCCACCTTTAACCAGAGCTTTAAGCAGATTAAGCACACACCCAATATATATATATACATATATACATATATATATATATATATATATATAGAGAGAGAGAGAGAGAGAGAAGTTACCTACATTTTATGTCCAAATACTTATGGACACCCCTTCTAATGAATGCATTTAGCTACTTGAAGTTGCACCCATTGCTGACACAGATGTGTCAATGCACACACACACACACACACACACACACACATGCACACACATGCACAGCTTGTCTAGTCCCTGTAGAAGAGTGCCAATTGCCTAATAATGCCAGGCGTGGGCTAGCAGAGGGGTATTAAGCCCCCCAGCATTGAGGAGCTGAGGAGCAGTGGAAGAACTGTGTTCTCTGGAATGATGGTGGAGCTCCATCCAGTACTTTTGAGCTGGATGAGTTGAGGAATTGGGAATGATGTAAGGTGGTGATCATCATCCAGCATCCTGTCCTCACTATCGCTCTTGTCACTAATTGCAATCAAATCCTCACTGCAAATGCTCCTCCAGAATATAGTAGAAAGCCAGGGAAGAACCCTGGACAGCAGAGACAGTTACTCCAACAAAAGCAGGAGAAACAGTGATTAAGCAGATGTCCCAATACTTTTGTCCATACAGGCATCACTGAGGAATAGAAAGTTTGGGGGGGAAATCACTGGGGGCTACAAATCAAACATACATTACGACAACCCCATAACCCCAAATCCCCTCCTGAAGGTCACAGGTTCATATTTCGGCAGTGCTGTAAAGGACTGTGTGTTGTGTTTAACCCTCGGCTGTAATTTCATTTATTGAAGGTGAGAAATGCTGTGGTGCCTGGTCTTGGCTCATAAACCATGCATTATAAAATGTTTATAATATAATAAAATTCAATAAAAGTGTGTTATAGGTGTATTATACGTGACCTTTAGAGTCAGATGGGCTCAACATTGGATGTTTTTAGTGTTGGTTTCACTAATTATCTGTAAGTACATTTGGTCAATTTGTTGATTAAGTGACTAGGCTAAATAAAGCAATCACGGTTTGTTATATGTGTTTACTTGTGTTTTTATTTTGTCATATTAAATTTTATAAAAATTAAATTTTATTATATGACAGCATGCAGTCATGCCTAATATCTAACCAGTGCTTCTGCCCAGCTGCAGACTTTGCCCTATACCATTGTCCAGATTTCCTTTGGTTACTGCTGACACACTTATTTGGCCATACTTCTGCTGTAGCGTTGGCCGCAGTGATCCCCACTCCAGCAGGCGGCGCTACACACGGACCTGCAGCTCTCCAAACACTGAGCTATGTGGGAGGGGGGGGAAACATGAAGGATTTCCCACCTGTATTTCGGCACGCACCGCCCTGCCGCCTACGATTGGCTGGCGGTGCTCATTTTGCATGCGCATATAAACCATTAGCCAATCGTAGCGCAGATATTCATTTTCTAGCACCCAATCCCAGCGCGCGGGAGGCGGGACATGGCGGAATACGGGTGGGGAACAAAACAACGGCTGCAGGACTCACAACAAAGATGGAGGGCGCTGAGCGTTTTCGCTGCAAACGTCAACAGAGACATGTCCGCTAGACGTTCCGAGCACCCTCCTGGTTTCGTAATGGTTTAGGGTCGGTGTTTTAGGAGTGAAATGGATTGTTCAGCGTTTCCAGAGCAAAACGTTGAGAAGAATGTCTGCATCGTCGGATCGGAGCCCGTGGAGAACTACACTGTAAGCGGGTGTTTGAGCGGCTGCCTCCTGCCTCCTGCCTCCTGCCTCCTGCCTCCTGCCTCCTGCCTTGTGACAGTTAGCTAGCTCCAGCTCGTTTGACCGGTTACGTGCTGCCTCTAAAGTCAAACTTATGAAGATTTTAATACGTTATTGTGTCTAATTTGGGCTGTTCGGTCGTTCAGGTTCTAGTAGCCGGCTAATAAGTTAGCTAGCTGGCTAATGGCGCTCCGGACGGAAGAGCAGCCAGCTCATTTACATAAGCTTAATATTTAATATAGCTACAGATTCACTTTACTCTCTGTTATGGTGTATTAATTATGTTTATCTGCTTTTATAACAAGGTATTAACTGCATTAATAATAATAATAATAATAATAATTATTATTATTATTATTATTATTATTATTATTATTTAAAAAGCTAACCCTAAAACACTGTGTCCAAATATTTGTGGACACCCTTTCTAATAAATGCATTTAATTATCTAGCTAGCACTAGGTTAGCAAATCTAAGTTGCACCCATTGCACATATTTTTCTAGTCCCTGTAGAGAAGAACTAGCTACTACCAACAGAATAGGAATATCTGGAGCAGATCAACGTTGATGACCCTATTGGCGATAGAGGGGTGTAAAGCCCCCCAGCATTGAGGAGCTGTGGAGCAGTGGAAGAACTGAGCTCTCTGGAATGGTGGTGGTGGTGGTGGTGGAGCTCCATCCAGTACTTTTGGATGGGATGGGATGAGGTGGGGTGGTGATCATCATCATCATCCAACATCCTGACCTCCCTAACGCTCTTGTTGCTGAATGCAATCAAATCCTCACAGCAATGCTCCTCCAAAATCTAGTAGCAAAACTGTCCTTCTTCCCTGGACAGTAGAGACAGTTACTCCAACAAAAGCAGGATCAGCTCTTTTTAATACCCTTGATTTCTGAAGAAACTGGCTGAGCAGGTGTCCCAATACTTTTGCCAATAAAGTAATCTCGCTGCCTGCTGTTGTAAATGTTAATGACACTTGGGTCAAGCTGACAGTCGCAGTAATGGTTTGAATTTATTATAATTAAATAATCATTAAATAAATAAAACATCAAGAGGTTTAATACAAACATTGCATTAACCGGTCAGGAGTTTCAGCCGTTTTCACGTTTCACAGGCTCAAAAGTAATTGGACAATTGCCTGATGAGCGCTTTACCGGCCAGGTGTGGCCCTGTTCCCCTGTTTCATGGCAGATTAAGGAGGAAAACAAAAGCTCTGGAGTTAATTCCAAGTGTTGAATTTGCATTTGCTAGCTGTTAATGGGAATTCTGAATGTGCGGATGTAAATGAAGGAGGCCGTCATCAGTCTGAAAATGAGTTTGGATTTCTTTATTTATTTCTTTATTTAATTATTTATTCATCCATACATACTGCCAGTTGTCCTGTATGTGAATACAGAGTATTTACAACAAGATCCAAACCACTGGTAACTCTCAAAAACAGAAAGGTCCGATTAGACTAATTGACAAACACCTAAAACAAGCCTGCCCAGTTCTGGAACAAGATTCTTTGGACAGATGAAAATTTGGAAAATCAACTTGAGTGTAGAAAAGGAAATGAAGGGTTCATAATCTGAAGCAGTACTACATCATCTGTCAAACATGGTGGAGGCACTGTTAAGGAGTGGGCATTTATGGATGCTAATGGAACTGGGAACTGCTGTTTACTGATTTTACTGAAGGTCCCCTGACACAAGGATTAGAAGGATGAGTTTTGAAGTGTGCAGAACTCCACTCCCTGCTCCGATTCAGTCAGATGTGGCGATATTTTGCAGTATGGTTGGATAATTACCCAAAACAAACAGTGAACGCAACCTTAAATGGCCGAGTCAGTCACCTGACCTCCACCCAGTTGAGCTTGCTTTTTGTTCTCTTAGTTGCTTCATTTCAGATCTTTTATGATGGTGTACAGATGCAAAATGACAAACCGTCCCTGTCCAAATACTTACGGACTTGACTATATGTGCTGATGGTATTACCAGTATATAAACTTTTACAAAACGTAGCAGTTGGGGCTAAAGCATAAAAGCAGTTGTTACAAGAGGTGTCCACAAACATTTGGATGCATGTTTCATATCTAAACATCTGTCCAATGTCTAAATGTCTCATCCTGTTTAGGTTTACATCATTGAGGTGAAGGTTGGAGACCACCGCTGGACTATTAAGCATCGCTACAGTGATTTCCACGATCTGCACGAGAAGGTTAGTCACAGTCAGAGTTTCTACTGGATGATTTTATTAATTTGGTTCCACAGGAGGTGGAAGGGTTCTCCTAGTGTTAATGTACTGGAGTCCTGTATGATCTGTCTTGCAGCTCACTTCAGAGAAGAAGATTGACAAACATCTGTTGCCTCCTAAGAAGATCATTGGCAAAAATTCCAAAAGCCTTGTAGAAAAGAGGCAGAAGGAGCTGGAAGTGTATCTTCAGACTCTGCTCAGCAGGTTTCCAGTGGCTGCCCCTAAAGTCTTATCCATCTTTCTGCTTTTCCATTTATATGTAAGTATTAATAAGTGCTTTAACTCGTGTTATCTCATGGAGGTACCTTCTGAAGGAACCTTGCCAGGGTATAGATTAGCTTGTGGAGAAAGCACTTTGGAACAGATTCTTTAAACCAGACGTTTGATGGTTTTTACACAGTTTATCAATTTATCAAAAATAATAGGAGGCATAAACCTGACGTGTCATGAGTTTTAATCGGAGATCAGATTACACATTATGCATTAAGAAATTCGGACCGTACCGAATCAGGTGGTAAATAACCTTCATTGGTACAGCCCTGTTTAGAGGTAGCCAGTTTGACAGATGAACAGTTTAGGATATTAGTAAGATGATGGTGTTCAGGCTTGGAAGCCTTGGAAAACCACAAAGAACCCTCATGAGGAGGTCAGAGTATTACCGTCATTGAAATAGGTTATTGTAAGTAAATTGGTGATCGGATTGAGATTGGATTGGGAGGTAAAGAAACCTTGGTTGGAACACCCCAGTTTGACGAATGAACAGTTTGGGATATTGGTACATTTACATTTATGGCATTTAGCTGATGCTCTTATCCAGAGGTGCTTATCCAAGGTTACTCCTATTATTATTAGGGGGGCCGACGTAATGTTAGGAGTCCTGCCCAACGACTCTTATTGGTGTAGCGCAGCAGAGCCACCCAAAGCGGGAATCAAACCCCAGTCTCCAACATGGTGTGGTAGCTTAGCCTGGAAGCCCTGGAAAGACTTGGTGAAGGAGCATAGGTTCCCCTTTTGAGTCTTGGTTCTTCTCAAGATTTCTTGACTTCATCAAGGCAATAGAAGAACCTTCTTGAGGAAGGTCAGAGCATCACTGTCAAAGCCATTAAAAAATATGTCATGAGTTAATTCACAGCAAAGGCAGCGAATCTTCTCTAACAGGTTTGACGTTGTACAGGAAGTTTATGTGCAGCAGCACAGCTGTAGACACTTCCCCCCATTGACTTTATCACGTCTTGCTCATAGACACGGACAACTAAGCATCTGTGGGTTGTCAGCATTTCTCACTAGTCAGCATTTCTGCGGCGGCGGATGCCACAGGTTTAATCCTGTAACTCAGTAACAGAGTGTACCTTCAGACGTCGCATTCTCTCGCCTTCTCCTTCCAAGTAGACCATCATCTAAAGTTGAGGTCCTTAGATCTGGACCTTGAATCCAGTTCCTCATGCCTGGACTTTGTAATCTTTGGTAGGAGTGACACTAACTGTTCTTTTAACTTCTAGCGAGAACCAAATCAATGTCCAGATTTAAAGACCTGGGATCTGAAGTCTTGTGTGACAGTAGTCCTACGTTGAGGATAAAGGAACTGTACCAATCAGAGCTCCATTTTAGCAGTTAGCCTTTGTTTGGGGTCGCAGAATAGAGGCGTCTCTTGGCCTTTACCACAAGAGCAAGGATCTGGTCAGATACAACTGCCCTAGAGAGCCAAAATGTCTGCTTCAGTAGTTGTTTTATCTGATAAAATCTCCAGAATTGGTGAAACCATGTGCATTTCTGTGTCTGCGAAAGAAGGGAGCGCTAAATTTCCTCAGAGCTGTGTTTTTATAGTGTAATCTAACAGCTGCAGACCGGCCCTACGGTCTAACTGCTGCTCATCAAGTGTGAGGAATAACATTACAAGAATTCGAATCCCAGGGCTCAGCACTTCATTATCAAAAGCCTTTAAATCTGGGGATGTCATGTGATGATTGGAGTGGGGGGTCCTACAATTGAATGGGAATAAACAGTAAACAGATTAAGGGGGAGGAGCCACAGACTAAACATTTCAGCTGCAGCTTATTTACTGATGTTTTTAGGCTCAACTCAGTACGGATTGTTGATCAAACTGAGATACAGAAGTAAGAAATGTTAGGAGAGTTAGGAGAGTTAGGAGAACTGTAGACTGAGATGACCCTCAAAACAGGCTCTGTAATTAGTAACTGCATCAGTGAAGATACATTTTTTCCTTTTTTTCTGTATGAAATGAACAAATATTAGCCTACAGGGTGAGTTCTGGATGGTGTCTGCTTCTCAAACCCAAGCACAGTTAATCTTCAGGCTGCTAGCTTTGGATTCTCTACTGACTCTGCAGATCATTAACTTCTAAAGGCTGCAGTTTAAAGAAGCATGTGTAAGCATGAGTAATGCTGCTGATGTGCATCTAGGGCGTGAAATTGAGTCAGTTGTTGATGGTGGCTTAGAACCCTTTTACACCAGACCAAAAGCTGCAATGACATGAAGACGCTGCAGATAAGAAAGCACTGGGAGGGACGAGTCTGCAGTCAGGCTTAAACCAGCCTGTTTGTTGGGTCAGTGATTGATGGAAATGTAGGAGATTCAGAATCTGACGCAGGCGTATGCAAAGTGAAGTGAAGTGAAGTGAAGTGTTGGGTGTTGGGGGATAATGCTGTTTTTAGAGGCTCTTTCCTTTGCATGAGTGTGCTGTGTCTCCATGGTGAAAGGAGGGGGCTGTAATATGAGCCTGATCACAGGCCTTGAGTGCAACCAGCG
Source organism: Salminus brasiliensis (assembly GCF_030463535.1). Taxonomy (NCBI): domain Eukaryota; kingdom Metazoa; phylum Chordata; class Actinopteri; order Characiformes; family Bryconidae; genus Salminus; species Salminus brasiliensis. The sequence goes on from NC_132898.1 coordinate 2,608,923, forward strand.
TGCTTTCCTCATGAAATGCTGCAGGGCTTGAAAGCATAAAGGGCTAACTGTGTACTCAATCAATGGGATGTCAGGTCAATGAAGAGTCCGTAATAACAGTAACCACCAGTAATATTTGGAAATATGTCCTTGTTATCAGGAAATCAATGGCATTGCAGCAACACTGGCAGAAGATCTGTTCCACAGAGGTACGTATTTACACTAATCCCATTAGTACACTATATAGACAAAAGTCTTGGGACACCTGCTCATTTATTTAAATCAAAGCTATTAAAAAACTTTAGTCTCTACTGTCCAGGGAAAAAAGCTTTTTACTAGATTTTGGAGAAGCATAGCTGTAAGAGTTTGATTGCATTGAGTGACCAGAGCATTGTTAGTGAGGTCAGGACGCCACCCTTCCACACCATCACCTCATCAATGGGTATTGGGCATTGTACCAATAGGTTCCTGTTTACTCTCTGCTCCAGGGAGACCTATTCAATTGGCAGTACTTCCCTACAGGGGATAGTGTGCATTTGCACATCTGTGTCAGCAGTGGGTGCAGCGTAAAGTAGCCGAATGCATTCGTTATAAGGGGTGTCCACAAATATTTAGACTTATAGCAAATGTGACGTTATGGTAAAGCCTATTTACCACCCTGTTATTTTACCATAGAACTCCCATGATTCAGCAGTGTGACGGAAAAAGCAGGTTGTCATTCTAGAGCCTTTAATTAAAAAAAAAAAACAACAACTTTTTTCAGACTAGGCTTTATTCTTCTTGCAGGTGAGCAGCTGTTAGTTGCTGGTGAAGTGTTTCTGTTGAGGCCGCTGCAGCTCTACGCCATCACCCAACAGCTGAAGCTCGCCAAGCCGACCTGCGCCAATGGAGATGCCAAGGCAGATCTAGGACACATACTGGACTTCGCCTGCCGGCTCAAATATCTCAAGGTTTCAGATTTGCTTTGCTGCTTTGTCCTTCATGAGAATGTTGTTGAGCTTAAAGAACTCCCCAACCAAATAAAACGAATGGACGCATGTTTTTATGCATAATTCAGGCACGTAATTTAGGGGTGATATGCTAGGCTCAAAGTAAAATGAATTTTTTTAGATGCTTTTATAATTGAACTGGAATTTTATAATTGTAGAATGTGAGGTTTCTTGAATGCTGCAGTGAAATACTTTCACTTTTTATATGTGAACTGATAGGCTATGTTTGCTGTTAGATGTTTGAATACAGTGTCAAAACCTACAGGAAATAAAAACAGTTTCTGGAAATGTTATTATTAATATGTTTAAGTCTCATCTGAGCATCTTTTATTAACCACCCTGTGTGGAAACCACTTTCAACTTCAACCCAGATCAGACAATCAAAACACCCCAGTAAACCAGGTACCTTTGAAGTCAATCAAGAACTTCAGTGCTTGAAATTGGATGGATCAGATGGGGTGGGTTAGGCTTGGATCCAAAGTCTGCACTGAATTAAAATGATGTGGAATCAAAAAAGACATTTTGTATAGGAAATATTGAACATTAATCTGAATCTTGACAAAAGTATTGGGACATTGGGATTCATTGTTTCTTCCAAAATGAAGGCCCTGCCTCTCGTTTCACTCTACAGTGAGTTACTGTTTACAGTAAGTTTCCCGTATTTTGAAATCGTCAAGAATTTTACCATGAAACAGACTCTCCTGCCCACAGTAGAGGGGGTGTGTGCATTTCAGTGGGTTTCCATTCGTCTGAGCTACTGATCCAGCAGACAGAGATTAGATCGACAAACTCTGGATTCCCAGTTTTATACCAGAGCCCACCGCTGAGACTCCACCCCCTGTTTATTGTGCCATGTCGTGCAACACTGTTAACATTTCCGTGTGTGTGTTTACACAGATCCCTGGAACTAAAGGAGTTGTGGGCACTAGCAACATTGAGGAACACAGTCTACAGTTCGACCTCTCTGTCTTTAAATCTCTGCTCCAAATCGAGGTAAGGAGTAAGTATACTGTATTTTCCTCTTTGCATTGATTATGTATTCATATCTTAATGGAGTATCTCTGTACGGTCCCTCAGATAACCGACTGCAGTTCCGCACAGATAAAGGGACTCCCTTCGTTGAAGCCCACCCTGGCAACACTCAGCATTCACCTCTCGGCTGCTTCTATGAAGGTACCTTACTTACCCGACCAAAGCTAAAGGCTGCAGTATTAAAAAGGCTTTGTTTACTTTGCATTTCTTCAGTGCCGTCAATTCCCTCAAAACCTGCACATTAATAGCTGTGCCTTTTTGTGCTGGGTAGGAAATTTTAGTTCCAGAGTCTGCAGAGTTTGCCCAGTGGGAACCAGAAGGTGTGGCCATAGACTGCCCTGTGACTGCAATCATTCCAACATGGAAGATGTTGACCACCCTTGACATGAGCCGCAATTTCATCTGCAGCATCGACGAGTCTGTGGTGAGCAGTGAGTTAGTTGTGTATTAAATGTCGTGCAGAAGTGGCAGGTTTTTGCTCCAAACACTTGATCCAGTGTTTTGGCCAGTTGGTGTTGAATGGCATAAATAGCGTGAGGTATGTAAGTGTACTTGCACAGGGCATGTTATAATTGTGCTTGGCTTATTGTGCTAAGTAGACAGTTGTCCTTTTGATGTGTGGTGTTTTTTTTTATATTTAATTAATTAAATGTTATTGTTTATCCATAAAGAGCAAAGACTATTATTGATAATGCAGCTTTTGTACTGAGAAGTTGCTGGCATGCTTATGATATGTTGATTTAGCCCATACAAATTTTGGGTCAAAGAAAGCGGAGTTGGTGAATGGAGCTGTGAAGAAATTAGAAGTAGCCATAAATGTTCATAATGGGTTCAGACATATTTTCAAATAGTAATTCTTAATTACAGTGGATTATATTAATAATTGTATAATAAACATATTATAAATACTGTTTAGTGTGTATGTATATCTGCTTTCCAATGAAAACCATGTATCTCAATTTTCTGTCTGTGTGTGTGTGTGTGTGTGTGTGTGTGTATGTATGTATATATATATATATATATATATATATATATATATATATATATATATATATATATACATATGTATCTGCCATCAACAGAAATTACTCTTACCATCAATAATCTGATTATATCAGTTATGCTATATTTTGATTATAATGATTATTATTTTATGATATTAAGATTATGCTGCACACCTGAGCAGTATTAGTTTTGGTGGTTCGGTGACGCTTATCAATATTTATAAATAGTTGAGTTGGGTTTTCATGTCTTCTTATAGTGTTGATTTCTTGTCTTCTTACTGATTCTGTAAAACTGCTCTGTGATGACAGCAGTTGTAAAAAGCTATACAAATAAGTTAATTTGTATTTATCAAATCAAATATATGTCAAATAATAATTATAAGTTAATCTTTTAAAAGTAAAGCTGTTAAACCGTGTGTCTCTTGCGCTTTCAGAAACTGATCCCCGAAGTTGAATTCCTAGATCTTAGTCACAATGAGCTGACGTTGGTGGAAAATCTCCAGGTAGGTTTGGATGTTTGATTAGTTCGCATAGGCCTACACATCTTCCTTTGCCCCAGTCTTCGATTCGCCAGCTTCTCACTGATGATTTCAACATATTTGTAGCATCTGTACAACCTGGTCCACTTGGACTTGTCCTACAACAAGCTCACGGTTCTGGAGGGTGTTCACACCAAGCTTGGAAACATCAAGACCCTGAACTTGGCCGGCAATCAGCTGGAAACCCTTTCTGGTCTCAGTAAACTCTACTCCCTGGTGAATCTGGACTTAAGCAGTAACAGACTAGCACAGGTATTGCTTCTGCTTTTAAGAGGCTCAGTTAAGAGGCTTACTCGGCGAGCCGGGTCAGTGTTCATGTGTTCTGCTTTTCTTTTATAGCTGGATGAAATTAAGCACATTGGGACTCTTCCCTGTTTGGAGAAACTCTGCCTTACCAACAATCCCATGTGCATTATTCCTGACTACAGAACTAAAGTCCTGGCGCAGTTCTGGGACAGGGCCTCGGAGGTAACTCTTGCATGCTTACGTGTGTGTGTGTGTGTGTGTGTGTGTGTGTGTGTGTGTGTGTGTGTGTGTTGGTTGTTGTGGGTTCTGTTTTTTTCTGCAGTGCAGCTCTTGTTTCCTGCCTGAAACTAGTTTGGTTTATGAACTTCTGGTATTGTGTTGCTAAGCACAGGAGCTAAGCTTACCTACGGTCTGTGCTTAAAATTTGATTTTAAATTTAATAATAATAAATTCTGAATAAAAAAACAAATTAAACTATTTTTAGTTATGTTTTTAAGCTGTTAACTAAAACAACAACTATTCAGTTCTGTTTTGCACGCTAACAAAACAATTCTGTGTAAAAATGTGTATTAGTAATAAAGTCAGCCTCTGCTAACCTATAAAGACCTATAAAGATTCTAGTTTAAAAAGAAGGCAGATGGTCTATTTTACTGGCAGAAAAGAAATAATAACAAAAAATAATATATAGTAAATAAAAAATAAAATATGAACAAATTTAAAATGCTGTGATTATACTGTGAAAATAGCAAAGTCATAATAATTACCATGATACACATTTTGGTCATATTGCCCAGCCCTAACATTGACTTGAATTGGGTGCCTTGTGTATATAAGCTTTGCCCAGGACTGTAAGAAAATAAAGTCTTGCTGGTGTGATGTTGAATTGTACTGATGGGTCCATTGAATGTGCTTTTGTCTGAAGGTCTGCTTAGATGGCACCGTAACCACTGAGAAGGAGCTGGACACTGTTGAAGTGCTGAAAGCCATTCAGAAAGCCAAAGAAGTGAAAGACAGGATGGCAAACAATGAAAAAAAGGTAAGAGAGATTCCCGCCCCCTGTTACACGCTGTGATCCGATTAGCGGCTCTCTGTGTAGTGTTGGAGATGATGCAGTCAGAATGATGGGAAATGTCATGGTGTTCGCTGTTCTGTACGTTCTGCTCTTTCTAGGTCATGACGTCAAACTTTTGGTTCCTCTTCCTGAGCTCTAGTGCTTTACTTGCATTGTATGCCGTCCCCAAAACCCCTATTTTTATTCCAGGTGAAGCTGTTTTGAGAAGCTGAACGTTCAGCGTGTGTTCTGCAGTCAGCCTTGCTGTATAAACCCTCTGAATTCTAGCTTTATTATTCTATAATTAATCATAATGCAAACTTTCTGAACACGCTACAGTAATGTAGAGAAGCTAAACGCTTTCTGGGGTAAAACAGAACTACACACATTTCTTTCTAAAGATCAGTTCATAAACTTTTAAGAGCAGCGTTAAAAATGCAGCAGTAGTTATAAACAGGTTTATGTCTCTTCCTTATTTAGTTCTGCTTTGCGCATTAAAGAAATATTTAATATACACTTTTATTGTTAAAAATGTGTGTTAGTAGCAAAGTAAGCCACTGTTAAAGACCTATAAGGCCTACTATTCCTAGAATACTGTTGATATTCTCATTTAAAAAGAAGGCAATTAAGAAAAATATATATTTTTTGGCAATTTTACTGGCAAAAAAAAAAAAATCTTTGTACTTTAGTTGTTAAATGTGTGTATTAGTAGTAAAGTCAGCCACTGTTAACCTATAAAGACCTGTAAAGGATTTAAGTTTAAAAAAAAGGGAGTTAGTCCATTTTCAAAGTAATTTTTACTGGTAGAAAATAAATAATTAATAATAAATGATAACAAAAAAATAATACTAAAATAAATAAATAAAATAATAATAATAACAAAATAATATATAAACAAATTTAAAATGCTGTGATTATACTGCGAAAATGGCAAAATTATAAAAATGACCATGATACACATTTTTGGTCATACTGCCCAGCCCTAACATTGACATGTAACATTTAAAAAAAAAAAAAAAATTAAATTCTTTCTCCTGTAAAAAGGTTTATGGGTGACTGCAGCAACTCTGAATGTGGCTTGAAGGAACGTTTTAAGGGATTTTATTGTGTTTACTAAGTCTCGATTATATCTGATTAAAGTAATGTATTTGCATTTTTTATTTATTTAATTAATTTTTAAACAACATTTTAAAATGTTTATTTAATATCACTTCTCACCTAGAGCAATGTTTGCCATATGAACAGTTTATGGTGACTGCAGTCTCTGAAGTAAAGTGTTGTGCATCAAGGACCAAGTACAGTTATGAGTATCGCTGTATTTTTAATTGAAACTACCCTAGACAATCCTGTGTATAGCTAAAGGTCAGCCTGCAGTATCTTTGACCGAAATGATGTACAGTTAGGGGTGGGCGATATGTTAAAAATATTATATCCCAATTATTAAGATATTTTTACAATGCATAATATGTATCACAATATTTTGACCTATAGATAAAAGAATTTATGCAGCAGCAGATTTCAAAAACGGCTGTCCAAAAACAATACTCCGAATTTGCTGAATCCATCCAGTTAAGCAGGACTGATTACACTCTCTGTAATTAAACATGCAGTTAATCAGTGGTCTTTATGCACCCACTGTATCCACGATATTCTCATTAAAGCATATTTTCTGCATCAAGAAAACAGAATGATCAAATATCACAGTGTGATAAAATCCTGTCCTATCTCTCCCCTCTGTGTTGGGTCATGTGAACGCTTGCAGTGATGAATAACCAGCGATGATCTTGTGCAGCTCCAGGTTTTTGTGCTTAACAGCAGTGCTTGCTGTTGTCGTTGTCAGATCAGTGATGTCCCCAAACACGCTGAGGGTGGGTCAAAGTCCTCATCCTCCTCTTGCTCTCTCGCTGCACCGCCGTCTTCCTCTCCCCCTCTGTCGCACTTTGCCAGCTCCAGCCAAGGTAATCATGTATGTATCAGGCTGCTGGATGGAGGTGCTCACAGAAACAGGGTTCTGGTGTTGAATTCATTAAGACTTACTTAAAATGTATTTTTCATTGAGTTTCTGTGTTTTGTAACTAAAACCACTGTTGGCTTAATTAGCTTAAATTATCTTAAACCCATTGATGACTTCTGGCTTTTATATTATATATATATAATAGTGTATATATTATAGTATATAGTAGTAATATAATAGTGTATATATATATAATAATAGTATATATATTATAGTATAATGTGATCTTGCAGGTTCCAGCCCCAAGTTACCTCCTGATGTCACTGTTTTACATTTGCTCAGTTTTGTCGGTATTTCAATGAACAATTTAGTGGAATTTTTATAGTGTTTGTCGGCAAACTGGTTAGCAGTACTTCCATGTGGACACCTCACATTTGATCAGCAACTGAGCAGCTTATTATAATAAATAAAAATAGATGCGATACACTGGATCTGAAGCTGCAATAGAAAATGATTTGCTGCCAGACCCAATAGGGGGCGCTGGTCATTTCAGGAGTTGTACCCCTGTACATATTTGACCACAAGATAGACCGAATTACTGGTGGAAATGTTGGAATTGAATGTTTTGAACTGTAAATGCAAGGTCAAGGTCTTTAAAGGCAAAGAACCAGGTGTATTAAACTGCTTAATGTCTAAAATTAAATATTCTGCTTATTCTGCTGCAGATATTAAAAAATGCTGCTGATAAATGTAAGATTTTAATCCAGATGGGATTGATTTGTAAGCTCCCTGGATGGAAAATGAGCTGGTAACATCAGGCTCCTGCAGATGGCGCTGCACAAGGATGATCAGCCTATAAATACCTGCGGGTGTGCGAGTGAGGGGATTGATAGATTGAGAAGAGGTGGTACAGTGCAGTGAGGGTCTCGTTGGATGTGTGGGAAAGGGGTCGCAAAGCAGTTAATACAGTTAATAATTGGCTGAAAGGAGTGATTTTCAGCATTTACAGCATAGTGTGAAGGAAGCAGGTGTATGGGTTGATATGACTGTGTCAGTGTTGTGTAGCAGAGCTCTAGTAAAATGACTTAGAACTAGAACCATGAAGATGGAAGGTCAGGTGGGAACATGTTAACATCATGGGTCGGTTTTGAGGAGGTTTGGGGTCTGGATTGTTGTTTGGTCTTATCTGATGGTCTCAAACTGAAGTTTACAGGTCTCAGTGAACACGGTTCAGAAACTCATGCTTACCAAAGAGTGCTTTCGTAGAAAAATTACAGGTGAAATGAGCTTTTCTAGCCCAAATATTTGCTCAGATTTATCTTCACGTTTTGCTGTCTGCCTGTTTTTGCTTTAAATCTACAGCACCGGTCAAAGGTTTGGAGGTTGAAGGGGTGCTGATCTTCATCATCATCATAATCCTCAAAACATTTGATCCAGATGCCAGAAAAGAGGACACTGGACACACTTTAAAACTACTTCAAGTAGAAAAGTAAAAGTAATGGAAGCAAAACAAAGGCCGAAAGCTTAGGCTGCGCCACAGGGGTCTATAGTGCACCCCCCTCCCCCTCCCCAAAAACCCATTTCTCTAAAAGTCACAATGAGGAGAATGTTCTATTAAAATGTTGATGTTAAAAATGTTGGGCTGCACTAGGCTCCTGTTTCAGCTGCAGATCTGCCCATTGAAAATGAAGCATTTCAGTAATATCAGCTCTATTAAAGGAGCGTCTCTGTGCTCTACTGAGCATTAACAATTTTAGAAGAATGACGAGCCGGAATGAAAACAAACAGAAAAGAAATAGGAGTAATGTGGCTGTTTTTAAAATGTAAGGAGTAGAAGTAAAAAGTGTGGAAAATAAATAATTACTCCAGTAAAATATAAATAACCAACATTTCTACTTAAGTATTTGTACTTCGTTACTTGACACCTCTGGTTAGGATGTTGTGGATGGCGGGGCCTACAACTTAGGCCTACTTCAACCCCCCCCTGGCCTCGCCCCAGCCACGGCATCCTAACTAAGGTGGATGCTCACGCGTCCACGTTTTTAAAATCAAAAATACAGTCGCTCTAGCTTTTAGATCAAATGTTTTGAACATGATGATCAGCACACATTCAACCAGGTGTGTCCAAACTTTTGACTGGATATGAAAAGATGTCCTTTTGCCTGCTGTATCCCTGCTAGGCAGTGAGGTGCACACAGAATTCTTGCATGATATGTGCTATCAGTTTATCTGGTCCTCTGCGGCACAGTGACCCTTTCGTCCTTCTGCAGAAGTAGCCTGCAAAGATGAAGCCTTTGTTACCAAAGAGATATCGACTCATGTGGACTCTACACTTCCCCAGCGATGCTGTATTAAATATAACTCGTCATGTGAGGAACCACCTCAGGTAAAGAGCAGAGTCTGCTAACTTTTTTTTAAATTATTATTATTGTTATTATTATATTACATATGAAGGATTGGTGGCTTTCTTAGTTATGTGTGTACTGTTTCCTTTAGTAATAGAGGACATAAGGGGAGTTCACATGAGTTGGAACCCCCTAAATTGGGTAAAATCCAATCTAAGCCAGTCCAAAGTGCCCAAATGTTACACCCCCTGACTGAGGGGAACACCCCCAAACTCTTTTGGGGCATGCTGTCCGGGGTATTCTACCCTTCAGCTCAAGGAAACAGTTTTTCTAGGCCACACTGAGTATTAATAGATGTTCTATAGCTAATAGATAACTAACTCTAGTTACATCTGGCGTTTTTTTTCCATGTCTGACTATAAGGATATAGATTTCCAGTTTTTTTTGAGTTTGTTATGCATATTTTATCTCTGCAAGTGAAATAATCATGAATCTTATTGAAATGTTGTATTTCTTAATATAAGATTTATAGTACATACTAAAAACCCAAAATTAAGGATTGTTCCTTGTTTTCAGTTTCAAAGAATCTATATTGTTGCTGTTGGATCAAAATCTGTTGTTTAATATATATATTTTTTTTCTAATAATTTTGACATTAATTTGTTTGTGCATTTCCATGCATATCAAAACCTATAAACTGAATAATAATAATAAAAAAGATCTGAAATTATTTTATTAACTTTTATTAACCTTTTGAAGTGTAATGTTTATAAATTATATATTATAGAAGAATATGTAAATGATGAAAGATGAATTTCCAGGCTCAGATCAAGGATTTTTTTTTGTTTGTTTGTTTGGCAAAGCTTTTGACAGGATCAGTTTTCTCATGTAATCGTCCTGGTTTGATGCGTTACAGGTTAAAACACAACTTGGAAGCTGCTCATCTCCCGAGATCCCTTGCGAGTCACTGACGTTCGACAGCTCAGGGTCAGTTCTTCTATAGTTCTCATATTTCGACTTCAGATACAGTTGTTTTATGCACAGTCCCAAAACTACACTAACAGATTTCTCGTTGGTGGCAGCGGTGCAGTAATACAGAAACCTTCATTTTGAGTTATAGTGGCAATACCGAGCACTGTGGGACACAGTATGTCCACAGAGGACAGTCATAAATAACAGTAAATACCAGCCAGAGCAGCCTGAAGACTTTTGCATGTTAAATAATGTGTGAAGGGAGGCAAATCCGGACTGTATTTGAAGAAAATGCTAATGAACGGAGAGATGCTGGAAGGGTAGGAAGGCTCTGGGAGTTTAGAGAATCAAAGACTTGCACATGAAGCTATTGGCACCATGCTGTCTAATGCCAGGCGTGGGCTAGAGGGATATAAATCCCCCCAGTATTGAACTGTGGAGCAGTGGAAGGACCATGTTCTCTGGAATACCTTTGGGATGAGTTGTGGAGTTGTCGATGATGAGGTAAGGTGGTGATCATCATTATCCAACATCCTGACCTCACTAACGCTGTTGTGGCCAAATGCAATCAAATTCTCACAGCAGTGCTCCTCCAAAATCTAGTAGAAAGTTTTCTTCTCTGGACAGACTTCTCTGGACTTTTTTTATACCCTTGATTTTAGAAGAACCAATAAAGGAAGAGGTGTCCCAATACTTCTGTCATTATAGTGTATTAGGTATCTCTATAATAGATTATGCAGCAGCTGCAGGGCAGAGGGTTCTCCAGGACCAGGGTTGGGAAACCTGAACATTTCTCTGATGATGATGATGATCTCCATAATTAGATCTGCACATCTGAGATGATTCCTAAAAAAAACCAAACCAATCAATTACTCTCTTAGCCCTAATAACACACATTCTCTGTGGTTTAGATGCTTTTACTGCAAAGAAGACCCGGAATCCTGGACCAGCAGACTCTCCACGCCGGTTCTTCCCTTCTGTTATCTCTCCTACTCCACCAACAACTTGGATTTCCAGACCTTGCTGTCTGCGTCAATTTCCCAAGCTGACAGCGAGAGGACATCCCCCAGGCAGTGCAGGACGACCTCTCTCGAAGTGACTCATCAGGGCAGCCCTGACTCCGGAGGAGGGTATTTTGAGATGGGTCTGGACAAATGCGAGGACATCATGGGCTGCTCCTCTTCTTCTTCCACGGTTCAGGACAAGGAACTGGAGGATGTGGAAAGGGCAGGTTTTCGAATAAATTTGCTTGTGTGGTGTCACTGCATCAGCGTGGCTCACGATGCCGGTGTGAGCCAGAGGACGTGCTGTTTGGCAGCCACTGAGAGCTTGTTGGTCGTTTTCCAGACGCGGCCCAAAGATCTGCCGAGCAGCGTGCGCGAGCTAACGGACAGCCTTGAGATAGGGTTGATGGTGCCATACTCGGACATCGAGGCTTTTCAGTTCGACATTCCAGACACCTGCATCTCCTTGAAGGTAAGGTCCAGTGACCCGAAGTGGTGGTACTTCTTTTCAGATGGCCAGAATTTGAAGGAGATGCATTCCCACGTAGAGCTGCTTATGAGTACACCTTCTGGTGGACAAGCAAGTGCATCCTCCAGCATCCAGCTGTTCATTCAGCAGTTCCTAAACTCCTGGGAAATCGAGGAGAACGATATCGGAGTCAAAAGTGGACTGCTGGTTCACGTCCTGGACCGCGCCTCGTTGTTTACGCCCAGTCGGGAAATCCCGAACCATCCACGGCAGGGTTCTGTACCCTCAGATGTCCTGTCTACGCTCCATGAAAGCCACACCTCCATCCCCTTGGTCCTGTTCCTCACCACGCGCCACCTCTGCGTCCTGAAGGTGGACTTTGCGGCCCTGGCCTCAAAAGACTCGACCGAAGGAACACGTCTACGCTCCTGCGCCAAGTTGACCCGTATCCCTTTGGCGTCCACCTTGCTCAACCCCAAACATGGTTGCGTTGACCAAAGCAACTCCGTCGCCCATCGTTTTTGTAACGGCCATGTCCTAGAGCTCATGGCCGGGCATGACCATCTGGCTGTTGTTTTTGCTCTGCCCCACGACAAGTTCTTGTTCTTGAGGCAGTTCAGCCAGTTCCGTGCCAGCCTCAGGGACATCAAGACCATCGCTCTGCTGCAGACCAGACGACTGAAGTGCACCACGCCCAGCAAAACCTCCCAGAGAGTGGAGAAAAAGAGGTAGGGGAATGTCCGTCTTGCACACACCCTTCGTAAATGCCTCTCATTCTGTTTGCAGTTTCTCTGCACAGAGGTGTCGAGGAGAGAAGCAAGTGCTTGAACTAGGGGTGGTCAGTAGGGCTACTTATTATGATAAATTAAAGGATGCTTTTCTGAGTGTAAAGTTCTGAGAGCACTGAATAATGACATTCAGCATAAACAAGACTTATTTACTTTTTATAGAGTTTGACCAATTATAGAGCTTTTTTAGATCGCAGATCTCCAAAATGGCAGCTTTACAGGAGAAGGTAAAAATCTATGGCAAATCTATCGATGTAAAAAGACTTTCATCCAGATCAGTGTGGAGCTTTTGTACTACCAGATGACAAAAAGTAAAAAACAGCATGGTAACAACATAGTAACAAGGAGCTGAAAGTTTGTCTATAATTTATTAATTAATAAATTAATTATGTATTATTTATGTATATATTTATTTTATTTCCTGCATATTTTTAGATTCTTTTTTATATAAATATCTTTTTAAAAAGTTATGTAACACCTAAATATGTAGCACTTTTAAAAATATTGCTGGTTTTTGTCCATTCAAAATATTTATTTACTAATTTATTGATCAGTCAATTTACTGATTTGTCTTATTTGTCACCCTTAGCCACCCTGCACATTCAGTGGCTTGAAAACTACTTTCTTTCTTTATTTCTTTATTATTATTATTATTATTATATAAAATGAGCTTTAGAAATGAGACCCCATTGACTGTGAACAGCAGTTTCTCAATACTGCCATCTACTGGACAAAACTGTCTTTGGCTGCTTTTATATAAGACTCAGGCTTTAGATGAGGGTTATGTAATCGCCAGGGGCCTATTTTAGAAATTACCATGTTTCTGCATTTTCATAATTATGGTGTAAAAAGTCAATTTCTTTCTCCTCCAAGTGTTCCTCAGGACCTGCCGAAGCCCCACTTAACCCTGTCTCTGCTGTACCCTGGTGAGACGCTCATCCAGCAGCTTTCAGACGAAAACCAGAGTCCCTGCCACCTGTCTCTCTCTTCCTCCCTCCATTACCTTTCCTCCCTGAGGGGCGAGGACCTCGTCACCTTCTTCCATGACAACATTGCTGAGGTGCGTGATTTGTGTGACTTGGAACAAGCTTGATGGATCTACGATCTTTAGCTTTGTCTTTATTATATTTTGTAATTTTTTTATTAGATTATATGTAGGGCGTGATAATATCATAAATACTTAAATGCATTTCTCCAGTTTTTTTCAATGGTAGTAATATAATTAAATCAAAGTATGGCTAAATTTGACCGTTTTAGGCTTTGTGACTTCAGAAACACAATCAGATCATAATGAGGTCACCCCTGCCTGGTGCTATCAGAGGATATCTTGCTGTCAGATTTACGTTGTCAGACGGCATATGTATGCATAATACCACAGTATAAGAACTGACACCTGCTGTACTTCACTGTTCCAGTGTAGCACAGCCTGTTCCATCTAGTTCATCACAAGACAACCCCACCCAACCCCCAGTGGGCCATCATTTGAGCCACTGGTTCTTCTCTTCAGTAAAATCACAGGTTTAAGAGTCAGCAGGTCTCAGCCGGTCTTGTTCTTCTACACAGGTGGAGAACGAAGAGTTGAAGCACATCCTCTGGACGTCTGTGCTCTTCTACAAATCCCCCGATGTGGAGATGACCGCCTGCATCATGTTGTCCACCAAAGCTGTGTATTTCATCTTGGACGATGCTGCGTCCTCCCTCAGTGACCAAGCTAGTGAGTGCTCCCTTTTGCCACTTCCTTTCAGCAAGTCAAGAAAACGGACAAACGGACCTTTCATGGCTAACCCGTAGCTTCCACAACTAATCCCCAAGTTTGTTGCTCTCACACTAAAACTAAAAATGGCATCTCAACCCTTTCTTCATGCAGTGATGTGGAGCTGGCACCCATCAGAGCACAAGGATGCAGATTTCCTCATCTCTTTCTGCTTCGCAATGAAACTGAATGAGCTGCAGAGCGTGAACGTGGGGCTGTTTGACCAGTACTTCAGAGTGGTTGGTGAGTAGAGTAAAGTAGATGAGATGTGAGGAACTGAAGCTGCCCAGAGGAAGCCTGAGAAACCAGTGAGGACCCCAGAACGCTGGAAGTTAATCAGATTAGCAACATTTGACATAACATGATCTAAATGTTAACCAGGCAACATATAGACAGCTATATAAATTGATTGTAAGCTCTCCAAATAAAAAAAAGAGCACCTTGCGTGTTTAAGGTGGTAGTAACTTTAGCCTCCTGCAGATGGTGCTGCATGAGGTTGCTCTGAACGTAAAGGCTATGAATCCCTGCGGGGAGTGCGAGTGAGGGGATTTACAGATTGAGAAGAGGTGGTACAACAGAGGTCGCAAGGCAGATACAGTAAAGGGGTGATTTTTAGAATTTGAGTATGGCCAAAGACCAGGTATGTGGGAGCATATGGTCATACGGGTCTACCGGCAGTGGCAGAAATCCCAGCCTACAGGAAATTCTCCTCTGAATCGTTGCCGAAAGACAAAACTAATGCACAGGGACTGCTGGCGGGCTTCAAGGATTCGTATTTCGGCCGCAGTTCTGAGGAGAACGTCCTGTAGACTCTGATTTCTGCCACTGCTGGTAGACCCGTATGACCGTACGCTTCCATACACCTGGTCTTTGGCCACACCCAAATGCTGAAATCACTCCTTTTAGTCAAGCATTAACTGTATCTTCTTTGCGACCCATTTTCCACACATCCAGTGAGACCCTCACTCACGCGCGCACACACCGCAGGTATTTATAACCTTTTATAGCGCCATCTGCAGGAGCCCTGAAGTTACTATCACCTTAAACCTGCAAGGTGACCTGTTGTTCGTCTGGGGAGCTTATATTTCACATTCACGCTTGAGTAGCCTAATGTTAGCAAAAAATACCCCTCTCTTTCCTTTATTAAGGGCCCTCTGCAGAGCACATCATCTCCTGCCTGACCAGAGACAGCTACAGTACACACCACTTTCTCCAGCAGCTGATGACCGTGTTGTCCTTGCTGGAGAAAGTGCCCTCACCAGAGCCCTCTGAGCAAGACTTCTACACTCAGTTTGGGAAGAAGAGCACAGGTATGGAGGAGATCTGGAAATCAACACAATATAAGCAACATCTCCCAGAAAAAAAACCTCACTGTCCATTCTGTCAGCTCCACTGACCATATAGGAGCACTGTGTAGTTGAATTAGTCCAGACTGTATCCATCTGTTTCTCTGCAGACTCTGTTATCAGCCTCTTTTTACCCTGTTTGTTCTTCAATGCTCAGGACACTGCACTGACCACCACAGACCAGACTGTAGTATTTGGGTGGTGGGTCATTATCAGCACTGACAGTAGTGACACTGACTGGCCTGGTAGTGGCGTGTGTGTTGGGCTGGTGGTACGAGTGGTGGATCAGGCGCAGCAGTGCTGCTGGGGTGTTTAAACATTGTATCTGTCTGTCCACTCACTGTCCACTCTCTATTAGACACTTCTACCTAGTTGGTCCACCTTGTAGATGAAGGTAAAGTCAGAGACTGAAGCTCTCTGATCTGCTGCTGCACAGTTTGTGTTGGTCATCCTCTGGACCTTCATCAGGATGCTGCCCACAGGACGCTGCTGGCTGGATAGGTCTGGTTGGTGGACTGTTCTCAGTCCAGCAGCACTGTATCTGTATCTGATCCACTCGTACCACCAACACAACACACTACTATAAATTAAATAGTCATGTAATATTACTACAGTAATTTTAAAATGAGAAATATTTCATTTTCACACTACATTTATAAGGGTTACGTTTCTTCCTCCAACCTTCTACTCTGAGCAGGTTTCAGTAAATCTCTCTGAATGATCCACCCATGCTAAGCTAATACTCTCTGGCTTCAATCCAAACCAGGTAAAATGGAGAATTACGAGCTGGTCCACTCAAGCAAGGTGAAGTTTGTGTACCCGAGCGAAGAGGAGATTGGAGACCTCACCTTCATCGTGGCAGAGAGAAAGGGCCCTCAGGGATCTTCTCAGTCCTTCAACATCCTCTTCTACGTGCTGGTGTTCCAGGTGCGGAGCGTTCCAGGCCCTTCATCCGAGAAGCAGCATCTGCTGCAGCCCAAGACCCTCATCCTCACCAGCACGGACGTCTTTCTGCTGGACGAGGACTACATCAGCTACCCACTGCCCGAATTTGCGAAAGAGCCGCCCCAGAGGGACAAGTACTGCCTCACCGATGCCCGGCGGATCCGCGACCTGGACCGGGTGCTCATGGGATACCAGACTTACCCTCAGGCGCTCACTCTGGTCTTTGACGACGTTCCTGGTCCAGATCTCCTCTGCCATCTCACCATGGACCACTTTGCAGATGAGCAGGCGAGGGGGGACAGGATGCAGGGAAACGGTGGGGCTGAGAGTGAGGTCCAGTGGTGCATCTTTGTGCCAGGGGCAGAGAGTAGGGAGAGGCTGATCTCGCTACTGGCCCGACAGTGGGAGGCGCTGTGCAGCCGCGAGCTTCCAGTGGAGCTCACTGGTTAAAGCGTGGAGAGCTCATGTGCTTTGTGGTTTTTCACCATGCAGTACAAAGGGAGAACAGGAACAGTCACCCCCTCTACTTGAATGCACGAAAACAAACACACACACACACACACACACACACACATTGCTGTCAACTGAAGAGTTCAAGGATTACATTTGGGCTGCTACAGATGGTTCTCTGAGGGATGCCATAGAAGAACCACTTCCATACAGGTCCATGCTTTTAAACGAGATGTCTTGGTGAAGAACCTTTAATCACAAGATGGTCCGTTAGACCTTTAAAAGGTTCTCCATACTCACACTAATCTCTAGTGCAAACATCTAAAACCTCTAAAGGTGCTCTGTAGTATCTAGACAGCTTCGTACATTCACACCCTGCAAATTGCGGGAGCATCAGGGCCTTTACCATGAACATTGATCCCCCATGACCCTGTCGCCGGTTCTACAGCTGTCCTTCCTTGGAGCACTTTTGGTGGGTACTGACCACTGCATTCCCTACGAGGAGCACCCTACGAAGCTTCCGTATCTCCATTACAACCATCTCCATGTGGTTCTTTATGGCGGCAAAAGTGGTTCTTCTAAACCGTCGCTCAAAAAACCCTTTGTAGCACTTTTTAAAGTTATTTTTAAGAGAACCACTACTTCATGGACCGCCAGATGGCTAAGAGGTTTGCTCCAACCTAACGCGCAATACGTACGGACAGAGCAAAAATGTGGACCGTCACCAGATCCCTAGGAACCAATTTGAGAACCCTCACCTAACTTAACAAGAAGGTTCTGTAGCAGTTTAAATGTTCTTCTTAGGACTTTTTTTTGAGGTTCTTCACAACTTCTTTATGAACCTGGTTCACTGGCAGGTTCTTTAGAGAGCACACTGAGAACCGTAGAAGTGGTTCTACTGTGCTTTTGTGCTAAGAACCCATTTTTGACAGCAATGATATGCAAACAGATACACACACCCTCTCACACACATCTGCTCATTTTTACTTGTTTTAACCTCTTTCGAAACCAATGCATCCTGGGAAGTTGTGTATAGAGTCCACACGAGTGTAATATTTTCTTTCATATCAGGCTTCGAACTTTGGCTTGTCTTTCCGCGCTGCTTTCGCTCTTATTTATCTGCTGCTGTGCACAATCCACAACATGTAAATGACTGAGGAGAACTATGTGAATTCTGTGTGTTATTTTACATTTCAAACAGTATTATTATTGGTATTTTAATTATAATTAAGTGTAAATGTCTTCAATTTTTGGACAAAAGCTTTTCCTAGCTGATTTTAATTTTGCGTTTTTAAAGGGTTTCAACCTTTTTAGAAGTTACTTTGAGTTGTACTGTTTAGATCTCAAGGTTGCACATCACACAAATGGGGAAAGAAATCTTTAAAGATGGAAAATTCAGGTCCAGGAATGAAAGAATTCGTCCCAGGGTTTTGTTCCAACTCTCTGGGCAGCTCTGCTAGGGCTAAGCGAAATAAAAGAGCAGAGATCCGCCCCAGGATTTTGATCCAGCTGTCTGGGCAGCTCTGCTAGGGCTAAGCTAAATGAGAGAGCGGAGATCCGCCCCAGGATTTTGATCCAGCTGCCTGGGCAGCTCTGCTAGGGCTAAGCTAAATGAGAGAGCGGAGATCCGCCCCAGGATTTTGATCCAGCTGCCTGGGCAGCTCTGCTAGGGCTAAGCTAAATGAGAGAGCGGAGATCCGCCCCAGGATTTTGATCCAGCTGTCTGGGCAGCTCTGCTAGGGCTAAGCGAAATGAGAGAGCGGAGATCCACCCCAGGATTTAGATCCAACTGCCTGGGCAGCTTTGCTACAGCTTAGCCGCCCAGGCAGTTGGAACAAAATCCTGGGGTGGAGCTTTTACTTTCCACCCCTGAATTTTCCATCTCTAGCCATCTTACGAGTGTTTACAGGATGTTGTGGCTCGATGAATCTCGGCTCAACAGTTTGTGAGATTATTATTGGGATGTAAATTAGGAACTGAACATGCACTTTTTGAATTTTTAAGAATAAATGTGTTTAAAGCAACACACGTGTCCTTTATGTCTGACTGTAATATACACCAGTCAGCCATATCATTAAAACCACCTGCCTCAGTCCCCCTCATGCCTCCAAAACCTCTATGACGTTAGCCACGGATTGGTGACAAGGTGGGCCCTCTTTTGGCACATCAGTGAGATCCCTGGGTGCCCATGCCCCTGTCTTCCAGTTCACCAGTTATCCTTACTTGGACCACTTTGGGTAAGTACCGGCCAGTGCGGACCACTCGGTACATCCTTCAAGACCTGCCTGGTGACCTGCTGCCTAATGGGTAGATCCACCTCTTGATGGGAGCCACTGTAAGTAGGGGGTATTCAGGCCTCAGTGCTTCAGGGCTGGTTCAAAAACGGAGAAAGGTGAGGCGGTTCTCCGGTTCTCCTGCTGGTAAAACGGAGCGTTTCAGTGATGTTCAGATATCATGGTCTGTTTTTTCATGTTCCACTGTACAATAAACTCTCAACTCCTTTATTTGCCTTCTGGAGACGTCCGCGCTGCTGCAGCAGGCTGGGGATAATGTCTGTTAACAGTGGCTTGAGGCCACCAGATGGCGCTATGAACGCCATAGTTAAAACGAAGACCTAGAACTGGACTGGGATTAAAATAGCCAATACCCAATCCAATCAAATATGCCTGGATGGACCTGGAGGCTGTAGTATAAACGTATTGCTGTAAAGATGAACAGAATTAGCAATGTGTTCCCAACCCAGTGTAGACAAAACAACCTCACTGACCTCTGCTGTGTTTAGACTGAGTTTCCCACAAGCCACAAGAAGCAGTCAGCAGTATTAGATCCTGCTTTTACGTCCTCCAGGCCCAACCTCAGGGTTGAGAAATGCTGCAGACTGTTGGGTTTGCGTGATCAGATGCAGTCATTTTAATTCCAGCTCTGTCGGCCTGAGCTCGGAATGTGGATGACAGAAGAGTAAAAGTGGGAAAATTTAGGAATAATAGGAAACTCTTGGCATGTTCTGTTGTGCTAGAGGGACCAGCGTTGGGCATTGTTAGTTTGACCTCATCTCTTCCTGTTATTGCGGGACAGGCAGTGTGTGCGCTGGGTTAGAAGGTCAGAGCACACGGTGATGTTCGCCTCGGTGTCGGCTGTGTGCTTCATTACTGGGTTAAAGAGAGTTTAGTTATGCACTGTTAATGTAGCTCAGGTGGAATTAAGGGGATGGCTTAAACCTCCTGAACACCAGGTGCATTTTATTGGAAATGCAACTAAAAACTAGTCATTAATGCATTAAAAAAAATTACGTTATACATTCCATTCCATTCCATTCAAAAAGTTATATATAATTTATATTTATTACATTTAAGATGAAGTACCTCAAGCATTGTTTTGTTTTGATACTTAATTGTAATTTATTCAATTTAACTGTAAATTAAATATTCTATATTTTTTAATTTTTTGATTTTTTGACTATAAACCATACTGATCAAACGTTAAAGTGGAAAAAAAGGCTTGAACTATCTCACTTTACATGTAATGAATATTATATTATAATATTATAATATCAAGATATTAGGAAAAAATACTTTTTTTATTATTATTAATAAACTACTGGGAAAGAAGTGAAACCTTAATTTAAATATTTGAACATAAATTATATTCTAAAGAAAACAATATATATATATATATATATATATATAAATAAATTATATTCAGAAATAAATGAGAAATTAGTATTAAATGGCAACAATCAGTAAATAATGGTTTTAAATTACATGTTGCTAATTATACATATAATAATACACTTATACACAAATATACAAATCTTATTCAAAACTTTGGGTACTTCTGATCAAATGATTACTGTTTAATAATTTAATTTGAGATATTGCAAAAAAAAAAAAAACATTAAATGTGCCATGTGCAAAAGTTATATCACATTTAATACAACATTTTGGCAATGTTACACAAAACAAATGTCTAAAAACATGCAGAAAATATTTATTTAGGTTTGTTTCTTATAGCAGTTTTTTTTCACTTAACTAAATTTAGTAGAAAACATAAAAGCCTGTCATAGTAAAAATACAATAGTAAACAATAAAAGAACATTTTTAATGTAAACAACAGAACATAGCTGAGTAATGATGTACCTCTGACTGTCAGCACCATGGCCTGGAACTCCTAATTAAACTATGCAGATGGGAAATCAACAGTGGTGCTACAGAACGGACTTTAAATGACCCTAAACTGTGAACGCTTTTTAGCTGACCGTATTATTTTATCTGTATTTTTTTTTTGCTTTCTGATGGGTGTTACATTATCAGAATGTGTGGAAAACAATGCCAGGAAAGGACAGTATCGTTCTGATGACACAGCAGTGTTCACCGCTGATGGCAGGCTGCAGGCTGCAGATTTGTGGTGTTTTTTTTTTTTTGCAAAGCCAGCAATAAACATGTCTCTCCTCTGTATCTTGGGAGCTGGATAATCAGACGGAGATCAGAAGAACCTCTAATGTCTGAACGGTTCCACTCACAGACGGCATTGGAACCAGTGGAACTCAGAAAAAAACTAAATTATTCTGGTTTTTGATGATATTTAGCCATAAGTGTTGCTTTAAAATGTTTTTTTTTTTTTTTATTGACCCTTTGGTTTTATTATTCATTAGGAGGACGTGTCCCCCCTGCTCATTAATGCCGCTCCAGGCCATCAGAGTGGGGTCATGGGCACCTTCGTTTTTAGACCCCTATGCTGTTCTGGTGTTGAGGTTATAGAGGCCTTTGTGTTTATGTGAATGTTAGACTTCTGACTTTTAAATAAGAGGATTTACAACAACTGAACTGATCATTCTTTAAATAGTGAGGCGCAGAATAGCTTACAAACACAGTAATAGCATCAGTTCTTCAAAATAATGTGGAGATTTGCCCTGAAAATGATGAATAACTAGATTTCTTCACCATTAAAAATGTGTGACTGGTTTCCTCCATAATGAACGTTATGCTGGAGGACCTGCTGCTGTTAGCTAGCTAGCTTTTTATAAACAAGCTAACAGGTTTAGATAGCCGTTACATCAGAATCTTTACTGAAGAAGTCACTGTAAACAGTAATAAAGACGTAATAAACATCATGTTAATGTTAAAATGTTCAAATGTTTGATATAATGTTAGCATTTTAGCTGTGGAAACCACACAGAGCATTAGCAGTAGCTCTAGTGCTAGCTTTAGCCGTAGCTCAGCTGAAGGGGCAGTCTCCAGTACTGGGACCTCTTACTTAGCTACCATGTAATACACTGTACGTCCAAATATTTATGGTCTAATGAAAGCATTCAGCTAGTTTAAGAAGTATTGCCAATAGAATAGGACTATCTGGAGCAGATAAACATGAACCTGGTTGCATGCTGCCTAATGCCTAATGCACTGTCCAATACTTTTGGGATGAGGTGAGGATGAGGTGAGGTGGTGGTCATCCAACAGCTCCTGAAATCAAGAGGATAGAAGCCCACCGTTGGCCCAATAATGGCAATGCTGGTGGTCCACTGACATTGCCACTTTTTATTGCTTGTTTTTCACCAACAGTCCAATATTTTTAATTTTACTTTTAATTTCTTCCATCAGAATCCCAGTGGATCCAGAACCTTCCTGGAATTATTGGGCTACAAGGGCTCCAGGGCTCGGGACGGTTCTCCAGTCCATCACAGGGTATCACATACACAGCCATTCACCCCCACACCTAGAGGCAATTGAGCATAGCCAGGTCACCTACCATGAGGTTCTGGGAGGAAACCAGGGTACCCAAAGGAAACCCACATGGGCACAGGAAAAACACACCTAACTATTCCCAGGTCCTAGGAGCTGTGCCACTGAGCCACCTGCCTTTAAATATGCTCAAATATAACAAGGAAGGATTAGTAAACCGTTACCAGATACCACGAGATTTTTCATTTTAAGTATTTAAGGAGTATCTGTTCCTCAGTAGCACGAGTGTGTAGACCTGCATGCAAAAAGTAACTTTTAATTCCAACTATTTTCATGTAATGGTTCCTAATGGAGTCAGACGTGGATCTGTTCCCTTCTTGCCCTTTCATTTGCAGGAGTGAGCGTCCAGGCCATCAGAGCAGTGCTGTGAAGTTCAGCTGCTGTAGACTTCAGTAAAAAAAAAAAGGCGAAAAGGCGGCCTGACCCTGAAGTTGGCACGATACACTCTTTAGCTGCTCACCTCAGAACAGTAAGTGCTCTTCTGCTGATTGCCACTAAATAGTTTGTTTCTTTTTCCAAATTTCGCTGAACCTTGCAGAGCGGTCAGCTGACAAGCACGGATTTCCTACCAGTCATGGGGGCAAATCAGCAGAGGAAATCCGTTCATTTTCCTGTCAGGAAAAGATTGTCTCTGACTCCTCTGCTTTGAAACTGGTGCGGGGCAAAACGGCAGGCACAGCTTCCCTCCCTCAACCTGAAGCGTCGCTGGCATGCAGTTCCCCGAAAGCAAGTGAGAAGCTGAAGGTTGTGGAGGTGGACCAGAGCTTTCTGCCTCATGACTCCGGATTGTGGCCGATCCTGAAGGAAGTTGGGTGGTGGTGGTTGTGGTGGTGGTTGTTGTTGTTGTTATTTTGTCCTCTTGGCTTATCTTTGAAGACATCAGGAGCGCCCAGAGGGAGCTGTCCTCGTTCTCAGGAAGCAGTCATGTATTATCTTCTGGTTCTGGGACTTATGGTACCATTTAGTTTACGAATCGAGGTAAGTTCTAGCGTCTAAGGGTGGCACAGGGTGGCAGGAATGCCAGGTCTTTGTGCTGTGCTTGTTTTAGGCAACGCTTCTCCGGCATGACACCCTTCTACACCCTGGTAGCTTGCAGCCTTCTTGCACCCAAGCATGCTCTCCATGCATCCAGTGTAGACCAGCTGTAGCAGGACACCGGCTTGCACCCTGCTTCCATGCTTACCGTTCTGGTGCCTTCGTTTCAGGCTGTGTCCAGTCGCTGCGATGAACCTCGCACCGTCCTGCACTCCACTCTGTGTACGTCCTGCGCTGCAGCACCTTCTATTGTTTGCCCGCCAGGCTTCAGGAAGACCACGACGAATGTCGACTGCCGGTACAGAAATCAACATCTTCATGCATGTGTTATTTCCTGGACAAGCAAGTGTATGAGCGCTAGTCCTCTCAGGTAGGAGCTACACCAGTCTCTCAAAGAGGTCCTGTCCACTTTAGTCCACACATTCAACCATTGTAGGGTCCACAGGTCCACACCTGTGGAACACTGGGACACTTTGACGGACCGACTGATCAGCGGACCTCAATCCCAGACCTCATTGTAGAACAGCAGCAGGTGGAAAGCCTCCCCCTCAGTTCATCAAAGAGTGGACTTCAGTGGACAGGAACTCTCTCACAGACAGGTGTGTTGCTCACCTGACAGGTAGGCCGGTTTTTCAGTTATCCAGCTGGGTCTACAGCACTGTTTGATAGTGTTGAATGATCAAGTTAATTCAGTGCACTAACACTGTTTTAGAAACAGTGTGGACAAAAGTATTGGGACACCTGCTTAGTTATAGGTCCTACTGAAATCAAGGGTATTAAAAAGGAGCTTATCCTCCTTTTGATGGAGTAACTGTCTCTACTGTCCAGGGGAGAAGGATGTCTACTAGATTTTGGAGGGGGAGCATTGCACCACAAATAGTTGGACATACAGTGTATCTTTTAAATGGTAGCTGTAAAAATGGCAAAGTATTAGATGTTCACAAGCGTTCACGTCTTGCACATCAGATCATGGCATGTACACCAATTAGCCATAACATTAAAACCACTGACAGATAAAGTGAAGTGAATAACACTTGATGATTTGGTTCCAATGGCTCTGGTCAAGGGGTGGATGTATTTGGCAACAAGTGAACAACCAGTTCTTGAAGGTGATGAAGGTGTTGTAGTCAGAACTTCTCCATCAGCCAGGTCTTGTGGGGTGTTTCTGGTATGCACTGGTCAAATGTGCTCCAAGGAAGGACAACCGGTGAACTGGCTCAAGGCTCACTGATGTGTGTTTTTTTAGGTATACTGTGGAAATTGGCGATCGTCTGCTGGAGCTGCCTGGTTGCTCCCGGTCGTGCGAGAAGGTCGACACCATCAAGAGATGCTGTCCTGGTTTCTGGGGGCCCTTGTGTTTACGTGAGTGCTGCACCTCTTTTATATAAGCTGATTTACAGTGACCTAACAGGTGGATTAAGCCGATGTCGTGTTTCTGCAGCCTGTCCCAGCTGGTCGGGGAAGATGTGTAATTGGCACGGTACCTGTGCAGATGGGGATTCAGGGAATGGCACCTGTGTTTGTGAGGTATTCCAGTTTTACTTACTCTTTGTGTTGCTTTCTCTTACTGATCAGTGTGTGGATTATTATGAATTACTGTCAGAAATTATTACAGTAACACCAATAAAGACATAAAGACACTACAGAAAAAAATAATGTTTTTAAAAATGTTAAAGACTATTATTATTACATATTATTAAGATTATTTCCACAAAGCAATGAATGAATGAACAAATGAATGGCAGAACTTAGACCGTAGTACAATAGCAACTTCCTAGCATCCACCTGGGATATAATAGCAACCTCCTAGAAACCACTTAACATCATAGCATCTACCCGGAACACCATACCTAGCAACTCCATAGTAACACCCGGGCCACCACCAAGCAACATCCTATCAAACATCTGGGACTCCAAAGCTACCCCTTGGAACAGAAGCTGCCTATCAGGTCCATAGCAACCATCTGGGATACAACAGCAATTGCTAAGCAAAACCTTAACAACCACTTGGAATAGTAGAGCAATCGCCTGGCTTAGCAATCCTATATCCACTTTTTGGTTGTTGCATAATTCCGTATAGGCTACCTGCTAGTTTGGATTTATTTACTGTTACTCTAAAATGTGAAAAAATAATTTAATAGCAAAAATGATGAAATAAAGCTTTTTACTGTATAAGCTGATGCATCCAAACTTTTGACTGGTGCTTATATTCTTTGTGTTTGACTTAATAAAGAAAATATAAGATATATAGATGATATCATCTATAAGAAAAGCAATGCTACTAACACTATAAGAATCCTATACTAATACCAATACTAATACTAATACCAATACTAATACTATACTAACACTAATATTAATACGATACTGACAGTACACTAATATTATACTAACGCTAATATTAATACGATACTAACAGTACACTAATATTATACTAAAACTAATATTATAATAATACTAATAATAATACTATACTAACAGTACACTAATACTATACTAACACTAATACTATACTAAACTAATATTATACTAACACTAATATTAATACGATACTAACAGTACACTAATATTATACTAAAACTAATATTATACTAATACTACTAATAATACTATACTAACAGTACACTAATACTATACTAACAGTATACTAATACTGTACTAATACTAATACTATACTTAAACTAATACAATATGAATACTAATACTATACTAAAAGTAATATTATACTAATACTAATAATAATAAACAGTACACTAATACTATAATACTATACTAACAGTATACTTATACTATACTAATACTATACTATACTAATACCAATACTATACTAATACTATACTAATACTAATACTATACTAATACTATACTTACAGTATACTAATATTATTCTAATACCAATACTATACTAATACTATACTAATACTAATACTATACTAATACTAATACTATACTAATACTATACTTACAGTATACTAATATTATTCTAATACCAATACTATACTAATACTATACTAATACTAATACTATACTAATACTAACACTATTACTATATTAATAGTATATTAATACTTTAAGCCAGTTTAAGTTGATATGAGGCTCACTGTACATCCTGAATGTTTAACCGGATGTATTTGCAGGAGGGCTACACTGGTTTCGCCTGCCACAAGTGCACCAACACAAACGCCTACGGGGAGCACTGCAGCTCAGGTCAGTTTTTAAAGGGGAATCCTACTTTTAGATCATTTGTGAATGATTCAGTTACTGTAATGTAAACAGTCATTCAGAGTGGGGGTTGATGTGAACTACAGCAAAAATATAGCCAATTTATTGACTCTCCAAACCTACACATTTCTGAAGATTTCGCATTTTTAGGCCACAGTAATCAAAAGCTGTTCCAGGCGTCCGGCGGTGAGTGAAGCGTATTCGTATGAAGTCTGTGAGGGAGCTTATGGAGGCATTCGACTTCTCAGGCGTCTGACTCCTTTCATTAATTTACCCACTCTGGATGACT
Organism: Salminus brasiliensis; assembly: GCF_030463535.1. Classification (NCBI taxonomy): domain Eukaryota; kingdom Metazoa; phylum Chordata; class Actinopteri; order Characiformes; family Bryconidae; genus Salminus; species Salminus brasiliensis. The sequence continues at coordinate 2,636,073 of NC_132898.1, forward strand.
CGGTTATTCTGAGATGTTTAGCTGTTTGTAGATAGTAGTTTGTCGGCTGATGGTAATGTCCTTGTACCTCTGGTTTAGAGTGCAGTTGTGTGAATGGACAGTGTAATTCAGGGCCAGATGGGGATGGACAGTGTTACTGTCAACCACCATATTCAGGACCAAAGTGTGACAAAGGTAATTACTATTTTTGAATTCTTTTTTTTTAGTGATGACTAGGAGTGTCCAAATTTTTGCATACCTTTCTATGTGGTTAATCACAGCATTAGATTTAGTTCAGCTTGAGTAAATACAGTATATGACTGTAAACACATTCTCGTCCTGGTTGCTGCTGTAGATTGTGCTGATATTGTAATTACTGCTATAGTTATTTTTACCCTGTTTTGTCCTGAGTGCAGTTACTGCCTCCTGTTCGAAGTGCACTTCCTACTCATACTGTAAAGGAGAGGGGGAGAGTGCTGTGTGTGAATGTCTTCCTGGCTTTAAGAAGGTTGGACAGATCTGCATAGGTAGGTGTATTACACAGTTCACATGATCAGGGACGTCAGGGACTGAAAAAATCAATAAGAGATTAAACATCAAGTTCAATCAATTAAATTCAATTAAATCAGGTATTAAAGTCAAATGAAAATGAACAAGTAAAACTATAAATAATCAAATACAAATCAGTAAAATAAGTAAAGATATATTTATATAAAGTATATACACCATATAAAATATAATAAAATATATTATAATATAATGGTTTTATACATTAAAACAAATAAACAACAAAAAATAAACTGATCAATTTAATAAAAATGAAAGTAAAGATATATATGGAATATAAAAATATAATATAATGTTTGTATACATAACATAACAAAATAATAAATAGAGACATAGGTAATATCACATATATTAATATAATACTTTTTTATACATTACATAAAAAGATTTGAGTAAAGAATAAATAATTTTATATAATATATACAGAATTATATATTATAAATTATATAAATATATTTTTATGAAATAAAAAATAAATAAGTAGACATATATGTTCAATTATATAATATAATATAATATAATATAATATAATATAATATAATATAATATAATATAGAATGTTTTATACAATTCAAAACTAATATGATACAAAAAATACAAATTAATGAAGTATAGCAACAGTAATGAAAACATAGCAAGATATGTGATATACACTTATATAACCACATACCAAACATTTTTTTTTTTTTTTTTTTAAAGCATATTGCACTATTTGTGGAATAATGTTTGGCTATGTTGATTAGCAACCACTGCCTACTGTTACCTACACCTTTCTTGGCAAAAGTAAATAAATAATAAATTAAACTATTTATTGGACACTGATACTGTAATTCCTCTCAGTGGCTCATTGCTGTAGTATGGGACCACAGTAAAGCAGCGTTTGAACATTTCTTTTAACCCATGTTGCCCTTGAGAAACATTAAGCAGAAGCTATGGGCTGTAAGTGTACTGCTGAGCTAGCATTATGCTAATGCAAACCTATTATGATATTTTTCCAGCAACCCCACACTCCACAGACCCCTCAGTACTCTAACAGCCTCCCTTAGAGCTTTCCATCTGATGAACCCATCAGCCTGCCCCAGGCCTAACCCTGGTTGGATGTTAAAGCATTATAATAGTGTCTGTGTCTCTCCGGCCTGTTTTCAGGTATTTGTTCGCCAAATATCTGCGATATGAACTCCGAGTGTTCGTACAAGGGTGCGGGACAGTTCGAGTGCAAGTGTAAAGATGGGTATGAAGGAGACGGCAAAGTCTGCACCCCAGTCAACCCCTGCGCTCAGAATAATGGAGGCTGCCCTGCTGCCTCTACAGTGTGTCAGTATACAGGCCCAGGCAAGGTGAGGTTTGGGTTTGATGGTCATTGGACTCGAGTCCAAAAGTGGTGCTTCTATAAAGGTGCTTCAAGGAACCATTAGAACTCTCTATTTGTAACTCTTTAAAGCCTGAACTAATAATTAATAATCAAATAATTGCCAGAATTTTCAAATTTGTTAAAGCTGGAGGGTTTATTTGACCTTCTGACCAGTTAATAATTAATTTTCAATAATCATCATGTGAGATATATGATATATTATTATGTGTCATATTTGATACATGTGGAAATGTACTTCTCATGAATGATGGTGTTGGTGCTCCATCTAATACTTTTGGCATGAGTTGGGGTGGTGATCATCATCCAACATCCTCACTTCAAATCCCCACAGCAGTGCTCCTCTATGTAGTAGAAAGCCTTCTTCCCTGGACAGTAGAGACAGTTACTCCAACAAAAGTAGGATCAACTCTTTTTAATGCTCTTGAATGCGGAAGAAACACAGAATGAGCAGGTGTCCCAATACTTTGGCCTGTATAGTGTATTTTTCTGGAGCGTAATCCGCCAGGAGGCAGAAAACATGCATCTTATTTTATCTGGTATGTAATTATTGTAACAATAACAATACAATATGCAATACCCCCCCCCCCCCCCCCCCCACACACACACACACACACCACACACACACATGTGCAATTAAGGGTCAATTTGCAATTATCTGTATATATTATTTTGTTTTTAAAAAATTATAATATTATAAAATTATATGAATTAATCATATATATATATATATATAATTATTATAATTATATAATATTATACTTTTTTATTCTATTATTTATATTGTGTATATATTGGTAATTTATTTACGTTTTGCATCTCAGTGTCTTGCTATCCCTTTGCTGCTGTGGCATTGTGAATTTCCATGAATATGATATTATTTAATTATTATTTAACTATCACTATGATGTTGCAGAGGTCCCAAAAACTCTGAAAAAAAAATACACTTGGCTGTAGACAGTCTACTGTCTGGTACTGTGAATAGTGAAGTTAGTAGAGTAACAGACAATAGCAATCCCCCTCCGCACCTGAGGAGGCCGCTCTCGCCTCAGTTTTAACCAGGCGGCTAATACGCTGAGTTGCCAGTTTATTCGCTAAATGTACCGACGAAGTAACAGAAACCACACACACAGTAATTAGGGCCACCGTACTCTTCTAGGAACAGTCTTTCACCATTATGTTGTGTAGCAACCTCAACCTACTGTTAACCTAAACCTACTGTTAACAAACTGCTTTATCTATAAAAGAAAAAAGTGGATTTTGACCATTATACTGATACTGAGACTGTAAGTCCCCTTTACTATACAGGTCCTGACTGTAGCCCAATGGGACCTCCATTAGACCTCAATTATGACTAGTAACTATCTGAGTGATGAACTGCTCTCAGCCCAGATGAGCTACAGTCAGTAACTGTAGGCCTTCCAACCGTGTCATAGGTGCTAATAGACCGGCGGCCCCATTGTTTTTCCACACAAGGCTGTTGTGTTTCTATGAGTTTAGAGTGCTGTGTATGATAATGACCCTGTATTACATGTTTCTAATGTGTATTACAGGCCAAATGTGTGTGCATGAGCGGAATGGAGGGATCCAGCCCTGCTGCTGGCTGCACTCTGAAGTCTGCCTGCACGGAGAGCACATGCCACAGGAATGCACGATGCGAAACCGGCCAAGACGGAACAGCCAGGTCACCGTCTCCCTTTTTTTATACGGCGGCTTCAAAGGCCCTGATATTCTTGGCTGCTTCAGTTACCGCAGCACTATTTCTGTGGTAGCCCGTGCAGTTTATATAAAATTAATTAATTAAGTTATTAAGCATCGCTATTGTCCTTTAGCTTTGCCACCATTCATAAGACTAGCTAAGCCTTCAAGGCCAGCTGGCCTAAACCTACATATCCATTAATTAAGGCTTATACTGTGTCGTCATTTCTGAGGTCATTTCACTCCAGCGAGTGTTACGACAGCTCACACTTGTTGTAATAAGGCTTATTCCCTACAGTGTATATACAGTGTATACACATTTTTATGGGGTTAATAGGGTTTGTGATTGTGCCAAACATTTTTGCACAGTAAATACAGTTGTGCTCTCTCAGACTCCGGATGCTGATGGCAAAGTGGCATAGCTCAGGATTCGAACTCACGACCCCTGGGTCATAGTGGAGGTGCATTAGACTGCAGAGCCACTCAGAGAATTTCTAATATGCAGTATTGTTATTCTTTTTATTCAATAATATATAATATAAAATATATTATATAATGTCGCAATGTAAAATTTGTGTTGCTTGATTTACTCAAGGCAGAATTTACCCTCCCAATATGATTTCTTTCACTCCAATCTTAAAAAACACAGAGCACATTATTAATATCATAATATCATGTTGGATCACTTATGTAAGATTCATTGTGGTGTAGTAACAACAAGGCTTAATATAGTTTATTGGATGAAACCGCTGGACAAAACAGTTATATTATAATGAATAAAAATATAAATCAAGACAGAAATCATGCTAAATATAAAAAAATCTAAATAAAAGGGAATACATGAAATGTAAAACTGAGTGTGGCCTCAGCTTCACTCTCACTCCCCTCTAGGCCAAGAAAAATGACTAAAGGCATATCTCTCAAAGTCTCAACAAAACCCTCCAGCTTGAACTACCTAGGATTTATTTCTTTTATAACACCCTGGCCTATCTGAGGTGGTAAGGTGTGCATAATGTACAGACATCTTGGAGCCTAACTGCCTGTTTTGGCTTAGATTATTCTGGCAAAAGACACTGTAAAGATAACTCAACTCATAAGATAAGTGGATCATCTGATCTATCATGTTCTACTAACTGGTACATGATGATCCATGCATATATGTGAGCTTTCATAACACTCTTTTTAATAATTGTATTTCTGTAATATGTAGTAAGGCAAGACCCCCAGATCTCTTGCACTGACTTATAGTGAAATCTGGTGAAAACTGATCAATAATTGTTGACTGTATGTGTGATATTGACCTTCACAGTAGCAGCAGAGGTGTAATGTAGCACTATAACTGTGCTATAACTGCAGTATATGTGGGGTAGTATAGGGGTTAGTGTAGGGTTTGGTCCACATCATCATTCACGACTATATAAGTGACTCTGAAATGCACTCCAATTCAGGGGCTTTGCTCTAGTGTGCAACTGAAGCCTCCTGTGAGAGTTTCCTGAAGGCCTTGGCTCTAAATGAAGGCATTTCCCCTTTTAGGTGCCTGTGCAGCCGTCAGCAGATAAGGGATGGGAAGCGTTGCTATGGCAACATCATGGAGCGTGTTTTGGAGCTGGACCGAGAGGGCAGCCAGGCGGGGAAGCTCACAGGAACCATCGCGCTCTTCGGTAGTTCTTCTGAGTTTTCCTCAGGGGTCTTTCATGCTCTGCCCGGAGCTCAGCTAAACTGCAGACTGGTCTTATCAGAGGGATCAAAGCAAAGCTGTTTTTCCTTGAAAGTTTGTTTGTTTTCCTTTGCAGAGAAAGGATGTGAGCTGGTTCTGAGCAGGCACGGCCCATTTACAGCTCTCGTTCCGGCGGATACATCACAAGTGAGTTAGAAGCAGAAACAACTACATGCTGCAGTCGCTCTGCCTCATCCCCAGTCTCCCCTGCCTTGCGGTAAGACTTTCAGATGTGCTTGTTCATGTTGTTGATCCTTTTGTGCTCAAATGTGGTTTAGATATCTGTGGACAAGCTTAACCACCAGCCCACAGCTGGAGCCATATGTAAACATCACCTCATCCTCGGCCAGCACCTTTACAAGGACTTGGAGGGCCAAGACTTCTGGACTTATGGAGGAGAAGTGATCAGATTTAAGACAAACAAGGTAAATAAATGATCGACCATACAGTTTTAGGGGCTCTGAATGGTCCTATGGCCCAAGGTGCTGCCACTGTGACCACAGGATCGTTTGCCATCAGTGTTCGGAGTCAGAAGGAGCATAATTGGCCTTGCTCTCTCAGGGGTGGGTGGATGGCACATCCTCCCCACATCACTCTCAGTCTGATGGTGGTCGGCACAGGCATCTTTTAGCTGCTGTATCGGAGCTGGGGAGCCGTGCATTCCTCCGAGCACGCTAGGCTACCTAGCAATGCTGCATCAGCGGCAGTCGGAAAAGACATGTGGATGGAGACATGTACTAGTCTTCACTCGCCTAGTGTTGGGGTGCATTGCTAGCGTTGGGGGGGTTGTTTACATGAATGGGGATTGGGTAATTGACCTTTTACGTTGAATAGAAAATGGGGTCAAATAAATAAATTAGTATAGAAATGTAGTTTTATTTATTTGTATTAAATATTCACAAAAATATAATCTTTAATGTTGAATTTAATCCTCGTATCTCCACAATTTCAACTTTACAGAAGAAGGAAAACACCTTCTTAAATTTCAGTGGAGGTCAATGTACAAATATTTTATTCCAAGTCATTTTGGAGCGTTTTTATTGGTCGGTTCATCCATCAAACAATGTAAAGAACAACTGCCAGATTCAAAGTTTGTCAAAAAAATGAAAATTGACAAAAATCTAGATACAGGGTTTAATTTCGGACAGTGGTGATATACTGTAATTATCTGTTTCAAGGAATTTTTGATCGTCACTTTTGAAATAAAAATATGTTGTGGATATTAATTTTCTTACATTTTCATGCATCTTTATCATTCGTGACACTTCCAAAATGTCACTTTTTAATTATTATTTTTATTTATTAATAATTTCCTGCTAATTATCAATATTATTTGTCTTTGTGATGTTTCACACGACTAGTATTAGATTGATTTCGTACAGTTATCAATTCTATGTATGTATAATTTGTGCATGTGCTTCCAGCAATTCATCTCAAAGAAGGATCCAGACACACTGTACACGATCATCCAGAGTGACATCCCCGCCGCCAATGGAATCATACACATTGTCGACAAGGCTCTGACATTAGCAAATGTAGACACGTCCAGCAACACAGAGGTAAAACTGGGGCTTATGTAGCCCTCTAAAGTAAAAATCTCTAAAGTTATTGCTGTTGTTTTGCAATTCCATTAAATGTAGTTTTTGTAATTGCATAAGGGCCAGATTTGAAAAGCTCACCAGCAGATTTACTGTAATATTAGGAGGAAATAGCACTGAGTCACACTTTTAATAGAGTTCTGAAACAACGCCCAAACTCCTCCTTTCCGTTATTGCACTTCGTATAACAACGCTCCTCTAGCCTCACCCTCTCATGGCGGAAATTCATGCCTGGTCTTTGCTCAGCAAGAAAGGGTCTGGCTTTGAGTTTTATCAGCCAAAGCCGCCCAGCCCAAGTTCCCCTCCCATGCCTCAGCCCATGTTGATGAGGGACTGCTGTTTTACTGTTTACTGTTTCTGTGAATCCTGCACAGCAAAATGTTATCTTAGCACGAGAACTCCTCTTAAATGTGGTCTAAATATCCAATATTTCTCATTTTGAGTATTGTAATAATGTGATAATAATATTGTGTAAGATTAATTCACTTATTTAAATGTTTTTTTTACTCGTTTTACTAGTATTTTTATCTAGTATACGTGTTTGATTCCACTGGCAGATACGTTAGCTTGTTTTAAGCATTATTTTGAACAATGTCTATATTATTGGTTATTTCTTAAATTAAGAAAAATCATCTGCCAATAGAATAAGAGATATGTGTGAGGGATTGTATGTACCAAAACAAGTAACAATAAATTAATAAATCTTATAACATTACTATAATGAGTAAATATTACATATTATTGATCTAATTTAGACTAAATATAAGAGAATTGCACTTGCTAAGATATCATTTTGTGCAGTGTGGCAGTACTGCTCTTTTTTTACCTCAGCAACTCATAACACCACACTGTCACGCAAAAAAACTCCACTTCAGAAATTCATTATGGGTCGCTGGTTCGAATCCCAGCCATGCCGCTAGCCGTCGGCAGCCGAGGCCCAGAGAGAGCGCAATTGGCCTTGCTCTCTCCAGGATGGGTAGATGACTGCCCCCCCCCACCCCCCCACATTGCTTTGCAGCGGTGCTGGCCGTTGCTGGTGCGTTGGAGGCAGGGGCCGTGTCCTAGTCCGCCTTCACTGGAGGGGTCCAAATTGGGGAGAAAAGGTCATTTAGAATCATTCAGGATTTAAACGGTGGTCATTAATATGTATGAGCTCATTAGCATGTTGATTGTGATTGGCTGTTTTAAAGACGAGCCTTAAAATCTGGCCTTCATGTCAGTAGTGATCACTGTGCTTCTGAGGCTTATAAACTGATGAAACCGTGGCTGATGAATCATCTCCCATATTCTAACTCTTACTCTCTGATGCAGCTGCAGTTTTCTTCAAAGACCATCAGGGAGATTATCACAGAAGACTACAGATTCAACCGGTTTCTGTCACTGGTGGACGTGAGTGTCTCGTTCTTTTTTTCGAAGTGCTCAGATGCTCAGATGATTGGGGTATTCAGCCTCAATCACATGCTCTTTTACTTTTTTTGAGGTCCAGCAAACGAGGTCCTCATCTGATGAAATCAGACACACTTCTATCTTCTTAGGACCAGAACCTGACCAGTTTATCAGTTGGCTGGAAGTATCAGCCGATATTGATAACCTCTGGTTTTATTAATATTGTCAGAGTATACTGTTGGTGGGCTCCCAAGTGGTGCATCTACACTATACAGTACGTCCAAATGTTTGTGGACACCTCTTCTAATAAATGCATTCAACTACTTTAACCCCCCCTCCCCTTTGCTGTCACAGATGTGCAAATGCACACATACAGCTTGTCTAGTACATGTAGTAGAGAAGAATTACCAATAGAATAGGACTCTAGATAGAGCAGATAAAAAAAAATCAACGAATTGGCACCATGCTGCCTAATGCCAGGCGTGGGCTAAAATAGGGTCCCCCAGCATTGAGCTGTGGAGCAGTGAACCTGCTGTGTTCTCTGGAATGATGGATGGTGCTCCATTAAATACTTTTGGGAGACTGATTTGGGGAGTTGGAGATGATGAGGTGGGGTGGTGATCATCCAACATCCTGACCTCACTAACGCTCTTGTTTCTGCATGCAATCAAATTCTCACAGCAAGTAGAAAGCCTTTTTTGCCTGAGACAGTTCCTCCAACAAAAGCAGGATCAGCTCTTCTTAATACTCTTGATTTCAGGTGATTTGCAGGTGTCCCAATACTTTTGTCCATATAGCGTATCTAAGGGTTTGCTTTATCAGTGAAGCTGGAGTTCAGTCCCCGGTGATGATGCAGCCTAGTGATGATGGCCAGTAATTCCCACTCCGCTAAGTATGTTTTTGTCACTCTTATAGAACTGTGGAGCTCCTATGCCGCTGACGGGTCCAGGGCCACTGACGGTGTTCATCCCGACCAATAAAGCAGTGGACCGGTTCAGAGACGGCAGTCTTATTTACATGCTCGATCAGGTAAGTCGTTGTCTCTTCCATCCATAACATGTTCTCTTCATCTCGAGCCAGATCATTCCGACTACATGTCTGTCTCCTACAGGCCAAGCACAAACTCCAGGAGCTCCTGAAGCACCACATGTTCTCCCAGGCAGCAGTGAGTTACTCTTTGTGTCTTTTCATTTCAAACGTTCCTAATTCAAATGGTCAGATTCAGAGCGTCATTGTCTGCCAATATTACATGATATCATTACTGCATCATGATTGTATTACAAATATGTAACCTGGGGCTCTAAATGGCTCAGGTGTCGCACTGGTACCGTGTACCGGGACACTCTAATCCCTCAGTCACTTATTGTTTTTATGGCCTGGGCATCGCGAGTTTGAATATCGAGCTGTGCCGCTTTGCCATCGGCGGCCGGAATCTAAGAGAGCACAACTGGTCATGCACTCCAGGTGGGTAGATGGTAGATGGCGCTCTATCCCCTCTTCACTCTTGAAGCAATGTTAGCCGGGACCTGTTAGCTGGTGTAGGCAGAGCTGGGGACCCAACGCTTTCCTGGAGACATTAGTTAAGTCCTTACCCTCCTGGTGGCGGGAGCATTGCTAGTGCTGGGGGGAGCTACGACAGGGTGGGTACACCGGCAGTAGGTACAACAGGTATGAGGTTCTGTATGATAGAACAGTGCTGATATCTTGTATATCCATGCTGAAATGTGTATTTGTCTCGCAGGTCACTGTAGACCAGCTGGCCAGCATGAGTGAGATTCAGACCATGGCCCGTCAGGTCATAACAATCAACATCACTGGTGATGTAAGTGCCCGTGTTTATATTTGTGATTGATCACATCAGGTGGAGCGTGGTCCTGGGTCATCTTCACTGCGCTTCTTTACCTTTGCCTGTAGGGAAGAGTGCTTCTGGGTGAAAAAGGGATTCCTCTCGACTCAAAGGATATCGTTGCATCTAACGGAATCATCCACCTGATTGATGGAGTTCTCGTGCCGCCCTCCATCCTTCCAATCATGCCGCATCGCTGTGATGTCAACGAGAGCACCATCATCATGGTATTCAGAGAATTTGAGATGGGGGTGGATTGTCTCTGTTCTCTGTCTATGGGTCTCTGTCTCATAGTTTCATTATCCATCATTTTGGACCATTTCCAACTGTTTATTTGTGCTGAACTCATGCCATATATGCTCTACTGATGAACCCTTTCCTATATTTACTTGTTGTTAAAGAGTCCCTGTGTGACGTGCACCCAGATTTCTAAGACGCACTGCCCCCCAGGAAGCGTAGAAGTGGTATGATATGCATTATGATATTGATAGGCATGTTTTGTTCTTACATTTGAAGATATGCTGCGTCCATGGAATGGATAGAATGAATCACCCCCCCCCTCCACTCACACAGACCACGCATTCAAAATCTTAAAGGAACGCCGGCCCTTTAAGTGTTAGAAATCAAGACGCACTGACTTCTTACATCATCGCAAAATAATACACTTGCATGATTTACAATAGAATCGCTGGCGGCGGTTCAGTGTCTCAGAGTCTGTTCTGAGTGTCCTTTCTGTTGTGATAGCCTGGTCTGGTTAAGGACTGCGTGCCCCCTCGTGATCCACGGAGGGATGATTTCCTGACAGTGACCGGGTGCGCCAAATACTGCAACATAACACGACTGGTAGGTATTTCCAGTGTACTTCACATGTATGGCTGCATATATATATATATATACACACATACATATATACCTTGTACCTTAAATTGGCAGCTTTACAGGAGAAGAAAAGAATGTCAGTGTAAAAAGATTGTATTACAAGCAATTTGGTCATTTTCATTTAAATTAAGCCAGTTCATGCTGACCGCCATCAGCAGCCGGAGCCTGAGAGAGCACAATTGACCTTTCTCTTTCCAGGTGGGTAGATGTCTCTGTCTGTCCCCACATCTCTTCAGTGTGATACTGGCCGGCAAGGGCATTTGCTGGCCGCTGTATCAGAGCTGGGTTGCTGGTTGAGCATGTGTTGGAGGAGGCATTGGTTGGCCCTTAGCCTCCTAGTGTTGGGAGCATTACATGATAGGGGAAAGCACTAACAAGTGGGTGGGTTACTGCGGAATAAAATTGGGTAAAAATTTAAAAAAATTGTTAAAAAAAGGTTAACATGGACAAAGTGTTAAATATTATAGCCGAATTTAACAATTTCCTAATTTGCTGTATTTTGGACACTTCCAATGAAATATAATCTGCCATAAAGAATAGTATAGAATATCATCTGCATTATTTAGCTTAGTTTAATAAATGGAATATGGCATATTTTAATAAATAATTGAAAGTAAATAATACTATTGGTTTATTGTAGTAGGTAACAACACTCCCCTCTTAATGACAGACTAGGGCTCTATTCCCTGGTCTGCAATGAAAAATTCTAAATGATGTAAAATTAAAATTGACTATATTAAATTTGACAATAATTTTGACAGAATTTCTGACTTTTTAATTTTTTTTGCCTCAGTGGTCTAATGCGCGAGTCTGAGAGAGCACAATTGGCCATGCTCTCTCCGGGTGGGTAGATGGCGCTCTCTACCCTCTTCAATTTTGAGCGATGTTGGTCGGCACAGGCGTTTGTTAGCTGGTGTGGTGGAGCTGGGTACCCGGCTCTTTCCTCCGAGAGTGTTGGCTGCCTGGTGATGCTGCATCGTTGGCAGTGTCCTAGTGTTGGGAGCATTGCTAGTGCTAGGGGGGAGTTACCGCAGTACCCAATGGGGGAATTTGATTTGATTCCTAATTGTAAAGGTTTCTCTTAATGGAAAATACTCTGTCTGTTAGAGGGTCGAGTGCTGTCGGGGGTTCTATGGACCGGACTGTAAACCCTGCATTGGAGGTTTCCAAAACCCATGCTACGACAAAGGCACTGTGAGTAGAAACAGCCCTTTCTCTGACTGTTTATGAAACGAAAGGTGCTTCTGAAGGGCCGTCCTCACCTGTGCTTTTACTGGCAGTGTTCTGATGGCATGCGTGGAGATGGTACATGCAGGTGTAATCCAGGCTTCACTGGCATTGGCTGCCACATCTGTTCCAACCCCAACAAACATGGAGAGAACTGTGACGAAGGTGAGAGAGTCTGAGTTATAGAATAGTGAGACTTTCCACCACACTCTTAAAAATGAAGGAGTCAATGTGAAGGACCTTGAAATTGGTAAGGGACCTTCATAAGGTTCTTCACACTCACACATCTTTATTACAGAACCCAAAAGTGGTTCTTCTATGGCATCACTTAAAGAATCCTCTGAGGAACCTTTATTTTCAAGAGTGTAGATGCTGGAACTAGATGTTCCTCATTATGTCAGGCTAAATGTTGGAGGATTTGGAGGATTGCATTCAGCCACACAGGAGCATCAGTGAGACCAGGTTCTGGTGTTGGGTTATTAGCTCCATCATCACACTGCTCCTCAGCTCGATCCTGCTCCCTGTAGCCCACGTTTGGCATCAGGAATGGTGACCTTAGGCTTCTCCAGAGGGTCCCGTTCAATGCTTTTTCTATGGATATCATAAATGTGTTTTTATTTGGGCTGTCTGTGTGGGATCACATGCACCCATATCCATTTCATTGCTTAATGTAATACTAATAATTACAATAAGCAATATAGCTGATTAACATAAGCTGTGGTTGCATAGCAACAGTGTTTTTTTTAATAACTTGCCCTGTTAAAGCAGTATCAAATTGAAGTGGCTGAACCAATCAGAGTTTAGAACCACAGCTATCAGATTTATAAACATGTCATTTGACATGTGCGTATGTTCATGTTCATGCAGACTGCCGTTGCGTCCATGGGGTGTGTGACAACAGGCATGGCAGCCAAGGGCTGTGCCGCAGGGACTCCTGTCTGCCGGGGTTCTCCGGGGATCTCTGCGATCAAGCTGACACACCCTGCAATTCAGACGGAGCTTTCGAACGCTGCCACATCCACGCCCACTGCACCTACACCGCCGGCCAAACCATGTCAGTTCATCTCCATGTTTACAATCAGAAGTCACAAATACCACCTGACTCCCCACTCAGCTTCTCTTGAACCTTCGTCACATCAACCAGGTGTTATATGTTAGCAGTGGGGAAAGAACTGAAACGGTGAACAGGGCTGTTCTCAAGCAGGGGGAAGAAGGCTTTCCCATAGATTAGCTATGCTAGAGCAGGGCTGTCCGAAGCTGACCCGTGAGGATGTTTAATTTGGCCGATCAGAAGGTTTTCTTAACCCTACTAATAATAAAGCAATGATATCGCTGGTTTCATGTAAAAAAACCTTGCTTCTCCAAATAACCCGCAATTTTACAGAAGGAAGAAAACCTTCTTGACTTTTAATAAAAGTCAATGTAAAAAGATTTTATTCCAAGCCATTTCTATTGATCCATTTACTGTGAAATTTAGAAATTTACATAACGTAAGTAGAATAGTTAAAATATATATTTTTGTATTTTTATACAACATAGAATTTCTTTTCTTTATTTTTTTAAAATAGTATTTCTATAGCACTTTAGTAACCAAATATAGAACTAATGTGATAAAACACATTTTTATCATATTAAAAACTTAACTTGAGTAATGCTTGGTCTTTTTGGCCCTCTGCCCTCTAAGATCTTACTTTGGCCCCTAAAACAAAAAATACAAAACACAACCTCAAATCGCTAAATTTGACCTCCCCAAATGTGTTCTTTTGTAGCTACTGTGATTTAAAGTTTCATAGCCCTTACTGACCTTAGAGACACCCAACTATATCATAGCAACACCCTAGAAATCACCTAAAACACCATATCAACCACCTAGCATCTGCCTGAATGAGATACCAAAGCAAACACCCACCAACACCCCAGAAAGCATCTGCAATCCTATAGGAACTGCTTAGCAAGGTTCTAGTAACCACCCAGAATACCATAGAAACCTTCAGCAATCCCTTGGCAACCACCTGGAACACCACATCAACCAACTAGCAACTGCCTGAGTGAAATACAATAGCGCACACGTACCAACACCCTAAAAATCAACTTATATATATATATATTACGTATTGAACCTGGCAACCGTTGTTATAAGAGAATGCATTTGCGGTGTGTTTAGCTCTGTTGGTATCCTACAGGTGTGTGTGCAGTCCTGGATATGAGGGGGATGGATATTCCTGTGCCGAGGCCAACCTCTGCCTGAAACCTGACAGAGGAGGTTGCCACAGAAACGTGAGACTGAGTATTATCCCTGTGTATCATCTGCCTGTGTACAGCTCATCCTGATGCATCAGCTAGACGTACGTGTACAGTGTACTAGGATTAAAGACAGCTAGAGTCAGGACTGCTGAAATGTGAGTCTCCGTGTCAGTGGCATGATAGCAGTAGATCCTTGCATTGGGAACTGCAGTGTAGGGAGTCACCAGAGGCAGCAGCAGCAGCACTCCCGAAATCAGTTGGTGTGTCTGCAGACCCTCAGTCCTACCGTTAACTCTTTAAACCCTTGAGGCCTGTATGTGGACCCATACCTGGATTCCTCACCATCAAACCACAATATAGTTTCATAGTAATTACTGAATCATTTGTAATAGACATTGATTCATTTATTGTAGATCATGAATCATAGTAGTAGATAATGAATTATTCATACTAGATTAAATTATTTATTATTTTTAAATCATAATCATTTTCACTAGACACAGAATCATTTGTTGTACATACTGAATAATTTTTACTAGATACTGAATCATTTATAGTAGGTGCTGAATCTTTTATAGTACAGTGAGTCCAAGAAGTATTTGATCCCTTGCTGATTTTCTTTGTTTGCCCACTAATAAAGACACTATCCTTCTGCACTTTTAATGGTAGATATATTCTAACATGGAGAGACAGAATATCAAGACAAAAATCCAGAATATAATTTTAAAGAATATATTTTAATTAATTTGTATTTCAATGAGGAAAATAAGTATTTGATCCCTCTTGCCAAACACACTCAATACTTAGTGGCAAAGCCTTTGTTTGCAAGCACAGCGGTGAGACGTTTGTTGTAGTTAACCACAAGTTTAGCACACACACCAGGGGGAATTTTGGCCCACTCTTCTTTGCAGATCCTCTCTAAATCATGAAGGTTGGTGGGCTGTCGCTTGGCAACTCTGACCTTCAGCTCCCTCCATAGATTTTCGATCGGATTGAGGTCTGGCGACTGGCTGGGCCACTCCATGACCTTAATGTGATTTTTCTTGAGCCAATCCTTTGTTGCCTTTGCTGTATGTTTAGGGTCGTTATCATGTTGGAAGACCCAACCACGGCCCATTTTCAGATCCCTGGCAGAGGGGAGGAGGTTGTCCCTCAGGATTGTGCGGTACATGGCTCCATCCATCTTCCCAGTGATGCGGTGAAGTAGCCCTGTACCCTTGGCAGAGAAACACCCCCAAAACATTATGCTTCCACCTCCATGCTTGACGGTGGGCACAGTGTTCTTGGGGTCATAGGCAGCATTTTTCTTCCTCCACACATGGCGGGTGGAGTTGAGGCCAAAAAGTTCAATTTTGGTCTCGTCTGACCACAAAACCTTCTCCCAATAACTTGGTTCATCTTTCAAATGATCATTGGCATACTTGAGGCGCGCCTCCACATGTGCTCTCTTCAGCAGGGGTACCTTTCGGGCACTGCAGGATGTGAATCCATTGTTGCGCAAAGTGTTGCCAATTGTTTCCTTGCAAACTGTGGTCCCAGCTGCCTTCAGGTCATTTGCTAACTCCTGCCGAGTGGTTGCAGGACGATTTCTGACTGTTCTCAGCATCATTGCCACCCCACGAGGCGAAATCTTCTTTGGAGCACCGGGCCGAGGTCTGTTGATTGTCATGTTATACTCTTTAAACTTTCTGATAATTGCACCAATAGTTGTTACTTTCACATCCAACACCTTACTAATCTTTTTGTAGCCCATTCCAGCTTTGTGAAGGTCAATAATTCTGACTCTGAGGTCCTGTGACAGCTCTTTGGTTTTACCCATGTTGGAGACTTGAAATCTGTGTGATCTGTCTGATTCTGTGGACAGGTGTTTTTCACACAAGTGATTAGTGAGAACAGGTGGCTTCAGGTCAGGTAACAAGTTGATTGGGAGTGTCTAACTGGTCTGTAAAAGCCAGAACTGCTAATGAATACTAAGGGATCAAATACTTATTTCACTCCATGAAATACAAATCAATTAATATATATTCCTTAGATTTATTTTCTGGATTTTCTTTTTAATATTCTGTCTCTCCATGTAAGAATACATCTACCATTAAAAGTATAGAATGATCATGTCTTTATTAGTGGGCCAACGAAGAAAATCAGCAAGGGATCAAATACTTCTTGGACTCACTGTAGGTGCTGAATCATTTATTGTAGATGCTGAATCATTTTTACTAGATGCTGAATCAATGTATACTAGATACTGAATCATTTTAGTAGATATGCAATAATGTATTGTAGATCGTAGCTACTGAATTATTTATAGTAGAGACAGAATCATTTGTTGTAGATACTGAATTATTTTTTACTAGATACTGAATCATTTATAGTAGGTGCTGAATCATTTATTGTAGATGCTAACTCATTTATAGGAGACACTGAATCATTTATTGTAGATAACACAACATTTATAGTAGGTAGTGAATCATTTATTGTAGACAACAGCATTTATTCTAGATAGTGAATCATTTTGTACATACTGAATTATTCATACTAGATATGAAATAATACTGAATCATTTTAGTATATATGCAATTATTTATTGTAGATTGTAGATACTGTATACTTTATAGTAGAGACAGAATCATTTGTTGTAGATACTGAATCATTTTTTACTAGATACTGAATAATTTATTGTAGATGCTAACTCATTTATAGGAGACACTGAATCATTTGTTGTAGGTACTACCACATTTATAGTATATAGTGAATCATTTTTGTACATACTGGATTATTCATAGTTATTGTAGATACTGAATAATTAGTTGTAGACACTGAATCAATCATTGGAAAGGCCAAATACTTTATTGTACATCTTGAATCATTTATTGTACATACTGAATCATTCTTAGTAGATACTGAATCATTTGTAGTAGATGCTGAATCATAATATAAGATACTGAATCATTTGTAGAAGTCATTGAATAACAGGTGTTAAAATGAAGGTTTTAAAATGAAGACTTTGAAAAAGGGGGTTATGGATGCTCATTAGTTACCACACTGAAGAACCTTTAATACATGCTAGTTCATTTGGTACTGACTGACGTGACTCCAAGCCTGACCGTTCTGGAACCTGGCAGGTTCTGGCAGTGGATGTTGTATTAAGTGCACTGCTCAGAGGTGTGATAGTAATAGCACCCCCTTGATATTCTAAAATGAAATCAAACCTCTCTTTAACTATTAACACCAGCTCTGGCAACTACACCCACCGCTGTTGTTAAAGTTATTACAGTGCAGTGAAATCCAGGCCGTCAGAGTGGTTGCACAACTAGCTCGAAATATCACTGTGCAGATATCTGCCCTGGTCAGCACTTTCAGCGCACGGCTCATGTGTTTTTTTACAGGCCCAGTGTGTATACTCAGGCCCCGGAAACGTGTCCTGCGTGTGCAACGAGGGCTGGACTGGGGATGGCGTCCTGTGTGTGGAGGTCAATAACTGCTTACTGGAGAGTCGTGGAGGATGTCACGAACACGCTGACTGCACACCCACTGAGCCAGGTCAGGTAATGGTCAAAGCCCTCTTTTTATCTTCTTCTTCTTCTTTGTGTGCAACGGGACAGCTCGTGTGACCCCTATAGAGAAGCAGTGCCTATAGAATGGCCTGGAACTGCTCCACACAAACGTAAGGTCACCGTGCCCAGTGCTAAATATTGGCTAGAGGGACACAAAGCTTCCCAGCATTGTATCTTCTCTAGAGTGATGATGGAGCTCCATCCAAGGCAGTACCTTTAAGGTGAGTTGGAGTGGCGGCGCCAATCATCCAACATCAGTACCTGACCTCACTGATGCTCTCATGTGAATGAAGCCAATCAAATCCTCCTCACAGCTGTTCCAGAATCTAGTCTAAAGCCTTCCCTGAAGCATTTCCAAAACTGAAATCTCTTATTCACTGCAGTATTCAGACTCTCTGCTGTAGAAACACCAAATTGTGGCCAGGTGCACCTCGATTGCTTTAATTATCCTTGAGATGAGCTCAGTTGGAGTCCACCTGTTGCAATCTGAATTGATTGGGCATCGTTTGGAAAGGCACACACCTGGGTCTGCAAGGGTCCATAATTTACACTGAACTGTCAGGACAAAAGCCAAGCCATGAAGTCCCCCAAAAAAAGAAAGCTGCCTGTGGATCTCCCAATCAGATAGCCGGAGGGCGTAGCTCACAGTACCTAAGCCATGAGTGCTCCCACAACCGCAGTGGCTTCAGTCATTCTGAAATAGAAGAAGCATTGGCACAACCTTCCTAGAGGCTAATAGGCTGTCCAGCCAAATCGGGCATCAAGTTAGAAGGACCCTGCTTAGGAAGCTAAGAAAGAGCCCAGAGCTGATTGCTGTAAAAGAGCTCCACAAGTCCTGTGCAGGTCGGAAGAACCTGTTGGGCGGATAAACATCCCTAGATATGCTGCAATTCATAATCAGGGCTTTATGCCAGAGTTAAAGGGAAAGACTGTGGAAAAGATTCTCTGATCTGATGAGATGAACACTGAGCTTCTTGGGCAGAACGTCAAGCACTATGTCTAGCGACATCACCTGGCTAATCCCATCCCATCCACCATACTATGAAACATGGTGGTGGCAGCGTCATACTATGGGAATACTTAATGCTGTGTTAGGGACAGTTCTGGCGGTTCTGCCCAGATGGGATACGCATTAAGGAGTTGACCATAATCCCTTCCGTTTTGGCTATAAAAAGTTGCTCAGGTCTTCACCCCTGAATATTTTGGCTTGTTAATGTATCGCTCTTTCTCAAACAAAGAATTAAATTAATATTAATAATTTCTATTATTTATAATATATATTAAAACATATATATGTACTGTAAATGACCAGCAGTGTTTTTTTGTGTTTTTCCAGAATGAGTGTGCCTGCAAGAAGGGTTATATGGGAGATGGGTTCATATGTGAGATCGTGAACCCCTGCTTGACAGACAATGGAGGGTGCCATGTGCTGGTTTGTATATAATAAGATTCGCAAATTTCTGTAGGCATTAAAATGTGGGATCACAGGTCTGTATTTATAGGTTTATTCTCATACTTGATCTTATTTTCAGTTGTAAAACATTTATAAGCATCTAGTTTCTTGAAACTATCCACAATAATAATGTAATAATAATGTAGTCATGGTTAATGACATATTTGTAATGATGTATGTATGGATTATGAGGGCATATATATATGTAATATGTAATATTAGATATTTCCATCCTTTAGTCCAGTTCCTTTACCGTTTATTCTGCAACACTTTAGATGAGATCTCTGAAAAAGGCATGTACACCCAGACCTCTTGGCTTGACATTTCTACTCAGATTGAAAGATGGGGTAAAACCACTCAGTCCTACTGGCAGTGGTTTGATTGACTGGACTGATTTGAAGCTGGGGCGGATGTGGTGGAGGGTATAGGGGGTGGGTCTGCAGTGCTGAATTTGTTGTGTTGGTTTTCCACTGTTTTTCTCGAATGTTTTAAAAGGATTTTGAGCAGTCTGATCTGAATTGTGCATTGTCTATACTTTTTAAATGATAACAGATCACAGAATCATGAAATTGCTATAATTTAAAAGCCAATCAGCACATAGGCTGGTATTGTTTATTTAATTTAGGCTATAAAAGCAACAAAAATTTTTGCCCAAACTGATGTTTTTGTTTAGGACCAAAATTTTATTTTTTTTAATCAGTATCTTTATTTGATTTTCAATATGATGAAAGAAAGCAGAGCAATGGTCATAAAGACAGTTTACAACAGCATGTATCAAGACAAAACAAAACAAAGCAGAACAGAACAAAGAAAAAGTGTACGCAATGTTTACAATTCACTTTACTTTGATCCAAATTCTTTGTACTGTTCCCCTTTAAGGATCTTTGTTTATCAGTTTATGTATATTTACACCATAAGAAAGTACACCTCATTGAATTGTCCACCATCAGTCAGCAAGTTCTCCCTATTTCAAGAAAAAATCAGGAACACCTTCCTATATATATATATATATATATATATATATATATATATATACTGTATATTAATTCCTAATAGAATACGTTATTTTTTCCAGTGCAAGAGTAGAGGTCTGGTGTTTTTAATCTGGCCTATGCCTATAAAAAGCTAAAATCTTTTTATAGAAGATATATTATTATATATTATATAAAATATTATATTATATCTACAAATACATAATAATATGTAAATCATTATAGATGCTCTAAGGTTACTGTTTAAAATATTAGATTAATTATCAGATAATGATTTATAGATTATTTAAAGAAAGAAGCTTTTATATTGTATATACTTTTCCATGAATATTATGGCGGTTTGGATTTGCCTTTCTTGCCAGCATATGAGCAGTTCTTGTTTCCTTGGTTTTGCAGGTCTCATTTTGACTTCCGCCTTCCCCCTTACCTGCCATTTCTTAATAACACTAACTGTGTGTGTGTGTGTGTGTGTGTGTGTGTGTGTGTGTTTGTTCTGTAGGCAGCATGTTCGTTTAAGAAAAATGGAACATACAGCTGCATTTGCCCTGAGGGTTATGAAGGAGATGGCACCACATGCTATGGCAATATACTCATGGTGAGTTGGGATTGCAGGTCAAGTACAGTCCATCACAGAGATTCACACAAGTTCAACCAATCCCTGCAGTACAGTAGATATTACAGTAGCTGTTTTGTACAATCACTGCAAAATTTTCCACAGTTGGAACCAGTTTGAGAAGCACTACTCAGAAGCACTACTCATCCATGGGATAGTTTTTAAGAGAACTAAAAGTGGCTCTTCTGTGGCATTGTGCAATGAACCCACCCTAACTCTAAAGTATATCTATGTATTTTTGCAGGAGCTGGATGGAAACTCAGATTTCAGTGATTTTAACCGCTATCTACAGGTATGCATGGTTTGAGCTTTGCTTTTGGAAAATGTCAGTGCTGAACCGTCAGTGTTTCAGTGTGTGGTAAACACCTAAACCTGGTTCTTTATTGCTTTCCTCTTCAGAGACACAGTGTGATCACAGCTGACAGCAATGTGACCGCCTTAGTTCCTTCAAAGGACGCTTTTAAAAACCTTAGTGCTGCAGATTCTGCATTTTGGCTTGACTTTTACCGGCTCCCTCACCTTCTCCGGTAAGCTCTCCACTGGAAATCACAAGCCTTCTGAAACAAGAGAGAACCACTGTGCTTCTCCTTCACTTACTGTTTTGGTGTGTTCCTCACAGAGCCCACTTTCTGGATGGTGTTTATTCTTATGAAGACTTGACGAAGCAAGTCAACCAAAAGGTCCAGACTAAAACCAAGACCAAATGGGAGATCACAAATAAAGACGGGGTAACTTTCCCAAAAAATGATGAGCTTAGCTGTAAGACTGCAGCTGCTAGTTTATAGTTGTTACCTTCTTCGATGTCATTTGCACTGTATGATTCAGTTCTGTTTCTTTTTATAGGAGCTCATGATCGGAAATGCTGCCATTCTTGTGGCAGATCTCGAGGCCATTAATGGATATATTCACATCATCAACACGGTACTACTTCTTCACCATATTTCCCTCTGGTCTTGTGCTAGTTGCATAAAAAGGGGTCTAAAAAGGACACTTTGACCATTAGCCAGATAACATGCCCATGTGGGGCCTTTATGGTTACCCTCACTGGGAACCAGAATGTTTTGGCTATGGGTTCCATGTTGGCCCCACAGATGGATGCCCACCATGAGTCAGGAGGTGATGAGACCGGGAGGGGTTAAACATGGGCCACATCTGGCCTAGATGGGACCCATGTGAGATTAAGGTTGGGCTGTAATGATGAGGCCCATTTGGGAAGCCCAGCTGGGTCCCAGTAACAACACATGTGCAAACCCACCTCGCCCACGTTCCACCCTTGTGAGCCCCACATGAGCATGCTGGCTAGGTAATAGAGTCTCACTCCTTCTTACCTGGTTCATGTACTGCAAAGTGGTCTAACACCCTTACCTCACTAACGCTCTTGTGGCTGAATGCCATCAGATCCTTACAGCAATCTAGTAGAAAGCCTTCTTCCCTGGACAGTAGAACAAAAAACAAAAGCAGGATCAACTCTTTTTAATACCCTTTTTTTGGGAAGAAACAATGAATGCGCAGGTGTCCCAATACTTTTGTCACATTATCTGCTATGTTCTGGGCTATGATATGTTCTGTGAGTGCTGTAGAGAAATTGTCATTTGAAACTGAGTGTATTTTCGTGTCAGGTTCTGAAACCCCCAGTAGCTGACATCCCCCCACCACCCCCTGAACTGATGGAGGTCCTAAATAACACCCCGTCATTTAGCCTGTTCAGACAAGCAGCACAGGTAGGTCAAGATTTGCCGTTATTAATATCGGAGATCTCTTTCTGCTCAAACACACCAGCTTTAGCTCATGAATGGCTGAAAATTGTGATTAGATGACCAGCAGAATCTGATGTTACCAAGCCCTTCATGAGCTGGGTCAGGGGCGGCAGAGCAGAGAATATCAAGGTACCCTGAAGTGACCCGGGAGTCACTGTGTTAACATCTATTCTAATCAAACCCTGTTTTCTAGCAATGGAATTTAACCAAACTCATCACATCAAGATCTTACACCGTCTTCGTTCCACATGATAGCGCTGTTCAGGCGTACCTGGAGAAAGCAAATTTGACACAACTGGTGAGCCTTCAAATGAACCGTCTATTACATATATATATATTATATTATAATTTAAACTAGACTATTTAACTGTGCTTGTTGAGTAATGCTGGATATGTGTGGCTCCTCTCTGTTGTAACAGGATGAAGATGTTGTGAAATATCACATCATTCCGAAAGAGCAGCTTTTTCCTGAACACTTGACCGACGGGACTTTGAAAAGTACGCTTCTAGGGGGCGGTTATCAAATCATGATTCATCTGAACCGTAAAAACGAGGTACACACTGATTTAATTCCTCAGCTGTGAATTATAAAGGTGTAGTTACTGGATTTTTGATGTTAACCATCTTTTTACCAACTTTTGATCAAAACAAACAACAATTATCAATATTTTTGTTTCGTCTGTATCCTTCAGACGATGTTTAGACGATTTAAAGTAAAATAAATACTTAATGTTTAAGTTTATATAAGATTAAAAT
The DNA here is from genome assembly GCF_030463535.1 of Salminus brasiliensis. Lineage (NCBI taxonomy): Eukaryota > Metazoa > Chordata > Actinopteri > Characiformes > Bryconidae > Salminus > Salminus brasiliensis. Next base: position 2,659,708 of record NC_132898.1, read on the forward strand.
ATTTTATATTTATCTGCTAAGTGACCTAAGCAGGGGGGGGTCGCCCCCCCGAGAGGTGAAACAGGAAATTGCAAAAAATAAATATTTAAACGACTCCGTCATGAAACTGTTTTAACATTTAACATTTTTTCACATTCCAATTTAGTAATGTTGGTTTATTTTTATAAACAAAAATAAAAATAAACCGACTGGATGATTATTTATTTATTTATTTATTTATATATATTGAAAACATTTTGTTTGTAGAATTTACCCCTTCTTTTCCTCCCAGTTTGCCCAGCTCTAGTAAGACTCTGGCTGCTGATGGCAAACCGGCATGGCTCTGGGTTCGAACCTGCCACCCTCGTGCCATAGTGAAATTAGACTGCTGAGCCACTCGGGGCCCTGTTTTTTATATACATAATCTGCATATTGCACTTTTGTTGTAGTTGGTGGGGGGTGTCAGAAAACTGTCAAGGGGGTCGCAGGAGGAACACGTGTAGATACCTAGAGCTGTAGAGCTCCAGACTGATTATGGACAAACTTACAGAAAAACTAGAAATGAGTTTTATGATGTTTAGGTTGTATTTAACTTTAATTTCTAAACCAATAAAAACAGACTGATGGTGAAACCGTAAACCTGTCATTACGGTCACCAGGTTTCGTTACCGTCACAACCAGTATTGTGTTGGTAATGACATGTTGCGGTAACGACGGTTATCACTTTCTTCAGGTAAATAGACCCTACGTCATGGATTTCCTGCCTCTACTCAACAGCTAGTATAAGACAAAATTTCCACACATAAAAATGTTGTGAACATTTAACCTTTGAAGAAATAAATAAATAAAATTATAATCCTGCTGAATAAATCTACTATCAGGAGGAAAACATCATTAAATTACTAACCCTTTAAGTATAGAAATAAAAGGGCTGACCAGCCTCCTCTCTCCTCTAGACCCTGATTAACGATGTACCCTTGGATGGAAACTTCACAGAGGTCAGACACGGCACTATCATCAGCGTCTCCAGCGTTTTACAGATTCATAAAAACCACTGCAGCAAGGATGTGATTCTGAAAACCGCAGTAAGTCTTACTCTGCTCACGTTTTCACATGAGGATATTTAAAAAGCATTGCTAGCAGGCAGCCATCTGAAATGTGGACCCTTACAGAGGATACCCAGAGGGTTCTAAGCCATTTATACATTTATATGTGCGTAGTCCCAGTCCTCATTTCCTCTTATAACAACATTAATGTCAAAATGACTGATAACTTCATAGGCCCTAAAACAGAACCTTGTGGGACTCCACAAAATACGCTAACCTGAACTCCTACCAAATAATTCATAATGGTTTCTGGGTTTGAAGTTAAAATGTACCTACAATACATGTAATAATTCACTTAATACTATTGGTTCATATTATTCGGCCCCACCCGCTGGTGCTCAGTGATGTCATGAAAAAAAAAACGAGCCTCAACCTGGACAATCTAGTAGAGCTGATTGACCAGTTCAGCTCTTGGCCAGTGTAGGGTATGCTTTCATTCGAGTTTGGCGATTTGACCAAGCAGTTTGACCAGCTGGACGAGTTGTTCAACCAGTTTAAGCATCTCATCTACCAGTGTAGGGCATGTATTCGCCTGGATGACCAGCTTTTCATCCACCTTGACCATCAAAGACCAGCTTAGACCATCTCAAACCAGTTACCATCTAGAGCTGGTCTCGAGCTGGCTGTTTCAGCAGGTGATGCGCCCATGGCAGTCCACTGAGTGCTGCAGATGCAGCAGGTTTTGGGCTGTTGGACGTGTACCTGTGAAAATGTTGGCTTTCAAAGTGTGATGATGAAGATGATGATGAGGATGGATGTGTTTGATCTTCACAGGGAAGGTGTGGTCCTTGTGATTCGACTCCCAAATGCACATTCAGCGCCAAGCCAGTAAGTTAACATTCCCTCTGTTCATTATTATATATGGGCCTCGTTCACAGAGCAGGTCCTGGGAGACCTTCTGAGTTCACAGTGCTTTCTGTTCTCTAACACACCTGATTCATCAGCTAATTAGCGAGCCCTCCTCCGCTAGGAACAGGTGGGTTAGAAGCAGGAACACAGGAGGAAACTGCAGAATAAGGTCCCAGAGGACCTGAAACTCAAACCTACAGCTGAGCCCTTGTGGATTCCCTTCGTCGTAGAGGATCTGAGTGTTGTTTGTGTTTCATATTTGCCTCTAACGTTTATATTTATTGCGTTGTTTTTTTAAGATCAAGCCGACTTTCCCTGCAAATATGAAATCCAACTGTAAATACAGGACACGAGTGGGGAAAAAGAGGAAGTTGGTGGCAGGTTGCATGATGGACTGTCTGAGAACTACAAAGGTACGCACTGACTTTGACATACAATGCTGTGCAAACCTCCCCTCATTAGTTTAACCTCCTGTTATAATGGCCAGTAATTGCTAATTCCTCATTTCCTCAGTGGAAACAGTCATGTGAAAAAGTCCTAATTACAGAAAATTACACAGGAACCTCAACCCCACCAATAGCACTCAGATTAGGAGCATCATTCATAGCCATTGTTCCACGTTTAACCCATCTGTCAGTCAACACACACACACTAGTGACTGGGGGCTGTAAACATACCTGCACTCGGGGCACCTAATGGGGGCAGTTGGGAGTTCAAGTTCTTGATGCTTTGCTCAAGGGCATCAAGGGCACCCCAACCCCCACATACTGCCTCTCCAGGGAATTGAACCAGCAACCTTCTGTTTCCAAACCTGCATCTCTACCCTTTAGGCCACCACTGCCCATTCAGACATACGGTTATGGTTTAATGCATACACACACACAGCTTATCTAGTCCCTGTAGAGAAGTATTGCCAATAGAATAGGACTCTCTGGAGCAGATAAACATCATGAACCTACTGGCACCATGCTGCCTAATAATACCAGGTGTGGGCTAGTATAGGGGTATAAAGCCCCCCAGCATCGACCTGTGGAGCGGTGGGTGAGTTAAGGATGTAAAGGATAAGGTGGGGTCTAGTAGAAATCCTTGATCCCTGGATAGTAGAGACAGTTAATCCAACTACCCTTGATTTGAGAAGAAACAATGAAAGAGCAGGTGTCCCAATACTTTTGTCCATGTGGTGTATCTCACTCGGATTGCTGGCTCTTCTGCTTCTTGTAGGACCACTCCTGTTGCTCGGGGTACTTCGGCCATGACTGCTTTAAATGTCCCGGGGCAGTGGATAACTGGTGCTCTAACAACGGCAAATGCCTGGACGGGCTTTATGGCAGTGGGGAGTGTCTCTGTAATGAAGGGTTCCATGGCACAGCGTGTGAAACGTGTGAGGCTGGAAGATACGGCAAAGACTGCAAGTCAGGTAACGTTCCTGTTCTACATACGGTTCCCTGTCTTCCTGATTGGGACGTCCCTACTAGAGACAAAACTAAAGAAGAACCCTTCAAGAACCCTTTTTATGTGAGTGTGAGGAACCATTTTAAACATTTCCAGGAGGAACCCTTAAATTGGTCCTTCAGTGCTGGATGGAACCCTCTGTGCTTGGTGTGTGATCCAGGTCTGAGGTGTTTTATATGTCGCTGTTGTGTTTTACAGAATGCCACTGTGAGCACGGGAAGTGTTTGGACGGCTTGGACGGTAACGGACGGTGCATCTGCTACAAGGGCTGGAAAGGCGTGAACTGTTCTGTGGGTTAGTTCTCCTGATCCTCTTAGCAAAGTTCGGATCTCGGTATTAAACATGTTCTAGTAACGGTTCCCCCTCAGCCCTCGAGACTTGACCACAACGTGCCTCTCCTTGTATTTCAGTTGTCGTTAATGACGAGTGCGGCGGCATTTGTGACGTTAATGCCAAGTAAGTTCATCATAAAACATCTCACAGAATCAGCTCATCTGCTCTTCCTCACAGTTCTACGCACAGTGCAGTGGAACCACCTTCGGTTCACTAAAGAATATTCCAATACTGGTTACTTTCAGACCTATTTTGTAACAAGATGTGTCACTATTAGCAAAAGGGGTTCTAAGTAGTACTCAAAAGGTTTTTGAATGTGTAACAATAGTTGGTCAAAGAATCGTTCTAAAAGCTAAGTCTATTATTGTTAGCATATAGTCAAGATCCTTTGAAGAACCCCACCTTTTGTAAATAGTATGTGAGCACCAGGAATCCTTTAAAAGTTTAAAGAACATTCACATAATTAACATGTTCAATGAAGAACCTTAAAAGGTTGCAAGGTTCTAGGAGGAACATATATAGTATATATTGGTATAGAACATCTACATTATGTGAAACCTTTAAAAGGTTCTTCATGCAACCTGTTTTAAGACTTTAAAGCCAAAAGTGGTTCCTTATGGCATCGCTCATAGAACCCTTTGTTGCATATGCACTTTTAGCAAAACGGTTTCTAGAAGGTGAGTAGAAAAAATGTTTTTTAAACCTTTTTGGCACTATATGGAACCATTTTGTCCTTAATTAATACATTTTTGGAAGAACCATCTCAAATAACCATCTCAAATTTACAAAAATGGCCTCCCACCAATCCGAAGAGCCCTTTAACCAGAGAAAGAGCCATTTTAGCAAACAGATGGTTCTTTAAGATGTTATGGATCTAGATGTTTTTTTAAGAGAATGTCAAGAATTTGAGTGTGAGGAACCATTTTAACGTATAAAGAACCTGTGTAGAACCTTCACGTTCAAAACTCAATAGGGGGCCAAAAGTGGTATCATGGCCCGGGGGTCACAAGCTCAAGCCAGGCTGTCTTGCCATCAGCAGCCAGAGTCAGAGAGAGCACAGCTGGCCAAACCAAACTGGGAGAAAAAGGCTAAAATGGGTTCTATGTAGTATTGATTGAACAGGGTACCTATTGGTACTGTATAGAACCAATTTTTAGTCGGTTCAAATCTACGAAATGTGTTCCACCAATCTGAAGAACCTTTAAACCAGGCCAAGAAACATGCAAACAAGCAAGTGGTTCTTCAAGATGTCATAGGTTCTATACATCCTTGAAGAACCGTCTAGAATATGCAGTAATGAAAGTCTCTGTATCCATAATTTCTTCCAGCTGTATCTCAGGAGGTTCAGGAACAAAACCAGAGTGTGTTTGTGTAGCAGGTTACCAAGGCAACGGAACCATCTGCACAGGTTCTCCTATCCTTTCTTTTTTTATATATATAAAATATCTCAGTGTTGATGTGGTGTGTCTCCAGTCTGCCTTTGTGATCATCAGCGACTGTGATCTGCTCCACAGAAATGGACCTGTGTGGTAGCAGTAACGGTGGCTGCTCTGAGCATGCAACCTGCACGAGAACCTCGCCTGGAGAACGGAGCTGCACATGTAATGAAGGCTACACGGGAGATGGAGTGGTGTGTCTCGGTAAGGACAGGCTACAACAGATGCTGGGCTAATTCTGTCTCAAATCTAATCTCTGTGAAAACGCACCCAAATACACTACATACACTATATGTCCAAATATTTGTGGACACCCCTTCAAATGAATGCATTCAGCTGACATTGTCCCTCTGTAGAAGTACGGCCAATAGAATAGGACTCTCTGGAGCAGATAAACATCATGAACCTATTGGCTCCATGCTGCCTAATATTGCCAGGCGTGGGCTAGTAGAGGGGTATAAAGCCCCCCAGCATTGAGGAGCTGTGGAGCAGTGGAAGAACTGTGTTCTCTGGAATGATGGATGGTGGAGCTCCATTTAATATTTACTGATGCTCTTGTAGCTGCAATGCAATCAGATCCTCACAGCAATGATCCTCCACAATCTAGTAGAAAGCCGGTTTCAGTTTAGTACAGTAAGCTTAACCATTTCAGTGCTCTACTGGAGGATGGCCAGTATTCCCAGTTCCCATCCAACGCCTAGTTTATCTAATCAAACCTTGCATTACCTTCAAAGTAAATCAGATGAGCTGCTGGTGGACCTGAACAGTCCAAGGTGTGCTCCAAGGCTCCCTACTAGGTCCAATGTATTTGTTCCTCACTGCCGCTCTTTTCTGTAACAGAGCTAGACCCCTGCCTGGATAACAACGGAGGATGCTCTGAAAATGCAGAGTGCATCAAAACTGGACCGAATGTGGTAAATATTGTATTATTAATGATCGTCTTATATTTTATATGTCATAATGACAGCTAGTGTTTTCAGGTTACAGAAATGACCCCAACTGACCCATTGATTAATATATACACACACTGATCAGCCATAACACAGTGAGCATAGTGAAAGGGTGGATCTATGTACATATTAGGCGGTGGTGATGAAGGTGAAGCGCAAGAATCTGGGGCATTTTAACAAAAAACAAACCATGATGTTCTAGACGACTGGGTCAGAACATCTCCGAAACACCAAGCAGGTTTTGTGGGGTGTTGCTGGTATGCAGCGGTTAGTACCTACCAAAAATCACCAGACCCCTGAGTGTCACGACCACCTGATGAGTTGGCACAAGGGGGGCCTGGTTAATATTAGTCAGATGGTATTAATGTTTTGGCTAATTATTGGATCTATAATGTCGCTGTCTGAAGAAAAACATGTATCTCCAAAATGAGGCAGCACTGGTCCTGACTTTGAATGGAATTCAATGTAAAACAAGAGTTTACATTGCTGAATAGAGGTTTACAGCATCATGTACGTAGAGTACAGAGCAGATACAGGGTTTAAATGATGGAGAAAATTAAAATCAGACAAAAATAGAGATACATGGTTTTCATTGGACAGCAGTGTTAAGTTTGTATGAACTAAGTGCTGTCCTATCCCAGGCTGCCTGCGTTTGTAAAAGTGGCTTCGCTGCACGAGGACGGCTCTGTACTGCAGTCAATCCCTGCCTAAAGGTATGTACAACTGCATTTCACACTAAATAAAGACGCTGCAGAGTTTTAAAGTGCATGCATGTTTCTTTCTTCTGGGAATAATTGGAGAAACGTGCCTGTAAGAGGTCAGTGTGTGAATTCAGCTTGAAGGTTCATAGCTTAACTATTAAAAATCTGTAATTAAATAAATGAAAGCCCTTAATTCTGGGCCATCAGGTTGTCCTGATCACCTGATCTGAGTTTCTATTGTTTTTCAGGACAACGGGGAATGCAACATCAATGCTATGTGCATCTACACTGGACCCGGGGAGAGGAACTGCTCGTGTCGCTTCGGCTACAAAGGAAACGGTTTTGAATGTAAAGGGACCGTCACTAGAGTGAGTAGAGTCAATATGGGGATGATCAGAGTTTCAGAGTCGTCCGATTTCTTTTTGCCCTTTTTTAAACGAACCTCTTTGTTGGTCGAGGCAGGAGCTTCTTCACAATTCAGCTGGCACCTGGTTAAGAAGGAATCTTGCCGTAAGTGCCTTTGGAAAGCTCCAGTATTATACACTCACTCTCCAAAATCACAACTAATATTATATTATCACTAATATTAGAAAAGTGGGCAGTGTGTTTACATTTTCCACCTTGTTTATATAAAGTTTGTAATGTTTATTTTTACAAACATTAATAAATCATGAATGAATTGTACCTGTTCTGCTTTTTTCCCAGGCTGCGAGGGTCAGGGATTTGTATGGGAAAGGGCCGTACACCGTATTTGTCCCTCAGACAGACTACGTTGAAAACTCTACAGTATGATCTTTTTGTCTTTTTTTTATTTCTTGATTTTTACTAATTTTCTCCCCAATTTGATTTTCCTGTCTTCGTTTGCTCCTAATGCTTCCTTTTTCATCTTTGGTTCAACGTCCTCTCACCTTCACCTCTCACTTTCTGAGCAGATTGAGCTGTGGACGAATAAAAGCTACAACCAGGACCTGATGAGGTACCACTTTGTGGGATGTGAGGAGCTGTCTGAACTGGAGCTGAAGTCTGTGACTCGTGTGGTCGCTGCGTCTGGGCATGTGTTGCACTTCAGTGTGCGAGATGTAAGCCAAACCCACTCCAGAACCCACAACAGAACCCTTAGCCGAACCCACACCAGAACCCATAACCGAACCCATAGTCGAACCCACACCAGAACCCATAACCGAACCCATACCAGAAGCCACAGCCGAACCCACAGACGAACCCACACCAGAACCCACACCCAAACTTACACCCAAACCCACAGCCGAGCTTAAACCAGAACCCACAGCCGAACCCACAGCCAAACTCACACCAGAAGCCACACCCAAACTTACACTCAAACCCACAGCCGAGCTTAAACCAGAACCCACAGCCGAACTCACACCCGAACCCACAGCCAAACCCACAGCCAGAACTCACACCAGAACCCATAGCTGAACCCATAGCCGAACCCACAGCCGAACTCACACCAAAACCCACACCCAAACTTACACCCAAGCCGAACCCACAGCCGAGCTCACACCCAAACTCACACCCGAACCCACAGCCGAACCCACAGCCGAACCACATTGCTTCTGTTGTAACAACAACAGCAAAAAAGTCTAATCTTTATATCTTTAATCTTTAATCTAATATTTTTATTTGGAATTTAGGGGAAATGTTGTCCATTGTTTATGAAACAACGGATCACGTGGGTGGTCTCTTCATTTTTTCAGAGCTGTATGATCTCTTCACAAATCTGACGACTGTTATGTAATGATACCTTTTTTCTATGTGTCTGATGTTCACAGGGTGTCATTTACATCAACAACAACACAAAAATCATCACTACTGACTATGAATGTTCTAATGGAGTCATACATTTCATAGACGGCATCCTCTTCCCATATGACCTGCGGGACAAGACCACATCCGTTGAACCAAATGTAAGTCTCCATGCTGAGAACCATTAAAATATGAGCCTATATGTCACCATTTCATTTCATAATTCAGAATTCATATGGATATTTCAGTTGAACATCACTTCAGCAGCTGAGGCGTATGGATACACCATGTTCAGCAAGTTGCTGCAGGTAAGGGTGAACACTTTTGGGTTTGTGCTCAGGAGTTTTAGAAAGTATTTGAGTGATATTAATAAAACCTCAGTAATCAAGAGAGTGCTCATACTCATTCACCATGAAAAAAGCTCCTTTTATGCTACAAAAAAGACTTTTTTGAAATAAAGTCTGAAAATGGCCAAAATTCTCAGAGGATGTTGCTGTGGGAATCTGAGAAGATGGATATGTTCTACTTGGGTGTGTTGAACTACATAAGACGTTTTAGACTGACGATTTTTGCCTTTTAAGGTCCCACAGTACATTGATCTCTTTAAAATCTTTACATTTATAATAACAAATGATGTAATTAACTAATCTAATAGTGAATGGAAGCTATAAGTTATCAGTTTGCTTGATGTCACTTGAATAATGCTGTTTGGTGGCTGTTCACTTTCATTCACTGTTAGCAACATAAGCGCTATTGGCTCAATCTTTCCATTGACCTCCTGAGACCCGGACTTCTGCTCTCTGTGCATTTTTAATTTCTCCTATTTGGGATAAGACGGACCTAACAAGCATAAAAACTAAACCTAGTCTTTGTACAGAAAGTTAAGTTTATAGTCATATTAGGCCAAAGTTTAAAAAAAAAAAAAATCATATCATCAGAAATGTAATGTCCCCATATGAGGACGCAGGGTCTCAAGAGGTTAAGTCTTTAAAAAGTGTGAACGTAATGCTAGAGCGTCATATCACAGAAGTAAAGGCTAGTCTGATGAACAAATAAACAAGTTTAATTCATGTTTATTAAGCTTCTTCTACACAGGGACTGATTTCTAGTCTAATATTAGCATGAACTTAATAAAAGCACACCTTATATCCATATGTGCATCCATACTGTATGAAATCCAGATGTAGTGTATCCATACTGAACAGAATTTCCACATTGTATTCACTCCTCTTTTTGCATTTTTGCTTAATTCCAGAAAGCCAACTTGATGAATATGGTCCAGCATGTGCAGTTTTACCCGTTCACTATGTTCTGGCCCACTGATAACGCGTTCAACAGCCTCCCAGCCGAGCAAAAGAACTGGCTGTTCAGTGAAGACCATCGCGACAAGCTGCAGGCCTTCATCAAAGTTCACATTGTTCGTGACCAGAAAGTAAGCGACACTTTTGAATATTGATTAAACTCATTATATTCTGGTCAGAACTCTTCATTAAAAGTTACAGCTAAGGATACAGCTAATGAACTGAAGGGGGCGCAGCGGTAAAAACAAAGGATCAGGAACCCTGTATATATGTTTTATATTTCTTAATTATTTATGCAAACTAATGCAAAATGTCATTTAATATTTAGCTTTTTAATAATTGGCTAAATAATAGTTTTTTGAATGTTTTTAAAATTGCAGTTTATTAAAAAATAAAATACAGGAATAGATTTAAAATATATCTATTAAGATTTGAATCTGTGTGCAACACAAATGGTGATTGAGAGCTCCTTCCTTTTTTTGATACAGACGGTTGCTTGTTCTCTGCCAAATGACAAGTATGTCCGATCGATGTACGGAACCCAACTGACTTTCAGCTGCGACAAAGCTGTGATTGTGAGTTTCTGTCTTTGTTTGATTTACAGTTCTAGCATTCAATAGTTATTATTAATACAAATATATATATATATATATATATTGATATATATATGCATATACATATATATTATAACTACTATTATATTATTATCATAAGTATTATATATTTTATTTTTAAAATTTAAAATATATTACTGTATTTTGTTTATTACTTTACTTTGTAAAAACATTTTCACCCAAAAAAAGAAAAGCTTTAAAAGCATAAATAATAAAAAGTTAAAATATGTTTATTTTACAACCTCAGA